>NW_027362763.1:4541917-5214830 GCF_046119375.1 Phyllobates terribilis
AGGTGGGGAGGGTTCGTATCTGTGTGTGTGTGTAAAGGAGGTGGGGAGGGTTTGTATCTGTGTGTGTGTGTGTAAGGGAGGTGGGGAGGGTTTGTATCTGTGTGTGTGTGTAAAGGAGGTGGGGAGGGTTTGTATCTGTGTGTGTGTGTGTAAGGGAGGTGGGGAGGGTTTGTATCTGTGTGTGTGTGTGTGTGTTTGTGTGTGTAAGGGAGGTGGGGAGGGTTTGTATCTGTGTGTGTGTGTGTGTGTGTGTGTGTGTGTGTAAGGGAGGTGGGGAGGGTTTGTATCTGTGTGTGTGTGTAAAGGAGGTGGGGAGGGTTTGTATCTGTGTGTGTGTGTAAAGGAGGTGGGGAGGGTTTATATCTGTGTGTGTATGTGTAAGGGAGGTGGGGAGGGTTTGTATCTGTGTGTGTGTGTAAAGGAGGTGGGGAGGGTTTGTATCTGTGTGTGTGTGTAAAGGAGGTGGGGAGGGTTTGTATCTGTGTGTGTGTGTAAGGGAGGTGGGGAGGGTTTGTATCTGTGTGTATGTGTGTAAAGGAGGTGGGGAGGGTTTTATCTGAGTGTGTGTAAGGGAGGTGGGGAGGGTTTGTATCTGTGTGTGTGTGTGTAAAGGAGGTGGGGAGGGTTTTATCTGAGTGTGTGTAAGGGAGGTGGGGAGAGTTTGTATCTGTGTGAGTAAGGGAGGTGGGGAGGGTTTGTATCTGTGTGTGTGTGTAAGGGAGGTGGGGAGGGTTTGTATCTGTGTGTGTGTGTAAGGGAGGTGGGGAGGGTTTGTATCTGTATGAGTAAGGGAGGTGGGGAGGGTTTGTATCTGCGTGTGTGTGTGTAAAGGAGGTGGGGAGGGTTTGTATCTGCGTGTGTGTGTAAGGGAGGTGGGGAGGGTTTGTATCTGCGTATGTGTGTGTGTGTAAGGGAGGTGGGGAGGGTTTGTATCTGTGTGTGTGTGTAAGGGAGGTGGGGAGGGTTTGTATCTGTGTGTGTGTGTAAGGGAGGTGGGGAGGGTTTGTATCTGTGTGTGTAAGGGAGGTGGGGAGGGTTTGTATCTGCGTGTGTGTGTGTAAGGGAGGTGGGGAGGGTTTGTATCTGTGTGTGTGTGTAAGGGAGGTGGGGAGGGTTTGTATCTGCGTATGTGTGTGTGTGCAAGGGAGGTGGGGAGGGTTTGTATCTGTGTGTGTGTGTGTGTGTGTAAAGGAGGTGGGGAGGGTTTGTATCTGCGTATGTGTGTGTGTGTAAGGGAGGTGGGGAGGGTTTGTATCTGTGTGTGTGTGTAAGGGAGGTGGGGAGGGTTTGTATCTGTGTGTGTGTGTAAGGGAGGTGGGGAGGGTTTGTATCTGTGTGTGTGTGTAAAGGAGGTGGGGAGGGTTTGTATCTGCGTATGTGTGTGTGTGTAAGGGAGGTGGGGAGGGTTTGTATCTGTGTGAGTGTGTGTGTGTAAAGGAGGTGGGGAGGGTTTGTATCTGTGTGTGTGTGTGTGTGTGTGTGTGTAAGGGAGGTGGGAAGGGTTTGTATCTGTGTGTGTGTGTGTGTGTAAAGGAGGTGGGGAGGGTTTGTATGTGTGTGTGTGTAAGGGAGGTGGAGAGGGTTTGTATCTGTGTGTGTAAGGGAGGTGGGGAGGATTTGTATCTGTGTGTGTGTGTGTGTGTGTAAAGGAGGTGGGGAGGGTTTGTATCTGCGTATGTGTGTGTGTGTAAGGGAGGTGGGGAGGGTTTGTATCTGTGTGTGTGTGTAAGGGAGGTGGGGAGGGTTTGTATCTGGGTGTGTGTGTAAGGGAGGTGGGGAGGGTTTGTATCTGTGTGTGTGTGTAAAGGAGGTGGGGAGGGTTTGTATCTGCGTATGTGTGTGTGTGTAAGGGAGGTGGGGAGGGTTTGTATCTGTGTGAGTGTGTGTGTGTAAAGGAGGTGGGGAGGGTTTGTATCTGTGTGTGTGTGTGTGTGTGTAAGGGAGGTGGGAAGGGTTTGTATCTGTGTGTGTGTGTGTGTGTGTGTGTGTAAAGGAGGTGGGGAGGGTTTGTATGTGTGTGTGTGTAAGGGAGGTGGAGAGGGTTTGTATCTGTGTGTGTAAGGGAGGTGGGGAGGGTTTGTATCTGCGTGTGTGTGTGTAAAGGAGGTGGGGAGGGTTTGTATCTGCGTATGTGTGTGTCTGTAAGGGAGGTGGGGAGGGTTTGTATCTGTGTATGTGTGTGTCTGTAATGGAGGTGGGGATTGTTTGTATCTGTGTGTGTCTGTAAGGGAGGTGGGGAGGGTTTGTATCTGTGTGTGTGTGTAAAGGAGGTGGGGAGGGTTAGTATCTGCGTATGTGTGTGTGTGTAAGGGAGGTGGGGAGGGTTTGTATCTGCGTGTGTGTGTGTAAAGGAGGTGGGGAGGGTTTGTATCTGTGTGTGTGTGAGTAAAGGAGGTGGGGAGGGTTTGTATCTGTGTGTGTGTGTAAGGGAGGTGGGGTGGGTTTGTATCTGTGTGTGTAAGGGAGGTGGGGAGGTTTTGTATCTGTGTGTGTGTGTAAAGGAGGTGGGGAGGGTTTGTATCTGTGTGTGTGTGTAAGGGAGGTGAGGAGGGTTTGTATCTGTGTGTGTGTGTAAAGGAGGTGGGGAGGGTTTGTATCTGTGTGTGAGAGTCCGTGTGTGTGTGTAAGGGAGGTGGGGAGGGTTTGTATCTGTGTGTGTGTGTGTAAAGGAGGTGGGGAGGGTTTGTATCTGTGTGTGTGCGTAAGGGAGGTGGGGAGGGTTTTTATCTGTGTATGTGTGTGTGTAAGGGAGGTGGGGAGGGTTTGTATCTGCGTGTGTGTGTGTAAAGGAGGTGGGGAGAGTTTGTATCTGTGTGTGTGTGTAAGGGAGGTGGGGAGGGTTTGTATCTGTGTGTGTGTAAGGGAGGTGGGGAGGGTTTGTATCTGTGTGTGTGTGTAAGGGAGGTGGGGAGGGTTTGTATCTGTGTATGTGTGTGTGTAAGGGAGGTGGGGAGGGTTTGTATCTGCGTGTGTGTGTGTAAAGGAGGTGGGGAGGATTTGTATCTGTGTGCATGTGTAAAGAAGGTGGGGAGGGTTTGTATCTGCGTGTGTGTGTGTAAGGGAGGTAGGGAGGGTTTGTATCTGTGTGTGTGTGTAAAGGAGGTGGGGAGGGTTTGTATCTATGTGTGTGTGTGTGTGTGTGTGTGTGTGTGTGTGTGTAAAGGAGGTGGGGAGGGTTTGTATCTGTGTGTGTGTGTGTGTGTGTAAAGGCGGTGGGGAGGGTTTGTATCTGTGTGTGTGTGTGTGTGTGTGTAAGGGAGGTGGGGAGTAGTGTTGAGCCACCCCCGTAGTGTTCGAGTTCGGTTCGGTTCGTCGAACACCCGTGTGTTCGCCGAACTGTTCGTCGAACTGTTCGTCGAACACCTTCGAACACCGTTAAAACCAATGGCAGGCAAACAAAAACACATAGAAACACATAGAAAACACCTTCAAAGGTGTCCAAAAGCTGACAAACTGCTCAGAAGACACAACTAACACATGGAAAAGTGACAAGTACATATAGTCATGCGAAAAGAAAAGAGGTGGAGGAGTAAAAGGAGGGGGAGACACAGATATAGGCATGTCATGCCCTTCTAAAATCCAAAAAGTGAGAAGCCGAGACGGCCAGTCCGCTCCTGCCCGTGCCACCTCCGTGTCGCCGGGTTTGTGCCAGAGCCGCGGTGAACCCTGACGGCCAGCCCCCCTCTCCCAATACTGGTGCCTGTCCGCTGATGGGTCGAGAGAGCCCCCCTGTGGTGGAGGCAGCTCTAAGCTTTTTAATTTAAATTGTCCCTCTAATTTGAATGAATACACTTTAAATCCATTTACAAGGATCTATTGGAGGGCAAGTCTCATGCCAGCAGCCGCGTAATTCCAGCTCCAGTAGCGTCCACTAAAGCTGCTGCAGTTAAAAAGCTTTTATAAGGATCGAGCTCGGCTGTCCACCGCAAGGCATCCTAGTGCCAGTCCCAGCCCCTATGCCTTGGGGTGCCTCCTGATGCTCTTAACTAAGTATCCCGTGGTCCCGAAGCATTTCCTTTGAAAAAATTAAGTGTCCAAACTACAGGTGGTGTAGCTTGCTTAACAGCCGGGATAATCCGCTGACTAGCAGACACTGCTACTAGGCACAAAGTATTTCCTGGGCTAGATGCAGTTAAAAATTTGTAAGTAGATACTCTCGTTGGATGCTGAGAAAGCATTCCATAGAGTCTCCTGGCACGCCATATATGATTCTCTTAAAAAGCTTGGGGTAGGGGTCTAGGGGACCCTTTTATAGCCAAAATCACGGCCCTGTATCACAATACGTCACCTAGGCTGAAGATAAATGGAACTGTAGCACCGAGGGCTCGGTTGCTACAGACGTATTGCACCTCACCCAGAGGTGTGATATCTCACTCTCAGATAAGGATGGAGTGTGGATCAGGACCCGACACCTGCATGCATTACACCACATTGCCGTGGGGCAGGGCGACCAATATGCCCCTGAGATGGGCACGACAGTCCCTGTCCCTGGCTGGAGTGGGGGGAGGGAACACTGAGGAAGGGGAACCCTGCAGTGCAGGAGCAGGGAGGAAGCAGTTCCTGGGTGCATTGAGAAGGGAGTATAAAAGGTGGGCACCATCTTAGTTCAGTGCAGAGAAGTCTGAGCAGAAGTGGCAGGGAGCAGGGGCTTTGCATGAGCTCTGCTCCGGAGGCGGGCCTAGTAACAGAGGCCCAGGCCTGCAAGAGGGAGAAGGAAGGAAGAGGAGCGGAGAAGGCTCCAGGAACGAGGAATGAAGGGATCCCAGGGGTGCGGACGGGCGAGTCGCCACCGCACGCCCGAATCCACCTGCGTGGAGGGGTCAGGCCAAAGGGGGAGACCGGTCCCCGAACTAGTGGAGGCAGGAAACGACCCTCAGCTAGAAACCGGAGGCTCTGACATTTTATGTGGCGCAGCCCCTTGCTCCACCCGCTAGGAAGGCACCACATAGGGTCAGGGAAACTGGCGCCAAGTTTACCAAGAGGAGGCCCGAGGCAGCCGGACAGAAGTGTTGGTAAGAAAGGCCAGACAAAGGACACACAAAGGGGGTCCTGTGAAGCGCTCCAAAGTTATCTGGGAGTTGTCTGAGCCCCTCACCTGGTGAGCACAGTACGACGTGGGCAGCCGTTACCTGCAGACGTGGTCTGGATAATAAGAACTGTGAGTAAAGGCCCTGAACTGCATCACTGACTCCGTGTCGTTACTGCTGCTGCCCTGCACCATCACCCCCATCCTCCGCATACACTGCCCTGAGGCTATACTCCTCCCGTGGGGAGTTATGCTACGCTCTGCTGCACCCACAACACCAGCCTTAGCGGTCTGCCCTGTAGCGGCGGTTCACTCTGACCGCAATCCACGGGTGGCGTAGTCGGACATTTAAACATCAAAACCACATAAATAGTTCCGCCACTGGTTTGACCGCCCTGAGCCACGGAACCGGATCGCCGCCACGAAGACTACAACCACCAGCATCCACCAAAAAGGGTCTGGCTCCGGGTGTCCCAAGGCCCATGGGGTGCATCAGAACATTTTCATCACCTTTCACAATCACCAATGGGACAAGGCAGGGATGTCCTCTGTCCCCTCTCTTATACATCCTAGTGACGGAGCACTGGCTCTCATCAATTCGCCATAACCCCAATATTAGGTGGATTGAGGTGGGAGGCACCGAGTACAAGTGCTCTCTATTTGCTGATGATGTCCTAGTATATATCACTCAATCACATATATCCATCCCTGCTGTTATGGCTGAAATAGATCACTTTGTTACATGGTAAAATTTTAAAATCAATGCAGCGAAGTCTGAGGCCCTCGATGTCTCCCTCCCTAAATCCATATAGGATTCCATCCAGTCCAACTTTCCCTTTGCCTGGCCCTCACAGGGTATCAAATACTTAGGAATTCCTATTCATAGAGACCTCTCCCATCTATGTTATCTTAATTTTGGGCCCTTTATTGAACAATTCCATACAGACCACGGTTGGCAAGTTAGAACTGTAAGATTCACTACGTGAACCACTGGTGTTTTGTGGAAAAGCACATGTACACCGCGTTCCAAATTATTATGCAAAAAGTGTTTAGGAGTGATAAGGGAAGAATTTGTTTGTTTGTCAGTTAAACTCATTGATGGTGATGTGTGTCAGGGCTCTTTATATCACTGTAAGCAATTGCAGACACCTGTGCTAATTAGTTTGGCAGGTGTGTCCAATGAAAGGCAAGACTACTTAAGAAGGCTCTCTCACATTATTAAGCAGCCTACATTTTCTGCCAAAATGGGAAAGAAAAAGGATGTGTCGGCTGCTGAGAAGCAACAAATTGTGGAGTGTTTAGGTCAAGGCATGACTACAATCAACATTGTGCGATGATCAGGATGAAGTGTCTTGGCAATCAAGAAGTATGTAGCTGATTCACAGTACACACGTGTGCGTGCTGATAAGGGCAAATTGAGGACTCTTTCCTACAGGCAATTACGTCAGGTTGAAAGAGCAGCGGCAAAAAAGCCTTGTCATAGCAGCAGACAAGTTTTTGAAGCTGCTTGTGCCTCCAACGTCCCCCGAACAACAAGATGCAGGGTCCTTCAGAGGTTTGCAGCTGTGCATACGCCATCCTGTCGACCTCCTCTATCCACTTCACACAAGCAGAAACGGCTCCAGTGGGCCAAACATTACATGAAGACTGATTTCAAAACTGTTTTGTTCACGGATGAGTGCCGTGCAGCGCTCGATGGTCCAGATGAATGGAGTGGAGGATGGCTGGTTGATGGACACCCCACGCAAACACGGCTACAGCGCCAACAAGGAGGAGGTGGAGTAATGTTTTGGGCTGGAATCATGGGGAGAGAGATTGTCGGCCCCTTTAGGATCCCTGAAGGCGCTAAAGATGAACTCCATAATGTATGTGGATTTTCTCAAACAGCACTTCCTGCCATGGTTCAAGAAGAAGAACCGTGTATTTCACAGCAAGATCATTTTTCTGCATGATAATGCACCATCTCATGCTGCACATAAAACATCTGCATCTCTGGCTGATATGGGCATAAAAGGGGACAAACTTATGGTGTGACCCCCAGGCTCCCCTGACCTCTACCCCATTCAGAACCTTTGGAGCATCATTAAAAGGAGTGTCTATGATGGCGGGAGGCAGTTCACATCTAAGCAACAGCTCTGGGAGGGTATTCTGTCCTCATGCAAAACAATTGAAGCAGAAACCATCCAAAACCTGACAAATTCAATGGACGAGAGAGTTCAGAAGCTCCTTTCGAACAAGGGGTCCTATGTGAAAATGTAACATCACCTAGAATAAAGTTTTGAGTTGAAAACTGTTTGATTTCAGTTTCTAACAACCTGCTAATGCTTATAATTTCAAAAATGACCATTTTTTTGGTCTTTATTAAAATGAAAAGGTTGATCGAAAAGTTTGGGGGATCTAAGAGTGTGGCAACCCAGTAGTCATGATTACTTCGAATTCTGACAATATGAGGGTCATGCTGCAGGTAGTGCAGCAAGAAGGCACTTATGTGTCTTGCGCATCTCGGAGCCCCAAAATTATTTTCCGGGCTAGATGCAGCTAAAAATTATTTTTAATTTTAAATCTGGTGAAGCTTATTATAGATGGCCTAATAGGATCAGTGCTGCACACTGCTACAAAGCCCAAATTATTTTCCAGTCAAGATACAGATAAACATGATTAGTAATTTGAAAGCTTAAAACGGTTGGTAGGGTGATTTTAACCAATCATCAAGCTTTTACTCTCCCCAGGATGACACAGGGGTAGAAAAGTCGTTTCGGATCCATGATTTGTTCATCTTTATGAACGTGAGTCTGTCTACATTATCAGTGGAGAGCCGCGTGCGCTTATCTGTCAGCACACCACCAGCAGCGCTGAACACACGTTCAGACAGAACGCTGGCTGCGGGGCATGACAAGATCTCCAAGGCGTAAGTGGCTAGCTCCGGCCATTTATCCAGATTGGAAGCCCAAAAAGAGCAAGGGTCCAGTGACACAGTCGTGGCTTCAATGTTTACTTGGAGATACTCCTGTACCATCGTCTCTAGGCGTTGACTATGTGTCAGACTTCTTGTCTCCTGTGGCCTTGCAAAGGATGGGCTAAAAAAGTGGTGAAATGATTCCGCAAAATTGATGTTACCAGCAGATACTGTGGTTCTGTTACGGTTTGAGTGCTGAACACTTGACGGTCCCACGGTTGGCAAGTTGGAACTGTGAGATTCACTACGTGCACCACTGGTATTTTGTGGAAAAGCACATGTAAGATTCTGCAACAGTCTCTGCTGATACTCCTGCATGCGTGCATCCCTTTCTATGGCAGGAATAATTTCTGCAAATTTACTTTTGTACCGGGGATCTAACAGTGTTGCAACCCAGTAGTCAGGATTATTTCTAATTCTCACAATTCGAGGGTCATGTTGCAGGTAGTGCAGCAAGAAGACACTCATGTGTGTTGCGCATCCAGGAGCACCAAGTCCCTGTTGTGTTGGTGGCGAGGTAACAATCATGCTTCCTTCCTCTGTCCTCTCCCCCCAACCTCGCACAACAGAAATGTGATCAAGGTCTCCCTCATCTGATGAGTCTTCCATCAGTTCGTCCTCCACTTCTTCCTGGGCTCCTGCACCTTCCTCACTAGTTTGGCTGCTACCATGCGCCCTGGTAAAACCATCTCCCCCACCCTCACATGCCTGCCGCCTTGGTGCTGCCGACCGTCTGGACCTTGCAGATGTTAGCCCTTCCGCATACAACTCCTCCTCCTCTACTTCCTCCACCTCCTCTTGTGCCACCACCTGACTCCGAATTCTGTTTAACATGTGCTCCAGCATGTAAATCACCGGAATAGTCATGCTGATAATGGCATCGTCAGCACTAAACATCTTCGTCGCCATTTCAAAACTGTGCAGAAGGGTGCATAGGTCCCTGATCTGAGACCACTCCTCCAGCGTGATTTGCCCCACCTCTGAATCTCCTTGACCCAGGCTATACGTCAGAACGTATTGCACCAGGGCTTGTCGGTGCTGCCACAGTCACTGCAACATGTGCAGAGTTGAATTCCACCGGGTAGGCACATCGCATTTTAGCCGGTGAAGTGGCAGGCCCAACGACTTCTGTAGAGATGTAAGTCGCTGAGCTGCGGGATGCGAACGGCGGAAGTGAGCACACAGCGACCGTGCCCTCTGCAGAAGGCCATCTAGTCTGGGATAGTGGGCTAAAAATTGCTGGACAACCAGGTTCAACACGTGAGCCATACAAGGCACGTGTGTGACATTGCCCCGGCGAAGGGCCGCACCCAGGTTTGCAGCATTGTCGCACACGGCCTTCCCTGGTTTCAGGTCCAGTGGAGACAACCATTCATGAAATTGGTTCTCCAGAGCTGACCACAACTCCTCAGCTGTGTGACTCACATTTCCCAGACATTTCAATGTAAAAACCACCTGATGACGTTGAGCCCTACTGCCAGCATAGTAAGGAGGTGTGCAGGATCCCTTCTGCGCAGTTAGAAAGCTTGTGGCATGACCAGACAGGCTTTGGGTGCAGGTGGAAGACCGAGAGGAGGTTGAGGAGGCAGAAGCAGTGGAGGAACTTTGACATAAAGAGGATTGACGCACAACTCGTGGGGACGGCAAGACTTGGACAGCAGCCCCTTGTCCTGCTGTCACCATAGTTACCCAGTGCCCAGTCAGCGACATGTAACGCCCCTGTCCATGCCTACTCGTCCAAGTGTCTGTGGTGAAATGCACCCTGTCACACACAGAGTTTCTCAAAGAAGCGGTGATGTTGTGTGCGACATGCTGGTGGAGCGCAGGCACACCTTTCTTTGAGAAGTAGTGCCGACTGGGCATCTGGTACTGGGGCACTGCGACGGACATAAGGTCTCGAAAATCCTCTGTGTCCACCAGGCGGAAAGGCAGCATTTCTGTAGCCAAGAGCTTGCAGATGGTGAAATTCAACCTCTTAGCTTTCTCATGGCTAGGAGGAAATGGTCTTTTACTTGTCCACATCTGAGGGACCGAGGGCTGGCTATTGTGCTTAGACGGGGTTGATAAGGGTGTCCCCGGCAAACTGCCGGTCTGTGAGGAAGATGCAGGCGGACATGTTAGGTTGCCTTGATCCAAAAGTGGTGCTATCGATGTCGGACAGCGCTCAACACCAGCTGGTGTTACCACCTCCAAAGAAAATGATGACCTGCCAATCACGCTGGCTGTTGCGGGTAAAGAGGTGGCAGGTCTGCGCCCCAAAACAGGTGTGACTGCTGTCCCCCCAGTCACAGAGGATGAAGAGGCCGCGGATGCACAAGATATGGCAGACGGAGATTGGCCCGGCCGGCTAGGCCGCATTGTAGCACACTGAGCTTCCCACTGCAACTTATGCTTCATGTCCATGTGCCGGTTCATGCATGAAGTACTCAAACTATGTATTTTTTGGCCTCTACTTAGCTTTTGCTGACAAATGTTACAGATAACACGAGTTGGGTCATCTTTATCGATCTGAAAAAATGCCCAGGCTATGCAAGGCTTAGCACCCATGCGACCTGAAGAGCCACCACGACTTGTGGTGAGAGGCAGAGTTGTGTTTGAGGATGCAGTTGTTGACGTGCTTCCAGTACTACGTCTCTGTCCAGGAAGGCGCAACCTGACCTCGTCGTCACTAGCATCTTCCTCCACCTCCTCTGCTGACCTCATCTCTTGGCTGACTGTGGGTTGACAGTAAGTGGGATCTCCGACCTCATCATCATCACCCTGTGCGTTATCACACCCGTCGTCCTCAGAGCCAACCTGTTCCTGCCCTGACAAAAAACTAAAGTTGTCGCTCCAATCAGGTATTTGAGTCTTATTATCGTCTTCCTCATTGTCTCGACCAACAGGAGTTACAGTTTGGGAATGAGGGTCTACATTATGGTCAGAACCTTCTGCGTCTGGTCCTGGATCCGACTCATAAAGATTCTGGGCATCAGTGCAGATCATTTCCTCGTCTGGATTCACAGAAGCGCTGGAGTCGACCTCTGATTCCCAGGCTATAGTATGAGTAAACAGCTCTGCAGACTCAACCATCTGTTCTACCTCATACTCGGACGGGCAGCTGGAGATTTGGGAGCTGTGAGGAAGCAAGTGCGATTTGGGTGACACCTTTGAGGACTGGAGTATTTGTGATGTTGAAGTTGATGTGGAGGAGAGCCCACTTAAAGGAGCACTTGATATCCGTTGAAGCACCTGCTGTTTTTGTGCCTCATCTGGAATTTGTAGCGATTGGCGTGGCCGTAAGAAAGGGTTCTTATCACATTGTCCGCTAAAAGAAGTAGACATTTTAGTTTGGCTGGAAGATGGTCTTTCTTCTGCAGATGTTACTGTTGCTTTAACACCTACCCCACGGACACAACCTTTTTTCCCCTTCCCAACACGCCTATTCCCCTTTCCACCAGCAGCAGGCCTTTTTCCACTCATTTTGGTGGTTAACTAATTCACAACTCTGGAGTTGTTTGCACAAAAAAACAATGGATGGTAACCGAGCAGAGCTGAGTGGCCAAACTGTGGTATTAGGCCAAAACTATTGGCTGGGTTAGATGCAGAAAAAAATTATTTTTAATTTGCAACCTGATGGAGGTCAGTATAGATGGACTAATAGACCAAGTCCCACACACTGCTAGAAGCCCAAATATTTTTTCAGAGCTAGATGCAGAAAAAAATTATTTTTAATTTGCAACCTGATGGAGGTCAGTATAGATGGACTAATAGACCAAGTCCCACACACCGCTAGAAGCCCAACTATTTTTTCAGAGCTAGATGCAGTAAAAAATTATATTCAATTTGCAACCTGATGGAGGTCAGTATAGAAGGACTAATAGAACAAGTCCCACACACTGCTAGAAGCCCAAATATTTTTTCAGAGCTAAATGAAGAAAAAAATTATTTTTAATTTGCAACCTGATGGAGGTCAGTATAGATGGACTAATAGACCAAGTCCCAAACACTGCTAGAAGCCCAAATATTTTTTCAGAGCTAGATGCAGAAAAAAAATATTTTTAATTTGCAACCTGATGGAGGTCAGTATAGATGGACTAATAGACCAAGTCCCACACACCGCTGGAAGCCCAACTATTTTTTCAGAGCTAGATGCAGTAAAAAATTATATTCAATTTGCAACCTGCTGGAGGTCAGTATAGAAGGACTAATAGACCAAGTCCCACACACCGCTAGAAGCCCAAATATTTTTTCAGAGCTAGATGCAGAAAAAAATTATTTTTAATTTGCAACCTGATGGAGGTCAGTATAGATGGACTAATAGACCAAGTCCCACACACTGCTAGAAGCCCAAATATTTTTTCAGAGCTAGATGCAGAAAAAAATTATTTTTAATTTGCAACCTGATGGAGGTCAGTATAGATGGACTAATAGACCAAGTCCCACACACCGCTAGAAGCCCAAATATTTTTTCAGAGCTAGATGCAGAAAAAAATTATTTTTAATTTGCAACCTGATGGAGGTCAGTATAGATGGACTAATAGACCAAGTCCCACACACTGCTAGAAGCCCAAATATTTTTTCAGAGCTAGATGCAGAAAAAAATTATTTTTAATTTGCAACCTGATGGAGGTCAGTATAGATGGACTAATAGACCAAGTCCCACACACCGCTAGAAGCCCAAATATTTTTTCAGAGCTAGATGCAGAAAAAAATTATTTTTAATTTGCAACCTGATGGAGGTCAGTATAGATGGACTAATAGACCAAGTCCCACACACTGCTAGAAGCCCAAATATTTTTTCAGAGCTAGATGCAGAAAAAAAATATTTTTAATTTGCAACCTGATGGAGGTCAGTATAGATGGACTAATAGACCAAGTCCCACACACAGCTAGAAGCCCAAATATTTTTTCAGAGCTAGATGCAGAAAAAAATTATTTTTAATTTGCAACCTGATGGAGGTCAGTATAGATGGACTAATAGACCAAGTCCCACACACTGCTAGAAGCCCAAATATTTTTTCAGAGCTAGATGCAGAAAAAAATTATTTTTAATTTGCAACCTGATGGAGGTCAGTATAGATGGACTAACAGACCAAGTCCCACACACCGCTAGAAGCCCAAATATTTTTTCAGAGCTAGATGCAGAAAAAAATTATTTTTAATTTGCAACCTGATGGAGGTCAGTATAGATGGACTAATAGACCAAGTCCCACACACTGCTAGAAGCCCAAATATTTTTTCAGAGCTAGATGCAGAAAAAAATTATTTTTAATTTGCAACCTGATGGAGGTCAGTATAGATGGACTAATAGACCAAGTCCCATACACTGCTAGAAGCCCAAATATTTTTTCAGAGCTAGATGCAGAAAAAAATTATTTTTAATGTGCAACCTGATGGAGGTCAGTATAGATGGACTAATAGAATGATGCTATGCCCAAAAGATTTTACTTCACTAGGTGCAGTAAAAAAATTGGTATTCTATACACAGGTGGTATATCTTGCAACACAGATAGGCTACTCCACTGACTAACACACTCTGCAATAGGCCAAAAAGGATTAGCTTTGCTAGATTCAGCCAAATGCTGTGAAAAAAACTTGCACAGCACTGGCACAGACCTGCCTGGCAAAAACTGATAGGAACTGATGTAACCTAGTCCTGAAAAGGACTCCAATTACAATTAGTCTTTACTCCCACAATCTATCTATTTAAGAGCACAGACCTGCCTGATAAAAGTCATAGGAAATGCTGTAACCTAGTCCTTAAAAGGACTGCAATCACAACTATTCCCTACTCCCAAGCTATCTGTATATTTGTGCGAAAATTGGCTTGAAATTAACAAGGTATAGCGCACACAGCAACAGCGGTGCCGTCTAACACGCAGCTGCAGCAGTGAGAAAATGGTGGCGATGGGGAAAATGGCTTGGTCTTATAGGGCAAGGACATGTGACATACACTGCCAATCACACATGCCCTTGCTTGTGTGAAAAAAAGCACTTCGCTCCGTGTGTGCGCTGCTGATAGGCTGACAGATTGCACCTCCCCACTGCAAATGCGGGAAAGAGAAAAAAAAATGGAGATCTTCATTGTTCCTGCAGAGATCCATCCCCTGCCCCTCCCCCCGCCCCGCTGTACACTCAAACTGCGTATTAACATTAATTTTCATCATTACTGAGAAAAAATCCAGTTATGATTTTGGTGCACGAACAGTTATCGAACATAACCTCGAACAGCCGAATTTTTCTCAAATTGTTCGTGTTCGCCGACCGGCTCGAACACCGCCCAAAACAGCTCGAATTTGAGATTGGCGAACAGTTCGAGTAGAACAACGCTCATCTCTAGTGGGGAGGGTTTGTATCTTTGTGTGTGTGTGTGTGTGTAAGGGAGGTGGGGAGGGTTTGTATCTGTGTGTGTGTAAAGGAGGTGGGGAGGGTTTGTATCTGTGTGTGTGTGTGTAAGGGAGGTGGGGAGGGTTTGTATCTGTGTGTGTGTGTGTAAGGGAGGTGGGGAGGGTTTGTATCTGTGTGTGTATGTGTAAGGGAGGTGGGGAGGGTTTGTATCTGTGTGTGTGTGTGTGTGTAAGGGAGGTGGGGACGGTTTGTATCTGTGTATGTGTGTGTGTGTGTTTGTGTGTGTGTAAGGGAGGTGGGGACGGTTTGTATCTGTGTGTGTGTGTGTGTGTAAGGGAGGTGGGGAGGGTTTGTATCCGTGTGTGTGTAAGGGAGGTGGGGAGGGTTTGTATCTGTGTGTGTGTGTGTAAGCGAGGTGGGGAGGGTTTGTATCTGCGTGTGTGTGTGTGTGTGTAAGGAGGTGGGGAGGGTTTGTATCTGTGTGTGTGTGTGTAAGACAGGTGGAGAGGGTTTGTATCTGCGTGTGTGTGTGTGTGTGTAAGGGAGGTGGGGAGGATTTGTATCTGTGTATGTGTGTGTAAGGGAGGTGGGGAGGGTTTTTATCTGTGTGTGTATGTGTAAGGGAGGTGGGGAGGGTTTGTATCTGTGTGTGTGTGTGTGTAAGTGAGGTGGGGAGGGTTTGTATCTGTGTGTGTGTGTAAGGGAGGTGGGGAGGGTTTGTATCTGTGTGTGTATGTGTAAGGGAGGTGGGGAGGGTTTGTATCTGTGTGTGTGTGTGTAAGGGAGGTGGGGAGGGTTTGTATCTTTGTGTGTATGTGTAAGGGAGGTGGGGAGGGTTTGTATCTGTGTGTGTGTGTGTGTGTAAGGGAGGTGGGGAGTATTTGTATCTGTGTATGTGTGTGTAAGGGAGGTGGGGAGGGTTTGTATCTGTGTGTGTGTGTGTAAGGGAGGTGGGGAGGGTTTGTATCTGTGTGTGTGTGTGTGTAAGGGAGGTGGGGAGGATTTGTATCTGTGTGTGTGTGTAAGGGAGGTGGGGAGGGTTTGTATCTGTGTGTGTGTAAGGGAGGTGGGGAGGGTTTGTATCTGTGTGTGTGTGTGTAAGGGAGGTGGGGAGGGTTTGTATCTGTGTGTGTGTAAGGGAGGTGGGGAGGGTTTGTATCTGTGTGTGTGTGTGTAAGCGAGGTGGGGAGGGTTTGTATCTACGTGTGTGTGTGTGTGTGTAAGGAGGTGGGGAGGGTTTGTATCTGTGTGTGTGTGTGTAAGACAGGTGGAGAGGGTTTGTATCTGCGTGTGTGTGTGTGTAAGGGAGGTGGGGAGGATTTGTATCTGTGTATGTGTGTGTAAGGGAGGTGGGGAGGGTTTGTATCTGTGTGTGTATGTGTAAGGGAGGTGGGGAGGGTTTGTATCTGTGTGTGTGTGTGTGTAAGTGAGGTGGGGAGGGTTTGTATCTGTGTGTGTGTGTAAGGGAGGTGGGGAGGGTTTGTATCTGTGTGTGTATGTGTAAGGGAGGTGGGGAGGGTTTGTATCTGTGTGTGTGTGTGTAAGGGAGGTGGGGAGGGTTTGTATCTTTGTGTGTATGTGTAAGGGAGGTGGGGAGGGTTTGTATCTGTGTGTGTGTGTGTGTGTAAGGGAGGTGGGGAGGATTTGTATCTGTGTATGTGTGTGTAAGGGAGGTGGGGAGGGTTTGTATCTGTGTGTGTATGTGTAAGGGAGGTGGGGAGGGTTTGTGTCTGTGTGTGTGTGTGTAAGGGAGGTGGGGAGGGTTTGTATCTTTGTGTGTATGTGTAAGGGAGGTGTGGAGGGTTTGTATCTTTGTGTGTATGTGTAAGGGAGGTGGGGAGGGTTTGTATCTGTGTGTGTGTGTAAGGGAGGTGGGGAGGATTTGTATCTGTGTGTGTATGTGTTAGGGAGGTGGGGAGGGTTTGTATCTGTGTGTGTGTGTGTAAGGGAGGTGGGGAGGGTTTGTATCTGTGTGTGTGTGTGTAAGGGAGGTGGGGAGGGTTTGTATCTGTGTTTGTATGTGTAAGGGAGGTGGGGAGGGTTTGTATCTGTGTGTGTGTGTAAGGGAGGTGGGGAGGATTTGTATCTGTGTGTGTGTGTGTAAGGGAGGTGGGGAGGGTTTGTATCTGTGTGTGTATGTGTAAGGGAGGTGGGGAGGGTTTGTATCTGTGTGTGTATGTGTAAGGGAGGTGGGGAGGGTTTGTATCTGTGTGTGTGTGTGTAAGGGAGGTGGGGAGGGTTTGTATCTTTGTGTGTATGTGTAAGGGAGGTGGGGAGGGTTTGTATCTGTGTGTGTGTGTAAGGGAGGTGGGGAGGATTTGTATCTGTGTGTGTATGTGTAAGGGAGGTGGGGAGGGTTTGTATCTGTGTGTGTGTGTAAGGGAGGTGGGGAGGATTTGTATCTGTGTGTGTATGTGTAAGGGAGGTGGGGAGGATTTGTATCTGTGTGTGTGTGTGTGTAAGGGAGGTGGAGAGGGTTTGTATCTGTGTGTGTGTGTGTAAGGGAGGTGGGGAGGGTTTGTATCTGTGTGTGTGTGTGTGTGTAAGGGAGGTGGGGAGGGTTTGTATCTGTGTGTGTGTGTGTAAGGGAGGTGGGGAGGGTTTGTATCTGTGTGTGTATGTGTAAGGGAGTTGGGGAGGGTTGTATCTGTGTGTGTGTGTGTAAGGGAGGTGGGGAGGGTTTGTATCTGTGTGTGTGTAAGGGAGGTGGGGAGGGTTTGTATCTGTGTGTGTGTGTGTAAGCGAGGTGGGGAGGGTTTGTATCTGCGTGTGTGTGTGTGTGTGTAAGGAGGTGGGGAGGGTTTGTATCTGTGTGTGTGTGTGTAAGACAGGTGGAGAGGGTTTGTATCTGCGTGTGTGTGTGTGTAAGGGAGGTGGGGAGGATTTGTATCTGTGTATGTGTGTGTAAGGGAGGTGGGGAGGGTTTGTATCTGTGTGTGTATGTGTAAGGGAGGTGGGGAGGGTTTGTATCTGTGTGTGTGTGTGTGTAAGTGAGGTGGGGAGGGTTTGTATCTGTGTGTGTGTGTAAGGGAGGTGGGGAGGGTTTGTATCTGTGTGTGTATGTGTAAGGGAGGTGGGGAGGGTTTGTATCTGTGTGTGTGTGTGTAAGGGAGGTGGGGAGGGTTTGTATCTTTGTGTGTATGTGTAAGGGAGGTGGGGAGGGTTTGTATCTGTGTGTGTGTGTGTGTGTAAGGGAGGTGGGGAGGATTTGTAACTGTGTATGTGTGTGTAAGGGAGGTGGGGAGGGTTTGTATCTGTGTGTGTATGTGAAAGGGAGGTGGGGAGGGTTTGTATCTGTGTGTGTGTGTGTAAGGGAGGTGGGGAGGGTTTGTATCTGTGTGTGTGTGTAAGGGAGGTGTGGAGGATTTGTATCTGTGTGTGTATGTGTTAGGGAGGTGGGGAGGTTTTGTATCTGTGTGTGTGTGTGTAAGGGAGGTGGGGAGGGTTTGTATCTGTGTGTGTGTGTGTAAGGGAGGTGGGGAGGGTTTGTATCTGTGTTTGTATGTGTAAGGGAGGTGGGGAGGGTTTGTATCTGTGTGTGTGTGTGTGTAAGGTAGGTGGGGAGGATTTGTATCTGTGTGTGTGTGTGTAAGGGAGGTGGGGAGGGTTTGTATCTGTGTGTGTATGTGTAAGGGAGGTGGGGAGGGTTTGTATCTGTGTGTGTATGTGTAAGGGAGGTGGGGAGGGTTTGTATCTGTGTGTGTGTGTGTAAGGGAGGTGGGGAGGGTTTGTATCTTTGTGTGTATGTGTAAGGGAGGTGGGGAGGGTTTGTATCTGTGTGTGTGTGTAAGGGAGGTGGGGAGGATTTGTATCTGTGTGTGTATGTGTAAGGGAGGTGGGGAGGGTTTGTATCTGTGTGTGTGTGTAAGGGAGGTGGGGAGGATTTGTATCTGTGTGTGTATGTGTAAGGGAGGTGGGGAGGGTTTGTATCTGTGTGTGTGTGTGTGTAAGGGAGGTGGAGAGGGTTTGTATCTGTGTGTGTGTGTGTAAGGGAGGTGGGGAGGGTTTGTATCTGTGTGTGTGTGTGTAAGGGAGGTGGGGAGGGTTTGTATCTGTGTGTGTGTGTGTAAGGGAGGTGGGGAGGGTTTGTATCTGTGTGTGTATGTGTAAGGGAGTTGGGGAGGGTTGTATCTGTGTGTGTGTGTGTAAGGGAGGTGGGGAGGGTTGTATCTGTGTGTGTGTGTGTAAGGGAGGTGGGGAGGGTTGTATCTGTTTGTGTGTGTAAGGGAGGTCGGGAGGGTTTGTATCTGTGTGTGTGTGTAAGGGAGGTGGGGAGGGTTGTATCTGTGTGTGTGTGTGTGTAAGGGAGGTGGGGAGGGTTTGTATCTGTGTGTGTATGTGTAAGGGAGGTGGGGAGGGTTTGTATTTGTGTGTGTATGTGTAAGGGAGGTGGGGAGGGTTTGTATCTGTGTGTGTGTGTGTAAGGGAGGTGGGGAGGGTTTGTATCTTTGTGTGTATGTGTAAGGGAGGTGGGGAGGGTTTGTATCTGTGTGTGTGTGTAAGGGAGGTGGGGAGGATTTGTATCTGTGTGTGTATGTGTAAGGGAGGTGGGGAGGGTTTGTATCTGTGTGTGTGTGTGTAAGGGAGGTGGAAAGGGTTTGTATCTGTGTGTGTGTGTGTAAGGGAGGTGGGGAGGGTTTGTATCTGTTTGTGTGTGTCTAAGGGAGGTGGGGAGGGTTTGTATCTGTGTGTGTGTGTGTAAGGGAGGTGGGGAGGGTTTGTATCTGTGTGTGTGTGTGTAAGGGAGGTGGGGAGGGTTTGTATCTTTGTGTGTATGTGTAAGGGAGGTGGGGAGGGTTTGTATCTGTGTGTGTGTGTAAGGGAGGTGGGGAGGGTTTGTATCTTTGTGTGTATGTGTAAGGGAGGTGGGGAGGGTTTGTATCTGTGTGTGTGTGTGTAAGGGAGGTGGGGAGGGTTTGTATCTTTGTGTGTATGTGTAAGGGAGGTGGGGAGGGTTTGTATCTGTGTGTGTGTTTAAGGGAGGTGGGGAGGGTTTGTATCTGTGTGTGTGTGTAAGGGAGGTGGGGGGGGGTTGTATCTGTGTGTGTGTGTGTGTGTGTGTGTAAGGGAGGTGCGGAGGGTTTGTATCTGTGTGTGTGTGTATGGGAGGTGGGGAGGGTTTGTATCTGTGTGTGTGTGTGTAAGGGAGGTGGGGAGGGTTTGTATCTGTGTGTGTGTGTGTAAGGGAGGTGGGGAGGGTTTGTATCTGTGTGTGTGTGTAAGGGAGGTGGGGAGGGTTTTGTATCTGTGTGTGTGTGTAAAGGAGGTGGGGAGGGTTTGTATCTGTGTGTGTGTGTAAGGGAGGTGGGGAGGGTTTGTATCTGTGTGTGTGTGTGTGTGTGTGTGTAAGGGAGGTGGGGAGGGTTTGTATCTGTGTGTGTGTGTGTGTAAAGGAGGTGGGGAGGGTTTGTATCTGTGTGTGTGTGTAAAGGAGGTGGGGAGGGTTTGTATCTGTGTGTGTGTGTGTAAGGGAGGTGGGGAGGGTTTGTATCTGTGTGTGTGTGTAAAGGAGGTGGGGAGGGTTTGTATCTGTGTGTGTGTGTGTGAGGGAGGTGGGGAGAGTTTGTATCTGTGTGAGTAAGGGAGGTGGGGAGGGTTTGTATCTGTGTGTGTGTGTAAGGGAGGTGGGGAGGGTTTGTATCTGTGTGTGTGTGTAAGGGAGGTGGGGAGGGTTTGTATCTGTGTGAGTAAGGGAGGTGGGGAGGGTTTGTATCTGCGTGTGTGTGTGTAAAGGAGGTGGGGAGGGTTTGTATCTGCGTGTGTGTGTAAGGGAGGTGGGGAGGGTTTGTATCTGTGTGTGTGTGTAAAGGAGGTGGGGAGGGTTTGTATCTGCGTATGTGTGTGTGTGTAAGGGAGGTGGGAAGGGTTTGTATCTGTGTGTGTGTGTAAGGGAGGTGGGGAGGGTTTGTATCTGTGTGTGTGTGTAAGGGAGGTGGGGAGGGTTTGTATCTGTGTGTGTAAGGGAGGTGGGGAGGGTTTGTATCTGCGTGTGTGTGTGTAAGGGAGGTGGGGAGGGTTTGTATCTGTGTGTGTGTGTAAGGGAGGTGGGGAGGGTTTGTATCTGCGTATGTGTGTGTGTGCAAGGGAGGTGGGGAGGGTTTGTATCTGTGTGTGTGTGTGTGTGTGTAAAGGAGGTGGGGAGGGTTTGTATCTGCGTATGTGTGTGTGTGTAAGGGAGGTGGGGAGGGTTTGTATCTGTGTGTTTCTGTAAGGGAGGTGGGGAGGGTTTGTATCTGGGTGTGTGTGTAAGGGAGGTGGGGAGGGTTTGTATCTGTGTGTGTGTGTAAAGGAGGTGGGGAGGGTTTGTATCTGCGTATGTGTGTGTGTGTAAGGGAGGTGGGGAGGGTTTGTATCTGTGTGAGTGTGTGTGTAAAGGAGGAGGGGAGGGTTTGTATCTGTGTGTGTGTGTGTGTGTGTAAGAGAGGTGGGAAGGGTTTGTATCTGTGTGTGTGTGTGTGTGTAAAGGAGGTGGGGAGGGTTTGTATGTGTGTGTGTGTAAGGGAGGTGGAGAGGGTTTGTATCTGTGTGTGTAAGGGAGGTGGGGAGGGTTTGTATCTGTGTGTGTGTGTGTGTGTAAAGGAGGTGGGGAGGGTTTGTATCTGCGTATGTGTGTGTGTGTAAGGGAGGTGGGGAGGGTTTGTATCTGTGTGTGTGTGTAAGGGAGGTGGGGAGGGTTTGTATCTGTGTGTGTGTGTAAGGGAGGTGGGGAGGGTTTGTATCTGTGTGTGTGTGTAAAGGAGGTGGGGAGGGTTTGTATCTGCGTATGTGTGTGTGTGTAAGGGAGGTGGGGAGGGTTTGTATCTGTGTGAGTGTGTGTGTGTAAAGGAGGTGGGGAGGGTTTGTATCTGTGTGTGTGTGTGTGTGTGTAAGGGAGGTGGGAAGGGTTTGTATCTGTGTGTGTGTGTGTGTGTGTGTAAAGGAGGTGGGGAGGGTTTGTATGTGTGTCTGTGTAAGGGAGGTGGAGAGGGTTTGTATCTGTGTGTGTAAGGGAGGTGGGGAGGGTTTGTATCTGCGTGTGTGTGTGTAAAGGAGGTGGGGAGCGTTTGTATCTGCGTATGTGTGTGTCTGTAAGGGAGGTGGGGAGGGTTTGTATCTGTGTGTGTGTAAAGGAGGTGGGGAGGGTTAGTATCTGCGTATGTGTGTGTGTGTAAGGGAGGTGGGGAGGGTTTGTATCTGCGTGTGTGTGTGTAAAGGAGGTGGGGAGGGTTTGTATCTGTGTGTGTGTGAGTAAAGGAGGTGGGGAGGGTTTGTATCTGTGTGTGTGTGTAAGGGAGGTGGGGTGGGTTTGTATCTGTGTGTGTAAGGGAGGTGGGGAGGTTTTGTATCTGTGTGTGTGTGTAAAGGAGGTGGGGAGGGTTTGTATCTGTGTGTGTGTGTAAGGGAGGTGAGGAGGGTTTGTATCTGTGTGTGTGTGTAAAGGAGGTGGGGAGGGTTTGTATCTGTGTGTGTGTAAGGGAGGTGAGGAGGGTTTGTATCTGTGTGTGTGTGTAAAGGAGGTGGGGAGGGTTTGTATCTGTGTGTGAGAGTCCGTGTGTGTGTGTAAGGGAGGTGGGGAGGGTTTGTATCTGTGTGTGTGTGTGTAAAGGAGGTGGGAAGGGTTTGTATCTGTGTGTGTGTGTAAGGGAGGTGGGGAGGGTTTGTATCTGCGTGTGTGTGTAAGGGAGGTTGGGAGGGTTTGTATCTGTGTGTGTGTAAGGGAGGTGGGGAGGGTTTGTATCTGTGTGTGTGTGTGTGTAAAGGAGGTGGGGAGAGTTTGTATCTGTGTGTGTGTGTAAGGGAGGTTGGGAGGGTTTGTATCTGTGTGTGTGTAAGGGAGGTGGGGAGGGTTTGTATCTGTGTGTGTGTGTAAGGGAGGTGGGGAGGGTTTGTATCTGTGTATGTGTGTGTGTAAGGGAGGTGGGGAGGGTTTGTATCTGCGTGTGTGTGTGTAAAGGAGGTGGGGAGGATTTGTATCTGTGTGCATGTGTAAAGAAGGTGGGGAGGGTTTGTATCTGCGTGTGTGTGTGTAAGGGAGGTAGGGAGGGTTTGTATCTGTGTGTGTGTGTAAAGGAGGTGGGGAGGGTTTGTATCTGTGTGTGTGTGTGTGTGTGTAAAGGCGGTGGGGAGGGTTTGTATCTGTGTGTGTGTGTGTGTGTGTAAGGGAGGTGGGGAGTAGTGTTGAGCCACCCCCGTAGTGTTCGAGTTCGGTTCGGTTCGTCGAACACCCGTGTGTTCGCCGAACTGTTCGTCGAACTGTTCGTCGAACACCTTCGAACACCGTTAAAACCAATGGCAGGCAAACAAAAACACATAGAAACACATAGAAAACACCTTCAAAGGTGTCCAAAAGCTGACAAACTGCTCAGAAGACACAACTAACACATGGAAAAGTGACAAGTACATATAGTCATGCAAAAAGAAAAGAGGTGGAGGAGTAAAAGGAGGGGGAGACACAGATATAGGCATGTCATGCCCTTCTAAAATCCAAAAAGTGAGAAGCCGAGACGGCCAGTCCGCTCCTGCCCGTGCCACCTCCGTGTCGCCGGGTTTGTGCCAGAGCCGCGGTGAACCCTGACGGCCAGCCCCCCTCTCCCAATACTGGTGCCTGTCCGCTGATGGGTCGAGAGAGCCCCCCTGTGGTGGAGGCAGCTCTAAGCTTTTTAATTTAAATTGTCCCTCTAATTTGAATGAATACACTTTAAATCCATTTACAAGGATCTATTGGAGGGCAAGTCTCATGCCAGCAGCCGCGTAATTCCAGCTCCAGTAGCGTCCACTAAAGCTGCTGCAGTTAAAAAGCTTTTATAAGGATCGAGCTCGGCTGTCCACCGCAAGGCATCCTAGTGCCAGTCCCAGCCCCTATGCCTTGGGGTGCCTCCTGATGCTCTTAACTAAGTATCCCGTGGTCCCGAAGCATTTCCTTTGAAAAAATTAAGTGTCCAAACTACAGGTGGTGTAGCTTGCTTAACAGCCGGGATAATCCGCTGACTAGCAGACACTGCTACTAGGCACAAAGTATTTCCTGGGCTAGATGCAGTTAAAAATTTGTAAGTAGATACTCTCGTTGGATGCTGAGAAAGCATTCCATAGAGTCTCCTGGCACGCCATATATGATTCTCTTAAAAAGCTTGGGGTAGGGGTCTAGGGGACCCTTTTATAGCCAAAATCACGGCCCTGTATCACAATACGTCACCTAGGCTGAAGATAAATGGAACTGTAGCACCGAGGGCTCGGTTGCTACAGACGTATTGCACCTCACCCAGAGGTGTGATATCTCACTCTCAGATAAGGATGGAGTGTGGATCAGGACCCGACACCTGCATGCATTACACCACATTGCCGTGGGGCAGGGCGACCAATATGCCCCTGAGATGGGCACGACAGTCCCTGTCCCTGGCTGGAGTGGGGGGAGGGAACACTGAGGAAGGGGAACCCTGCAGTGCAGGAGCAGGGAGGAAGCAGTTCCTGGGTGCATTGAGAAGGGAGTATAAAAGGTGGGCACCATCTTAGTTCAGTGCAGAGAAGTCTGAGCAGAAGTGGCAGGGAGCAGGGGCTTTGCATGAGCTCTGCTCCGGAGGCGGGCCTAGTAACAGAGGCCCAGGCCTGCAAGAGGGAGAAGGAAGGAAGAGGAGCGGAGAAGGCTCCAGGAACGAGGAATGAAGGGATCCCAGGGGTGCGGACGGGCGAGTCGCCACCGCACGCCCGAATCCACCTGCGTGGAGGGGTCAGGCCAAAGGGGGAGACCGGTCCCCGAACTAGTGGAGGCAGGAAACGACCCTCAGCTAGAAACCGGAGGCTCTGACATTTTATGTGGCGCAGCCCCTTGCTCCACCCGCTAGGAAGGCACCACATAGGGTCAGGGAAACTGGCGCCAAGTTTACCAAGAGGAGGCCCGAGGCAGCCGGACAGAAGTGTTGGTAAGAAAGGCCAGACAAAGGACACACAAAGGGGGTCCTGTGAAGCGCTCCAAAGTTATCTGGGAGTTGTCTGAGCCCCTCACCTGGTGAGCACAGTACGACGTGGGCAGCCGTTACCTGCAGACGTGGTCTGGATAATAAGAACTGTGAGTAAAGGCCCTGAACTGCATCACTGACTCCGTGTCGTTACTGCTGCTGCCCTGCACCATCACCCCCATCCTCCGCATACACTGCCCTGAGGCTATACTCCTCCCGTGGGGAGTTATGCTACGCTCTGCTGCACCCACAACACCAGCCTTAGCGGTCTGCCCTGTAGCGGCGGTTCACTCTGACCGCAATCCACGGGTGGCGTAGTCAGACATTTAAACATCAAAACCACATAAATAGTTCCGCCACTGGTTTGACCGCCCTGAGCCACGGAACCGGATCGCCGCCACGAAGACTACAACCACCAGCATCCACCAAAAAGGGTCCGGCTCCGGGTGTCCCAAGGCCCATGGGGTGCATCAGAACATTTTCATCACCTTTCACAATCACCAATGGGACAAGGCAGGGATGTCCTCTGTCCCCTCTCTTATACATCCTAGTGACGGAGCACTGGCTCTCATCAATTCGCCATAACCCCAATATTAGGTGGATTGAGGTGGGAGGCACCGAGTACAAGTGCTCTCTATTTGCTGATGATGTCCTAGTATATATCACTCAATCACATATATCCATCCCTGCTGTTATGGCTGAAATAGATCACTTTGTTACATGGTAAAATTTTAAAATCAATGCAGCGAAGTCTGAGGCCCTCGATGTCTCCCTCCCTAAATCCATATAGGATTCCATCCAGTCCAACTTTCCCTTTGCCTGGCCCTCACAGGGTATCAAATACTTAGGAATTCCTATTCATAGAGACCTCTCCCATCTATGTTATCTTAATTTTGGGCCCTTTATTGAACAATTCCATACAGACCACGGTTGGCAAGTTAGAACTGTAAGATTCACTACGTGAACCACTGGTGTTTTGTGGAAAAGCACATGTACACCGCGTTCCAAATTATTATGCAAAAAGTGTTTAGGAGTGATAAGGGAAGAATTTGTTTGTTTGTCAGTTAAACTCATTGATGGTGATGTGTGTCAGGGCTCTTTATATCACTGTAAGCAATTGCAGACACCTGTGCTAATTAGTTTGGCAGGTGTGTCCAATGAAAGGCAAGACTACTTAAGAAGGCTCTCTCACATTATTAAGCAGCCTACATTTTCTGCCAAAATGGGAAAGAAAAAGGATGTGTCGGCTGCTGAGAAGCAACAAATTGTGGAGTGTTTAGGTCAAGGCATGACTACAATCAACATTGTGCGATGATCAGGATGAAGTGTCTTGGCAATCAAGAAGTATGTAGCTGATTCACAGTACACACGTGTGCGTGCTGATAAGGGCAAATTGAGGACTCTTTCCTACAGGCAATTACGTCAGGTTGAAAGAGCAGCGGCAAAAAAGCCTTGTCATAGCAGCAGACAAGTTTTTGAAGCTGCTTGTGCCTCCAACGTCCCCCGAACAACAAGATGCAGGGTCCTTCAGAGGTTTGCAGCTGTGCATACGCCATCCTGTCGACCTCCTCTATCCACTTCACACAAGCAGAAACGGCTCCAGTGGGCCAAACATTACATGAAGACTGATTTCAAAACTGTTTTGTTCACGGATGAGTGCCGTGCAGCGCTCGATGGTCCAGATGAATGGAGTGGAGGATGGCTGGTTGATGGACACCCCACGCAAACACGGCTACAGCGCCAACAAGGAGGAGGTGGAGTAATGTTTTGGGCTGGAATCATGGGGAGAGAGATTGTCGGCCCCTTTAGGATCCCTGAAGGCGCTAAAGATGAACTCCATAATGTATGTGGATTTTCTCAAACAGCACTTCCTGCCATGGTTCAAGAAGAAGAACCGTGTATTTCACAGCAAGATCATTTTTCTGCATGATAATGCACCATCTCATGCTGCACATAAAACATCTGCATCTCTGGCTGATATGGGCATAAAAGGGGACAAACTTATGGTGTGACCCCCAGGCTCCCCTGACCTCTACCCCATTCAGAACCTTTGGAGCATCATTAAAAGGAGTGTCTATGATGGCGGGAGGCAGTTCACATCTAAGCAACAGCTCTGGGAGGGTATTCTGTCCTCATGCAAAACAATTGAAGCAGAAACCATCCAAAACCTGACAAATTCAATGGACGAGAGAGTTCAGAAGCTCCTTTCGAACAAGGGGTCCTATGTGAAAATGTAACATCACCTAGAATAAAGTTTTGAGTTGAAAACTGTTTGATTTCAGTTTCTAACAACCTGCTAATGCTTATAATTTCAAAAATGACCATTTTTTTGGTCTTTATTAAAATGAAAAGGTTGATCGAAAAGTTTGGGGGATCTAAGAGTGTGGCAACCCAGTAGTCATGATTACTTCGAATTCTGACAATATGAGGGTCATGCTGCAGGTAGTGCAGCAAGAAGGCACTTATGTGTCTTGCGCATCTCGGAGCCCCAAAATTATTTTCCGGGCTAGATGCAGCTAAAAATTATTTTTAATTTTAAATCTGGTGAAGCTTATTATAGATGGCCTAATAGGATCAGTGCTGCACACTGCTACAAAGCCCAAATTATTTTCCAGTCAAGATACAGATAAACATGATTAGTAATTTGAAAGCTTAAAACGGTTGGTAGGGTGATTTTAACCAATCATCAAGCTTTTACTCTCCCCAGGATGACACAGGGGTAGAAAAGTCGTTTCGGATCCATGATTTGTTCATCTTTATGAATGTGAGTCTGTCTACATTATCAGTGGAGAGCCGCGTGCGCTTATCTGTCAGCACACCACCAGCAGCGCTGAACACACGTTCAGACAGAACGCTGGCTGCGGGGCATGACAAGATCTCCAAGGCGTAAGTGGCTAGCTCCGGCCATTTATCCAGATTGGAAGCCCAAAAAGAGCAAGGGTCCAGTGACACAGTCGTGGCTTCAATGTTTACTTGGAGATACTCCTGTACCATCGTCTCTAGGCGTTGACTATGTGTCAGACTTCTTGTCTCCTGTGGCCTTGCAAAGGATGGGCTAAAAAAGTGGTGAAATGATTCCGCAAAATTGATGTTACCAGCAGATACTGTGGTTCTGTTACGGTTTGAGTGCTGAACACTTGACGGTCCCACGGTTGGCAAGTTGGAACTGTGAGATTCACTACGTGCACCACTGGTATTTTGTGGAAAAGCACATGTAAGATTCTGCAACAGTCTCTGCTGATACTCCTGCATGCGTGCATCCCTTTCTATGGCAGGAATAATTTCTGCAAATTTACTTTTGTACCGGGGATCTAACAGTGTGGCAACCCAGTAGTCAGGATTATTTCTAATTCTCACAATTCGAGGGTCATGTTGCAGGTAGTGCAGCAAGAAGACACTCATGTGTGTTGCGCATCCAGGAGCACCAAGTCCCTGTTGTGTTGGTGGCGAGGTAACAATCATGCTTCCTTCCTCTGTCCTCTCCCCCCAACCTCGCACAACAGAAATGTGATCAAGGTCTCCCTCATCTGATGAGTCTTCCATCAGTTCGTCCTCCACTTCTTCCTGGGCTCCTGCACCTTCCTCACTAGTTTGGCTGCTACCATGCGCCCTGGTAAAACCATCTCCCCCACCCTCACATGCCTGCCGCCTTGGTGCTGCCGACCGTCTGGACCTTGCAGATGTTAGCCCTTCCGCATACAACTCCTCCTCCTCTACTTCCTCCACCTCCTCTTGTGCCACCACCTGACTCCGAATTCTGTTTAACATGTGCTCCAGCATGTAAATCACCGGAATAGTCATGCTGATAATGGCATCGTCAGCACTAAACATCTTCGTCGCCATTTCAAAACTGTGCAGAAGGGTGCATAGGTCCCTGATCTGAGACCACTCCTCCAGCGTGATTTGCCCCACCTCTGAATCTCCTTGACCCAGGCTATACGTCAGAACGTATTGCACCAGGGCTTGTCGGTGCTGCCACAGTCACTGCAACATGTGCAGAGTTGAATTCCACCGGGTAGGCACATCGCATTTTAGCCGGTGAAGTGGCAGGCCCAACGACTTCTGTAGAGATGTAAGTCGCTGAGCTGCGGGATGCGAACGGCGGAAGTGAGCACACAGCGACCGTGCCCTCTGCAGAAGGCCATCTAGTCTGGGATAGTGGGCTAAAAATTGCTGGACAACCAGGTTCAACACGTGAGCCATACAAGGCACGTGTGTGACATTGCCCCGGCGAAGGGCCGCACCCAGGTTTGCAGCATTGTCGCACACGGCCTTCCCTGGTTTCAGGTCCAGTGGAGACAACCATTCATGAAATTGGTTCTCCAGAGCTGACCACAACTCCTCAGCTGTGTGACTCACATTTCCCAGACATTTCAATGTAAAAAACGCCTGATGACGTTGAGCCCTACTGCCAGCATAGTAAGGAGGTGTGCAGGATCCCTTCTGCGCAGTTAGAAAGCTTGTGGCATGACCAGACAGGCTTTGGGTGCAGGTGGAAGACCGAGAGGAGGTTGAGGAGGCAGAAGCAGTGGAGGAACTTTGACATAAAGAGGATTGACGCACAACTCGTGGGGACGGCAAGACTTGGACAGCAGCCCCTTGTCCTGCTGTCACCATAGTTACCCAGTGCCCAGTCAGCGACATGTAACGCCCCTGTCCATGCCTACTCGTCCAAGTGTCTGTGGTGAAATGCACCCTGTCACACACAGAGTTTCTCAAAGAAGCGGTGATGTTGTGTGCGACATGCTGGTGGAGCGCAGGCACACCTTTCTTTGAGAAGTAGTGCCGACTGGGCATCTGATACTGGGGCACTGCGACGGACATAAGGTCTCGAAAATCCTCTGTGTCCACCAGGCGGAAAGGCAGCATTTCTGTAGCCAAGAGCTTGCAGATGGTGAAATTCAACCTCTTAGCTTTCTCATGGCTAGGAGGAAATGGTCTTTTACTTGTCCACATCTGAGGGACCGAGGGCTGGCTATTGTGCTTAGACGGGGTTGATAAGGGTGTCCCCGGCAAACTGCCGGTCTGTGAGGAAGATGCAGGCGGACATGTTAGGTTGCCTTGATCCAAAAGTGGTGCTATCGATGTCGGACAGCGCTCAACACCAGCTGGTGTTACCACCTCCAAAGAAAATGATGACCTGCCAATCACGCTGGCTGTTGCGGGTAAAGAGGTGGCAGGTCTGCGCCCCAAAACAGGTGTGACTGCTGTCCCCCCAGTCACAGAGGATGAAGAGGCCGCGGATGCACAAGATATGGCAGACGGAGATTGGCCCGGCCGGCTAGGCCGCATTGTAGCACACTGAGCTTCCCACTGCAACTTATGCTTCATGTCCATGTGCCGGTTCATGCATGAAGTACTCAAACTATGTATTTTTTGGCCTCTACTTAGCTTTTGCTGACAAATGTTACAGATAACACGAGTTGGGTCATCTTTATCGATCTGAAAAAATGCCCAGGCTATGCAAGGCTTAGCACCCATGCGACCTGAAGAGCCACCACGACTTGTGGTGAGAGGCAGAGTTGTGTTTGAGGATGCAGTTGTTGACGTGCTTCCAGTACTACGTCTCTGTCCAGGAAGGCGCAACCTGACCTCGTCGTCACTAGCATCTTCCTCCACCTCCTCTGCTGACCTCATCTCTTGGCTGACTGTGGGTTGACAGTAAGTGGGATCTCCGACCTCATCATCATCACCCTGTGCGTTAGCACACCCATCGTCCTCAGAGCCAACCTGTTCCTGCCCTGACAAAAAACTAAAGTTGTCGCTCCAATCAGGTATTTGAGTCTTATCATCGTCTTCCTCATTGTCTCGACCAACAGGAGTTACAGTTTGGGAATGAGGGTCTACATTATGGTCAGAACCTTCTGCGTCTGGTCCTGGATCCGACTCATAAAGATTCTGGGCATCAGTGCAGATCATTTCCTCGTCTGGATTCACAGAAGCGCTGGAGTCGACCTCTGATTCCCAGGCTATAGTATGAGTAAACAGCTCTGCAGACTCAACCATCTGTTCTACCTCATACTCAGACGGGCAGCTGGAGATTTGGGAGCTGTGAGGAAGCAAGTGCGATTTGGGTGACACCTTTGAGGACTGGAGTATTTGTGATGTTGAAGTTGATGTGGAGGAGAGCCCACTTAAAGGAGCACTTGATATCCGTTGAAGCACCTGCTGTTTTTGTGCCTCATCTGGAATTTGTAGCGATTGGCGTGGCCGTAAGAAAGGGTTCTTATCACATTGTCCGCTAAAAGAAGTAGACATTTTAGTTTGGCTGGAAGATGGTCTTTCTTCTGCAGATGTTACTGTTGCTTTAACACCTACCCCACGGACACAACCTTTTTTCCCCTTCCCAACACGCCTATTCCCCTTTCCACCAGCAGCAGGCCTTTTTCCACTCATTTTGGTGGTTAACTAATTCACAACTCTGGAGTTGTTTGCACAAAAAAACAATGGATGGTAACCGAGCAGAGCTGAGTGGCCAAACTGTGGTATTAGGCCAAAACTATTGGCTGGGTTAGATGCAGAAAAAAATTATTTTGAATTTGCAACCTGATGGAGGTCAGTATAGATGGACTAATAGACCAAGTCCCACACACTGCTAGAAGCCCAAATATTTTTTCAGAGCTAGATGCAGAAAAAAATTATTTTTAATTTGCAACCTGATGGAGGTCAGTATAGATGGACTAATAGACCAAGTCCCACACACCGCTAGAAGCCCAACTATTTTTTCAGAGCTAGATGCAGTAAAAAATTATATTCAATTTGCAACCTGATGGAGGTCAGTATAGAAGGACTAATAGAACAAGTCCCACACACTGCTAGAAGCCCAAATATTTTTTCAGAGCTAAATGAAGAAAAAAATTATTTTTAATTTGCAACCTGATGGAGGTCAGTATAGATGGACTAATAGACCAAGTCCCAAACACTGCTAGAAGCCCAAATATTTTTTCAGAGCTAGATGCAGAAAAAAAATATTTTTAATTTGCAACCTGATGGAGGTCAGTATAGATGGACTAATAGACCAAGTCCCACACACCGCTGGAAGCCCAACTATTTTTTCAGAGCTAGATGCAGTAAAAAATTATATTCAATTTGCAACCTGCTGGAGGTCAGTATAGAAGGACTAATAGAACAAGTCCCACACACTGCTAGAAGCCCAAATATTTTTTCAGAGCTAAATGAAGAAAAAAATTATTTTTAATTTGCAACCTGTTGGAGGTCAGTATAGATGGACTAATAGACCAAGTCCCAAACACTGCTAGAAGCCCAAATATTTTTTCAGAGCTAGATGCAGAAAAAAAATATTTTTAATTTGCAACCTGATGGAGGTCAGTATAGATGGACTAATAGACCAAGTCCCACACACCGCTAGAAGCCCAAATATTTTTTCAGAGCTAGATGCAGAAAAAAATTATTTTTAATTTGCAACCTGATGGAGGTCAGTATAGATGGACTAATAGACCAAGTCCCACACACTGCTAGAAGCCCAAATATTTTTTCAGAGCTAGATGCAGAAAAAAATTATTTTTAATTTGCAACCTGATGGAGGTCAGTATAGATGGACTAATAGACCAAGTCCCACACACCGCTAGAAGCCCAAATATTTTTTCAGAGCTAGATGCAGAAAAAAATTATTTTTAATTTGCAACCTGATGGAGGTCAGTATAGATGGACTAATAGACCAAGTCCCACACACTGCTAGAAGCCCAAATATTTTTTCAGAGCTAGATGCAGAAAAAAATTATTTTTAATTTGCAACCTGATGGAGGTCAGTATAGATGGACTAATAGACCAAGTCCCACACACCGCTAGAAGCCCAAATATTTTTTCAGAGCTAGATGCAGAAAAAAATTATTTTTAATTTGCAACCTGATGGAGGTCAGTATAGATGGACTAATAGACCAAGTCCCACACACTGCTAGAAGCCCAAATATTTTTTCAGAGCTAGATGCAGAAAAAAATTATTTTTAATTTGCAACCTGATGGAGGTCAGTATAGATGGACTAATAGACCAAGTCCCACACACCGCTAGAAGCCCAAATATTTTTTCAGAGCTAGATGCAGAAAAAAATTATTTTTAATTTGCAACCTGATGGAGGTCAGTATAGATGGACTAATAGACCAAGTCCCACACACTGCTAGAAGCCCAAATATTTTTTCAGAGCTAGATGCAGAAAAAAAATATTTTTAATTTGCAACCTGATGGAGGTCAGTATAGATGGACTAATAGACCAAGTCCCACACACTGCTAGAAGCCCAAATATTTTTTCAGAGCTAGATGCAGAAAAAAATTATTTTTAATTTGCAACCTGATGGAGGTCAGTATAGATGGACTAATAGACCAAGTCCCACACACTGCTAGAAGCCCAAATATTTTTTCAGAGCTAGATGCAGAAAAAAATTATTTTTAATTTGCAACCTGATGGAGGTCAGTATAGATGGACTAATAGACCAAGTCCCACACACCGCTAGAAGCCCAAATATTTTTTCAGAGCTAAATGAAGAAAAAAATTATTTTTAATTTGCAACCTGATGGAGGTCAGTATAGATGGACTAATAGACCAAGTCCCACACACTGCTAGAAGCCCAAATATTTTTTCAGAGCTAGATGCAGAAAAAAATTATATTCAGTTTGCAACCTGATGGAGGTCAGTATAGATGGACTAATAGAATGATGCTATGCCCAAAAGATTTTACTTCACTAGGTGCAGTAAAAAAATTGGTATTCTATACACAGGTGGTATATCTTGCAACACAGATAGGCTACTCCACTGACTAACACACTCTGCAATAGGCCAAAAAGGATTAGCTTTGCTAGATTCAGCCAAATGCTGTGAAAAAAACTTGCACAGCACTGGCACAGACCTGCCTGGCAAAAACTGATAGGAACTGATGTAACCTAGTCCTGAAAAGGACTCCAATTACAATTAGTCTTTACTCCCACAATCTATCTATTTAAGAGCACAGACCTGCCTGATAAAAGTCGTAGGAAATGCTGTAACCTAGTCCTTAAAAGGACTGCAATCACAACTATTCCCTACTCCCAAGCTATCTGTATATTTGTGCGAAAATTGGCTTGAAATTAACAAGGTATAGTGCACACAGCAACAGCGGTGCCGTCTAACACGCAGCTGCAGCAGTGAGAAAATGGTGGCGATGGGGAAAATGGCTTGGTCTTATAGGGCAAGGACATGTGACATACACTGCCAATCACACATGCCCTTGCTTGTGTGAAAAAAAGCACTTCGCTCCGTGTGTGCGCTGCTGATAGGCTGACAGATTGCACCTCCCCACTGCAAATGCGGGAAAGAGAAAAAAAAATGGAGATCTTCATTGTTCCTGCAGAGATCCATCCCCTGCCCCTCCCCCCGCCCCGCTGTACACTCAAACTGCGTATTAACATTAATTTTCATCATTACTGAGAAAAAATCCAGTTATGATTTTGGTGCACGAACAGTTATCGAACATAACCTCGAACAGCCGAATTTTTCTCAAATTGTTCGTGTTCGCCGACCGGCTCGAACATCGCCCAAAACAGCTCGAATTTGAGATTGGCGAACAGTTCGAGTAGAACAACGCTCATCTCTAGTGGGGAGGGTTTGTATCTTTGTGTGTGTGTGTGTGTGTAAGGGAGGTGGGGAGGGTTTGTATCTGTGTGTGTGTGTGTAAGGGAGGTGGGGAGGGTTTGTATCTGTGTGTGTGTGTGTGTAAAGGAGGTGGGGAGGGTTTGTATCTGTGTGTGTGTGTGTGTATGGGAGGTGGGGAGGGTTTGTATCTGTGTGTGTGTGTAAGGGAGGTGGGGAGGGTTTGTATCTGTGTGTGTGTGTGTAAGGGAGGTGGGGAGGGTTTGTTTCTATGTGTGTGTGTGTGTAAGGGAGGTGGGGAGGGTTTGTATCTCTGTGTGTGTGTGTGTGTGTGTGTGTGTAAAGGAGGTGGGGAGGGTTTGTTTCTGTGTGTGTGTGTAAGGGAGGAGGGGAGGGTTTGTATCTGTGTGTGTGTGTAAGGGAGGTGGGGAGGGTTTGTATCTGTGTGTGTGTGTAAGGGAGGTGGGGAGGGTTTGTATCTGTGTGTGTGTGTGTAAAGGAGGTGGGGAGTGTTTGTTTCTGTGTGTGTGTGTGTAAGGGAGGTGGGGAGGGTTTGTATCTGTGTGTGTGTGTGTGTGTAAGGGAGGTGGGGAGGGTTTGTATCTGTGTGTGTGCGTGTGTGTGTAAGGGAGGTGGGGAGGGTTTGTATCTGTGTGTGTGTGTGTGTGTAAAGCAGGTGGGGAGGGTTTGTTTCTGTGTGTGTGTGTGTAAGGGAGGTGGGGAGGGTTTGTATATGTGTTTGTGTGTGTAAGGGAGGTGGGGAGGGTTTGTATCTGTGTGTGTGTGTAAGGGAGGTGGGGAGGGTTTGTATCTGTGTGTGTGTGTGTATGTGTGTGTAAAGGAGGTGGGGAGGGTTTGTATCTGTGTGTGTAAGGGAGGTGGGGAGGGTTTGTATGTGTGTGTGTGTGTGTAAGGGAGGTGGGGAGGGTTTGTATCTGTGTGTGTGTGTGTGTGTGTGTAAAGGAGGTGGGGAGGGTTTGTATCTGTGTGTGTGTGTGTGCGTGTGTGTAAGGGAGGTGGGGAGGGTTTGAATCTGTGTGTGTGTGTAAAGGAGGTGGGAGGGTTTGTATCTGTGTGTGTGTGTGTGTAAAGGAGGTGGGGAGGGTTTGTATCTCTGTGTGTGTGTGTGTAAAGGAGGTGGGGAAGGTTAGTATCTGTGTGTGTGTGTGTGTGTGTAAGGGAGGTGGGGAGGGTTTGTATCTGTGTGTGTGTAAAGGAGGTGGGGAGGGTTTGTATCTGTGTGTGTGTGTGTAAGGGAGGTGGGGAGGGTTTGTATCTGTGTGTGTGTGTGTAAGGGAGGTGGGGAGGGTTTGTATCTGTGTGTGTATGTGTAAGGGAGGTGGGGAGGGTTTGTATCTGTGTGTGTGTGTGTGTGTGTGTAAGGGAGGTGGGGACGGTTTGTATCTGTGTATGTGTGTGTGTGTGTGTAAGGGAGGTGGGGACGGTTTGTATCTGTGTGTGTGTGTGTAAGGGAGGTGGGGAGGGTTTGTATCTGTGTGTGTGTAAGGGAGGTGGGGAGGGTTTGTATCTGTGTGTGTGTGTGTAAGCGAGGTGGGGAGGGTTTGCATCTGCGTGTGTGTGTAAGGAGGTGGGGAGGGTTAGTATCTGTGTGTGTGTGTGTAAGACAGGTGGAGAGGGTTTGTATCTGCGTGTGTGTGTGTGTAAGGGAGGTGGGGAGGATTTGTATCTGTGTATGTGTGTGTAAGGGAGGTGGGGAGGGTTTGTATCTGTGTGTGTATGTGTAAGGGAGGTGGGGAGGGTTTGTATCTGTGTGTGTGTGTGTGTAAGTGAGGTGGGGAGGGTTTTGTATCTGTGTGTGTGTGTAAGGGAGGTGGGGAGGGTTTGTATCTGTGTGTGTATGTGTAAGGGAGGTGGGGAGGGTTTGTATCTGTGTGTGTGTGTGTAAGGGAGGTGGGAAGGGTTTGTATCTTTGTGTGTATGTGTAAGGGAGGTGGGGAGGGTTTGTATCTGTGTGTGTGTGTGTGTGTAAGGGAGGTGGGGAGGATTTGTATCTGTGTATGTGTGTGTAAGGGAGGTGGGGAGGGTTTGTATCTGTGTGTGTATGTGTAAGGGAGGTGGGGAGGGTTTGTATCTGTGTGTGTGTGTGTAAGGGAGGTGGGGAGGGTTTGTATCTTTGTGTGTATGTGTAAGGGAGGTGTGGAGGGTTTGTATCTTTGTGTGTATGTGTAAGGGAGGTGGGGAGGGTTTGTATCTGTGTGTGTGTGTAAGGGAGGTGGGGAGGATTTGTATCTGTGTGTGTATGTGTTAGGGAGGTGGGGAGGGTTTGTATCTGTGTGTGTGTGTGTAAGGGAGGTGGGGAGGGTTTGTATCTGTGTGTGTGTGTGTAAGGGAGGTTGGGAGGGTTTGTATCTGTGTGTGTGTGTGTAAGGGAGGTGGGGAGGGTTTGTATCTGTGTTTGTATGTGTAAGGGAGGTGGGGAGGGTTTGTATCTGTGTGTGTGTGTGTGTAAGGGAGGTGGGGAGGATTTGTATCTGTGTGTGTGTGTGTAAGGGAGGTGGGGAGGGTTTGTATCTGTGTGTGTATGTGTAAGGGAGGTGGGGAGGGTTTGTATCTGTGTGTGTATGTGTAAGGGAGGTGGGGAGGGTTTGTATCTGTGTGTGTATGTGTAAGGGAGGTGGGGAGGGTTTGTATCTGTGTGTGTGTGTAAGGGAGGTGGGGAGGATTTGTATCTGTGTGTGTATGTGTAAGGGAGGTGGGGAGGGTTTGTATCTGTGTGTGTGTGTGTAAGGGAGGTGGAGAGGGTTTGTATCTGTGTGTGTGTGTGTAAGGGAGGTGGGGAGGGTTTGTATCTGTGTGTGTGTGTGTAAGGGAGGTGGGGAGGGTTTGTATCTGTGTGTGTGTGTGTAAGGGAGGTGGGGAGGGTTTGTATCTGTGTGTGTATGTGTAAGGGAGTTGGGGAGGGTTGTATCTGTGTGTGTGTGTGTAAGGGAGGTGGGGAGGGTTGTATCTGTGTGTGTGTGTGTAAGGGAGGTGGGGAGGGTTGTATCTGTGTGTGTGTGTAAGGGAGGTGGGGAGGGTTTGTATCTGTGTGTGTGTGTGTGTGTGTAAGGGAGGTGGGGAGGGTTGTATCTGTGTGTGTGTGTGTAAGGAAGGTGGGGAGGGTTTGTATCTGTGAGTGTATGTGTAAGGGAGGTGGGGAGGGTTTGTATCTGTGTGTGTATGTGTAAGGGAGGTGGGGAGGGTTTGTATCTGTGTGTGTGTGTGTAAGGGAGGTGGGGAGGGTTTGTATCTTTGTGTGTATGTGTAAGGGAGGTGGGGAGGGTTTGTATCTGTGTGTGTGTGTAAGGGAGGTGGGGAGGATTTGTATCTGTGTGTGTATGTGTAAGGGAGGTGGGGAGGGTTTGTATCTGTGTGTGTGTGTGTAAGGGAGGTGGAGAGGGTTTGTATCTGTGTGTGTGTGTGTAAGGGAGGTGGGGAGGGTTTGTATCTGTGTGTGTGTGTGTAAGGGAGGTGGGGAGGGTTTGTATCTGTGTGTGTGTGTGTAAGGGAGGTGGGGAGGGTTTGTATCTGTGTGTGTGTGTGTAAGGGAGGTGGGGAGGGTTTGTATCTGTGTGTGTATGTGTAAGGGAGTTGGGGAGGGTTGTATCTGTGTGTGTGTGTGTAAGGGAGGTGGGGAGGGTTTGTATCTGTGTGTGTGTAAGGGAGGTGGGGAGGGTTGTATCTGTGTGTGTGTGTGTAAGGGAGGTGGGGAGGGTTGTATCTGTGTGTGTGTGTGTAAGGGAGGTGGGGAGGGTTGTATCTGTGTGTGTGTGTAAGGGAGGTGGGGAGGGTTTGTATTTGTGTGTGTGTGTGTGTGTGTAAGGGAGGTGGGGAGGGTTGTATCTGTGTGTGTGTGTAAGGGAGGTGGGGAGGGTTTGTATCTGTGTGTGTATGTGTAAGGGAGGTGGGGAGGGTTTGTATCTGTGTGTGTATGTGTAAGGGAGGTGGGGAGGGTTTGTATCTGTGTGTGTGTGTGTAAGGGAGGTGGGGAGGGTTTGTATCTTTGTGTGTATGTGTAAGGGAGGTGGGGAGGGTTTGTATCTGTGTGTGTGTGTAAGGGAGGTGGGGAGGGTTTGTATCTTTGTGTGTATGTGTAAGGGAGGTGGGGAGGGTTTGTATCTGTGTGTGTGTGTGTAAGGGAGGTGGGGAGGGTTTGTATCTTTGTGTGTATGTGTAAGGGAGGTGGGGAGGGTTTGTATCTGTGTGTGTGTGTAAGGGAGGTGGGGAGGGTTTGTATCTGTGTGTGTGTGTAAGGGAGGTGGGGGGGGGTTGTATCTGTGTGTGTGTGTGTGTGTGTGTAAGGGAGGTGGGGAGGGTTTGTATCTGTGTGTGTGTGTATGGGAGGTGGGGAGGGTTTGTATCTGTGTGTGTGTGTAAGGGAGGTGGGGAGGGTTTGTATCTGTGTGTGTGTGTGTAAGGGAGGTGGGGAGGGTTTGTATCTGTGTGTGTGTGTGTGTAAGGGAGGTGGGGAGGGTTTTGTATCTGTGTGTGTGTGTAAAGGAGGTGGGGAGGGTTTGTATCTGTGTGTGTGTGTAAGGGAGGTGGGGAGGGTTTGTATCTGTGTGTGTGTGTGTGTGTGTAAGGGAGGTGGGGAGGGTTTGTTTCTGTGTGTGTGTGTGTAAAGGAGGTGGGGAGGGTTTGTATCTGTGTGTGTGTGTAAAGGAGGTGGGGAGCGTTTGTATCTGTGTGTGTGTGTGTAAGGGAGGTGGGGAGGGTTTGTATCTGTGTGTGTGTGTAAAGGAGGTGGGGAGGGTTTGTATCTGTGTGTGTGTGTGTAAGGGAGGTGGGGAGGGTTTGTATCTGTGTGTGTGTGTAAAGGAGGTGGGGAGGGTTTGTATCTGTGTGTGTGTGTGTAAGGGAGGTGGGGAGGGTTTGTATCTGTGTGTGTGTGTGTGTGTGTGTGTGTAAGGGAGGTGGGGAGGGTTTGTATCTGTGTGTGTGTGTGTAAGGGAGGTGGGGAGGGTTGTATCTGTGTGTGTGTGTGTAAGGGAGGTGGGGAGGGTTGTATCTGTGTGTGTGTGTGTAAGGGAGGTGGGGAGGGTTTGTATCTGGGTGTGTATGTGTAAGGGAGGTGGGGAGGGTTTGTATCTGTGTGTGTGTGTGTAAGGGAGGTGGGGAGGATTTGTATCTGTATGTGTATGTGTAAGGGAGGTGGGGAGGGTTTGTATCTCTGTGTGTGTGTGTAAGGGAGGTGGAGAGGGTTTGTATCTGTGTGTGTGTGTGTGTGTAAGGGAGGTGGGGAGGGTTTGTATCTGTGTGTGTGTGTGTAAGGGAGGTGGGGAGGGTTTGTATCTGTGTGTGTGTGTAAGGGAGGTGGGGAGGGTTTGTATCTTTGTGTGTATGTGTAAGGGAGGTGGGGACGGTTTGTATCTGTGTGTGTGTGTGTAAGGGAGGTGGGGAGGGTTTGTATCTTTGTGTGTATGTGTAAGGGAGGTGGGGAGGGTTTGTATCTGTGTGTGTGTGTAAGGGAGGTGGGGAGGGTTTGTATCTGTGTGTGTGTGTAAGGGAGGTGGGGGGGGTTGTATCTGTGTGTGTGTGTGTGTGTGTGTAAGGGAGGTGGGGAGGGTTTGTATCTGTGTGTGTGTGTATGGGAGGTGGGGAGGGTTTGTATCTGTGTGTGTGTGTAAGGGAGGTGGGGAGGGTTTGTATCTGTGTGTGTGTAAGGGAGGTGGGGAGGGTTTGTATCTGTGTGTGTGTGTGTGTAAGGGAGGTGGGGAGGGTTTTGTATCTGTGTGTGTGTGTAAAGGAGGTGGGGAGGGTTTGTATCTGTGTGTGTGTGTAAGGGAGGTGGGGAGGGTTTGTATCTGTGTGTGTGTGTGTGTGTGTAAGGGAGGTGGGGAGGGTTTGTTTCTGTGTGTGTGTGTGTAAAGGAGGTGGGGAGGGTTTGTATCTGTGTGTGTGTGTAAAGGAGGTGGGGAGCGTTTGTATCTGTGTGTGTGTGTGTAAGGGAGGTGGGGAGGGTTTGTATCTGTGTGTGTGTGTAAAGGAGGTGGGGAGGGTTTGTATCTGTGTGTGTGTGTGTAAGGGAGGTGGGGAGGGTTTGTATCTGTGTGTGTGTGTAAAGGAGGTGGGGAGGGTTTGTATCTGTGTGTGTGTGTGTAAGGGAGGTGGGGAGGGTTTGTATCTGTGTGTGTGTGTTTGTGTGTGTGTGTAAGGGGGGTGGGGAGGGTTTGTATCTGTGTGTGTGTGTGTAAGGGAGGTGGGGAGGGTTGTATCTGTGTGTGTGTGTGTAAGGGAGGTGGGGAGGGTTGTATCTGTGTGTGTGTGTAAGGGAGGTGGGGAGGGTTTGTATCTGTGTGTGTGTGTGTGTGTGTAAGGGAGGTGGGGAGGGTTGTATCTGTGTGTGTGTGTGTAAGGGAGGTGGGGAGGGTTTGTATCTGTGTGTGTATGTGTAAGGGAGGTGGGGAGGGTTTGTATCTGTGTGTGTATGTGTAAGGGAGGTGGGGAGGGTTTGTATCTGTGTGTGTGTGTGTGTAAGGGAGGTGGGGAGGGTTTGTATCTTTGTGTGTATGTGTAAGGGAGGTGGGGAGGGTTTGTATCTGTGTGTGTGTGTAAGGGAGGTGGGGAGGATTTGTATCTGTATGTGTATGTGTAAGGGAGGTGGGGAGGGTTTGTATCTCTGTGTGTGTGTGTAAGGGAGGTGGAGAGGGTTTGTATCTGTGTGTGTGTGTGTGTGTAAGGGAGGTGGGGAGGGTTTGTATCTGTGTGTGTGTGTGTAAGGGAGGTGGGGAGGGTTTGTATCTGTGTGTGTGTGTGTAAGGGAGGTGGGGAGGGTTTGTATCTGTGTGTGTGTGTGTAAGGGAGGTGGGGAGGGTTTGTATCTGTGTGTGTATGTGTAAGGGAGTTGGGGAGGGTTGTATCTGTGTGTGTGTGTGTAAGGGAGGTGGGGAGGGTTTGTATCTGTGTGTGTGTAAGGGAGGTGGGGAGGGTTGTATCTGTGTGTGTGTGTGTAAGGGAGGTGGGGAGGGTTGTATCTGTGTGTGTGTGTGTAAGGGAGGTGGGGAGGGTTGTATCTGTGTGTGTGTGTAAGGGAGGTGGGGAGGGTTTGTATTTGTGTGTGTGTGTGTGTGTAAGGGATTTGGGGAGGGTTGTATCTGTGTGTGTGTGTGTGTAAGGGAGGTGGGGAGGGTTTGTATCTGTGTGTGTATGTGTAAGGGAGGTGGGGAGGGTTTGTATCTGTGTGTGTATGTGTAAGGGAGGTGGGGAGGGTTTGTATCTGTGTGTGTGTGTGTAAGGGAGGTGGGGAGGGTTTGTATCTTTGTGTGTATGTGTAAGGGAGGTGGGGAGGGTTTGTATCTGTGTGTGTGTGTAAGGGAGGTGGGGAGGATTTCTATCTGTGTGTGTATGTGTAAGGGAGGTGGGGAGGGTTTGTATCTGTGTGTGTGTGTGTGTAAGGGAGGTGGAGAGGGTTTGTATCTGTGTGTGTGTGTGTAAGGGAGGTGGGGAGGGTTTGTATCTGTGTGTGTGTGTAAGGGAGGTGGGGAGGGTTTGTATCTGTGTGTGTGTGTGTGTGTAAGGGAGGTGGGGAGGGTTTGTATCTGTGTGTGTATGTGTAAGGGAGTTGGGGAGGGTTGTATCTGTGTGTGTGTGTGTAAGGGAGGTGGGGAGGGTTTGTATCTGTGTGTGTGTAAGGGAGGTGGGGAGGGTTGTATCTGTGTGTGTGTGTGTAAGGGAGGTGGGGAGGGTTGTATCTGTGTGTGTGTAAGGGAGGTGGGGAGGGTTTGTATCTGTGTGTGTGTGTGTGTGTGTGTAAGGGAGGTGGGGAGGGTTGTATCTGTGTGTGTGTGTGTGTGTAAGGGAGGTGGGGAGGGTTTGTATCTGTGTGTGTGTGTGTGTGCAAGGGAGGTGGGGAGGGTTTGTATCTGTGTGTGTGTGTAAGGGAGGTGGGGAGGGTTTGTATCTGTGTGTGTGTGTGTAAGGGAGGTGGGGAGGGTTTGTATCTGTGTATGTGTGTGTAAGGGAGGTGGGGAGGGTTTGTATCTGTGTGTGTGTGTGTAAGGGAGGTGGGGAGGGTTTGTATCTGTGTGTGTGTGTGTAAGGGAGGTGGGGAGGGTTTGTATCTTTGTGTGTATGTGTAAGGGAGGTGGGGAGGGTTTGTATCTGTGTGTGTGTGTAAGGGAGGTGGGGAGGGTTTGTATCTGTGTGTGTGTGTAAGGGAGGTGGGGGGGGGTTGTATCTGTGTGTGTGTGTGTGTGTGTGTAAAGGAGGTGGGGAGGGTTTGTATCTGTGTGTGTGTGTATGGGAGGTGGGGAGGGTTTGTATCTGTGTGTGTGTGTAAGGGAGGTGGGGAGGGTTTGTATCTGTGTGTGTGTGTGTAAGGGAGGTGGGGAGGGTTTGTATCTGTGTGTGTGTGTGTGTAAGGGAGGTGGGGAGGGTTTTGTATCTGTGTGTGTGTGTAAAGGAGGTGGGGAGGGTTTGTATCTGTGTGTGTGTGTAAGGGAGGTGGGGAGGGTTTGTATCTGTGTGTGTGTGTGTGTGTGTAAGGGAGGTGGGGAGGGTTTGTTTCTGTGTGTGTGTGTGTAAAGGAGGTGGGGAGGGTTTGTATCTGTGTGTGTGTGTAAAGGAGGTGGGGAGCGTTTGTATCTGTGTGTGTGTGTGTAAGGGAGGTGGGGAGGGTTTGTATCTGTGTGTGTGTTTAAAGGAGGTGGGGAGGGTTTGTATCTGTGTGTGTGTGTGTAAGGGAGGTGGGGAGGGTTTGTATCTGTGTGTGTGTGTAAAGGAGGTGGGGAGGGTTTGTATCTGTGTGTGTGTGTGTAAGGGAGGTGGGGAGGGTTTGTATCTGTGTGTGTGTGTGTGTGTGTGTAAGGGAGGTGGGGAGGGTTTGTATCTGTGTGTGTGTGTGTAAGGGAGGTGGGGAGGGTTGTATCTGTGTGTGTGTGTGTAAGGGAGGTGGGGAGGGTTGTATCTGTGTGTGTGTGTAAGGGAGGTGGGGAGGGTTTGTATCTGTGTGTGTGTGTGTGTGTGTGTAAGGGAGGTGGGGAGGGTTGTATCTGTGTGTGTGTGTGTAAGGGAGGTGGGGAGGGTTTGTATCTGTGTGTGTATGTGTAAGGGAGGTGGGGAGGGTTTGTATCTGTGTGTGTATGTGTAAGGGAGGTGGGGAGGGTTTGTATCTGTGTGTGTGTGTGTAAGGGAGGTGGGGAGGGTTTGTATCTTTGTGTGTATGTGTAAGGGAGGTGGGGAGGGTTTGTATCTGTGTGTGTGTGTAAGGGAGGTGGGGAGGATTTGTATCTGTATGTGTATGTGTAAGGGAGGTGGGGAGGGTTTGTATCTCTGTGTGTGTGTGTAAGGGAGGTGGAGAGGGTTTGTATCTGTGTGTGTGTGTGTGTGTAAGGGAGGTGGGGAGGGTTTGTATCTGTGTGTGTGTGTGTAAGGGAGGTGGGGAGGGTTTGTATCTGTGTGTGTGTGTGTAAGGGAGGTGGGGAGGGTTTGTATCTGTGTGTGTGTGTGTAAGGGAGGTGGGGAGGGTTTGTATCTGTGTGTGTATGTGTAAGGGAGTTGGGGAGGGTTGTATCTGTGTGTGTGTGTGTAAGGGAGGTGGGGAGGGTTTGTATCTGTGTGTGTGTAAGGGAGGTGGGGAGGGTTGTATCTGTGTGTGTGTGTGTAAGGGAGGTGGGGAGGGTTGTATCTGTGTGTGTGTGTGTAAGGGAGGTGGGGAGGGTTGTATCTGTGTGTGTGTGTAAGGGAGGTGGGGAGGGTTTGTATTTGTGTGTGTGTGTGTGTGTAAGGGATTTGGGGAGGGTTGTATCTGTGTGTGTGTGTGTGTAAGGGAGGTGGGGAGGGTTTGTATCTGTGTGTGTATGTGTAAGGGAGGTGGGGAGGGTTTGTATCTGTGTGTGTATGTGTAAGGGAGGTGGGGAGGGTTTGTATCTGTGTGTGTGTGTGTAAGGGAGGTGGGGAGGGTTTGTATCTTTGTGTGTATGTGTAAGGGAGGTGGGGAGGGTTTGTATCTGTGTGTGTGTGTAAGGGAGGTGGGGAGGATTTGTATCTGTGTGTGTATGTGTAAGGGAGGTGGGGAGGGTTTGTATCTGTGTGTGTGTGTGTGTAAGGGAGGTGGAGAGGGTTTGTATCTGTGTGTGTGTGTGTAAGGAAGGTGGGGAGGGTTTGTATCTGTGTGTGTGTGTAAGGGAGGTGGGGAGGGTTTGTATCTGTGTGTGTGTGTGTGTGTAAGGGAGGTGGGGAGGGTTTGTATCTGTGTGTGTATGTGTAAAAGAGTTGGGGAGGGTTGTATCTGTGTGTGTGTGTGTAAGGGAGGTGGGGAGGGTTTGTATCTGTGTGTGTGTAAGGGAGGTGGGGAGGGTTGTATCTGTGTGTGTGTGTGTAAGGGAGGTGGGGAGGGTTGTATCTGTGTGTGTGTAAGGGAGGTGGGGAGGGTTTGTATCTGTGTGTGTGTGTGTGTGTAAGGGAGGTGGGGAGGGTTGTATCTGTGTGTGTGTGTGTGTGTAAGGGAGGTGGGGAGGGTTTGTATCTGTGTGTGTGTGTGTGTGCAAGGGAGGTGGGGAGGGTTTGTATCTGTGTGTGTGTGTAAGGGAGGTGGGGAGGGTTTGTATCTGTGTGTGTGTGTGTAAGGGAGGTGGGGAGGGTTTGTATCTGTGTATGTGTGTGTAAGGGAGGTGGGGAGGGTTTGTATCTGTGTGTGTGTGTGTAAGGGAGGTGGGGAGGGTTTGTATCTGTGTGTGTGTGTGTAAGGGAGGTGGGGAGGGTTTGTATCTTTGTGTGTATGTGTAAGGGAGGTGGGGAGGGTTTGTATCTGTGTGTGTGTGTGTAAGGGAGGTGGGGAGGGTTTGTATCTGTGTGTGTGTGTGTAAGGGAGGTGGGGAGGGTTTGTATCTGTGTGTGTGTGTAAGGGAGGTGGGGAGGATTTGTATCTGTGTGTGTGTAAGGGAGGTGGGGAGGGTTTGTATCTGTGTGTGTGTGTAAGGGAGGTGGGGAGGATTTATATCTGTGTGTGTGTGTGTGCGTGTGTGTAAGGGAGGTGGGGAGGGTTTGTATCTGTGTGTGTGTGTGTAAGGGAGGTGGGGAGGGTTTGTATCTGTGTGTGTGTGTGTGTGTGTGTGTGTGTGTAAGGGAGGTGGGGAGGGTTTGTATCTGTGTGTGTGTGTGTGTGTGTAAGGGAGGGGAGGCTTTGAGGCTTTTTTTTGAAACTTTTTTCACTGTTTTCAGAACATTAACAGTAAGAACATGGAAGAGTCCAGGAGCCATTTGGTGAGCTGCATATCCTGCTACATGTTCACAGACTTGCCAGTGGAAAAGCCAAACTTCACATGCCAGAAATGCAAGCTTGTGTCCCTGTTGGAGGAAAAGTTGTGAAATCTAGAAGAGAGGTTAACTACCTTGAAAATCATTAAGGAAGGTGAAGAGTTCTTAGACAGAGCAGAATTATCTCTTCATGATTCAGAAAGAGAAGAAATTCGAACTGCACCTGACGAAACAGAGGAATGGAAGCATGTGACCCACAGAAGCCGGAGGATCGAGAGGCAGTCAGCACCCATACTGCTCAGGAACCAGTACCAGGCTCTCACGCAGGAGAACCATGAAGAAATACAGCAAAATAAGACTTTGCCAGCAATGAATAACCTTGTAAGCCCTCAGAATCCTCCTGGATGGAGAAAGAAGAATGTTGTGAAGAAAAAACGGAGAGTGGTGGTCATGGGGGATTCCCTGTTAAGAGGAACAGAGGCTGCTATCTGCAGACCAGACATAACCTCAAGAGAAATGTGCTGTCTTCCAGGAGCAAAAATTAAAGATGTGTCTGACAGGATATCAAGACTCTTCAGACCTACAGATCACTACCCATTCCTGCTAATACATGTGGGGATAAATGACACCGCAAGAAAGGACCTGGAAACCATCTGCAGTGACTTTGAAGACTTAGGCAAGAAAGTGAAAGAATTGGGAGCGCAGGTGGTCTTCTCATCCATCCTCCCAGTGGATGGCCATGGAACAATGAGGTGGAATAAGATTCTACAGGTGAACAACTGGCTACGTCGATGGTGCCGTCAACAAGGATTTGGATTTCTGGATCACGGAATGAATTACCTATACGATGGACTACTTGCTAGAGATGGGGTGCACCTTACGAAGACTGGAAAACATGTATTTGGAAGTCGTCTTGCTACACTCATCAGAAGAGCTTTAAACTAGAACAATGTGGGAAGGGAAGCAAAAGGCCAGAAAAAGCCATACAGCTGACAAATACTATTGAGATCTCTGCTACTGGAAGTGGAAAGGAAGAACAAAGACAAAACAATTTAAATAATAAAAATATGGGAGGAAGAGAAACCAATCACAAACTAAAATGTTTTTATACAAATGCACAAAGCATGGGCAACAAACAAGGAGAATTGGAACTACTAATGCAGGAAAAGGAATATGATGTCATTGGAATCACTGAAACTTGGTGGGGCGATACACATGATTGGAATAAAAGGCTAAAAGGATACAACTTATTTGCAAGAAACAGACTTGATAAACGAGGAGGAGGTGTTGCATTGTATGTTAGAAAAGCGTATATATGCACAGAGATTGAAGCTTCAGAGACTGGGAGTTCTGTGGAAACTGTTTGGGTAAGAATACAAGGAGAGAACAACGGAAAGGACACCATTGTAGGCATTTACTACAGGCCTCTTGGGCAAGCTGAAGATATGGATGAACTCTTTATGTATCAAATGACCAAGTTCTCCAAAAAATATGACGTAGTGGTCATGGGAGATTTCAACTATCCAGACATTTGTTGGGAATCTCTCTCAAGTAAAACTAACAGGTCAAGCAAATTCTTATCCTCTCTTGCTGACAACTTTATCTTCCAAAAGGTAGGGGAGAAAACAAGGGGATCTGCTACTTTGGATCTAATCCTTATAAACAGGGAGGAAATGGTTGAGGAGGTAAAGGTGGCTGGGACCCTAGGAGGCAGCGATCATGCTATTATAGAATTTTGGATAACTAGAGGAGGAAGACATGTGAAGACTCAAACTTCAAGGTTAGATTTTAGAAAGGCAGATTTTAAGAGACTCAGAAAGAGAATAGGAGGGATCCAATGGCTGGATGTGCTTAAGGACAAAAATGTCCAGGAAGGATGGGAAATTTTTAAAAATGAGATTCTCAAAGCACAATCGTTAACAATCCCGAAAAGTAGGAAGAATGGGAAGCATTTAAGGAAACGAGGATGGATGAACACAGAACTTAAACACATGCTAAAAAGAAAGAAAGAAATGTTTATTAAATGGAAAGAGGGAGGCATATCTAAAGAAGATTATAATGCAGTCTGCAGATCCTGTAGGGCACGTATCAGGTTAGCTAAAGCTGACAATGAATTAAGGCTTGCAAGAGATGTCAAAAGAAATAAAAAAGGATTTTGGGGGTATGTCAAAAGTAAAAGAAAATTCAAAGATGCTATAGGATTTTTACAGGATGAAAATGGAGAAATGGTAAGAGAGGATGTTGAGAAGGCCGAACTTTTTAATTCCTATTTTGCATCTGTTTTCTCTCAGAAAGAAAATGTAACATCAACTGATCTTCACTGTCCTTTTAAAGGAATAGAGGAATCCAAGTTATCTGTAAACAGAAAGATTGTGAGGGAATATTTAGCTAACATAAATGAGTTCAAGTCTCCAGGTCCAGATGAATTACACCCCAGAGTACTGAAGGAGATCGTAGAAGAAATTTTAGAACCACTCTCCATAATCTTTGAAAATTCTTGGAGAACAGGAGAAGTCCCAGAAGACTGGAGAAGAGCAAATGTTGTTCCTATCTTCAAAAAGGGGAAGAAGGTGGACCCAGGGAACTATAGGCCTGTGAGTCTGACTTCTATACCAGGAAAGATCTTTGAACAAATTATTAAACAACATGTATGTAAGTACATGGATAAGAATGAAGTGATTAACCAGAGTCAGCATGGGTTTGTAACTAACAAGTCATGTCAGACTAACTTAATTTCCTTCTATGACAGAATCACTGACTGGGTGGATCAGGGAAATGCTGTAGATATAGTATATCTTGACTTCAGCAAAGCATTTGACAAAGTATCTCACACCATCCTTATTGAAAAAATGACCAAGTATGCAATGGACCAGGCAACTGTTAGGTGGATTCATAACTGGCTTAGTGATCGGACTCAAAGGGTGGTGGTAAATGGCTTCACATCCAGCTGGATGAATGTCTCAAGTGGGGTACCACAGGGCTCCGTCCTGGGACCTGTATTGTTCAACATCTTTATCAATGATTTAGATGAAGGAATTGAGGGTAAACTGATTAAATTTGCTGATGACACAAAGCTAGGAGGGATAGCTAATACTAGAGAAGAGAGAGAGAGGATTCAAAAAGACCTAAATAAACTGGAGCAGTGGGCAGCAACCAACAGAATGGTTTTTAACATGGAAAAATGCAAAGTACTACATCTGGGCAATAAAAATGAAAAAGCATATACAGAATGGGAGGAATAGAGCTAAGCAACAGTACATGTGAAAAAGACTTAGGTATACTAATAGATCATAGACTGAACATGAGTCAACAGTGTGATGCAGCAGCAAAAAAGGCAAATACAATTCTGGGATGTATTAACAGAAGCATACAGTCTAGATCACGTGAAGTCATTATCGGTCTTTACTCCTCTTTGGTCAGACCTCATCTGGAATACTGTGTACAGTTTTGGGCATCAAATTTTAAAAAAGACATAGACAAACTAGAGCAAGTTCAGAGAAGAGCGACCAGAATGGTGACTGGTCTGCAAACCATGTCCTATGAGGAACGGTTGCAGGATTTGGGAATGTTTAGCTTGCAAAAAAGAAGACTGAGAGGAGACTTAATAGCTGTCTACAAATACGTCAAGGGCTGTCACATTGTAGAAGGATCATCTTTATTCTCATTTGCACAAGGAAAGACTAGAAGCAATGGGATGAAACTAAATGGGAGGAGACACAGATTAGATATTAGAAAAAACTTTTTGACAGTTAGGGTGATTAATGAGTGGAACAGGCTGCCACGAGAGGTGGTGAGTTCCCCTTCAATGGACGTCTTCAAACAGAGGCTGGACAGACATCTGTCTGAGATGATCTAGTGAATCCTGCTTTGAGCAGGGGGTTGGACCAGATGACCCAGGAGGTACCTTCCAACTCTACCATTCTATGATTCTATGAGGTGGGCAGGGCTGTATCTGTGTGTGTGTGTGTAAGAGGGGTGGAGAGGGTTTGTATCTGCGTGTATCTGTGATTGTGTGTAAGGAAGGTGGGGAGGGTTTGTATCTGTGTGTGAGTGTGTGTGTAAGGGAGGTGGGGAGGGTTTGTATCTGTGTGTGTGTGTGTGTGTGTGTAAGGGAGGTGGGGAGGGTTTGTATCTGTGTGTGAGTGTGTGTGTGTGTGTGTGTGTAAGGGAAGTGGAGAGGGTTTGTATCTGTGTGTGTGTGTGTGTGTAAGGGAGGTGGGGAGGGTTTGTATCTGTGTATGTGTGTGTGTGTGTAAGGGAGGTGGGGAGGGTTTGTATCTGTGTGTGTGTGTGTGTGTGTGTGTAAGGGAGGTGGGGAGGATATGTATCTGTGTATGTGTGTGTGTGTGTAAGGGAGGTGGGGAGGGTTTGTATCTGTGAGTGTGTGTGTGTAAGGGAGGTGGGGAGGGTTTGTATCTGTGTGTGTAAGGGAGGTGGGGAGGGTTTGTATCTGTGAGAGTGTGTGTAAGGGAGGTGGGGAGGGTTTGTATCTGTGTGTATGTGTAAGGGAGGTGCGGAGGGTTGTATCTGTGTGTGTGTGTGTGTAAGAGAGGTGGAGAGGGTTTGTATCTGCGTGTGTGTGTGTGTAAGGGAGGTGGGGAGGGTTGTATCTGTTTGTGTGTGTGTAAGACAGGTGGGGAGGGTTTGTATCTGTGTGTGTGTGTGTGTGTGTAAGGGAAGTGGGGAGGGTTTGTATCTGTGTGTGAGTGTGTGTGTGTGTAAGGGAGGTGGGGAGGGTTTGTATGTGTGTGAGTGTGTGTGTGTGTAAGGGAGGTGGGGAGGGTTTGTATCTGTGTGCGTGTGTGTGTGTAAGGGAGGTGGGGAGGGTTTGTATCTGTGTGTGTGTATGGGAGGTGGGGAGGGTTTGTATCTGTGTGTGTGTGTGTTTGTGTAAGGGAGGTGGGGAGGGTTGTATGTGTGTGTCTGTGTGTAAGAGAGGTGGAGAGGGTTTGTATCTGCGTGTGTGTAAGGGAGGTGGGGAGGGTTTGTATCTGTGTGTGTGTGTGTAAGGGAGGTGGGGAGGGTTGTATCTGTGTGTATGTGTGTGTGTGTAAGGGAGTTGGGGAAGGATTGTATCTGTGTGTGTGTGTGTGTAAGGGAGGTGGGGAGGGTTTGTATCTGTGTGTGTATGTGTAAGGGAGGTGGGGAGGGTTTGTATCTGTGTATGTGTGTGTAAGGGAGGTGGGGAGGGTTTGTATCTGTGTATGTGTGTGTGTGTAAGCGAGGTGGGGAGGGTTTGTATCTGCGTGTGTGTGTGTGTGTGTGTGAAGGGAGGTGGGGAGGGTTTGTATCTGAGAGTGTGTGTGTGTGTGTGTGTGTGAGGGAGGTGGGGAGGGTTTGTATCTGTGTGTGTGTGTGTATGTGTGTGTGTGTGTGTGTAAGGGAGGTGGGGAGGGTTTGTTTCTGTGTGTATCTGTGTTTGTGTGTAAGGGAGGTGGGGAGGGTTTGTATCTGTGTGTATCTGTGTTTGTGTGTAAGGGAGGTGGGGAGGGTTTTATCTGTGTGTGAGTGAGTGTGTGTGTGTGTGTGTGTAAGGGAGGTGGGGAGGGTTTGTATCTGTGTGCGTGTGTGTGTGTAAGGGAGGTGGGGAGGGTTTGTATCTGTGTGTGTGTGTGTATGGGAGGTGGGGAGGGTTTGTATCTGTGTGTGTGTGTCAGGGAGGTGGGGAGGGTTTGTATCTGTGTGTGTGTGTGTGTAAGGGAGGTGGGGAGGGTTTGTATCTGTGTGTGTGTGTAAGGGAGGTGGGGAGGGTTTGTATCTGTGTGTGTGTGTGTGTAAGGGAGGTGGGGAGGGTTTGTATCTGTGTGTGTGTGTGTGTAAGGGAGGTGATGAGGGTTTGTATCTGTGTGTGTGTGTAAGGGAGGTGGGGAGGGTTTGTATCTGTGTGTGTGTGTGTGTAAAGGAGGTGGGGAGAGTTTGTATCTGTGTGTGTGTGTGTGTGTGTGCAAGGGAGGTGGGGAGGGTTTGTATCTGTGTGTGTGTGTGTGTGTAAGGGAGGTGGGGAGGGTTTGTATCTGTGTGTGTGTGTGTGTGTAAAGGAGGTGGGGACGGTTTGTATCTGTGTGTGTGTGTGTGTAAGGGAGGTGGAGAGGTTTTGTATCTGTGTGTGTGTGTAAGGGAGGTGGGGACGGTTTGTATCTGCGTGTGTGTGTGTGCGTAAGGGAGGTGGGGAGGGTTTGTATCTGTGTGTGTGTGTAAGGGAGGTGGGGAGGGTTTGTATCTGTGTGTGTGTGTGTGTGTAAGGGAGGTGGGGAGGGTTTGTATCTGTGTGTGTGTGTTTAAAGGAGGTGGGGAGGGTTGGTACCTGTGTGTGTGTGTGTGTTTGTAAGGTGTGGAGGGTTTGTATCTGTGTGTGTGTGTAAGGGAGGTGGGGAGGGTTTGTATCTGTGTGTGTGTGTGTGTAGGGGAGGTGGGGAGGGTTTGTATCTGTGTATGTGTGTGTGTGTGTGTGTAAGGGAGGTTGGGAGGGTTTGTATCTGTGTGTGTGTGTGTGTGTAAGGGAGGTGGGGAGGGTTTGTATCTGTGTGTGTGTGTGTAAGGGAGGTGGGGAGGGTTGTATCTGTGTGTGTGTGTAAGGGAGGTGGGGAGGGTTTGTATCTGTGTGTGTGTGTAAGGGAGGTGGGGAGGGTTTGTATCTGTGTGTGTGTGTGTGTAAGGAAGGTGAGGAGGGTTTGTATCTGTGTGTGTGTGTGTTTAAAGTAGGTGGGGAGGGTTTGTATCTGTGTGTGTGTGTGTAAAGGAGGTGGGGAGGGTTTGTATCTGTGTGTGTGTAAGGGAGGTGGGGAGGGTTTGTATCTATGTGTGTGTGTGTGTGTGTGTAAGGGAGGTGGGCAGGGTTTGCATCTGTGTGTGTATGTGTAAGGAGGAGGGGAGGGTTTGTATCTGTGTATGTGTGTGTAAGGGAGGTGGGGAGGGTTTGTATCTGCATGTGTGTGTGTGTGTGTGTGTGAAGGGAGGTGGGGAGGGTTTGTTTCTGTATGTGTGAGTGTGTGTGTGTGTAAGGGAGGTGGGGAGGGTTTGTATCTGTATGTGTGTGTGTGTGTAAGGGAGGTGGGGAGGGTTTGTATCTGTGTGTGTATGTGTATGGGAGGTGGGGAGGGTTTGTATCTGTGTGTGTGTGTAAGGGAGGTGGGGAGGGTTTGTATCTGTGTGTGTGTTTGTGTAAGGGAGGTGGGGAGGGTTTGTGTCTGTGTGTGTGTGTTTAAAGGAGGTGGGGAGGGTTTGTATCTGTGTGTGTGTGAGTGTGTAAGGGAGGTGGGGAGGGTTTGTATCTGTGTGTGTGTGTGTGTAAGGGAGGTGGGGAGGGTTTGTATCTGTGTGTGTGTAAGGGAGGTGGGGAGGGTTTGTATCTATGTGTGTGTGTGTGTGTGTGTGTAAGGGAGGTGGGCAGGGTTTGCATCTGTGTGTGTATGTGTAAGGAGGAGGGGAGGGTTTGTATCTGTGTATGTGTGTGTAAGGGAGGTGGGGAGGGTTTGTATCTGCATGTGTGTGTGTGTGTGTGTGTGAAGGGAGGTGGGGAGGGTTTGTATCTGTATGTGTGAGTGTGTGTGTGTGTAAGGGAGGTGGGGAGGGTTTGTATCTGTATGTGTGTGTGTGTGTAAGGGAGGTGGGGAGGGTTTGTATCTGTGTGTGTATGTGTATGGGAGGTGGGGAGGGTTTGTATCTGTGTGTGTGTGTAAGGGAGGTGGGGAGGGTTTGTATCTGTGTGTGTGTTTGTGTAAGGGAGGTGGGGAGGGTTTGTGTCTGTGTGTGTGTGTTTAAAGGAGGTGGGGAGGGTTTGTATCTGTGTGTGTGTGAGTGTGTAAGGGAGGTGGGGAGGGTTTGTATCTGTGTGTGTGTGTGTGTAAGGGAGGTGGGGAGGGTTTGTATCTGTGTGTGTATGTGTATGGGAGGTGGGGAGGGTTTGTATCTGTGTGTGAGTGTGTGTGTGTGTGTGTAAGGGAGGTGGGGAGGGTTTGTATATGTGTGCGTGTGTGTGTGTAAGGGAGGTGGGGAGTAGTGTTGAGCCACCCCCGTAGTGTTCGAGTTCGGTTCGGTTCGTCGAACACCCGTGTGTTCGCCGAACTGTTCGTCGAACTGTTCGTCGAACACCTTCGAACACCGTTAAAACCAATGGCAGGCGAACAAAAACACATAGAAACACATAGAAAACACCTTCAAAGGTGTCCAAAAGCTGACAAACTGCTCAGAAGACACAACTAACACATGGAAAAGTGACAAGTACATATAGTCATGAGAAAAGAAAAGAGGTGGAGGAGTAAAAGGAGGGGGAGACACAGATATAGGCATGTCATGCCCTTCTAAAATCCAAAAAGTGAGAAGCCGACACGGCCAGTCCGCTTCTGCCCGTGCCACCTCCGTGTCGCCGGGTTTGTGCCAGAGCCGCGGTGAACCCTGACGGCCAGCCCCCCTCTCCCAATACTGGTGCCTGTCCGCTGGTGGGTCGAGCGAGCCCCCCTGTGGTGGAGGCAGCTCTAAGCTTTTTAATTTAAATTGTCTCTCTAATTTGAATGAATACACTTTAAATCCATTTACAAGGATCTATTGGAGGGCAAGTCTCATGCCAGCAGCCGCGGTAATTCCAGCTCCAGTAGCGTCCACTAAAGCTGCTGCAGTTAAAAAGCTTTTATAAGGATCGAGCTCGGCTGTCCACCGCAAGGCATCCTACTGCCAGTCCCAGCCCCTATGCCTTGGGGTGCCTCCTGATGCTCTTCACTAAGTATCCCATGGTCCCGAAGCATTTCCTTTGAAAAAATTAAGTGTCTAAACTACAGGTGGTGTAGCTTGCTTAACAGCCGGGATAATCCGCAGACTAGCAGACACTGCTACTAGGCACAAAGTATTTCCTGGGCTAGATGCAGTTAAAAATTTGTAATTAGATACTCTCGTTGGATGCTGAGAAAGCATTCCATAGAGTCTCCTGGCACGCCATATATGATTCTCTTAAAAAGCTTGGGGTAGGGGTCTAGGGGACCCTTTTATAGCCAAAATCACGGCCCTGCATCGCAATACGTCACCTAGGCTGAAGATAAATGGAACTGTAGCACCCTGAGGGCTCGGTTGCTACAGACGTATTGCACCTCACCCAGAGGTGTGATATCTCACTCTCAGGTAAGGATGGAGTGTGGATCAGGACCCGACACCTGCATGCATTACACCACATTGCCGTGGGGCAGGGCGACCAATATGCCCCTGAGATGGGCACGACAGTCCCTGTCCCTGGCTGGAGTGGGGGGAGGGAACATTGAGGAAGGGGAACCCTGTAGTGCAGGAGCAGGGAGGAAGCAGTTCCTGGGTGCATTGAGAAGAGAGTATAAAAGGTGGGCACCATCTTAGTTCAGTGCAGAGAAGTCTGAGCAGAAGTGGCAGGGAGCAGGGGCTCTGCATGAGCTCTGCTCCGGAGGCGGGCCTAGTAACAGAGGCCCAGGCCTGGAAGAGGGAGAAGGAAGGAAGAGGAGTGGAGAAGGCTCCAGGAACGAGGAATGAAGGGATCCCAGGGGTGCGGACGGGCGAGTCGCCACCGCACGCCCGAATCCACCTGCGTGGAGGGGTCAGGCCAAAGGGGGAGACCGGTCCCCGAATTAGTGGAGGCAGGAAACGACCCTCAGCTAGAAACCGGAGGCTCTGACATTTTATGTGGCGCAGCCCCTCGCTACACCCGCTAGGAAGGCACCACATAGGGTCAGGGAAACTGGCGCCAAGTTTACCAAGAGGAGGCCCGAGGCAGCCGGACAGAAGTGTTGGTAAGAAAGGCCAGACAAAGGACACACAAAGGGGGTCCTGTGAAGTGCTCCAAAGTTATCTGGGAGTTGTCTGAGCCCCTCACCTGGTGAGCACAGTACGACGTGGGCAGCCGTTACCTGCAGAGGTGGTCTGGATAATAAGAACTGTGAGTAAAGGCCCTGGACTGCATCACTGACTCCGTGTCGTTACTGCTGCTGCCCTGCACCATCACCCCCATCCTCCGCATACACTGCCCTGAGGCTATACTCCTCCTGTGGGGAGTTATGCTACGCTCTGCTGCACCCACAACCCCAGCCTCAGCGGTCTGCCCTGTAGCGGCGGTTCACTCTGACCGCAATCCACGCGTGGCGTAGTCGGACATTTAAACATCAAAACCACATAAATAGTTCCGCCACTGGTTTGACCGCCCTGAGCCACGGAACCGGGTCGCCGCCACGAAGACTACAACCACCAGCATCCACCAAAAAGGGTCCGGCTCCGGGTGTCCCAAGGCCCAGGGGGTGCTTCAGAACATTTTCATCACCTTTCACAATCACCAATGGGACAAGGCAGGGATGTCCTCTGTCCCCTCTCTTATACATCCTAGTGACGGAGCACCTGCTCTCATCAATTCGCCATAAACCCAATATTAGGTGGATTGAGGTGGGAGGCACCGAGTACAAGTGCTCTCTATTTGCTGATGATGTCCTAGTATATATCACTCAATCACATATATCCATCCCTGCTGTTATGGCTGAAATAGATCACTTTGTTACATGGTCAAATTTTAAAATCAATGCAGCGAAGTCTGAGGCCCTCGATGTCTCCCTCCCCAAATCCATATAGGATTCCATCCAGTCCAACTTTCCCTTTGCCTGGCCCTCACAGGGTATCAAATACTTAGGAATTCCTATTCATAGAGACCTCTCCCATCTATGTTATCTTAATTTTGGGCCCTTTATTGAACAATTCCATACAGACCACGGTTGGCAGGTTAGAACTGTAAGATTCACTACGTGAACCACTGGTGTTTTGTGGAAAAGCACATGTACACCGCGTTCCAAATTATTATGCAAAAAGTGTTTAGGAGTGATAAGGGAAGAATTTGTTTGTTTGTCAGTTAAACTCATTGATGGTGATGTGTGTCAGGGCTCTTTATATCACTGTAAGCAATTGCAGACACCTGTGCTAATTAGTTTGGCAGGTGTGTCCAATGAAAGGCAAGACTACTTAAGAAGGCTCTCTCACATTATTAAGCAGCCTACATTTTCTGCCAAAATGGGAAAGAAAAAGGATGTGTCGGCTGCTGAGAAGCAACAAATTGTGGAGTGTTTAGGTCAAGGCATGACTACAATCAACATTGTGCGATGATCAGGATGAAGTGTCTTGGCAATAGAGATGAGCGTTGTTCTACTCGAACTGTTCGCCAATCTCAAATTCGAGCTGTTTTGGGCGGTGTTCGAGCCGTTCGGCGAACACGAACAATTTGAGAAAAATTCGGCAGTTCGAGGTTATGTTCGATAACTGTTCGTGCACCAAAATCATAACTGGATTTTTTCTCAGTAATGATGAAAATTAATGTTAATACGCAGTTTGAGTGTACAGCTGGGTTGGGGGAGGGGCAGGGGATGGATCTCTGCAGGAACAATGAAGATCTCCATTTTTTTTTCTCTTTCCCGCATTTACAGTGGGGAGGTGCAATCTGTCAGCCTATCAGCAGCGCACACACGGAGCGAAGTGCTTTTTTTCACACAAGCAAGGGCATGTGTCATTGGCAGTGTATGTCACATGTCCTTGCCCTATAAGACCAAGCCATTTTCCCCGTCGCCACCATTTCTCACTGCTGCAGCTGGGTGTTAGACGGCACAGCTGTTGCTGTGTGCGTTATACCTTGTTAATTTCAAGCCAATTTTCGCACAAATCTACAGATAGCTTGGGAGTAGGGAATAGTTGTGATTGCAGTCCTTTAAAGGACTAGGTTACAGCATTTCCTACGACTTTTATCAGGCTGGTCTGTGCTCTTAAATAGATAGGTTGTGGGAGTAAAGACTAATTGTAATTGGAGTCCTTTTCAGGACTAGGTTACATCAGTTCCTATCAGTTTTTGCCAGGCAGGTCTGTGCCAGTGCTGTGCAAGTTTTTTTCACAGCATTTGGCTGAATCTAGCAAAGCTAATCCTTTTTGGCCTATTGCAGAGTGTGTTAGTCAGTGGAGTAGCCTATCTGTGTTGCAAGATATACCACCTGTGTATAGAATACCAATTTTTTTACTGCACCTAGAGAAGTAAAATCTTTTGGGCATAGCATCATTCTATTAGTCCATCTATACTGACCTCCATCAGGTTGCAAACTGAATCTAATTTTTTTCTGCATCTAGCTCTGAAAAAATATTGGGCTTCTAGCTGTGTGTGGGTCTTGTTCTATTAATCCATCTATACTGACCTCCATCAGGTTGCAAACTGAATATAATTTTTTTCTGCATCTACCTCTGAAAAAATATTGGGCTTCTAGCTGTGTGTGGGACTTGTTGTATTAGTCCATCTATACTGACCTCCATCAGGTTGCAAACTGAATATAATTTTTTTCTGCATCTAGCTCTGAAAAAATATTGGGCTTCTAGCTGTGTGTGGGTCTTGTTCTATTAATCCATCTATACTGACCTCCATCAGGTTGCAAACTGAATCTAATTTTTTTCTGCATCTAGCTCTGAAAAAATATTGGGCTTCTAGCTGTGTGTGGGTCTTGTTCTATTAATCTATCTATACTGACCTCCATCAGGTTGCAAACTGAATCTCATTTTTTTCTGCATCTAGCTCTGAAAAAATATTGGGCTTCTAGCTGTGTGTGGGTCTTGTTCTATTAATCCATCTATACTGACCTCCATCAGGTTGCAAACTGAATACAATTTTTTTCTGCATCTAGCTCTGAAAAAATATTGGGCCTTCTAGCAGTGTGTGGGACTTGTTCTATTAGTCCACCTATACTGACCTCCATCAGGTTGCAAACTGAATATATTTTTTTCTGCATCTACCTCTGAAAAAATATTGGGCTTCTAGCTGTGTGTGGGACTTGTTGTATTAGTCCATCTATACTGACCTCCATCAGGTTCCAAACTGAATATAATTTTTTTCTGCATCTAGCTCTGAAAAAATATTGGGCTTCTAGCTGTGTGTGGGTCTTGTTCTATTAATCCATCTATACTGACCTCCATCAGGTTGCAAACTGAATCTAATTTTTTTCTGCATCTAGCTCTGAAAAAATATTGGGCTTCTAGCTGTGTGTGGGTCTTGTTCTATTAATCTATCTATACTGACCTCCATCAGGTTGCAAACTGAATATAATTTTTTTCTGCATCTAGCTCTGAAAAAATATTGGGCTTCTAGCTGTGTGTGGGTCTTGTTCTATTAATCCATCTATACTGACCTCCATCAGGTTGCAAACTGAATACAATTTTTTTCTGCATCTAGCTCTGAAAAAATATTGGGCCTTCTAGCAGTGTGTGGGACTTGTTCTATTAGTCCACCTATACTGACCTCCATCAGGTTGCAAACTGAATATATTTTTTTCTGCATCTACCTCTGAAAAAATATTGGGCTTCTAGCTGTGTGTGGGACTTGTTGTATTAGTCCATCTATACTGACCTCCATCAGGTTGCAAACTGAATATAATTTTTTTCTGCATCTAGCTCTGAAAAAATATTGGGCTTCTAGCTGTGTGTGGGTCTTGTTCTATTAATCCATCTATACTGACCTCCATCAGGTTGCAAACTGAATATAATTTTTTTCTGCATCTAGCTCTGAAAAAATATTGGGCTTCTAGCTGTGTGTGGGTCTTGTTCTATTAATCCATCTATACTGACCTCCATCAGGTTGCAAACTGAATATAATTTTTTTCTGCATCTAGCTCTGAAAAAATATTGGGCTTCTAGCTGTGTGTGGGTCTTGTTCTATTAATCCATCTATACTGACCTCCATCAGGTTGCAAACTGAATATAATTTTTTTCTGCATCTAGCTCTGAAAAAATATTGGGCTTCTAGCTGTGTTTGGGTCTTGTTCTATTAATCCATCTATACTGACCTCCATCAGGTTGCAAACTGAATCTAATTTTTTTCTGCATCTAGCTCTGAAAAAATATTGGGCCTTCTAGCAGTGTGTGGGACTTGTTCTATTAGTCCACCTATACTGACCTCCATCAGGTTGCAAACTGAATATATTTTTTTCTGCATCTACCTCTGAAAAAATATTGGGCTTCTAGCTGTGTGTGGGACTTGTTGTATTAGTCCATCTATACTGACCTCCATCAGGTTGCAAATTGAATATAATTTTTTTCTGCATCTAACCCAGCCAATAGTTTTGGCCTAATACCACAGTTTGGCCACTCAGCTCTGCTCGGTTACCATCCATTGTTTTTTTGTGCAAACAACTCCAGAGTTGTGAATTAGTTAACCACCAAAATGAGTGGAAAAAGGCCTGCTGCTGGTGGAAAGGGGAATAGGCGTGTTGGGAAGGGGAAAAAAGGTTGTGTCCGTGGGGTAGGTGTTAAAGCAACAGTAACATCTGCAGAAGAAAAACCATCTTCCAGCCAAACTAAAATGGCTACTTCTTTTAGCGGACAATGTGATAAGATCCCTTTCTTACGGCCACGCCAATCGCTACAAATTCCAGATGAGGCACAAAAACAGCAGGTGCTTCAATGGATATCAAGTGCTCCTTTAAGTGGGCTCTCCTCCACATCAACTTCAACATCACAAATACTCCAGTCCTCAAAGGTGTCACCCAAATCGCACTTGCTTCCTCACAGCTCCCAAATCTCCAGCTGCCCGTCTGAGTATGAGGTAGAACAGATGGTTGAGTCTGCAGAGCTGTTTACTCATACTATAGCCTGGGAATCAGAGGTCAACTCCAGCGCTTCTGTGAATCCAGACGAGGAAATGATCTGCACTGATGCCCAGAATCTTTATGAGTCAGATCCAGGACCAGACGCAGAAGGTTCTGACCATAATGTAGACCCTCATTCCCAAACTGTAACTCCTGTTGGTGGAGACAATGAGGAAGACGATGATAAGACTCAAATACCTGATTGGAGCGACAACTTTAGTTTTTTGTCAGGGCAGGAACAGGTTGGCTCTGAGGACGACGGGTGTGATAACACACAGGGTGATGATGATGAGGTTGGAGATCCCACTTACTGTCAACCCACAGTCAGCCAAGAGATGAGGTCAGCAGAGGAGGTGGAGGAAGATGCTAGTGACGACGAGGTCAGGTTGCGCCTTCCTGGACAGAGACGTAGTACTGGAAGCACATCAACAACTGCATCCTCAAACACAACTCTGCCTCTCACCACAAGTCGTGGTGGCTCTTCAGGTCGCATGGGTGCTAAGCCTTGCATAGCCTGGGCATTTTTTCAGATCGATAAAGATGACCCAACTCGTGTTATCTGTAACATTTGTCAGCAAAAGCTAAGTAGAGGCCAAAAAATACATAGTTTGAGTACTTCATGCATGAACCGGCACATGGACATGAAGCATAAGTTGCAGTGGGAAGCTCAGTGTGCTACAATGCGGCCTAGCCTGCCGGGCCAACCACCGTCTGCCATATCTTGTGCATCCGCGGCCTCTTCATCCTCGGTGACTGGGGGGACAGCAGTCACACCTGTTTTGGGGCGCAGACCTGCCACCTCTTTACCCGCAACAGCCAGCGTGATTGGCAGGTCATCATTTTCTTTGGAGGTGGTAACACCAGCTGGTGTTGAGCGCTGTCCGACATCGATAGCACCACCTTTGGATCAAGGCAACCTAACATGTCCGCCTGCATCTTCCTCACAGACCGGCAGTTTGCCGGGGACACCCTTATCAACCCCGTCTAAGCACAATAGCCAGCCCTCGGTCCCTCAGATGTGGACAAGTAAAAGACCATTTCCTCCTAGCCATGAGAAAGCTAAGAGGTTGAATTTCACCATCTGCAAGCTCTTGGCTACAGAAATGCTGCCTTTCCGCCTGGTGGACACAGAGGATTTTCGAGACCTTATGTCCGTCGCAGTGCCCCAGTACCAGATGCCCAGTCGGCACTACTTCTCAAAGAAAGTTGTGCCTGCGCTCCACCAGCATGTCGCACACAACATCACCGCTTCTTTGAGAAACTCTGTGTGTGACAGGGTGCATTTCACCACAGACACTTGGACGAGTAGGCATGGACAGGGGCGTTACATGTCGCTGACTGGGCACTGGGTAACTATGGTGACAGCAGGACAAGGGGCTGCTGTCCAAGTCTTGCCGTCCCCACGAGTTGTGCGTCAATCCTCTTTATGTCAAAGTTCCTCCACTGCTTCTGCCTCCTCAACCTCCTCTCGGTCTTCCACCTGCACCCATAGCCTGTCTGGTCATGCCACAAGCTTTCTAACTGCGCAGAAGGGATCCTGCACACCTCCTTACTATGCTGGCAGTAGGGCTCAACGTCATCAGGTGGTTTTTACTTTGAAATATCTGGGAAATGTGAGTCACACAGCTGAGGAGTTGTGGTCAGCTCTGGAGAACCAATTTCATGAATGGTTGTCTCCACTGGACCTGAAACCAGGGAAGGCCGTGTGCGACAATGCTGCAAACCTGGGTGCGGCCCTTCGCCGGGGCAATGTCACACAAGTGCCTTGTATGGCTCACGTGTTGAACCTGGTTGTCCAGAAATGTTTAGCCCACTATCCCAGACTAGATGGCCTTCTGCAGAGGGCACGGTCGCTGTGTGCTCACTTCCGCCGTTCGCATCCCGCAGCTCAGCGACTTACATCTCTACAGAAGTCGTTGGGCCTGCCACTTCACCGGCTAAAATGCGATGTGCCTACCCGGTGGAATTCAACTCTGCACATGTTGCAGCGACTGTGGCAGCACCGACAAGCCCTGGTGCAATACGTTCTGACGTATAGCCTGGGCCAACGAGATTCAGAGGTGGGGCAAATCACGCTGGAGGAGTGGTCTCAGATCAGGGACCTATGCACCCTTCTGCACAGTTTTGAAATGGCGACGAAGATGTTTAGTGCTGACGATGCCATTATCAGCATGACTATTCCGGTGATTTACATGCTGGAGCACATGTTAAACAGAATTCGGAGTCAGGTGGTGGCACAAGAGGAGGTGGAGGAAGTAGAGGAGGAGGAGTTGTATGCGGAAGGGCTAACATCTGCAAGGTCCAGACGGTCGGCAGCACCAAGGCGGCAGGCATGTGAGGGTGGGGGAGATGGTTTTACCAGGGCGCATGGTAGCAGCCAAACTAGTGAGGAGGGTGCAGGAGCCCAGGAAGAAGTGGAGGACGAACTGATGGAAGACTCATCAGATGAGGGAGACCTTGATCACATTTCTGTTGTGCGAGGTTGGGGGGAGAGGACAGAGGAAGGAAGCATGATTGTTACCTCGCCACCAACACAACAGGGACTTGGTGCTCCTGGATGCGCAACACACATGAGTGCCTTCTTGCTGCACTACCTGCAACATGACCCTCGAATTGTGAGAATTAGAAATAATCCTGACTACTGGGTTTCCACACTGTTAGATCCCCGGTACAAAAGTAAATTTGCCGAAATTATTCCTGCCCTAGAAAGGGATGCACGCATGCAGGAGTATCAGCAGAGACTGTTGCAGAATCTTACATGTGCTTTTCCACAAAACACCAGTGGTGCACGTAGTGAATCTCACAGTTCCAACTTGCCAACCGTGGGACCGTCAAGTGTTCAGCACTCAAACCGTAACAGAACCACAGTATCTGCTGGTAACATCAATTTTGCGGAATCATTTCACCACTTTTTTAGCCCATCCTTTGCAAGGCCACAGGAGACAAGAAGTCTGACACATAGTCAACGCCCAGAGACGATGGTACAGGAGCATCTCTAAGTAAACATTGAAGCCATGACTGTGTCACTGGACCCTTGCTCTTTTTGGGATTCCAATCTGGATAAATGGCCGGAGCTAGCCACTTACGCCTTGGAGATCTTGTCATGCCCCGCAGCCAGCGTTCTGTCTGAACGTGTGTTCAGCGCTGCTGGTGGTGTGCTGACAGATAAGCGCACGCGGCTCTCCACTGATAATGTAGACAGACACACGTTCATAAAGATGAACAAATCATGGATCCGAAACGACTTTTCTACCCCTGTGTCATCCTGGGGAGAGTAAAAGCTTGATGATTGGTTAAAATCACCCTACCAACCGTTTTAAGCTTTCAAATTACTAATCATGTTTATCTGTATCTTGGCTGGAAAATAGTTTGGGCTTTGTAGCAGTGTGCAGCACTGATTCTATTAGGCCATCTATAATAAGCTCCACCAGATTTAAAATTACTAATCATGTTTATCTGTATCTTGGCTGGAAAATAATTTGGGCTTTGTAGCAGTGTGCAGCACTGATCCTATTAGGCCATCTATACTAAGCTCCACCAGATTTAAAATTAATAATAATTTTTAGCTGCATCTAGCCCGGAAAATAATTTTGGGGCTCCGAGATGCGCAAGACACATAAGTGCCTTCTTGCTGCACTACCTGCAACATGACCCTCATATTGTCAGAATTCGAAGTAATCATGACTACTGGGTTGCCACACTCTTAGATCCCCCAAACTTTTCGATCAACCTTTTCATTTTAATAAAGACCAAAAAAATTAAATTGTCATTTTTGAAATTATAAGCATTAGCAGGTTATTAGAAACTGAAATCAAACAGTTTTCAACTCAAAACTTTATTCTAGGTGATGTTACATTTTCACATAGGACCCCTTGTTCGAAAGGAGCTTCTGAACTCTCTCGTCCATTGAATTTGTCAGGTTTTGGATGGTTTCTGCTTCAATTGTTTTGCATGAGGACAGAATACCCTCCCAGAGCTGTTGCTTAGATGTGAACTGCCTCCCGCCATCATAGACACTCCTTTTGATGATGCTCCAGAGGTTCTGAATGGGGTAGAGGTCAGGGGAGCCTGGGGGTCACACCATAAGTTTGTCCCCTTTTATGCCCATATCAGCCAGAGATGCAGATGTTTTATGTGCAGCATGAGATGGTGCATTATCATGCAAAAAAATGATCTTGCTGTGAAATACACGGTTCTTCTACTTGAACCATGGCAGGAAGTGCTGTTTGAGAAAATCCACATACATTATGGAGTTCATCTTTAGCGCCTTCAGGGATCCTAAAGGGGCCTACAATCTCTCTCCCCATGATTCCAGCCCAAAACATTACTCCACCTCCTCCTTGTTGGCGCTGTAGCCGTGTTTGCGTGGGGTGTCCATCAACCAGCCATCCTCCACTTCATCCATCTGGACCATCGAGCGCTGCACGGCACTCATCCGTGAACAAAACAGTTTTGAAATCAGTCTTCATGTAATGTTTAGCCCACTGGAGCCGTTTCTGCTTGTGTGAAGTGGATAGAGGAGGTCGACAGGATGGCGTATGCACAGCTGCAAACCTCTGAAGGACCCTGCATCTTGTTGTTCGGGGGACGTTGGAGGCACCAGCAGCTTCCAAAACTTGTCTGCTGCTATGACAAGGCTTTTTTGCCACTGCTCTTTTAACCTGACGTAATTGCCTGTAGGAAAGAGTCCTCAATTTGCCCTTATCAGCACGCACACGTGTGTACTGTGAATCAGCTACATACTTCTTGATTGCCAAGACACTTCATCCTGATCATCGCACAATGTTGATTGTAGTCATGCCTTGACCTAAACACTCCACAATTTGTTGCTTCTCAGCAGCCGACACATCCTTTTTCTTTCCCATTTTGGCAGAAAATGTAGGCTGCTTAATAATGTGAGACAGCCTTCTTAAGTAGTCTTGCCTTTCTTTGGACACACCTGCCAAACTAATTAGCACAGGTGTCTGCAATTGCTTACAGTGATATAAAGAGCCCTGACACACATCACTATCAATGAATTTAACTGACAAACAAACAAATTCTTCCCTTATCACTCCTAAACACTTTTTGCATAATAATTTGGAACACAGTGTACATGTGCTTTTCCACAAAACACCTGTGGTTCACGTAGTAAATCTTACAGTTCTAACTTGCCAACCATGGTCTGTATGGAGTTGTTCAATAAAGGGCCCAAAATTAAGATAACATAGATGGGAGAGGTCTCTATGAATAGGAATTCCTAAGTATTTGATACCCTGTGAGGGCCAGGCAAAGGGAAAGTTGGACTGGATGGAATCCTGTATGGATTTGGGGAGGGAGACATCGAGGGCCTCAGACTTCGCTGCATTGATTTTAAAATTTGACCATGTAACAAAGTGATCTATTTCAGCCATAACAGCATGGATGGATATATGTGATTGAGTGATATATACTAGGACATCATCAGCAAATAGAGAGCACTTGTACTCGGTGCCTCCCACCTCAATCCACCTAATATTGGGGTTATGGCGAATTGATGAGAGCAGGTGCTCCGTCACTAGGATGTATAAGAGAGGGGACAGAGGACATCACTGCCTTGTCCCATTGGTGATTGTGAAAGGTGATGAAAATGTTCTGATGCACCCCCTGGGCCTTGGGACACCCGGAGCCGGACCCTTTTTGGTGGATGCTGGTGGTTGTAGTCTCCGTGGCGGCGACCCGGTTCCGTGGCTCAGGGCGGTCAAACCAGTGGCGGAACTATTTATGTGGTTTTGATGTTTAAATGTCCGACTACGCCACCCGTGGATTGCGGTCAGAGTGAACCGCCGCTGCAGGGCAGACTGCTGAGGCTGGTGTTGTGGGTGCAGCAGAGCGTAGCATAACTCCCCACGGGAGGAGTATAGCCTCAGGGCAGTGTATGCGGAGGATGGGGGTGATGGTGCAGGGCAGCAGCAGTAACGACACGGAGTCAGTGATGCAGTCCAGGGCCTTTACTCACAGTTCTTATTATCCAGACCACGTCTGCAGGTAACGGCTGCCCACGTCGTACTGTGCTCACCAGGTGAGGGGCTCAGACAACTCCCAGATAACTTTGGAGCACTTCACAGGACCCCCTTTGTGTGTCCTTTGTCTGACCTTTCTTACCAACCCTTCTGTCCGGCTGCCTCGGGCCTTCTCTTGGAAAACTTGGTGCCAGTTTCCCTGACCCTATGTGCTGCCCTCCTAGCGGGTGTAGCGAGGGGCTGCGCCACATAAAATGTCACAGCCTCCAGTTTCTAGCTGAGGGTCGTTACCTGCCTCCACTAGTTTCGGGGACCGGTCTCCCCCTTTGGCCTGACCCCTCCACGCAGGTGGATTCGGGCGTGCGGTGTCGACTCGCCCGTCCGCACCCCTGGGATCCTCGTTCCTGGAGCCTTCTCTGCTCCTCTTCCTTCCTTCTCCCTCTTCCAGGCCTGGGCCTCTGTTACTAGGCCCGCCTCCGGAGCAGAGCTCATGCAGAGCCCCTGCTCCCTGTCACTTCTGCTCAGACTTCTCTGCACTGAACTAAGATGGTGCCCACCTTTTATACTCCCTTCTCAATGCACCCAGGAACTGCTTCCTCCCTGCTCCTGCACTGCAGGGTTCCCCTTCCTCAGTGTTCCCTCCCCCCACTCCAGCCAGGGACAGGGACTGTCGTGCCCATCTCAGGGGCATATTGGTCGCCCTGCCCCACGGCAATGTGGTGTAATGCATGCAGGTGTCGGGTCCTGATCCACACTCCATCCTTACCTGAGAGTGAGATATCACACCTCTGGGTGAGGTGCAATACCTCTGTAGCAACCGAGCCCTCAGGGTGCTACAGTTCCATTTATCTTCAGCCTAGGTGACGTATTGCGATACAGGGCCGTGATTTTGGCTATAAAAGGGTCCCCTAGACCCCTACCCCAAGCTTTTTAAGAGAATCATATATGGCGTGCCAGGAGACTCTATGGAATGCTTTCTCAGCATCCAACGAGAGTATCTAATTACAAATTTTTAACTGCATCTAGCCCAGGAAATACTTTGTGCCTAGTAGCAGTGTCTGCTAGTCAGCGGATTATCCCGGCTGTTAAGCAAGCTACACCACCTGTAGTTTGGACACTTATTTTTTTCAAAGGAAATGCTTCGGGACCACGGGATACTCAGTGAAGAGCATCAGGAGGCACCCCAAGGCATAGGGGCTGGGACTGGCAGTAGGATGCCTTGCGGTGGACAGCCGAGCTCGATCCTTATAAAAGCTTTTTAACTGCAGCAGCCTTATTGGACGCTACTGGAGCTGGAATTACGCGGCTGCTGGCATGAGACTTGCCCTCCAATAGATCCTTGTAAATGGATTTAAAGTGTATTCATTCAAATTAGAGAGACAATTTAAATTAAAAAGCTTAGAGCTGCCTCCACCACAGTGGGGCTCGCTCGACCCACCAGCGGACAGGCACCAGTATTGGGAGAGGGGGGCTGGCCGTCAGGGTTCACCGCGGCTCTGGCACAAACCCGGCGACACGGAGGAGGCACGGGCAGGAGCGGACTGGCTGTGTCGGCTTCTCACTTTTTGGATTTTAGAAGGGCATGACATGCCTATATCTGTGTCTCCCCCTCCTTTTACTCCTCCACCTCTTTTCTTTTCGCACGACTATGTGCACTTGTCACTTTTCCATGTGTTAGTTGTGTCTTCTGAGCAGTTTGTCAGCTTTTGGACACCTTTGAAGATGTTTTCTATGTGTTTCTATGTGTTTTTGTTTGCCTGCCATTGGTTTTAACGGTGTTCGAAGGTGTTCGACGAACAGTTCGGCGAACACACGGGTGTTCAACGAACCGAACTGAACTCGAACACTACGGGGGTGGCTCAACACTACTGAAGAAGCAGCTCACTAATTGTTTTCATTTGTATTTCCACATTCATTGCTGTTAGTGAGCTTTTCTTTAGGGCTGATCCCCTTTAACGGGTGTAGCAGAGTTGAGTTGAGGTGCTGTGCTGCTGTGTTTTTCCAGACGCTTTTCCTCTTCTCCCTCTACACTCTAATTCCCACTCAGGATTCCCTATATGGGCCACGAATGTTACATGCACGCCGCCTAAGTACAGATAGGGGCGAGACCGGTTACATGAATTCATTGGAATCCTGAGGAAGCCGTTACTCAGGGTAACCACAGGCTGCAGCTTCTCTCAGGCACACAATAGATTCAGTTGCTGACCAGACACATCTGACAAGAGTCTTCATAAATGGTAGAACAGTAACATTAAATAAGGCACGGCCAGTGCAATGCAAATGTCTCTTTAAGCAACAGGCTCCAGTAATAACAGTACAGTCTCCTTTGCAGAATAGAAGTACACAGTCTATTATCTGGTAGCACATTACAACACAGTTTTAATGCATACACAACCACAGGCTTTTCCTTCACAAGGACTCAATAGTAACAGCATTTTTAATCCTGCATGGAGATGAAGGGAGCGAATGGTGTGATGAGGGAAATGGTCTCTATGACAGGCTTCCTTCCAGTCCTTATCTTCCTGGCCGATAATACTCCACACTGTTAGCTCAGGGAGTCTAACTGACCTTTGTTTAGCTTCCCTCCTGACCTGAATTCCGTTACCTTGACTTCTGTGAGATACAGATCATAAGCCACCTTTCTCTTTGGATCCGGTCAGACAGTAAGCAACTTCCCCACAATCCCCCTGGGGCTCTGCTAAAACACTCCCCTTCTCCTGTGACTGTGTTAACCCCTCTAGTTGCTGGATGCTTTTGGAGCACAACACTTCCTGTCTCCTGTGCTTGTGTTACTTCTAATAGTTGCTGAATGCTCTTAATGCAACAGAACTACTTCTGCTTGTCACACTCTGCAACAGCACTACTTCTGCATGTCACACTCTGCAACAGCACTACTTATGATTGTCACAAGTTCCTTACCCAGAGTCCTTGGAAAGGTGATTGCAGGTGCTAAAAAAGAAAGTGCATACCTGTAAAAATTCTGGGATGCAAATGCCGTGAACTGCAATTATCTACTCCCTTCCACACTCCCTTCTTGCAACAACAGATACCAGGGAGTTGCTGACATGATTATCTCTCTGTGGTAACTGTGGTAATTACAGTAATGTCTTTATAGAATCCCATAAATTGTCAAATCCATCATTATGGAAGATCCCAACCAATCCTATACCTTCTCCTCCCATCTTTTTTCACATTTTTAAATGATGTGCCTTTCACCTGGATGACTTGTATCTCCATTGTTCTATAGATATGGCTCCAGACACCTGCTGTCTCATTCTACTCATCCTGTGTTTCACAGGAACCTTAGAAAATGACAATGGAAATCCGCATAATCCTCCACCACCACCAGGGAATCCGCATAATCCTCCATCACCACCAATGACACCGAATAAGCATATCGGTAAATTACGGGGATCAATGGTGAATTGTTGTATTAGTGTTAGAACCCTCCTGTTTTTTTTTTTTTCCATCTTGTGTTTTGCGGTCACGTGACCATCTGCCTTTATATTCCAGCTCCGCCCTTTTGGTTGTGCTGGACTTCAGTGTTTGACTGTTTCTCTAGCTAGGCGCTTCGGTGCCTTTCTCTGTCAGTACGCTTGTCCCTTCTGGGACCTCTAGTACCTTTTTGTCAGTTTGTCTTTTTGTGTTCTGCAACAACTTCTCTGTTCAAGAGGTGTCCCATTTTTGTCCCAGTCCTTAGTTCTTTTAGGGACCCCTCCCCTTATGCTATAGGTCTTCGCTCAGACTAGCCGAGGACAAAGGCGGCTCTGTTCACTAGGAACAGGCAGCCCGCTACATCGTAGGGATTCAGCTTAGTCTTATTGTAGCGAAAGCTTTCCCCTATCTTTCCTTAGTACTTGTTGCAGATCATAACAGCAAGTATAGCCCAAAAAAAAACTAAAAGGAAAGAAATTCGGGGATCATTATGGTTTCCGTCCAGGATTTGGCTCAACGCCTGCAGGGATTGTCTCTGGAGGTGGCCGAGCTCCAGCAACACGTGAGTAGCTGTTCTGAAGCGCATTTTGTGGAACCCAAGGTAGGACTGCCGGATGTTTTTTTATGGTAAACAGCAAGATTTTTTTTCCTTTAAAAATGCTTGTTTGTTATATTTTCATCTGAGACGAAGGTCCTCTGGGAATGAATCACAGTGCATTGGTTTTATTATGTCACTTTTTCGCAAAGAACCACATGGGTGGGCCTTTTCTTTCCAACCTAATGATCCATGTTTAAGGTCTGTAGAAGAATTTTTTCTGCTATGGGGCTATTATATGACGATCCTGATCGAATCTCATCTGCTGAGGCAGAAATGAGGCGTTTGAATCAGTGGTCAGGTGATATTGAAAATTATTGCACACACTTCAGAAGATGGGCCTCAGAAGTTAAATGGAATGATCCAGCTCTGAAATGTCTATTTCTTGCTGGTCTGAGTGAAAGGGTTAAGGATTTGCTAATTGCATTCCCCGCACCTGAGACTCTGCAGGATGCCATGCAATTAGCTGTTCATGTGGATAGGAGACTGAGATTTAGACAGAATGAGTTAAAGATTCCTGTAATGTCAGGTCCTAGTCCCCAGAAAATCTGCTCAGATGGCGGAGAACAGATGGAGGTTGGGGTGAAGTCGCTCCCCTCTCAGGAAAGAGACCGGAGGTTCGCCAAGGGATTGTGTCTTTATTGTGGTAAAGCTGACCATTTGATTAAGTATTGTGAGCTTCGTTTAAGTAAAGAAAAAAAAAAGGTCAGTTACGCCCATATAGCTTGTTTATGCTCTGCAGGAGTATTTTTTCTGGGAGTACTACTTTGCAGGAAAATTTGATTGAATTTCAGGTATTTGTGGATTGTGGTTCAACACTTAATGTGATTGATAAAGGGTTTTTTGACAACCTTAAATTGAAATCCAAACCTTTTTCATCACCTATTTCTGTGATTGCAATTGATAACACTCATTTGAAATGTATTACTCACAAGACTGCTGCATTTCCCCTCACTATCAATGCAGTTCACCAAGAAATTTTGGACTTGGTTGTATTAGATAATTTACCCTCTCTGGTCGTTCTAGGATTGCCTTGGTTAAAACTGCACAATCCTTTACTGGACTGGTCTACTAATGTGATTAAGTCTTGGAATCGGAAGTGCTATGATAAATGTTGTAATGGTCGCATTGCGGCTGTGGAAAAAGGGGAATTACCTGTACCTATTCAGGATTTTTGGAGGGTATTTTCAGAGGAGGAGTCGCAAGTTTTACCTCCTCATAGGGATTATGATTGCGCCATTGAGTTTGTTCCGGGAGCTTCTCTTCAGAAGAGTCGCTTGTTTAATCTGACTATCCCTGAAAGAAAGGCCTTGGAGGAGTACATACAGACTAGCCTGGCTGCTGGTCACATTAGACCTTCTAAGTCGCCTGTGGCAGTTGGATTTTTCTTTGTTAAAAAAAAGGACGGGGGTTTACGTCCATGTCTGAATTTTCATGAAATTAATAAGATTACCGTACACAATTCCTACCCATTGCCGTTAATTCCTGACTGGTTTAACCAGTCAGTGGGGGCCAAGTGGTTCTCTAAAATTGATTTCCGGGGGGCATACAATTTGTTACGTGTGAAGGAGGGTGATGAATGGAAGACTGCTTTTAACACTCTGGTAGGTCATTTTGAGAATCTGGTGATGCCTTTTGGTCTTACCAATGCACCTGCATTTTTTCAGAACCTTATTAATGACATCCTGAGACCTTTGATTGGTAAGAATGTGGTTGTGTATTTGGATGACATTTTGATTTATTCACCAGATCTGGAGTCTCATTGGCAGAGTGTACAGGAAGTTTTGCAGTTATTGAGTGATAATTCACTCTTTGCTAAGCTGGAGAAGTGTGAGTTCGCTGAGCAGAAAATTAGTTTTTTGGGCTACATTGTCTCCAGCGATGACTTTGAGATGGACCCCGTGAAGGTTCAGGCTGTGCAGGAATGCCCTAGGCGTATTGTTTTGAAATCTGTACAGAGGTTTTTGCCAATTATTACAGGAAATTCATTAAGAATTTTTCTGTAATTGTTAAGCCTCTGACCGATCTCACCAGGAAAGATGCGAATACGGGCCAGTGGACTACTGAGGCCATTGAAGCGTTTGTGTATCTCAAGGAGAGGTTCAGTTCTGCCCCTATCCTTATGCAGCCTGATGAGACCAAGCCTTTTTTGGTCGAGGTCGATGCTTCATCGGTGGGGGTCGGAGCAGTTTTGTCTCAGGAGAACAAGGATGGAGTACATCCATGTGCCTTCTTTTAAAAAAATTTTTCGGAAACCGAACTGAATTATGATGTTGGAAATCGGGAGTTGATGGCTATTAAACTCACGTTTGAACATTGGCGTCATTTTTTTGGAAGGCGCTAGATTTCCTATTCAGGTTTTCACAGATCATAAGAATTTGGTCTATCTGGATGCTGCCAAGCGCTTGAATGCTCGTCAAGCTAGGTGGGCACTTTTTTTTTCTCGGTTTAATTTTTCTGTTACTTATATCCCTGGTACTAAGAATGTTAAAGCCCATGCTTTATCTCGCAGCTTCTCTCCTACAGTCGGTGCCGAGGAGGAGGAGAGCATTTTACAGAAAGGAGTTGTGGTGGCAGCATTGGACTCCATTTTGGAGAATGGTATTCTGAAAGCTCAAGATGATGCTCCATCTAACACTCCCCATGGGAGGTTGTTCATGCCTAGAGCCTTTAGGAGAGATTTGTTTGTGGAGTGTCATGAGTCTCGGTTGGCAGGTCATCCAGGAATTTCTGAGACTAAGAGACTGATCAGTCGCAGTTTTTGGTGGCCTGGATGGCAGAAGGAAGTCATCAAGTGGGTGCGTCAATGTACGGTGTGTGCTAGGTCAAAGGCTTCACATACTCCTGCTGCCGGGTTGCTTTGCCCTCTGGAGGTTCCTAGTGCTCCTTGGACGCATCTCACAATGGATTTTATTACTGATCTTCCTGTGTCCGAGGGTTTTACTGTCATCTGGGTGGTCGTGGACCGTTTTAGTAAGATGTGTCATTTGATTCCATTCATTAAGTTGCCCTGCACCAAGACACTAGCTAAGGCGTTTGTTAAGGAGATTGTCAAGCTCCATGGCGTTCCCACGGATATTGTTTCTGATAGAGGACCTCAGTTTGTGGCTCGCTTTTGGCGTGCTTTTTGTGACAGGTTGGGAGTCCATTTGTCATTTTCGTCTCGGTATCATCATGAGTCTAATGGACAGACTGAAAGAAAGAACCAGGATGTTGAACAGTTTTTGCGTTGTTTTGTGGTGGATAATCAAGAGGTGTGGTCTGAGTTTCTGCCTCTCGCAGAATTTGCTCTTAACAACCATACATCCTCCTCTGCTGGGTGTTCTCCTTTTTTTTGTTGTACTGGGAGACATCCGTCTTTTGGTTTGTTCTCCAAATTGGGGTCGGCGGTGCCGGAGGAGGAGAATTTTTCCGGTGATTGGAGAGAGTTTGGACTAATGTACATTGCAACCTTCAAAAGGCTATCAAGAAGTCCAAGAAGTATTTTGACAGGAAACGTAAGGAGGTTATGTTTACTGTGGGTGACATGGTTTGGTTGTCCTCAAAGAACCTGCGGTTGAGGATTCCCTCTAAAAAACTGGGTCCAAAGTTTGTGGGTCCATTTAAGGTGCTTCAGGTTGTTAACTCGTCTGCTGTTAGGTTGGATGTCTCTACTTCCTGGAAGATTAATCCTGTGTTTCATGTTTCCTTGTTGAAAAAGGCTGACGTATCTGATAGGGGCGCCACTGTCACAGTTCATCCTGTGGTGGAAGACGGCGACTATGAAATTTCTCGTATCTTGAATTCTAGATGGCATAGAGGGACATTACAGTATCTTGTCTCCTGGAAGGGTTTCAGTCCCGAAGACAACTCCTGGGTAAGGGCGGATGATGTCTCTGCTCCTAGGCTTGTTAAAGCTTTCCACAAGGGGTTTCCGGATAGGCCTGGGCCTGGAAGATCCGGAGGATCCTCATAAAAGAGGGGGTACTGTTAGAACCTCTAGTATCTTTTTGTCAGTTTGTCTTTTTGTGTTCTGCAACAACTTCTCTGTTTAGGTGGTGTCCCATTTTTGTCCCAGTCCTTAGTTCTTTTAGGGACCCATCCCCTTATGCTATAGGTCTTCGTCCAGACTAGCCAAGGACAAAGGCAGGTCTGTTCGCTAGGAACAGGCAGCCCGCTACATCGTAGGGATTCAGCTTAGTCTTATTGTAGGGAAAGCTTTCCCCTATCTTTCCTTAGTACTTGTTGCAGATCATAACAATTAATTTCGAAGAGCTGGTTCACCAAAGTATTCTCTGCTTGGCTTGTTGTCTCATGCCTGAGATGGACACAGCTGGTGATGTTGTGCTCATGTCCAGTGACATCTACACTATCTGACCTCCACAGAAGCGCCCATCTATCTAGGTAATATCTCTCATTACACAGGAGCTGGGTGCTGGAGCAGCGTCTGTCTCCAGTGATACCTGGTTTACGCACAACAGTATCACTGTGCTTGATTGGCAGCAAACTCGCCTGACCTTAACCCCATAGAGAATCTATTATAGAGAATCTATGGGGTATTGTCAAGAGGAAGATGAGAGACCCCAGACCCAACAATGCAGACGAGCTGAAGGCTGCTATCAAAGCCACCTGTGCTTCCATAACACCTCAGCAGGGCCACAGGCTGATCGCCTCCATGCCACAGGCTGATCCCTCCATGCCACAGGCTGATCGCCTCCATGCCACAGGCTGATCCCCTCCATGCCACAGGCTGATCCCTCCATGCCACAGGCTGATCGCCTCCATGCCACATTGCCACATTGATGCAGTAATTGATGCACAAGGAGCCGCGACCAAGTATTGAGGCATTCACTGAAAAGACATTTCAGTAGGACGACAAGCTGTTATAAAGTATTCTAATTTACTGAGATAATGACTTTTCTGTTTTCATTGGCTGCAAGCCATAATCATCAACATTAACAGAAATAAACACGTGAAATAGATCCCTCTGCGTGTAATGACTCTATATAATAGATCCCTCTGTGTGTAATGACTCTATATAATAGATCCCTCTGTGTGTAATGACTCTATATAATAGATCCCTCTGTGTGTAATGACTCTATATAATAGATCCCTCTGTGTGTAATGACTCTATAAAATAGATCCCTCTGTGTGTAATGACTCTATGTAATAGATCCCTCTGTGTGTAATGACTCTATATAATAGATCCCTCTGTGTGTAATGACTCTATATAATAGATCCCTCTGTGTGTAATGACTCTATATAATAGATCCCTCTGTGTGTAATGACTCTATAAAATAGATCCCTCTGTGTGTAATGACTCTATATAATAGATCCCTCTGTGTGTAATGACTCTATATAATAGATCACTCTGTGTAATGACTCTATATAATAGATCCCTGTGTGTAATGACTCTATATAAGAGATCCCTCTGTTTGTAATGACTCTATATAATAGATCCCTCTGTGTGTAATGACTCTATATAATAGATCACTCTGAGTGTAATGACTCTATATAATAGATCCCTCTGTGTGTAATGACTCTATATAATAGATTCCTCTGCGTGTAATGACCCTATATAATAGATCACTCTGTGTAATGACTCTATATAATAGATCCCTCTGCGTGTAATGACTCTATATAAGAGATCCCTCTGTTTGTAATGACTCTATATAATAGATCCCTCTGTGTGTAATGACACTATATTATAGATCACTCTGTGTAATGACTCTATATAATAGATCCCTCTGCGTGTAATGACTCTATATAATAGATCCCTCTATGTGTAATGACTCTATATAATAGATCCCTCTGCGTGTAATGACTCTACATAATAGATCGCTCTGTGTGTAATGACTCTATATAATAGATCCCTCTGTGTGTAATGACTCTATATAATAGATCATTCTGTGTGTAATGACTCTATATAATAGATCCCTCTGTGTGTAATGACTCTATATAATAGATCCCTCTGTGTGTAATGACTCAATATAATAGATCCCTCTGCGTGTAATGACTCCATATAATAGATCCCTCTGTGTGTTATGACTCTATATAATAGATCACTCTGTGTAATGACTCTATATAATAGATCCCTCAGTGTGTAATGACTCTATATAATAGATCCCTCTGTGTGTAATGACTCTATATAATAGATCCCTCTGTGTTTAATGACTCTATATAATAGATCACTCTGTGTGTAATTACTCTATATAATAGATCCCTCTGTGTGTAATGACTTTATATAATAGATCCCTCTGTGTGTCATGACTCTATATTATAGATCCCTCTGTGTGTAATGACTCTATATAATAGATCCCTCTGTTTGTAATGACTCTATATAATAGATCCCTCTGTATGTAATGACTAGTGTTGAGCGATACCTTCCGATATCGGGAAATATCAGATCGGATTGGATCGGACCGATACCGAAAAAGTATCGGATATCGCCGATTCTGATACCGCAAACCAATGCAAGTCAATGGGACAGAAATATCGGAATGAAAATAAACCCTTTCTTTCCTTGTAGGTTAATTCTACATGAAGGAAAACAACTAAGAATAATGTAGAATGTATTGGGGGAGGAGGGAGAGACAATAAAGGCATAGAGGTTTAGCCCAATCAAATGGAATAGCAGGAATTAATATTTTTTTTAAGACGTTCTGAGTTACGGAAATATTAACTATGTTAAGTATTTTTATATTTTGTCAGATATTTATGTTTCACTACTTCCATGCTCTTCACCTTCTTTTTTACTTCTCCCACACTTTCTCCTTCATCATCCTCAGCATCTTTTTCATCCACTTCTTCTTCACCTTCTTCATCTTCTTCTTCTTCATCATATTCTTATTTGTGACAGGCATTCCTGTAGTTGTTATCTATATAAGGTTGGACATTACACCTTTCGTTCTGCCCATCACAAAAGATTTACAACAGGATTTGTCCGCGTTCAGTTTGGCCTGCAGCAGCAGGTCTTTTCCAGGGGCACCACGAGGAGGAACGGCCTCCCCCCATACACTGCTTAGTCATCTTCTGCTTATAATTTAGATATTATCTTTTGCTCTGATTTTTAGTCTTATGCTTAATGTTCTTCCGCTTTTTGTTCTGCAGCTTCTTGTATTTCTGCTTCTTGGTTTTCTGTCTCTTGTTCTTCTGTATCTTGGTACTTGTCTTCTCTTCTTTGTACTCTTGGTCAACTTCTTCAGGGTCATCTTCTTGGTCTTCTTCGGGGTGGTCTTCAGGGTCATCGTCTTCGAGGGTCGTCGTCTTCGGGGTCCTCGTCTTCTTCGGGTTGGTCTTCTGGGTCCTTGTCTTCGAGGTCCTCGTCTTCTTTGGGGTGGTCTTCAGGGTCCTCGTCTTCTTCGGGGTGGTCTTCAGGGTCCTCGTCTTCAGGGTCATCGTCTTCGGGGTCCTCGTCTTCTTCGGGTTGGTCTTCAGGGTCCTCGACTTCAGGGTCCTCATCAGGGAGATCCAGAGTGATTACCAAGAACCATTTCAAAAAGCTTGAACTTGGAAATGTAGCAGAAGGTACAAGAAGGCTGAGGAACTACCGAGGACCAGCTGACGGTACTGGAACCCGGATGGGTAGCAGAAGGTACAAGAGCCAATGGAACTACCGAGGACCAGCTGAAGGTACTGGAACTCGGTTACTAAGCAGGAGGTACCTGTGCCAGAAAGCACTACCAAGGACCAGCAGACGTTGGTGGAACTTGGATACCGAGAAGGAGGCACCTAATCCAAAGGCACTGCCGAGAACCAGCTGACGGTACTGGAACCCGGATGGGTAGCAGAAGGTACCCATGTAAAAAAAAGTTTCAAGGCCGCGAGCCGGCCGCAGATACCAAAACCCACAGTCCTACAGGGGATGCTTGTCCTATTGGTACTATGCAACCAGCCTTCATTGCCAGATCCCGCAGCCCACATAGGAGTCACCTAAACTGCAGGCACCATAGAGTCGGCTAACCTGACCGCAACACGACACGACAACGCATTGGAGGCAAAGTGACGTTGACACTACCTGGAAACAGCTGGCGTGCTGGAACCAGGCTGGGCAGGAGGGAGTACCCGTGCCAAAGACACTGCCGAGAACCAGCTGACGGTACTGGAACCCGGATGGGTAGTAGAAGGTACAAGAGCAAATGGAACTACGGAGGACCAGCTGACGGTACTGGAACCCGGATGGGTAGCAGAAGGTACAAGAGCCAATGGAACTACCGAGGACCAGCTGATGGTACTGGAACTCGGTTACTAAGCTGGAGGTACCTGTGCCAGAAAGCACTACCAAGGACCAGCAGACGTTGGTGGAACTTGGATACCGAGAAGGAGGCACCTAATCCAAAGGCACTGCCGAGAACCAGCTGATGGTACTGGAACCCGGATGGGTAGCAGAAGGTACCCATGTAAAAAAAAGTTTCAAGGCCGCGAGCTGGCCGCAATTACCAAAACCCACAGTCCTACAGGGGGTGCTTGTCCTATTGGGACTATGGAACCAGCCTTCATTGCCAGATCCCGCAGCCCACATAGGAGTCACCTAAACTACAGGCACCATAGAGTCGGCTAACCCGACAGCAACACGACAGGACAACGCATTGGAGGCAAAGTGACGTTGACACTACCCGGAAACAGCTGGCGTGCTGGAACCAGGCTGGGCAGGAGGGAGTACCCGTGCCAAAGACACTGCTAGGAAACAGCTGGCGGTGCTGTAACCCAGGGTAAATACTAAAAATAGAGTGGAGCCAGAGGCGTAATTGGAGCAACTTTAAAATCTGTAGTAGTGTGAATGTGGACAGAGCAGGAGAATTTGCCGAACACACAGCTGGGGAACAGCTGACGTTACTGAACCCCAATAACACTGGAGCAAGCGTTGACTGTGCAGACGGCACTTCTGAGCAGCAACTACCGGTATTGGAGCCCAGGGTAAATACTAAAAACAGAGGAGCCAGAGGTGTATTTGGAGCAAGTTTTAAATCAGTAGTACAGTGGATGTGGATAAAGCAGGAGAATTTGCCGGACACACAGCTGGGGAACAGCTGACGTTACTGAACCCCAATAACACTGGAGCAAGCGTTGACTGTGCAGACGGCACTTCTGAGCAGCATCTAGCGGTATTGGAGCCCAGGGTAAATACTAAAAACAGAGGAGCCAGAGGTGTAATTTGAGCAAGTTTTAAATCAGTAGTTCAGTGGATGTGGACAAAGCAGGAGAATTTGCCGGACACACAGCTGGGGAACAGCTGATGTTACTGAACCCCAATAACACTGGAGCAAGCATTGACTGTGCAGACGGCACTTCCGAGCGCCAACTGGTGGTGTTGGAGCTCAGGGATAATACTGAAAACAGAGGAGCCAGAGGTGTAATTGGAGCAACTTTAAAATCTGTAGTAGTGATAATGTGGACAGAGCAGGAGAAATTGCCGTCCGCACAGCAGGGGAACAGCTGACGTTACTGAACCCCAATAACACGGCAGCAAGTGTTGACTTTGCAGACGGCACTTCCGAGCGCCAACTGGCGGTGTTGGAGCTCAGGGATAATACTGAAAACAGAGGAGCCAGAGGTGTATTTGGAGCAAATTTAAAATCTGTAGTAGTGAGAATGTGGACAGAGCAGGAGAAATTGCCGTCCGCACAGCAGGGGAACAGCTGACGTTACTGAACCCCAATAGCACGGCAGCAAGTGTTGACTGTGCAGACGGCACTTCTGAGCGCCAACTGGCGGTGTTGGAGCTCAGGGATAATACTGAAAACAGAGGAGCCTAAGGTGTAATTGGAGCAACTTTAAAATCTGTAGTAGTGAGAATGTGGACAGAGCAGGAGAAATTGCCGTCCGCACAGCAGGGGAACAGCTGACGTTACTGAACCCCAATAACACGGCAGCAAGTGTTGACTGTGCAGATGGCACCTCCGAGCGCCAACTGGCGGTGTTGGAGCTCAGGGATTACAGTTCAGGTGGTAGAAACATGAACACAACAGGAGACCTGGACACTGTTGCCAACCAATTATTTATTCTGGAAGAGGACTGGCAAATTCATGAGAGATCCAGGCCTTGTTCATTTTGAGAAAAGTAAGCCGGTCAACGTTATCAGAGGATAGTCGCATGCGACGGTCTGTTAGTACACCACCTGCGGCACTAAAGACGCGTTCCGATAATACACTAGCAGCAGGGCAAGCTAGCACCTCCAATGCATACTGACTAAGCTCTGGCCATGTATCCAGCTTACAGACCCAAAACTTGAAGGGAGAAGAGCCGTCTGGGAGTACACTAAGAGGGCAAGACATGTAGTCTGTCACCATCTGACGGAAACGTTGCCTCCTGCTTACTGGAGCCGTCTGTGATGGTGTATACGCCACATTTCGGCCATACTGGTCTTGCCTTGTGCTGAGGCACTGCTTCTGCTCCCTCTTTGTGCAGAGCTTCCTCCACTGCCTCGACGCACTGAGCTGCTTTGTAAAGCACTAGCAGCACTGCTCTCGGTTGGAATGGAGAACATGATGGAATGCACCAGTGCGTCTTGGTACTCCCGCATTTTACGCTCCCGGTTCAACGGTGTTATGAGGCTTTGTAAGTTGTCCCGGTAGCGAGGATCTAGGAGGGTGGACACCCAATAATCAGCCGTGTTGAGAATGTGGGCGATGCGGCGGTCGTTTCTCAGGCACTGCAGCATGAAATCAACCATGTGCTGCAGACTGCCAACTGCGAAGAAACGCTGTCCCCTGCTTGAGGCGTGATCTCTGCCTGCTCTGCATCACCCCACCCTCGCTCTAGATACTGACTACTAGAGCATTGTGTACCTCCCTCCTCTGGACACAAGTCTTCCTCTTCCATTGACTCCTCCTCATCCTCCTCACAAAGTGTCCCCTGCCTAGGCCTTTGTGAGGAACCACGTTTTGCAGACTGTAGAGAAGCAGATGGCATGTGTGACTCCTCATCCTCCACCTCTTCCAAAACCTCGTCCCTTAGTGCTTGCAGTGTTTTTTCAAGCAGACAGATAAGGGGGATAGTCATGCTGACTAGTGCATCATCTGCACTCGCCATCCTCGTGGAATAATCGAAGGCACGCAAAACGTGGCAAATTTCCTTCATAGAGGCCCACTCAGTGGTGGTGAAGTGTGAAAGGCGCGCACTGCGACTTGTTTGCGCCTGCTGCAGCTGGTACTCCATTACTGCTGCCTGCTGCTCACACAACCTCTCCAACATATGTAACGTTGAATTCCACCTGGTGGGTAGGTCACATATGATGCGATGTTCCGGAAGACGTAATCGTTGCTGCAGAGCTGCAATGCGTGATCTTGCGTTGCTGGAACGCCGCAAGTGAGCGCACTCTATGCGGACCTTGTGAAGCAGTGCATCAAGATCCGGATAGTCCCTCAAAAAACTCTGCACGACCAAGTTGAGCACATCTGCCAGACATGGGATGTGAGTGAGGTTGCCTAGGCCCAGAGCTGCCACCAGATTTCGGCCATTGTCACACACTACCATGCCTGGCTGGAGATTCGCTGGCACAAACCACACGTCGCTCTGCTGCTTGATGGCATTCCAGAGCTCCTGCGCTGTGTGGCTTCGATTCCCCAAAGAAATTAATTTTAATACGGCCTGTTGACGTATGGCCACGGCTGTGCTCATATCGGTCATCATAACAGGTAACCGTTCACGGGTCGATGTGGAGGTAGACCGTGACGGCTCCTGCAGCGCTGATTCAGAGGAACTGGAGTATGAGGAGGAGTCAATGTGTACAGACTGGATTCCAGCAATCCTTGGAGTTGGCAGAACACGTACAGCGCCACTCTCAAGACCTGTACCCGGCTCCACAACATTTACCCAATGGGCAGTGAGGGAAAGGTATCGTCCCTGTCCATGCTTACTGGTCCACGCATCGGTGGTCAGGTGGACCTTGCTACTGACGGCGTTTTGTAGCGCATGTTTAATTTTTCCCTCCACATGATGTTGCAGGGCAGGGACGGCTTGCCTGCTGAAATAAAAGCGGCTGGGCACGTTGTATTGAGGGACTGCCAATGCCATAAAGTTACGGAATGTGTCAGTCTCCACCAGCCTGAATGATAGCATTTCAAGGGCCAGTAGTTTAGCAATGCCAGCATTCAGAGCCTGTGCTAGGGGGTGGTTTGCCGAGTATGGGCGCCTTTTCTCCCATGCCTGTGCTAACGATGGCTGTAGACTGGCCTGGGAGTGTGAGGGTGACTGGGAAAGTGGTGCTGTGGGTGGAATTACACTGTGTCTCTGTACAACAGTGCCAGAGATTCTTCCATGGCGATCCTGTGAGGAAGCCGAACCAGCTGTGTGTGAGCTGGAGGAAGAGGCTACAACACGAGCTGAAGAGGTGGTAGGTGGCGCTGTAGGTTGGCCTAGGTCTTCAGTGTGTTTTTGTAACTCCACCATGTGCTTGGTCCGCACATGTTTCCACATATTTGTGGTATTGAGGTTGCTGACACTTTTCCCTCTTTTCACCTTCTGATTACACAGCTTGCATTTGACAAAGCAAATGTCATCTGCAACTGTGTCAAAAAAGGACCAGGCACTGCAAGTCTTGGGAGCGCCCGCTTTTGATTTTGGAAGAGCCATGCTCCTAATGGGTGCCGAAGTGGAGGCTACAGGCAACCAAGTCTGCCCCCTCCCTCTCCCTCCTTTTTGGGCGGTTCGGGGAATCTCTTCCTCAGAGCTGCTCCCACCACCTTCCTGTCCCTCACGCCATGATGGGTCAAGGACCTCATCATCTACACCACCCTCTTCAAACAACTGCTTCTCTTGGGTAGTCTCGACAGCACAGTACGCACCAGAAAGTGGCACCTGAGTCTCATCATCAGATACGTACTGAGGTGTGCTGCTTACCATAGGCACTGGCCCACCCGCCTCTTCAGATTCAGAAAGACAAAACGGTTGTGCATCACTGCATACTACCTCTTCTTCAAATTCTCGAATTCTGCTTGGCTGGCCCCCTCTTTCCAAGCCAAGAGATTCAGAGAACAGAAGTAGAGATGGCTCCTGTCCAGGGCTCTCTGACTGCCTGGGCAATTTGGCAGGTGGTGAAGAGACAGATGGGTGCTCTTCAGTGCTCAGGACCTGATAGAATCTGGAACTAATTGAAGTCGATGCGTTAGCTGCCATCCATCCGACAACGGCTTCAATTTTGTCCTCCCGCAGCAGTGGGGTACGGCTAGCTCCTACAAAGCTGCACATAAAGGACTGTTCCCTGGTAAAACTGGGGGATGCTGAGTCACTGGTGCCCGCAGCAGGCACAGAATCCCCATGTCCTCTCCCTGCAGGCACAGAATCCTCACGTCCTCTCCCTGCAGAAACTCCACGCCCACGCCCACGCCCACGACCACATGCCTTACTCCCTGCCTTCTTCATCTTGGTAGACTGATAAAGATAGGCAGAAAAGTAATAAGGGCTTAGTGTGCTTATTCCTGAACAGCTGCTAACAGGTATAAGAAACACTAATTTTATAAAGTGTGGACTAGACTTTAATATGAACTAATGTGGCCTACACAACTGTAAAGTGGAGGTTTTGGTGAACTTTATTTAGTTTTTTTTTGTCACAAAAAGACACTGGATGTGCCTAAAGATGTAATACCGATAGTATCACAAACTTTTTGTAGCTATTACAATGTAGGAAGGTAACCTACAATGCAATAGATGAGGCTACAAAAAATAGGCTAATACTAATCTGGCTGGGGCTGCAGGGCCCAATGCTGCAGAAAGGCTCCTCTATCTACTCCTGTATAGTGTGTTTGGAACCAATTTAGCTGAATACGGATGGAACCACCACACTAATAGGAGAAATCAGGAAAAATGATCAATTAGCAAAAAAGGACAATGTATGAGGCAGTGACACACACTGAGTGCACTACAACCAGACGTGGCTGAAGCACACACTACAGGGTGAGCTGCACTCACACACACAGACCTTGCAGACAGCGGTGAACAGCACAGAGAACTGTGCACTAGCGCTGCAAGGCACAGAGATTTATAAAGTAGCTTGGGTAAAGCAGTATAGAGCAAATAGGTAGCTAAAACTGTCCCTCAGAACAGCAGCGTCCTATCCCTAACTGAATTCACAGCAGAAAGAGCTCAAAATGGCGGCGGCAGCTTTTATAGTGCATCATGACATAATTTCAGCAGCCAATCACAGCCATGCCATTAGATAAGATGCCTACATGCCTAACAGGATGTGCCCACACTTCTTAGGATCCTCATTGGCTGAATAAAATGAAAATGGCTCATTGCATTATGGAATTTCCTATTCCGGTATACGATATTGCAAAAGTATCGGAATTAAGTATCAGAATTCCGATACCGCGAATATCGGCCGATACTCGATATTTCAGTATCGGAATGCTCAACACTAGTAATGACTCTATATAATAGACCCCTCTGTGTGTAATGACTCTATATAATAGATCCCTCTGTGTGTAATGACTCTATATAATAGATCCCTCTGTGTGTAATGACTCTATATAATAGATCCCTCTGTGTGTAATGACTCTATATAATAGATCCCTCTGTGTGTAATGACTCTATATAATAGATCCCTCTGTGTGTAATGACTCTATATAATAGATCCCTCTGTGTGTAATGACTCTATATAATAGATCCCTCTGTGTGTAATGACTCTATATAATAGATCGCTCTGTGTGTAATGACTCTATATAATAGATCCCTCTGCGTGTAATGACTCTATATAATAGATCTCTCTGTGTGTAATGACTCTATATAATAGATCCCTCTGTGTGTAATGACTCTATATAATAGATCACTCTGTGTAATGACTCTATATAATAGATCCCTGTGTGTAATGACTCTATATAAGAGATCCCTCTGTTTGTAATGACTCTATATAATAGATCCCTCTGTGTGTAATGACTCTATATATCCCGAAACACCCAATAAGAAATAAACACTAGGCTATCAAGCAAGCTACATATAGGGGTAAAAATAAAGACTAATATAAACAAATCCAAAGCTAAACCATAAACTGCAGAGTCCACAATTGAGCAAACAATCCTTACCCCTTCTGACCTGAGAGCAGGTCTTGCGTCTCATGCCCCAGTCCACGTCCACCGTCCATAGGTGAGATCAAGCAGCGCCAGATTTTCCCTCAAAAACCCAATTGTCCCAAAGTCCCACAAAATCCTACGACCCTCTTTCTCTGCCTACACAACCTAGCACCTACACACTTGTCTCTTTCCCTCTATACAAGCTATGGACAATACAGTACAGACCAAAAGTTTGGACACACCTTCTCATTTAAAGATTTTTCTGTATTTTCATGACTATGAAAATTGTACATTCACACTGAAGGCATCAAAACTATGAATTACCACATGTGGAATTATATACTTAACAAAAAAGTGTGAAACAACTGAAAATATGTCTCATATTCTAGGTTCTTCAAAGTAGCCACCTTTTGCTTTGATGAGCGCTTTGCACACTCTTGGCATTCTCTTGATGAGCTTCAAGAGGTAGTCACTGGAAATGGTCTTCCAACAATCTTGAAGGAGTTACCAGGGATGCTTAGCACTTGATGACCCTTTTGCCTTCACTCTGCGGTCCAGCTCACCCCAAACCATCTCAATTGGGATCAGGTCTGGTGACTGTGGAGGCCAGGTCATCTGGCGTAGCACCCCATCACTCTCCTTCTTGGTCAAATAGCCCTTTCACAGCCTGGAGGTGTGTTTGGGGTCATTGTCCTGTTGAAAAATAAATGATGGTCCAACTAAACGCAAACCGGATGGAATAGCATGCCGCTGCAAGATGCTGTGGTAGCCATGCTGGTTCAGTTTGCCTTCAATTTTGAATAAATCCCCAACAGTGTCACCAGCAAAGCCCCCCCACACCATCACACCTCCTCCTCCATGCTTCACGGTGGGAACCAGGCATGTAGAGTCCATCCGTTCACCTTTTCGGCGTCGCACAAAGACACAGTGGTTGGAACCAAAAATCTCAAATTTGAACTCATCAGACCAAAGCACAGATTTCCAGTGGTCTAATGTCCATTCCTTGTGTTCTTTAGCCCAAACAAGTCTCTTCTGCTTGTTGCCTGTCCTTAGTAGTGATTTCCTAGCAGCTATTTTACCATGAAGGCCTGCTGCACAAAGTTTCCTCTTAACAGTTGTTGTAGAGATGTGTCTGCTGCTAGAACTCTGTGTGGCATTGACCTGGTCTCTAATCTGAGCTGCTATTAACCTGCGATTTCTGAGGCTGGTGACTCTGATAAAATTATCCTCAGCAGCAGAGGTGACTCTTGGTCTTCCTTTACTGGGGCGGTCCTCATGTGAGCCAGTTTCTTTGTAGCGCTTGATGGTTTTTGCAACTGCACTTGGGGACACATTCAAAGTTTTCCCAATTTTTCGGACTGACTGACCTTCATTTCTTAAAGTAATGATGGCCACTCGTTTTTCTTTACTTTGCTGCTTTTTTCTTGCCATAATGCAAATTCTAACAGTCTATTCAGTAGGACTATCAGCTGTGTATCCACCAGACTTCTGCACAACACAACTGATGGTCCCAACCCCATTTATAAGGCAAGAAATTCCACTTATTAAACCTGACAGGGCACACCTGTGAAGTGAAAACCATTTCCGGTGACTACCTCTTGAAGCTCATCAAGAGAATGCCAAGAGTGTGCAAAGCTGTCATCAAAGCAAAAGGTGGCTACTTTGAAGAACCTAGAATATAAGACATATTTTCAGTTGTTTCACACTTTTTTGTTAAGTATATAATTCCACATGTGGTAATTCATAGTTTTGATGCCTTCAGGGTGAATGTACAATTTTCAAAGTCGTGAAAATACAGAAAAATCTTTAAATGAGAATGTGTGTCCAAACTTTTGGTCTGTACTGTATATATATACAGGGTGGTCCAAATGTTGGTGGGCAGAAAATGTAATTAGGTTATGAAGGTTATGGAACAGTCACAGGAGATAAGCATCTTGAAATTCTAATGAATCAAGTTGTTCCCCAGTTACAGCAACAGACTTATTCGAAAGACCTTTATGTCCAACAAGATGCGGCCCCTCCACATTATTCAGGAGTGGTCCGCGAGTATCTTGATGAAACATTTCCTAATAAATGGATTGGCTGAAGAAGCCCACATGATTGGCCGGCACGTTCACCAGACTTGACCCCAATGGATTTTTTCCTTTTGGAGAGTACTCAAGGACAAAGTTTATAGTCGAATACCAAAAAGTGTCAGTGATTTGAAAAATTACATAAGAGATGCATTTCAAGAAATTATTACCCAAAGAGACTTGTGCAAAAAAGTCTGTTGAAGCGAAAGAGGCGACTTCAAAGCTGAGGAAATTGTAATGGAAAACAGTGTGAGCGCCGGAGGTGATAAGATTTAAGGGATTTTGTATTATTGTTCAGAATAAAATGTAATTGTCAATGTAATGCTTGTGCTGGTAGATATAATTTTATATATAAATCAAAATCAATGTTATTATTTTCTGTCCACCTACTTTTGGACCACCCTATATATGTAGTTTTTTACTTCTAATATGAGATTGTTTTCATGGAGTGCGGCTCTGAACTTATTCTACTTTTCCGATTAGTTTTTACCCTGATCCTTTTTGAGGCGTTGGCTGACTATATAAATAGAGTATGTACTCGTACTTTATCTACATTATTCATAAAAAGGGATGAAGGTTTTGTCTGAATTGTGTAGGAAAATGCTTTAATTATTCCTTGTACAGGAACATTTTTTTAATTATGCTTCAAACAGTTATTCAACACTTTTAACTCTATCCTCCGCCCTCCACTGCCCCCTCCAACCTCCGTCATCTCTGCTGAGGAGTTTGCCACACACTACATACACAAGATTGACCAAACACCGCAAGTCTTTACTGTCCGACCACCACAACCCCTTTGTTTCCCAGACCACTGGCCTTCCCCCATAAACTCCCTTTCCAACATCACTGAAGGAGACCTTAATCTTCTCCTCTCTAAATCACACCTCACCACTTGTGCACTTGACCCCATCCCAGCCCACCTCCTCTCCAACCTCACCCCCACACTCATCTCATCCCTAACCCTTCTATTCAACCTATCACTATATTCTGGTACCTTCCCTTCTACCTTCAAACATGCCACAATCACACCCATCCTCAAAAAGCCATCCCTCAACCCAACCGCCTTGTCCAGCTATCGCCCCATATCGCTGCTTCCATTTGCCTCAAAACTCCTTGAGCAACATGTTCACGCTGAACTTTCCTCTCACTTCTCATCTAGCTCTCTCTTGGATAGCCAACATTTTGGTTTTCGCCCCCACCATTCCACCAAAACTGCCCTTACCAAAATTACTAATGACTTACTTACAGCCAAAGCTAACAGACAATTCTGTGTACTCCTTTTTCTTGACCTGTCCTCTGCTTTCGATACAGTTGCTGCCTCCTACTACAGATCCTCTCTTCCTTTGGTGTCAGAACCTTGCCCTATCCTGGATCTCCTCATACCTTTCTAACTGCACATTTAGTGTCTCCCACTCCCACACTACCTCCTCACCCCGCCCCCTCTCTGATGGAGTCTGTCAAGTCTCTGTCCTAGGACCACTACTCTTCTCCATCTATACCCTTGGCCTGGGACAGCTCATAAAATCCCATGGCTTCCAGTACCATCTTACGCTGATGACACCCAGATCTACCTCTCCGGCTCAGATGTCACCTCTCTATCTCTGTCCAGAATCCCAGGATGTCTATCAACCATATCCTCCTTCTCCTCCCCCTTCCTCCAGCTCAGTGTGGACAAAACTTAACTTATCTTTCCCCCATCTCGCATATCTTGCCCACCTGATCTTTCTATCACAATAAATGACATCACACTTTTCTCTGTACTGGCAATCCGCTGCCTCGGAGTACCCCTTGACTCTGCCCTGTCCTTCAAACCCCACATCCAAGCTCTCGCCACCTCTTGTCGCCTCCAACTCAAAAATATTTCCGGAATCCATCGTTTCCTCAACCCTCAATCTACTAAACTGCTTGTGCATGCCCTCATCATCTCCCGCCTCAACTACTGCAACATCCTCCTCTGTGGCCTACCTGCTAACCCTCTTGCACCACTCCAGTCCATCCTCAACTCTGCTGCACGACTGGTCCATCTCTCGCCTCGCTACTCCTCTGCTACCCTCCTTTGCAAATTCCTTCATTGGCTCCCAATTGCCCAGCGTATCCAGTTGAAACTACTAACACTGACCTACAAAGCCATCCATAACCTCTCTCCCCGTACATCTCTGAACAATCTCCTGATATTCCCTCACGTAATCTCTGGTCCTCCCAAGACGTCCTTCTCTCCTCCATACTTATTCGTTGCTCACCCAATCACCTCCAAGATTTCTCCCGAATATCCCCCATCTTCTGGAATTCTGTGTCTCAACACGTCCGATTATCCACAACACCTGGATCCTTCAGACGGAACTTGAAAACCCATCTCTTCAAGAAAGCTACAGCCTGCCATGACCCCGCTGCCACATCACCGGCACCACCACCAGAGCTACTGCAACCCCCCTCATTAATCCTAACACTTGGTATCTCTTCAGGTTTGTGAGTCGTTGGTTGTGATTAGAAAAGTTCTAACCAACCATATTTGTTTGGAAAATTACTTGTTCTGTAAGTCAAATGAATAATGCTAGATCCGTTACCCAACAGGAAGTGATGACATCGGTCACCTGAACTGCAGCCAATCAGTGGCCTCAGCCATCATGTGAAGGTGCGTGATGTCATCACTTCCAGTCCGGGCAGAGATAACCGATGATTTGGAGAAGTAATAAAACATTTCTTTCTGTATTTTATAACCATCTTTTCTTTCACCTCTGTAATGTACCGGACTGATATATTCTATATTATCTATAGAAATTCACAGAAAATAATAAAATGAAAGTCACAGAACAAAGATGGGGAATGAAATATTTATTAGAGACAGGAGTCACTTGGCGGCAGATCCTCACCATTTCCCACGGCCGATATTTTGCATCTTGTTTTAAACCTGAAAAGGAGAAAATTAAGATTCATCAAGAGAAGTCGAGCAGACAGAATCTGGAATATATTGCAGTGCCTGGGGGGTCTATGTGAACATGGGGATCACACACTGTACAGGGGTCCGAGAGCAGTTTGATTATATGAGGTTACTTGCCTAAGATAGATCATGTGGATGTGGCTGATTGGCTAGATGTGGTGAGAACAAGCATCTGATTGGCTGAATGTGGAGAGAAGAAGCAGCTGATTGGCTGGATGTGGTGAGATCAAGCATCTGATTGGCTGGATGTGATGAGAACAAGCATCTGATTGGCTGAATGTGGAGAGAAGAAGCAGCTGATTGGCTGAATGTGGTGAAAACAAGCAGCTGATTGGCTTAATGTGGTGAGAACAAGCAGCTGATTGGCTGAATGTGGTGAGAAGAAGCAGCTGATTGGTTTGATATGGTGAGAATAAGCCACTGTTGGCTGAAGGAGAAATATTATATCTGTTTCATGAGCTGCAATACCAAATATAACCATGTGCCGGGGTGGTGCTGTTTCTAGAATATAAAGCAGAACCTTCTCTCTTCCCATATATCTAATAATGCCCGCCAGCCGTTAAGATCTACAGAGAGATGTCGGACTCAGTTCATCATGTGTGGTTTTTTTAAGTTATTAATTTTTTGTCTTGTAGTGTTAGATTTTTTATTCCAAATTCTTCCACATGGCTCATGCAGTTCATGAATTTGGCAGAAATTCAAAGATTATTTTTTTTCTGTCAATAACAGTCTTTAAATCTTTTTGGAGCCAAAACTCGCATGTTGAGCAGATTGGTGAATAAATTGCGCCAGCATTGTCATACTCAATAATACACCAGGGGGGAGAGACGTTTTAAAAGATACAAATTGATGAATCAGGTGAAGATGTGTGTAATTGCTAAATGTCACCAACAAAGAGGAAAGCAAAAAAAACCTCAGATTTTAAAAAAAAAAGGCTCAAATAGAATAATGAATTAGGTGCAAACAAAAGAAAGCACAAAACACACAAAAATAGACAAAAAAGCAGGTGCCAAGGCAAGGATGAATCTGGGCCGTAGTGTGAGATGGTGCTGGGACTTCCCGCTGGGGGAGGGTGGGGAGAGCTGCATCTTCTCACATGTAGAATAAAACTGCTTATAAAACTTGTGTCCTGACTCTCCTGTTACTTACAGAACCTACACACAGCATCCGGCAGTTGATGTTACAGCACTTCTTTCCCCGAGAACACGAATCATCATTTTGGCACTTTGGTGGTACATAAGGCTTAGAGCAGCGTGTGGATGAATTCACTGTTGGACACTTCCCTGGTTTAACTGCAAAAAAATATAAAATCTTCTGAGTGACGTTACCTACAAAGTAGCAATGGGGTAAAAGAGGCCTCCAGCCGGGGGCTGAGCACATACCTCTGATGGGTTTCATGCACTGTGGCATGCAGTCGGGGGCGCAGCACTTCTCATCGTTTGGACAATCCTCGTCATATTTGCATCTTCCAGGTTTCACTCGGCCCACGCAGTTGGGTTGTGCTGGGCATGATCCGGGCTTGTCCTCTGTAAAAAAAAATAATGGTTACTAAATTAACACAAAAAGATAACTTCAGAATATGTACAAAGTGGCTCCACCAGCAGAATAGTGGGTGCAGCTCTGAACAACTGCTGCTCACTCTTATTATTGCAGGTACGATCACTTCTGATCCTGCTGTGTGCTCCAAGCTCCAGAGAACCATGGCCTCTCCACCTGGGGCCAAATTTCTCTCCTTCTCACAGGGAGAGAGAGGGTCTCTGGGCATGAGCGATAGACCGAGACTTAGGCTCCTGTTCCCCAAGCCAGGCCGGAGGAGGCAGGAGAAGCCAATAACCAATGTACTGAATGAGTGAGACAATCAAACCTAGAGTCACAGTAACGTGGCTTCTACAACCCCGGGTCTGTGGAGACCTGGAGAATCTGCACGGCTTCCATCATGGAGGGTATGCCATTGAGTGTGTGTTATAGCTGTCCTTCTGGAGGTAAGGCTGACCTCTTCCTAAGGAAAGCAGAGGACTGCAGAAACCCTGGTGGTTTATTTCTCCCTAAGGTTCCCTGGGTATGAACCGCCTCTGTGAGTGCGAAGATGCAAGCAAAACCATTGGGCTCCTCACAAATGCCTAAGAACATGTGGCTCCTGATCGATAGAAATACAGCTCCTTGCTAAGGTAAAGACAGAGTGATCTATTATATAGAGTCATTACACACAGAGGGATCTATTATATAGAGTCATTACACACAGAGGGATCTATTATATAGAGTCATTACACACAGAGGGATCTATTATATAGAGTCATTACACACAGAGGGATCTATTATATAGAGTCATTACACACAGAGGGATCTATTATATAGAGTCATTACACACAGAGGGATCTATTATATAGAGTCATTACACACAGAGGGATCTATTATATAGAGTCATTACACAGAGGGATCTATTATATAGAGTCATTACACAGAGGGATCTATTATATAGAGTCATTACACACAGAGGGATCTATTATATAGAGTCATTACACACAGAGCGATCTATTACATAGAGTCATTACACACAGAGGGATCTATTATATAGAGTCATTACACACAGAGGGATCTATTATATAGAGTCATTACACAGAGGGATCTATTATATAGAGTCATTACACACAGAGGGATCTATTATATAGAGTCATTACACGCAAAGCGATCTTTCATATAGAGTCATTACACGCAGAGGGATCTATTATATAGAGTCATTACACACAGAGGGATCTATTATATAGAGTCATTACACACAGAGTGATCTATTATATTGTCATTACACACAGAGTGATCAATTATATAGAGTCATTACTCACAGATTTATCTATTATATAGTGTCATTACACACAGAGGGATCTATTATATAGAGTCATTACACACAGAGGGATCTCTTATATAGAGTCATTACACACAGAGGGATCTATTATATAGAGTCAATACACACAGAGGGATCTATTATATAGAGTCATTACACACAGAGTGATCTATTATATAGAGACATTACACGCAGAGGGATCTATTATTTAGAGTCATTACACACAGAGGGATCTATTATATAGAGTCATTACACACAGAGGGATCTATTATATAGAGTCATTACACGCAAAGCGATCTTTCATATAGAGTCATTACACGCAGAGGGATCTATTATATAGAGTCATTACACACAGAGGGATCTATTATATAGAGTCATTACACACAGAGTGATCTATTATATTGTCATTACACACAGAGTGATCAATTATATAGAGTCATTACTCACAGAGTTATCTATTATATAGTGTCATTACACACAGAGGGATCTATTATATAGAGTCATTACACACAGAGGGATCTCTTATATAGAGTCATTACACACAGAGGGATCTATTATATAGAGTCAATACACACAGAGGGATCTATTATATAGAGTCATTACACACAGAGTGATCTATTATATAGAGACATTACACGCAGAGGGATCTATTATTTAGAGTCATTACACACAGAGGGATCTATTATATAGAGTCATTACACACAGAGCGATCTATTATATAGAGTCATTACACACCTAGGGATCTATTATATAGAGTCATTACACACAGAGGGATCTATTATATAGAGTAATTACACACAGAGATCTATTATATAGAGTCATTACACACAGAGTGATCTATTATATAGCGTCATTACACACAGAGGGATCTATTATATAGAGTCATTACACAGAGCGATCTATTATATAGAGTCATTACACACAGAGGGATCTATTATATAGAGTCATTACACACAGAGGGATCTATTATATAGAGCCATTACACACAGAGGGATTTATTATATAGAGTCATTACACACAGAGGGATCTATTATATAGAGTCATTACACACAGAGAGATCTATTATATAGAGTCATTACACGCAGAGGGATCTATTTTATAGAGTCATTACACAGAGCGATCTATTATATAGAGTCATTGCACAAAGAGTGATCTATTATATAGAGTCATTACACGCAGTGGGATCTATTATATAGAGCCATTACACACAGAGGGATCTATTATATAGAGTCATTACACACAGAGCGATCTATTATATAGACTCATTACACACAGAGGGATCTATTATATAGAGTCATTACACACAGAGGGATCTATTATATAGAGTCATTACACACAGAGAGATCTATTATATAGAGTCATTACACACAGAGGGATCTATTATATAGAGTCATTACACACAGAGAGATCTATTATATAGAGTCATTACACGCAGAGGGATCTATTTTATAGAGTCATTACACAGAGCGATCTATTATATTGAGTCATTACACACAGAGTAATCTATTATATAGAGTCATTACACGCAGTGGGATCTATTATATAGAGCCATTACACACAGAGGGATCTATTATATAGAGTCATTACAAACAGAGCGATCTATTATATAGAGTCATTACACACAGAGGGATCTATTATATAGTCATTACACACAGAGGGATCTATTATATATAGTCATTACACACAGCGCGATCTATTATATAGAGTCATTACACACAGAGGGATCTATTATATACAGTCATTACACACAGAGGGATCTATTATATAGAGTCATTACACACAGAGGGATCTATTATATAGAGTCATTACACACAGAGGGATCTATTATATAGAGTCATTACACACAGAGGGATCTATTATATATAGTCATTACACACAGAGCGATCTATTATATAGAGTCATTACACACAGAGGGATCTATTATATAGAGTCATTACACACAGAGGGATCTATTATATAGAGTCATTACACACAGAGTGATCTATTATATAGAGTCATTACACACAAAGGGATCTATTATATAGAGTCATTACACACAGAGGGATCTATTATATAGAGTCATTACACACAGAGGGATCTATTATATAGAGCCATTACACACAGAGGGATCTATTATATAGAGTCACTACACACAGAGTGATCTATTATATAGAGTCATTACACACAGAGGGATCTATTATATAGAGTCATTACACGCAGAGGGATCTATTATGTAGAGTCATTACACACAGAGTGATCTATTATATAGAGTCATTACACGCAGAGGGATCTATTTCACGTGTTTATTTCTGTTAATGTTGATGATTATGGCTTACAGCCAATGAAAACACAAAAGTCATTATCTCAGTAAATTAGAATACTTTATTACACCAGCTTCAAAAAGGTTTTTAAAATCCGAAATGTCCTAGTGAAATGTCTGTTCAGTATATGCCTCAATACTTGGTCGCGGTTCCTTGTGCATCAATCACTGCGTCAATGTGGCAATGTGGCATGGAGGCGATCAGCCTGTGGCCCTGCTGAGGGGTTATGGAAGCCCAGGTGGCTTTGATAGCAGCCTTCAGCTCGTCTGCATTGTTGGGTCTGGGGTCTCTCATCTTCCTCTTGACAATACCCCATAGATTCTCTATAATAGATCCTCTATGGGGTCAAGGTCAGGCAAGTTTGCTGCCAATCAAGCACAGTGATACTGTTGTGTGTAAACCAGGTATCACTGGAGACAGACGCTGCTCCTGCACCCAGCTCCTGTGTAATGAGAGATATTACCTAGATAGATGGGCGCTTCTGTGGAGGTCAGATAGTGTAGATGTCACTAGACATGAGCACAACATCACCAACTGTGTCCATCTCAGGCATGAGACAACAAGCCAAGCTGAGAATACTTTGGTGAACCAGCTCTTAGAAATTAATTTTTATGATCTGCAACAAGTACTAAGGAAAGATAGGGGAAAGCTTTCCCTAAAATAAGACTAAGCTGAATCCCTACGATGTAGCGGGCTACCTGTTCCTAGCGAACAGACCCGCCTTTGTCCTTGGCTAGTCTGGACGAAGACCTATAGCATAAGGGGAGGGGTCCCTAAAAGAACTAAGGACTGGGACAAAAAAGTTGTTGCAGAACACAAAAAGACAAACTGACAAAAAGGTACTAGAGGTCCCAGAAGGGACAAGCGAACTGACAGAGAAAGGCACCGAAGCACCTGGCTAGAGAAACAGTCAAACACTGAAGTCCAGCACAGCCAAAAGGGCGGAGCTGGAATATAAAGGCAGATGGTCACATGACCGCAAAACACAAGATGAAAAAAAAAACATATAGGAGGGTTCTAACAGTACCCCCTCTTTTATGAGGATCCTCCGGATCCTCCAGGCCCAGGCCTATCCGGAAGCCTCTTGTAGAAAGCTTTAACAAGCTTAGGAGCAGAGACATCATCCCCCCTTACCCAGGAGTTGTCTTCGGGACTGAAACCCTTCCAGGAGACGAAATACTGTAATCTCTCTCTATGTCATCTAGAATTCAAGATACGAGAAATTTCATAGTCGCCGTCTTCCACCGCAGGAGGAACTGTGACAGTGACGTCCCTATCTGACACATCAGCCTTTTTCAACAAGGAAACATGAAACACAGGATTAATCTTCCAGGAAGTAGGGACATCCAACCTAATAGCAGACGGGTTAACAACCTGAAGCACCTTAAATGGACCCACAAACTTAGGACCCAGTTTTTTTTAGAGGGAATCCTCAACCGCAGGTTCTTTGAGGACAACCAAACCATGTCACCCACAGTAAACAAAACCTCCTTACGTTTCCTGTCAAAATACTTCTTGGACTTCTTGATAGCCTTTTGAAGGTTGCAATGTACATTAGTCCAAACTCTCTCCAAATCACCGTAAAAATTCTTCTCCTCCGGCACCGCCGACCCCAATTAGGAGAACAAACCAAAAGACGGATGTCTCCCAGTACAACAAAATAAAGGAGAACACCCAGCAGAGGAGGATGTATGATTGTTAAGAGCAAATTCTGCGAGAGGCAGAAACTCAGACCACACCTCTTGATTATCCACCACAAAACAGCGCAAAAACTGTTCAACATCCTGGTTCTTTCTTTCAGTCTGTCCATTAGACTCATGATGATACCGAGACGAAAATGACAAATGGACTCCCAACCTGTCACAAAAAGCACGCCAAAAGCGAGCCACAAACTGAGGTCCTCTATCAGAAACAATATCCGTGGGAACGCCATGGAGCTTGACAATCTCCTTAACAAACGCCTTAGCGAGTGTCTTGGCGCAGGGCAACTTAATGAATGGAACCAAATGACATATCTTACTAAAACGGTCCACGACCACCCAGATGACAGTAAAACCCTCGGACACAGGAAGATAAGTAATAAAATCCATTGTGAGATGCGTCCAAGGAGCACTAGGAACCTCCAGAGGGCAAAGCAACCCCGCAGCAGGAGTACGTGAAGCCTTTGACCTAGCACACACAGTACATTGACGCACCCACTTGATGACTTCCTTCTGCAATCCAGGCCACCAAAAACTGCTACTGATAAGTCTCTTAGTCTCAGAAATTCCTGGATGACCTGCTAACCGAGACTCATGACACTCCACAAACAAATCTCTCCTAAAGGCTCTAGGCATGAACAACCTCCCATGGGGAGTGTTAGATGGAGCATCATCTTGAGCTTTCAGAATACCATTCAACAAAACGGAGTCCAATGCCGCCACAACTCCTTTCTGTAAAATGCTCTCCTCCTCCTCGGTAACGACCGTAAGAGAGAAGCTGCGAGATAAAGCATCGGCTTTAACATTCTTAGTACCAGGGATATTGGTAACAGAAAAATGAAACCGAGAAAAAAAAAGTGCCCACCTAGCCTGACGGGCATTCAAGCGCTTGGCAGCATCCAGATAGACCAAATTCTTATGATCTGTGAAAACCTGAATAGGAAATCTAGCGCCTTCCAAAAAATGACGCCAATGTTCAAACGTGAGTTTAATAGCCAGCAACTCCCGATTTCCAACATCATAATTCAATTTGGTTTCCGAAAAAATTTTTGAAAAGAAGGCACAAGGATGTACTCCACCCTTGTTCTCCTGAGACAAAACTGCTCCGACCCCCACCGATGAAGCATCGACTGCAACCAAAAAAGGCTTGGTCTCATCAGGCTGCATAAGGATAGGGGCAGAACTGAACCTCTCTTTGAGATACTCAAACGCTTCAATGGCCTCAGTAGTCCACTGGACCGTATTCGCACCTTTCCTGGTGAGATCGGTCAGAGGCTTAACCATTACAGAAAAATTCTTAATGAATTTCCTGTAATAATTGGCAAAACCCAAAAACCTCTGTACAGATTTCAAAACAATATGCCTAGGGCGTTACTGCACAGCCTGAACCTTCACGGGGTCCATCTCAAAGCCCTCGCTGGAGACAATGTAGCCCAAAAAACTAATTTTCTGCACAGCGAACTCACATTTCTCCAGCTTAGCAAAGAGTGAATTATCAATCAATAACTGCAAAACTTCACGTACAATCTGCCAATGAGACTCCAGATCTGGTGAATAAATCAAAATGTCATCCAAATACACAACCACATTCTTACCAATCAAAGGTCTCAGGATGTCATTAATAAGGTTCTGAAAAAATGCAGGTGCATTGGTAAGACCAAAAGGCATCACCAGATTCTCAAAATGACCTACCGGAGTGTTAAAAGCAGTTTTCCAGTCATCACCCTCCTTCACACATAACAAATTGTATGCCCCCCGGAAATCAATTTTAGAGAACCACTTGGCCCCCACTAACTGGTTAAACCAGTCAGGAATTAACGGCAATGGGTAGGAATTGCGTACGGTAATCTTATTAATTTCACGAAAATCCAGACATGGACGTAAACCCCCGTCCTTTTTTTTAACAAAGAAAAATCCAACTGCCACAGGCGACTTAGAAGGTCTAATGTGACCAGCAGCCAGGCTAGTCTGTATGTATTCCTCCAAGACCTTTCTTTCAGGGATAGTCAGATTAAACAAGCGACTCTTCTGAAGAGAAGCTACCGGAACAAACTCAATAGCGCAATCATAATCCCTATGAGGAGGTAAAACTTGCGACTCCTCCTCTGAAAAAACCCTCCAAAAATCTTGAATAGGTACAGGTAATTCCCCTTTTCCCACAGCCACAATGCGACCATTACAACATTTATCATAGCACTTCCGATTCCAAGACATAATCACATTAGTAGAACAGTCCAGTAAAGGATTGTGCAGTCTTAACCAAGGCAATCCTAGAACGACCAGAGAGGGTAAATTATCTAATACAACCAAGTCCAAAATTTCTTGGTGAACTCCATTGATAGTGAGGGGAAATGCAGCAACCTTGTGAGTAATACATTTCAAATAAGTGTTATAAATTGCAATCACAGAAATAGGTGATGACAAAGGTTTGGATTTCAATTTAAGGTTTTCAAAAAACCATTTATCAATCACATTAAGTGTTGAACCACAATCCACAAATACCTGAAATTCAATCAAATTTTCCTGCAGAGTAGTACTCCCAGAAAGAAATACTCCTGCAGAGCGTAAACAAGCTATATGGGCGTACCTGACCTTTTTTTTTTTTCTTTACTTAAGCGAAGCTCACAATACTTAATCAAATGGTCAGCTTTACCACAATAAAGACACTATCCCTCGGCGAACCTCCGGTCTCTTTCCTTAGAGGGGAGTGACTTCACTCCAACCTCCATCTGTTCTCCACCATCTGAGCAGATTTTCTGGGGACTAGGACCTGACATTACAGGAATCTTTACCTTATTCTGTCTAAATCTCATTCTCCTATCCACATGAACAGCTAATTGCATGGCATCCTGCAGAGTCTCAGGTGCGGGGAATGCAATTAACAAATCCTTAACCCTTTCACTCAGACCAGCAAGAAATAGACATTTCAGAGCTAGATCATTCCATTTAACTTCTGAGGCCCATCTTCTGAAGTGTGTGCAATAATTTTCAATATCATCTGACCACTGATTCAAATGCCTGAGTTCTGCCTCAGCAGATGAGATTCGATCAGGATCGTCATATAATAGACCCATAGCAGAAAAAAATTCTTCTACAGACCTTAAACATGGATCATGAGGTTGGAGATAAAAGGCCCTACCCTGTGGTTCTTTGCGAAAAAGTGACATAATAAAACCAATGCACTGTGATTCATTCCCAGAGGACCTTGGTCTCAGACGAAAATATAACAAACAAGCATTTTTAAAGGAAAAAAAATCTTGCTGTTTACCATAAAAAACATCCGGCAGTCCTACCTTGGGTTCCACAAAATGTGCTTCAGAACAGCTACTCACGTGTTGCTGGAGCTCAGCCACCTCCAGAGACAATCCCTGCAGGCGTTGAGCCAAATCCTGGACGGAAACCATACTGATCCCCGAATTTCTTTCCTTTTAGTTTTTTTTGGGCTAGACTTACTGTTATGATCTGCAACAAGTACTAATGAAAGATAGGGGAAAGCTGTCCCTACAATAAGACTAAGCTGAATCCCTACGATGTAGCGGGCTGCCTGTTCTTAGCGAACAGAGCCGCCTTTGTCCTCGGCTAGTCTGAACGAAGACCTATAGCATAAGGGGAGGGGTCCCTAAAAGAACTAAGGACTGGGACAAAAATGGGACACCTCTTAAACAGAGAAGTTGTTGCAGAACACAAAAGACAAACTGACAAAAAGGTACTAGAGGTCCCAGAAGGGACAAGCGAACTGACAGAGAAAGGCACCGAAGCGCCTAGCTAGAGAAACAGTCAAACACTGAAGTCTAGCACAACCAAAAGGGCGGAGCTGGAATATAAAAGCAGATGGTCAAGTGACCGCAAAACACAAGATGGAAAAAAAAACAAACAGGAGGGTTCTAACACTAATACGACAATTCACCATTGATCCCCGTAACTTACCGATATGCTCATTGGGTTTTATTGGTGGTGGTGGAGGATTATGCGGATTCCCTGGTGGTGGTGGAGGATTATGCGGATTTCCATTGTCATTTGCTAAGGTTCCTGTGAAACACAGGATGAGTAGAATGAGACAGCAGGTGTCTGGAGCCATATCTATAGAACAATGGAGATACAAGTCATCCAGGTGAAAGGCACATCATTTAAAAATGTGAAAAAAGATGGGAGGAGAAGGTATAGGATTGGTTGGGATCTTCCATAATGATGGATTTGACAATTTATGGGATTCTATAAAGACATTACTGTAATTACCACAATTACCACAGAGAGATAATCATGTCAGCAACTCCCTGGTATCTGTTGTTGCAAGAAGGGAGTGTGGAAGGGAGTAGATAATTGCAGTTCACAGCATTTGCATCCCAGAATTTTTACAGGCATGCACTTTCTTTTTTTAGCACCTGCAATCACCTTTACAAGGACTCTGGGTAAGGAACTTGTGACATGCATAAGTAGTGCTGTTGCAGAGTGTGACATGCAGAAGTAGTGCTGTTGCAGAGTGTGACAAGCAGAAGTAATTCTGTTGCATTAAAAGCATTCAACAACTATTAGAAGTAACACAAGCAGAAGAGACATGAAGTGTTGTGCTCCAAAAGCATCCAGCAACTAGAGGGGTTAACACAGTCACAGGAGAAGGGGAGAGTTTTAGCAGAGCCCCAGGGGGATTGTGGGGAAGTTGCTTACTGTCTGGCCAGATCCAAAGAGAAAGGTGGCTTATGATCTGTATCTCACAGAAGTCAAGGTAACGGAATTCAGGTCAGGAGGGAAGATAAACAAAGGTCAGTTAGACTCCCTGAGCTGACAGTGTGGAGTATTATCGGCCAGGAAGATAAGGACTGGAAGAAAGCCTGTCATAGAGATCATCTCCCTCATCACACCTTTCCCTCCCTTCATCTCCATGCAGGATAAAAATGCTGTTACTATTGAGTCCTTGTGAAGGAAAAGCCTGTGGTTGTGTATGCATTAAAACTGTGTTGTAATGTGCTACCAGATAATAGACTGTGTACTTCTGTGCTGCAAAGGAGACTGTATTGTTATTACTGGAGCTTGTTGCTCAAAGAGACATTTGCATTGCACTGGCCGTGCCTCATTAAATGTTACTGTTCTACCGTTTATGAAGACTCTTGTTGTAAAGGGTCTGGGAGGCGGAACCTCTGAGCTACTATACAAGGGGGCGGTCCTTGTAAGGAAGCGGGTGGCGACCAGGCAGGCAGTCACAGCAGGTGACCGGGACAGTCTCTAGAAGAACGGGCAGGAGGTCACGGCAAGTGACCGGGGCAGTCTCTGGATGAACGGGCAGATGGTCACGGCAAGTGACCGGGGCAGTCTCTGGGTGAACGGGCAGATGGTCACGGCAAGTGACCGGGGCAGTCTCTGGGTGAACGGGCAGATGGTCATGGCAAGTGACCGGGGCAGTCTCTGGGTAAAGGGTTGGTACGACCTGTGGCGGCTGATGGTAGATGTGAGCTCCCAGGTGAGCAGGCGAGAGTCTCTGGATAAACGGGTGGTCACAGCATGTGACGGCGGAGCCTCCAGGAAGACCAACAGACAGGCGGCAGATGAGCGCTCCCAGGTGAGCGGGCAGAAGTCTCTGGACAGGCGGGTGGTCACAGCACGTGACGGCAGAGCCTCCAGGTAGGCTAGCAGACAGGCAGCAGATGAGCGCTCCCAGGTGAGCGGGCAGGAGTCACTGGACAGGCAGGTGGTCACAGCACGTGACGTCAGAGCCTCCAGGTAGGCTAGCAGGCAGGTAGCAGATGTGCGCTCCCAGGTGAGCGGGCAAGCTGGTCCATAGACAGACTGACAAGAGATGGAAGGCAGACCGTCGGACCTCAGGCAAGCAGGCAGGTAGTTGATGTGCGCTCCCAGGTGAGCGGGCAAGCTGGTCCTTAGACAGACTGACAGGAGTAGTAAGGCAGACCGTCGGACCTCAGGCTAGCAGGCAGGTAGCAGAATATCAGGCAGGAAAAAGACAGCAAGCTGGCAGGAATCTAGCAGGTATCTGGCAGGTAACTGGCAACGGGACCTGAGGGCTGAAGCAGAGTAGTGAACAGTGCAACAACATTGCTCGGGCACCTCCATTTTGGAGGAGGTGCCTTATATATGGTGAAGTCCTCCGGCCATTGGCCGGGGACTCCTTAGGACGGCGCGCGCGGCCCCTTTAAGAGGGAGGGAGAGCGCGCGCGCGTGCCCTAAGCACAGTGGCCGGGAAGGAGCGCGCGCTGCCAGCAGAGCGGGAGGAGGACGCCGGACACGGAGCAGAGAGGTGAGGGGAACAGCGTCCCTGCCTAGCAGAGGGCAGGGACGCCGGCGCTACAGTACCCCCCCCTTTAGGCCCCCCCTTTTTTAGGCCAGACAGAAATTTAGCAAGAATGAGCGGGGCATGGATGTTCTCCCGGGGCTCCCACGTTCTCTCCTCAGGACCAAACCCCTTCCAATCTACTAGAAAAAAGGTCTTTCCTCTTACCCTTTTGGTGGCAAGAATGTTCTCTACCTCAAACTCGTCCTCAGCAGAAACCGGAACAGGAGGCGTACCTGTAGACTTGGAAAAAGAGTTAAGTACCACAGGTTTGAGGAGAGATACATGGAAGGAGTTAGGGATCCGTAAGTTGGCCGGGAGTTTCAATTTATAGGCCACCGGGTTGATCTGACTGATGACCTCCAGAGGACCGATGAACCGAGGCCCTAACTTGTAAGAAGGTATCTTGAGTCGGACATATTTAGATGAGAGCCAGACTTTATCTCCAGGACGAAATTGTGGAGGATCCAGGCGTTTTTTGTCAGCGTGTCTTTTCATCCGTTCGGACGACTGAAGGAGTGCGGATCGGGTACTCTCCCAAATGGAGGAAAATTTGCTAACGAGAGATTCCGCAGCCGGGTTGTCCACAGAGGTGGAGACAGGAAAAGGAATCCGAGGATGCTGACCGAAGACTCCAAAAAACGGGGATTTGGAGGAGGATTCGCTCTCGTGATTGTTGTAAGAGAATTCGGCCCATGGCAGGAGATCCACCCAGTCTGAATGGTGGGCATTAACGAAGTGCCGGAGGTAACTGGTCAGGTTCTGATTGATCCGCTCCACTTGACCATTGGACTGTGGGTGGTAAGCGGAAGAGAAGTCCAGGGTGACGTCTAGCAGTTTACAAGTGGCTCTCCAGAAGCGTGAGGTGAACTGTACCCCACGATCCGACACGATGTGGAGGGGCAGGCCATGAAGACGAAAGATGTGACGAATAAAGTCTTTCGCTAGCTCGGGTGCAGACGGGAGGCCTGGCAGGGGAACGAAATGAGCCATCTTGGAGAAGCGGTCAGCGACCACCCAAATGACCATACAACCGGCAGAGACTGGTAGGTCAGTTATAAAGTCCATTGCTATATGCTGCCAGGGGGCAGCAGGTACAGAAAGCGGAAGGAGGCGACCGGCTGGCAGATGTCTCGGAACCTTGTTGCGGGCGCAGGACACACAGGCAGAAACAAAGTCTATTACGTCCTTGTGCAGGGTAGGCCACCAGTAGAGCCGGGTAATAAGCTGGAGGGTCTTTTTCTGACCGGCGTGGCCAGCCAGTTTAGACGAGTGACCCCAGTGAAGGATCTTCTCCCGATCAGGTACTGATACGAACGTCTTTCCGGGAGGGAGACGATTTAGACTCACGGGAGCCACCTGCATTACTCTGGCGGGATCGATGATGTGTTTCGGATCTTCCTCGAGATCAGACACCAGAAAGGATCGAGACAAGGCGTCCGCCTTGACGTTTTTGTCAGACGGGCGAAAATAAAGAACAAAATCAAAGCGAGCAAAAAACAAGGACCACCGGGCTTGGCGCGGGTTAAGTCTCTGGGCATGCTGGAGGTAAGCCAAGTTCTTGTGGTCAGTGTAAATTATTACCGGGTGAAGAGCCCCCTTGAGCAGGTAACGCCACTCCTCCAATGCCAGTTTGATGGCCAATAACTCTCGGTCTCCTATGGAATAATTGCGCTCTGAGGAGGAGAAGAGTTTAGAGAAGAAGCCGCAAGTTACCATCCTCCCGGAAGATGATTTTTGAGTAAGTACCGCTCCGGCTCCAGAGGAGGAGGCGTCAACTTCCAGGAAGAACTGCTTGTTGCCGTCCGGGCGATGCAGCACCGGGGCGGAAGAGAAGGCCTGTTTTAAGGAAAGAAAGGCCTCCTCTGCTTCGGGCGGCCACTCTTTGGGATTAGTACCCTTACGGGTGAGCGCGGAAATTGGGGCAGTCCGGGAAGAGAAGTGCGGTATGAAGAGGCGGTAGTAGTTGGCGAAGCCCAGGAACCGCTGAATGGCCTTCAACCCCTCCGGTCGAGGCCATTTCTCGATGGCAGACAGTTTCTCTGGATCCATTCGTAGGCCGGTCTGAGAAATAATGTAGCCCAAAAACGGAAGCGAGGTCTGCTCAAAGAGGCACTTCTCGTATTTAGCGAAGAGGTGATTCTGCCTGAGCCTGAGCAGGACCTGACGAACGTCCCTCCGGTGAGTCTGGAGATCCGGAGAGAAGACCAAGATGTCGTCCAGGTACACCACTACGCAGGAGTAGAGAAGGTCCCGGAAGATGTCATTGACCAACTCTTGAAAGACGGCAGGAGCGTTACAGAGACCAAAGGGCATTACCAGATATTCATAGTGGCCATCCCGGGTGTTGAATGCCGTCTTCCATTCATCCCCCTGACGGATACGAATCAGGTTGTACGCCCCACGGAGGTCCAGTTTGGTGAAGATTCTAGCCCCCCTCAGACGATCAAATAACTCCGGAATGAGCGGAAGGGGGTACTTATTCTTCACCGTGATCTGGTTAAGGCCTCTATAGTCTATACAGGGACGGAGAGAGCCGTCCTTCTTTTTGACGAAAAAGAAGCCTGCTCCCGCCGGGGAGGTAGATTTCCGGATGAATCCCCTGGCCAGATTCTCCACAATATATTCGGACATCGACCGGGTCTCAGCAGCGGATAATGGATAAATACGCCCACGGGGAGGAGTAGTACCAGGTAACAGGTCGATAGGGCAGTCGTATGGTCTAGGAGGGGGTAGTGTCTCTGCCTCCTTTTTATTAAAGACATCAGCATAAGACCAATAAGGAATCGGAAGTCCAGGTAGATTAGCTGGGGTAGGAGAAGGACAGACGTGATGGACGGGAACCAGACAGGTCTTATGGCAGTCCTGTCCCCAGCGAAGGACTTCTCCGGTCTGCCAGTCAAGCACGGGTGCATGTCTCTGGAGCCAAGGTAGACCTAGCAAGAGGGCGTGAGAGAGTCCAGGCAGAACATGAAAGGAGATACTCTCAGAATGCAGCATTCCCACCTGCAGAGTAATGGATTCGGTGATGAGTTGGATGGGGCGTGGTAAGAGACCCTCATCCACGGCAGCAACAGACAAGAGTACAGCCAGAGGTTTGGTGGGGATGCGGTATTTCTCTACCAGGGACTGTGAAATAAGATTCCCGGCTGCTCCAGAGTCAAGTTGGGCTAGTTCGAAATAACGGTTCTCCCCGCAGACAATTGAGACTGACAGCAGCAGAGTTGGAGAGGATTTATTCTTGTCTAGGTCGACCTCTCTGAGCGAACCTAGACACAGGCGTTTCCCGACCTCTCCGGGCAGGCACGGATCCGGTGCTCCTTACTGCCACAGTAGAAGCAGCTCCCCTCGGCACGGCGTAAGTCCTGACGGGTTTTGACCATCTTGGTCTGGTCGACCTGCATAGGCTCAGGAGAGTGTACCTGGGGAGAGACGGATTTCTGAAAAGTAGGAGCTAGACGTGGAAACCTCCTCTCACGGGTGACCTCTTTGGCACGCTCCTGGAACCGTAGGTCAATCCGGGTGGCAAGAGTTATTAGGTCATCGAGAGTGGTAGGAATGTCCCGACCGGCAAGTTCATCTTTAATACGGCCGGACAGACCCTCCCAGAAGACGGATACCAGAGCGTCGTTATCCCAGGCCAGCTCCGAGGCAAGGGTACGGAACCGTATGGCATATTGGCCCACGGTGAGACTTCCCTGACGGAGGCGTAGCAGTGATGATGCGGATGAGGTCTTCCGTCCGGGTTCGTCGAAGACTTTCCGGAAAGCCATGAGAAAGGCAGGCAAGTCGGACACCAGGGGGTCTCCTCTATCCCATAGAGGATTTAGCCAGGCCAGGGCCTCCCCGGTGAGATGGGACATGATGAAGGCAATTTTGGCCCGGTCGGAGTTAAACTGGTGGGACAGGAGTTCAAAGTGCAGGGTGCACTGATTTATGAAGCCCCGAGCCTGGGCGGAGTCGCCTCCGAAGCGAGGAGGTGCAGAAAGCCGGGGTCCGGGGTAGGATACCATGGTATTAGTGGACAGCGGAGCTGCCGGATTGCGAGTCATGGCACTGGCGGAGGTTGCTGGCGGGGCAGTCAGAGTGTCCAGGCGAGAATTGACATTCCGCAGGTGACCCAGGATGGACTCCTGTTGGGACCTCTGATGGGACAGTTCATGACACAGGTCCGAGAGCGAGGGAGCTTGGGTGCCACCGGGTTCCATGGCCCGACCAAACTGTAACGGGTCTGGGAGGCGGAACCGCTGAGCTACTATTCAAGGGGGCGGTCCTTGTAAGGGAGCGGGTGGCGACCAGGCAGGCAGTCACAGCAGGTGACCGGGACAGTCTCTAGAAGAACGGGCAGGAGGTCACGGCAAGTGACCAGGGCAGTCTCTGGATGAACGGGCAGATGGTCACGGCAAGTGACCGGGGCAGTCTCTGGGTGAACGGGCAGATGGTCACGGCAAGTGACCGGGGCAGTCTCTGGGTGAACGGGCAGATGGTCACAGCAAGTGACCGGGGCAGTCTCTGGGTAAAGGGTTGGTACGACCTGTGGCGGCTGATGGTAGACGTGAGCTCCCAGGTGAGCAGGCGAGAGTCTCTGGATAAACGGGTGGTCACAGCATGTGACGGCGGAGCCTCCAGGAAGACCAACAGACAGGCGGCAGATGAGCGCTCCCAGGTGAGCGGGCAGAAGTCTCTGGACAGGCGGGTGGTCACAGCACGTGACGGCAGAGCCTCCAGGTAGGCTAGCAGACAGGCAGCAGATGAGCGCTCCCAGGTGAGCGGGCAGGAGTCACTGGACAGGCAGGTGGTCACAGCACGTGATGGCAGAGCCTCCAGGTAGGCTAGCAGGCAGGTAGCAGATGTGCGCTCCCAGGTGAGCGGGCAAGCTGGTCCATAGACAGACTGACAAGAGTTGGAAGGCAGACCGTCGGACCTCAGGCAAGCAGGCAGGTAGTTGATGTGCGCTCCCAGGTGAGCGGGCAAGCTGGTCCTTAGACAGACTGACAGGAGTAGTAAGGCAGACCGTCGGACCTCAGGCTAGCAGGCAGGTAGCAGAATATCAGGCAGGAATAAGACAGCAAGCTGGCAGGAATCTAGCAGGTATCTGGCAGGTAACTGGCAACGGGACCTGAGGGCTGAAGCAGAGTAGTGAACAGTGCAACAACATTGCTCGGGCACCTCCATTTTGGAGGAGGTGCCTTATATATGGTGAAGTCCTCCGGCCATTGGCCGGGGACTCCTTAGGACGGCGCGCGCGGCCCCTTTAAGAGGGAGGGAGAGCGCGCGCGCGCGCCCTAAGCACAGTGGCCGGGAAGGAGCGCGCGCTGCCAGCAGAGCGGGAGGAGGACGCCGGGCACGGAGCAGAGAGGTGAGGGGAACAGCGTCCCTGCCTAGCAGAGGGCAGGGACGCCGGCTCTACACTTGTCAGATGTGTCTGGTCAGCAACTGAATCTATTGTGTGCCTGAGAGAAGCTGCAGCCTGTGGTTACCCTCAGTAACGGCTTCCTCAGGATTCCAATGAATTCATGTAACCGGTCTCGCCCCTATCTGAACTTAAGCGGCGTGCATGTAACATTGGTGGCCCGTATAGGGAATCCTGAGTGGGAATTAGCGTGTAGAGGGAGAAGAGGAAAAGCGTCTGGAAAAACACAGCAGCACAGCACCTCAACTTAACTCTGCTACACCCGTTAAAGGGGACCAGCCCTAAAGAAAAACTCACTAGCAGCAATGGATGTGGAAATACAAATGAACAGAATTAGTGAGCTGCTTCTTCAGTTAACCTGTGAAGAATTGAGAACAGTAGCAGAACATATAAAGATGTCAGTAGCAACAGATTTCCAAAGCAACCTCAGGCAACTGTTAGCTGCCATTAATGCAAAAATGGATGAGCTGGGGGAGAAAGAAGCTGAAGACGTCATGGGGACATTCCTCCAGGAACTAACACAGTTTCTAACCAGGTTGAAGTTGGAGGATGGAGGGGGGGCGCCAATTACCAAAAGCGGGAATCTCCATCCACACTGAACTACAGGAATTAAAAGAACAATTCAAAGCCCTAACAACAGCCCTGCAGAAATTGACCAAATCCTTTGAATGGGTGATAGACTCAGACAGGACCTTTAACCTGCTCGGGTTAGATAAATCAGGGAGACAGTCCTCTCTAACACCACAAATCACCATAAGGAAAGAATTCAAGATCCTGGGACATATTGTAGACTGTGAACAGAAAGAGGAACTTGTTCCACCAGATTGATGCAGGTTTACAGAAAGGTTACTGTTATGCACATGCCCGGACTGACTGGCATGTGCGTGATTAGTGATCCCACTGTACCATGAACCGAGGAGTGCCTAGAGGGGCGTAACTAAGTATCAACCCGATCCGACCAAGGTCGCACGGCTGCTCAGTCGACTCCGTGCACCAGGGAGGAACCGAGCAGAGGGACCAGGTGCTACTCCAGGTCAGACCCTGGACACGGCTGTTGACCCACACTGGGGAATGCAGGTACAGGCAGGTTAGGCTGGCATACAGACACGTGGGTATTTTCAGGCACAGGTGGTATGCAGACAGGTGGGTACTGGTAAGCACGGCTGGTATGCAGACAGGTGGGAATTGTCAAGCAGGGCTGGAGTGTAGACTGGATAGGGTCCAATACAGACTGGGATACAGAAACAGAGCTGCAGATGCAGTAGACAAGCAGAGTAAAGCGAAACCACCGGAGTGGTGGACAAGGCAGAGCAGAGCGAAACCGCTGGTGCGGTGAGCAAGCAGAGCAGATCGAAACCGCAGGTGCAGTGGACAAGGCAGAGCAGAGTGAAACCGCTGGAGCAGTGGACAAGGCAGAGCAGAGAGGAACCGCTGGAGCAGTGGACAAGGCAGAGCAGAGAGGAACCGCTGGTGCGGTGAGCAAGCTGAGCAGAGCAAAACCGCAGGTGCGGTGGACAAGGCAGAGCAGAGCGAAACCGCCGGAGCGGTGGACAAGGCAGAGCAGAGAGGAACCACCGGAGTGGTGGGCAAGGCAGAGCAGAGAGAAACCACTGGCATGGTGAACAAGCAGAGCAGAACAGGGCTGAAGGTGCAGGCAGAGAGGACAGGGCTCTGTTCACATGGAACAGACTGGAAAATACAGGAAGATGGTTAGAACACAGGAGGTAGATATCGAGGAAGGGAAAAGGGACAAGCAGAACCAGATACACACAAGGTACTTACAATGAAGTAGCGAGTGGACTCTAAACTCACAAACAGAAGTACAGAGGCAACGAACTGGAGCTAGGTGCAGGTTCAGACACTGCAGGAAAAGGGAAGGTACGGACATAGAGACAAACAGGTACAGGCTAGGAGACAGTTCAGACAGGAACTGACACTGCAACGAGATACAGGAACGAGCCTGGGTACTCAGCCCCCAGGAAGGCAGAAACAGACTAGAAGTCACAGGTAACAGGCCTGGGTATACAGCCCCCAGGATGGCAGAAACAGACAAGAAGTCACAGATACAGGTAACAGGCCTGGGTATTCGGCCCCCAGGGTGGCAGAAACAGACAAGAAGTCACAGATACAGGCAACAGGCCTGGGTATGCGGCCCCCAGGTTGGCAGAAACAGATTAGATGCAGAACAGAATCTGGCAAGTCAGAGGCAAAGAGCACACTGATAGTTAGTGTTGCTCAGGAACCTCCGTCTGGGTGGAGGGGGTTTAAATATCCAGTGACTCACAGCAATAGGCTGGGGACGCATTAGGAGTGCACCCACTGCAGCCATAAGAATCAGGAAGTAACCGGGCCACTGCCCTAAGCAATCAGACAAGAGACATGCACACAGCATGAACTGGAGCAAGGTTTGCAGGCTGGACTGATGGGTAAGATTTCAGTCTTGCATGGTGGGAGGTGGTGTACTATGCAAGCACACCGCCAGGGATGTTACAGTTACCAGGGAGATGAGATCGTCGAGGGGGTGGTGAAAGCGATCAGCCCAGGATTGAACCTCTGTAATATGCTAGAAATTAAGAGTCAATTGACCTTGCAACAGCTGAATATGATTTTAAAAGGGTACTATAAAGAATAGAGTACTTCAGAATTGTTCCACCGAACCATTAACCTCTCACAAAAATGATGAATCACCCCAAAGTTTCTTGTTCAGAGCAATTGAACTGAAGGTTGTTTGCATCTGTGGCGCCCAGCTGCGCTTGGTACCACAGATCCTAGAAGGGTGTATTGATGGAATCCTCCACGAGAGGCCCCCATAAACATTCACACATCTCCACCTTCCACCAGCAGAGGGAGCCCGTTAGGGATATAAATAGGGAAGGTGGAGCCAGGCAGACAGTGATTGAGCAGTTCCTGCAGAGTGATACACAGAAACAGGTCAGTCTGCAGTGGAACTCAGTCAGTCTAGTTTAGAGAACTCGGCTAATAGTTCAGCAGTGGAGCACAAGGCTCCTGCTAGCTAGATTCAGGGAGCTCAGTTAGAGCTCAGGGTGTGCCGGCGCCATAAGATCGGTGAAGCACGGAAAGCTGCCGCTAGTGTGTGTAGCCTAGTGAGGGCCCGAGCGGGGCCGAAGGTAAGAGGAAAGTGAGTAGTAGTGGGGGCAGAGTAGCTTACCCAGCTCACCCCGAAACATTTACCGGACACTGGGTGCGAGCTTACCGGGATCTCTACAACCCAGTAAAGCATAACCGGAATCCCTGGAGAACTACAGGTCCCAGGTTCACCAGAAAGCTGATACGTAACAGAGCCAGGAGACACATAGGCCCCGTAAGTTGGGAGCGTGCACTACAAGAAAGGGCCCTACCACAACGTCAGCCGGTGCAGGACAGAGATAAAGTTAGGCCTAGCTTCAGGCAGGTCAGAAACTTACTACTCAGAGGCAAGAAACAGGAGGCCCTACTCCCGCTCATTGGGGAGAATCCTGATATGCACCCTACACCCTACAGTGTTCCGGGATGTGCCTGAATTTCCATCAGTAAAAGGTACTGAAGCGACTACCGTGTCCGTCCCCGTTCTTGCTCTGACCCGGCTGGGTCTCGCCTGTCCTGCATCCCCCTCTCCATACGCTGCCCTGAGGCCTAGATCCACCTGTGGGGAGCTATAACATCGAGCTGCCTTATCACCGGCCTCAGTGGACTGCCGCAGCGCTGGTGATTCTCACCAGAAACCACAGGTGGCGTCACGAACTTTCATAGAGTTAACAAATAATCCCCTTTTAAAAGCTGACCCCAGGGTCTGGGCCCGGGAGCCGACCACCGCGACATCCCCAAGGCCAGGCAAAGGCCTGGGTACCGAGTCGTCCCTATCCCCCTGGGTGAGTCACATCCAGAGACCCTCCAGTGCCACCTTCGAGAGGGAACCTTAAAGCAACAACAAAAGGGAAGACCGCCAGCACTGACTGGGAGGAAGTAATAGGAGAACTGTGAGCCGAGTTGATTGAGATGAAAAAGTTGGTTCGTTCCAGGCCAGAACCTGTATCCCTCAGACACAGAAGTGGGTTCCAAAATGGCTTGTGAAGCGTGCCATTCGTCAAATTAGAGTATGGTGTGTGTTCACTGTCTAAGATATGGTGAGGAAGGACATTATGTCAAGGAATGGCAATTATCACAAAGGAGATTAGAGTAGAAAGACATCACTCACCAACAGTCGCTGACACAGAGTCCCGTAGAAGCGCAGTTTGGTGCTCGAAACGGCCATCGTCTTCATCTCAATCCCGCATCTCCTAGCCATCCGCTGTTCCTGAAATGTCCAGTCTGGATTAAAGGACTTTGTGTCAGTGACTGTTGGCGAGTGATGTCTTTCTGCTCGAGTCTCCTTTGTGATAAATAGCTTTTGCTTCTGGTGAGCACCTCCTGTAAGCAGCGCACCGGTCAGGTTCTGTACTTTGGTCAGAGGTTAAAGATTGAAGGCTCTGGTACTGGCCTTAAAAGACAAGCGGCCTTCTACTGTCGGGGAGTTGAGGCAGATATTTTCATTTCTCTCCTACTATCGTACTTTCATTTGGAACTTCTCCCAGATTGTCGCCCCACTATTCCTCCTCTCGGAGGGGACAACAGAGTAAACAACACCCATGGAGAAAAAGAGGAACACGGGTAGGACCGGGCTTAAAATAAACAACGCAGTTTCATCCCAACAGCCCATTCTCTGGACAGCAGACCACCAGGAGGTATTGGAAGAACTAGTAGACTACCTGATAAAAACACCCATCTTGGGATATCCTGATTTCAACTTATCGTTTGTTCTTCATTGTGACGCTTCTCAAGTTGGACTGGGAGCTGCCTTTTATCAGCATCAAGATGGAAAATTGAGAGTCATCGGTTACAGTTCTAGAACACTGACAGACGCCGAGAAGAATTACCATCTACATTCCAGAAAATTGGAGTTCCAGGTGTGGAAATGGGCTATCTGTGAACAATTTAGAGATTATCTCTACTACAGAAAAGAGTTTAAGGTTTACACTGACAACAACCCTTTGACTTATGTCCTCACTACAGCCAAACTGAATGCAACGGGTCAGAGATGGGTCGCTGAACTAGCTGACTTCAATTTCAGCATCAAGTACAGGCCAGAAAAATGCTATGCAGATGCTGACGGATTGTCGAGTATGCCACTATAGCCTGAGAAGTTCATGCAAGAATGCTCAGAGGAAGTCAGTCTGGAAGCAATTGAGCACTACCCAAGCAGTATAAGCTTATGAAGAGGAAGACACACCATTGTGGTGTACGTTGACGGTAGAAACCACCATAAAAGCACGAGAACAAGATCACCTCCTGTAAATTCAACAACGACCAAAAGGAAAAATCCGCAGAGCACAAGAGGAAGATCAGATATTTGGAAGAATACTATTTTATGTGGACCAAAATCGGTTTCTAAGTAAATGGGAGAGAGATAATGAGTCACCAGCAGTATCTGTTTTAGTTAAAGAATGGATGAAGCTCTACCTCAGTGAAGACGGCATCCTGTATCGTAAAGGAGGACAAAACCAGCAGTTGGTACTACCCAGAGAATTCCGTAGGTTGGTCTTCAAAGAACTCCATGAAAATATGGGACACCTGGGAGTGGAAAGGACAACCAACTTGATCCATGAACGTTTCTTCAGGCCATACATGTAGAGAGATATTGACAGGTACGTGACCAGGGAGCTTGGGTGTCTGAAAGATAAACATCCCAACACATCAACCAGGGCACCTATGGGCAACATCCAAACTATGTATCCGTTTGAGATGGTCTCAATAGACTTTCTACATCTCGAGACATGCAAGGGTGGTTACGAATACATATTACCCTCAATTCCTTCATCTATAGAATCATAGAATGGAAGAGTTGGAAGGGACCTCCTGGGTCATCTGGTCCAACCCCCTGCTCAAAGCAGGATTCACTAAATCATCTCAGACAGATGTCTATCCAGCCTCTGTTTGAAGACGTCCATTGAAGGGGAACTCACCACCTCTCGTGGCAGCCTGTTCCACTCATTAATCACCCTAACTGTCAAAAAGTTTTTTCTAATATCTAATCTGTGTCTCCTCCCATATTGGTGGTGATGGACCATTTTAATCGATTTGCTAAAGGATATGCCACCACACCACCAATAAATCAAGTCAAACAGCGGCAGAGATCATCTTCAATGATTTTGCTTAGAGGTTTGGGTTCCCTACGAGGTTACACCACGACCAAGGAAGAGAATTTGAGACCCAGCTCTTTGCCAAGCTAGGAAAGTACTTTAGAATTCAGAGATCACACACAATGCCCTATCAGAAAGTGGGTAATGGACAAGTGGAACGTTTTGACTGGACATTATTGTCAATGTGGCACACTTTAACAGCTGATGAGAATAAAGACTGGAAGAGTTCTCTGTCAAAAGTGGTACATGCCTATAACTGCACAAAGAGTGATGCAATGGGTTACTTACCCTTCTTCCTATTGTGTGGACTATCGCTAAGACTGCCAATCGACATCATGTTCGATACTCTGGTGTCAGAGACTTACAGAACGTATCCGGAGTACGTTCGGAAATGGAAGGAATGGATGGCAGAGGCATACAACATAGCATCTAAAGTGGTTACGCAAGGACAGAGCAAGAGTAAGGAGTACTAGAGCAGAGTAAGGAGTACTATGATCGAAAATGTTATGGAGCAGAATTGCCACGGGAAGTGGGTGCTAGTCAAGAATGTACGTGAGAAAGGTGGTCCAGGAAAAATATGTTCATACTGGGAAGACAAAGTGTATCTGGTCGTAAGGAGGAAAGCTGATGACAGTCCAGTATATGAAATCCGATTGGAAACAGGAGACAAGAAAATCTGAAAAGTCTATCGGAATTTACTACTACCTTGTGATTATCTCCCACCACAACAAGACTTCCCTGAAGTAGACCGACATGGACCAAGATCGACTAAGGGACCACCACAGCCTGAAGCTTCGAAAGTGGATAGTGACCTTGAAAGTTCCAATGAAGAAGAGCACACCGTTGTATTTCTCGGACCGGCAAGGAGAGGGATGTATCATCCTCGTGAGAATGAACTAAGTCACGAGGCTCCAGAATTTGTATCAAGGAGTACAGATGAAGTCCAATTCAGATCTGATGATCGAACATCGGCCCCTGAAGAGACCGATCGACACTCAAGAGGAACGGAATTACCAGATCGTGCGGAAACAGGCAATTCAGGAGAAGTACAGGAACTTACAGAGGCAGCTCCAAGAGCATCTGAGGAAGCACGGGAAATGAGTGCGGCGTAAGAAACTCCTGTGACCGAAGAACCCGTGGTATCTGAGGAACAACCCACCAGGAGGATGTCGACTCGAGAAGTGAGGAGGCCCGTGATGCTGACGTACGAGACACTTGGTAATCTGAGTCAAGTGCCTAGGACGGTCGACTGGAAACAGGTATCTCTGCCTGTGGACAATGTAAGCCCACTTGAGTGGTATTCACCACTGAGAGGCCATATGGAAGATGTTGCCTGGTGGAAAGACTTGTTTTCATGCTTTCAATTTTCCTTAAAACATTTTGTAGAAACAAAGAACTGTCAAGGCCTAGTGAGAGAGAGAGCTGGTTGAAGATGTATGAAAAGCTCCCGCTGAAGAAATGCTGATTGTGCTAATTGTGTTAATTGTTTATTTCTTACACGAGTACTACAAGAAAAAGGTCATAAAATAGGTTGTTATCATTGTTTATAAATTTTATGCCAATTTGACAATGCCCATTTGTATATAAAGTTGCTCAACTTTCACCACTGTCTCAGAATTGGTCAGATTGACCAATTAAGGCGAATGTTGAGGACGACATTCAAAAAGGAGGGAGGAGTGTGACATGCAAAAGTAGTGCTGTTGCTTCAAAAGCATCCAGCAACTATAAGAGTTGACACAGTCACAAGAGACAGGAAGTGTTGTGCTTCAGAAGCATCCAGCAATTAGAGGGGTTAACACAGTCACATGAGACAGGGAGTGTTTTAGCAGAGCCCCAGGGGGATGTGTTATCTGTATCTGACAGAAGGCAACTGAACAGGACTCAGATCAGAAAAGAAACTAAGCACAGGTCAGATAAACTCCCTGAACTAACAGTGCAGAGTATTATTGGGCAGGAAGATAAGGACTAGAAGGAATTGTGTCACTGGGATCATCTCCCTCATCAAACCCCCCCCCCCTCCATCTCCATGCAGGATAAAGAATGCTGTGTACTAGTGAGTCCTTGTGAAGGAAAAGCCTGCTGTTTATGCATAGAAGTGTGCTGCCAAGAGATCTAATCTGTGCTGAATTATGCTACTGAAGAGACTGACGTTGCTGTGTCTGCTTTATGAGACTGTACTGTAATGAAGATTGTTGCTGTAATATCCCTGAATTTCACTGGCCATGCTTCAGATTAAATTCCACTGTTAAACTGTTGAAAAAGCAGATGAAGGACAAAACCGCTGTCTATGGAGCGCCAACGAATGGATGGTGAAGAGGAAATAATAAAAAACACCTTTATTAGGTCAATAAAACAACATGTGTTTCGGCAGTGGAATATTGCCTTCTTCAGGTCATGGGATGAAATTACAAGGATGGTATTATATAACCAACCCACATCTGTTGGTGGGGAACTGATAATTTTAACCCTATATGGTACAAAACAGATTAAGATCAGATAAAAAAACAAAACAATGCATAACAGGTGAATGGCACACTAATAAATGGCAAAAACTAGTGTACCACATTATCCAATGTTAAATTAAATCCCACGGCACTGTGGACCCAGAGTGCCTCTTTTTTCTATCTTTCTTTTTCAAACTGTTGAAAAAGACTCTTGTCAGATGTGTCTGGTCAGCAACTGAATCTATCGTGTGCCTGAGAGAAGCAGTAGCTTGAGTAACGGCTCCCCCAGGATTCCAAAGAATCCATGAAACCTGTTTCGCCTGATCTGTACCGGGTGGCGTGTGTGTAACATTTTTAATGGCATTATGTCAACTCAGAGATTCTTCATGTATGTGTGGAACGGGGCGGTAGCCATGGACAAGGAACTTGTCTTCTTTTATGCCCCAGTCCACTACATGAAAGTGTGCGTCCTGGCTGGGTGTGTGGACTTGTGCTGTGAGGACGTTACGCCCCTGAAGGCTGCATGTAGCCGGTGGTGTGGGCTGGCCAGGACCATAGGTTCCACAGTTCATTAATGGAGACCCCCATTCAAAAAGAAAGTCTTTACGGAAAGGTAACTTGCACAACACATACAAACAAAGCTTTTAGGAAAGGCTAACAATTATTTTTTAATGTTCATGATTAAAAAAAACACAAGAACACATGAAAATATGCAAAAACAAATACAGAAAAAGGTGGGTATTCCTGGATAAAGATGCAATACAATTACTGCTCAATAGGAAATCCTGGTATATTTGGCAAAACTGCCATACAAAAACAGAAATAATGTAACATACAGGGTGGGCCATTTATATGGATACACCTAAATTAAATGGGAATATTTGGTGACATCAACTTCCTGTTTGTGGCAAATTAGTATATGGGAGGGGGAAAACTTTTCCAGATGGGTGGTGACCGTGGAGGCCATTTTGAAGTCGGCCATTTTGGATCCAACTTTATTTTTTTCAATGGGAAGAGGGTCATGTGACACATCAAACTTATTGAGAATTTCATAAGAAAAACAATGGTGTGCTTGGTTTTAACGTAACTTTATTCTTTCATGAGTTTCTTACAAGTTTATGACCACTTATAAAATGTGTTCAAAGTGCTGCACATTGTGTTGGATTGTCAATGTGACCCTCTTCTCCCACTCTTGACACACTGATAGCAACACCGCAGAAGAAATGCTAGCACAGGCTTCCAGGATCCATTGTTTCAGATGCTGCATATCTCATATCTTGATGGTATGGTGTGGTATATGGGGTGAATGGCCACCCAGATCTCCCAATCAGACCCCCTTAGACTTTTATCTTTGGGGTCATCTGAAGGCAATTGTCTATGCTGTGAAGATACGAGATGTGCAGCATCTGAAACAATGGATACTGGAAGCCTGTGCTAGCATTTCTTCTGCGGTGTTGCTATCAGTGTGTCAAGAGTGGGAGAAGAGGGTCGCATTCACAATCCAACACAATGTGCAGCACTTTGAACACATTTTATAAGTGGTCATAAACTTGTAAAAAACTTATGAAGGAATAAAGTTACATTAAAACCAAGCACACCATTGTTTTTCTTATGAAATTTTCAAAAAGATTAATTTGTCACATGACCCTCTTCCCATTGAAAAAAGTAAAGTTGGATCCAAAATGGCCGACTTCAAAATGGCCGTCATGGTCACCACCCATCTGGAAAAGTTTTCCCCCTCCCATATACTAATGTGCCACAAACAGGAAGTTGATATCACAAACCATTCCCATTTAATTTAGGTGTATCCATATAAATGGCCCACCCTGTATATATAGTTGCAGTCTCTCTTGTTAATCCTTTTTATTTTCTGTAAATGTACAAGGGCATCTCATAAAATTATAATATCATCAAAAAGTAAATTTATTTCAGCTCTTCAATACAAAAAGTGACACTCCTATATTCTAAAGAGTCATTACACACAGAGGGATCTATTATATAGAGTCATTACACACAGAGGGATCTATTATATAGAGTCATTACACACAGAGGGATCTATTATATAGAGTCATTACACACAGAGGGATCTATTATATAGAGTCATTTCACACAGAGCGATCTATTATATAGAGTCATTACACACAGAGGGATCTATTATATAGAGTCATTACACACAGAGAGATCTATTATATAGAGTCATTACACACAGAGGGATCTATTATATAGAGTCATTACACACAGAGGGATCTATTTCACATGTTTATTTCTGTTAATGTTGATGATTATGGCTTACAGCCATTGAAAACACAAAACTCATTATCTCAGTAAATTAGAATAATTAACAAAAAACACCTGCAAAGGCTTCTTAAGCGTTTAAAAAGGTCGCTTAGTCTGTTTCAATAGGCTCCACAACCATGCGGGCGGAAGACTGCTGACTTGACAGATGTCCAGAAGGCAGTCATTGACACACTCCACAAGGACGGTAAGCCACAAAAGGTCATTGGTAAAGAATCTGGCTGTTTACAGAGTGCTGTATCCAAGCATATTAATGGAAAGTTGAGTGGAAGGAAAAAGTGTGGTAGAAAAAGGTGCACAAGCAACCGGGATAACCCCAGCCTGGAAGGTATTGTTAAGAAAAGGCCATTCAAAAATTTTGGGGAGATTCACAAGGAGTGGACTGCTGCTGGAGTCATTGCTTCAAGAGCCACCACACACAGACGTATCCAGGACATGGGCTACAAGTGTCGCATTCCTTGTGTCAAGCCACTCATGACCAATAGATAACGCCAGAAGCGTCTTAACTGGGCCAAGGAGAAGAAGACCTGGACTGTTCTCAGTGGTCCAAGGTGTTGTTTTCAGATGAAAGTAAATTTTGCATTTCATTTGGAAATCAGGGTCCCAGAGTCTGGAAGAAGAGTGGAGAGGCCACAATACAAGCTGCTGGAGGTCTAGTGTGAAGTCTCCACCATCAGTGATGGTTTGGGGGCCATGTCATCTGCTGGTGTAGGTCCACTGTGTTTTATCAAGACCAAAGTCAGCGCAGCCATCTACCAGGACATTTTAGAGCACTTCATGCTTCCCTCTGCCGACAAGCTTTATGGAGATGGAAATGTCCTTCTCCAGCAGGACTTGGCCCCTGTCCACACAGCCAAAAGTACCAATACCTGGTTTACACACAACAGTATCACTGTGCTTGATTGGCAGCAATCTCGCCTGACCTTAACCCCATAGAGAATCTATTATAGAGAATCTATGGGGTATTGTCAAGAGGAAGATGAGACCCCAGAGCCAATAATGCAGACGAGCTGAAGGCTGCTATCAAAGCCACCTTGGCTTCCATAACACCTCAGCAGGGGCACAGGCTGATCGCCTCCTTGCCGCATTGATGCAGTAATTGATGCACAAGGAGCCCCGACCAAGTATTGAGGGCATTTACTGAATTTACATTTCAGTAGGACAACATTTCGGATTTTAAAAACATTTTTCAAGCTGCTGTTATAAAGTATTCTAATTTACTGAGATAATGACTTTTGTGTTTTCATTGGCTGTAAGTAGTGATGAGTGAGCACTAAAATGCTCGGGTACTCGTTGCTCGGGTTGAGCACATTGGAATACTCGGGTGCTCGACCCGAGCAATGAGCCCAATGTAAGTCTATGGGAAACTCGAGCATTTTTCAGGCGGCTCCCCCCGGCGGTCTGCAGAGGGCCTAAAAATTGCCCAAATCGATAAGAACAGTGCTTAAATGACATGAGAAAAGCATGGGGAAGACCCCTGGAAGCATCTCTGACTCCCAGGTCACAGCTGTCAACAATGTTGTCAGAGGTATTACGCCACTTTTACGGACTCACAATAAAACATACAAAAACTAATCCAAAATGGATTTTCCTGGGAAATATGTTAAGGAACATCCTTTCCAGGATAATGACTTGTATATAAGCCGAAATAAATAACCAAAAACAAAAATACTCCTCCACATCTTGGGCTATGTTCACACTTAGCGTTTTTGATGCGTTTTTGCACTTTTGTATTGCTTTCAACCATGACAAATGCATTCACTGGGAAATGTAATTTTAACATTTTACAATCTTATCTGGCCAAGTGGTGTGTGACACATCATCAGACACATGCACACAGTGCAGAAAAGACATGGGAACAGCATGGGGAAGACCTCTGGAAGCAGCCGCCACTGTTTCTCCCTGTATCGTCTCCGCCTTCCACAAGCACGGGTCCCACAACATTACCCGTGCCCTCCCCAGTGCACTTACTGGGAAGGACCACCTAACCACAAACACATGGACAGGTGAATGTGGCCAGGGATGGTACGGAGTCAGTCCACAGCTTTTCTTGCTGAGAGTTGTATTTCACCACAGCCATATTGTTTAGCTCGGTGAAAGGACTGGCACAGAGGGAAACCATATCTACACTGGGTGTCATTTCTCCCAGGAAGTCATGTAATGCAGCATGTTGCAGAAGCAATGGCAGCCCGTCCAACATCAACTCGCACTTCTCAGTGGTGCTTTGACACACAAACATCTTTCTTTGTGCATTTAATTTCATGACTTCAGAGTTGGACAACGGCCTGATCTTCAATCCAGTTTGAGAAATAACATGCATAAGCAAGTCCGATCCACATTGAAAAAACAGCCATAGTGTCCGGGAACCTTCCCTCACACTTTTCTTAGCCAGGGCTGCTTCTCGGCAGGGTTGGATGGACCCATTAGAAAACCGGAGACTCCTCCGGTGGGCCCTGGCTTCTCCTTAAGTATAGTTCATAGTGCCGAGGTGATGTGATGATAGAGGCCACCATCTGCTTAGTTTTCTGTTACTTGGAATGCAAGTGCAAGTATGCAGCCATCCAGCCACCTGCCCACAGGCCGCAATACTAAATTACCAGATTTCTGGGCAGCTGCTTGCACTTGAAATGTGGCCTTTTAGTCTCGTGGAGGAGGAAGTCCATACTCGGTCCCCAGCCGTCACTATTTCTCCCGGTGTTGTCTCTGCCTTCTACAGGTGCGGGTCCCTGAACATTACTGCTGGTACTTTTCTGGGGGAATTAGCTTGCCTCCTACCAGCCTGGAATATTTCCAGTAAACTATGGTATGACGCCATGGTATTAGCATTGCCCCCAGTAACAGTAGCAAAGCCATCCCCAATTTCCTTCTCAGGAATTTTATTTGGTAGACTGAGTGGCTGCCCAAATACATTAGTTTCTCACAAAGGAGCTGAAGATAGAGTGGCAGTAGGTGCAAGTTTCTCCAGCCTGTTAGATATTAGAGGGTGAATGGCAGCACATTGGATCAGTGATCAGCACTGAAGCCTTGCAGCGCTGGGTTACTGGGTTCAAATCCCAGCAAGGACAACATCTGCAAGGACTTTGTATGTTCTCCCCATGTTTGCGTTGGTTTCCACCTCAGTAAAAAAGCAGCCATTGAGTGTCTGGGAACCTTCCCACACACCTTTCTTAGCCAGGACTGCTTCTCGGCAGGGTTGGACAGTCCCACCAGAGAATCCTCTGGTGTGCCCTGTCTTCTACATCAGGAGAGTTCATGATAGCGCTAACTTTGTAGCTGCTATGGGGCTCTTGAGTGGGGGAGAAAGGTGAGCCCTCAGAATCAAATCCTCTGGTGGAACCAATGTTTTTCAATCTGAAACAGCTTCTCAATGAGAGTTGTATTTCACCACAGCCATATTCTTTAGCTCGGTGAAAGGACTGGCATAGAGGGAAACCGTATCTACTCCTTCTGTCATTTCTCCGTCACCAGGTTCCGCCCATTGTCATACACGACCATGCCTGGCTGTATGTTCAGCGATGTGAGCCACAGATAAAGCTGCTGTGTTACAGCTTTCAACAACTCTGCAGTGCTGGGCGGTTTGTCACCTAAGCTTTAAGCATGTTATCTTCAGCACAACCTGTTGCCGCTTGGCTAAGGCAGTGCTGCAGTGCTTTCTGCTTGTGACTGATGTGGTCATTTCAGAGATGGAGGATGAGGTGCAGGAGCTGAACAATGTGATTACATTGAGGTTACATTAGCGACTCTGTTTTTATACTAAAGAAAGATCCTACTAATTTTTTTTTTACGTTATTTTTTAGGGATAAGTCATTTTAACATTTCACAATCTTATCTGGCAATGCGGTGTGTGACACATCATCAGACACATCCTGTTTCATTGATGATGGAGGGACTCTAAAAGACACATAGAGCAGGGCCACAGTAAAAAGTACGACATGTTCCCATTAGTAAGGAGAGAGTCTGCTATACAGTTATATGGTATGCAGTGAGTCCAACGGCTGACCAAATTTAGGAAAAACCCCACTAAGAATTTAAAGACACATAGAGCAGGGCCACAGTAACAAGTACGACATGTTCCCATTCGAAAGTAGAGAGTCTTCCGTAGTGTTGGCCTATGCAGTGAATGCAATGTCTGTCAAAAATTTGGAGGCTCTTCAATGCCCCTTGGAAGAGACATGGAGGTCAGAGGGCCTCCTCAAAACAATGTTCCCATTATTAGGAAGTGGGTCTCCCATAGTGTTGGCCTATGCAGTGAATGCAAAGGTTGCCAAAAATGTGGAGGCACTCCAATGCCCTTTGGAAGAGATGTGGAGGAGGGCATCATAGAAAAATGTTCCCATTAGAAAGGAGCGGGCCTCCTATACTTGTAATGCCCATGCACTAAGTGTATGGGCTGACAAACATTTACACCTGGGGGTATACATAAACATACTGTCTAAAAAAAATGTTTACGGGCATCATAAACACCCTTTCAAAAAATTATGTGGGTGTTGCATCACGGACCACGGTCACCCTAGTGATATGGTGGTGGAGGATGAGAAGAAGGAGGAGGACAAGAGCAAATAGCCAAAATCAGGAAGCGTATACCCATGTGTGGGTGTGAAAAGGTGCATGGGAATATACCTCCCAAGAAAAGACACTGGATTGGAGTTTATGTTACGCTGCTATCATTAGGTGGTGTTGAGAAGTCTGGCCCAATCCAGCCCTTGTTCATTTTTATAAGAGTCTGCCTGTCAGCATTTTCAGTTGACAGGCGGATGTGCTTATCAGTTATAATTCCACCAGCGGCACTAAAAACCCGCTCCGATTAAACGCTGGCGGCAGGGCAGGCCAGGACTTCCGAGGCATAGAGAACCATTTCATTCCACGTATCCAGCTTGGATACCCAATAATTATAAGGCACAGAGGAATCACAGAGGACGTTAGTATGGTCGGCAAGGTACTCCCTCAGCATCTTCCCTAACTTAGCACTGCTTGTGAGAGTACCTCAGGGCCTGTGCGATGGGAGGGTCTGAGAAAACTCTCTCAGAACTTTGACAGTGTTCCCCTGCCTCTGCTGGATTGAAGTTGTGTCTCTCTCGCCTGTACTCCTTGGTTGTCCAACGAAGTGTGCCCTCTGCCACCAGCATTTTCAAATGGGAATTTTTTTAATAGTTCCGCAACAAGGGCCTTCTGGTACAGCCCCATTTTTGTACACCTGTCCGCCTCAGGAATAATAGATATAAAGTTCTCCTTGTAGCTTGGGTCTAGAAGTGTCACCAACCAGTAATGACTGTCACCCAAAATTTTGAGAACGCGAGGGTCATGGGAAAGGCAGCGTAACATAAACTCAGCCATGCGTGCCAGACTACTAAAAGGCAAGACTTCGGTGTCCTCAACAAGAGGATAGATGACCATGCTCTACTCCTCATCCTCCTACTCCTCCTCCACTCTATCCTCTGGCCATCCACGCTGAACAGACGGTATGACAGCTGTGCAGGTAGTACCATATATAGCGCATGAAACTAGCTCCTGTCCTTTCTCCTCCTCCTCTTTCTCATTGTCACCCAATCAACGTTGGAATGAGATGAGGCTGGGCTGTGTGTAATCACCCTTTATGGTTCCTTGCTCCATCTCATCGTGCTCCGCCTGCAATGCATCCTCTTTGATTGTGAGCAGAGAGTGTTTCAGAAGACAGAGAAGTGGGATGGTGATGTTAATTATGGCATCATCGCCGCTCACCTTCTTGGTTGAGTCCTCAAAGTTTTAGAGGATGGTATAGATGTCTGACATCCATGTCCACTCCTGGGGTCTTCTGTGTGGAGTCTGAACTGAATACTGATGGCCTTGTTGATGCTGGTACTCAACAACTGCTCTTTTCTGCTCACAAATCCTTCCCAAAATCTGCAGTGTAGAGTTCCAACGCGTAGGGACATCACACACCAGTCTGTGAGCCGTAAGCTACAAACGCTGCTGAAACACGGCAAAGGCGGCGGAAGCTGTAGCTGACTTTCTAAAATGGGCACACAGGGGGCATACTTAAACAAGCAGATCCAGTAGTTCCGGATTTGAGAAACCGCTGAACCACGAGGTTAAGCACATGGGCCAGGCATGGTACGTGTGTGAGCTCGCCTCGCCTCAGAGCCGCCACCAAGTTCCGGCCATTGTCACACACGACCATGCCTGGCTGTAGGTTCAGCAGTGTGAGCCACAAATCTGCCTGCTCTTTCAGAGCTGTCGACAACTCTTCAGCATTGTGCGGTTTGTCACCTAAGCATATTAGCTTCAGCACAGCCTGTTGCCGCTTAGCTGAGGCAGTACTGCAGTGCTTCCAGCTTGTGACTGATGTGGTCATTTCAGAGATGGAGGCTGAAGAGGAGGAGGAGGCTGAGGATGATGAGGTGCAGGAGCAGAAGACCGTGGGGGCAACCCTGATTGACCTAGGGCCCACAATCCTTGGCATCGGGAGAACGTGTTCCGTCCCAGGGTTCGACTGAGTCCCAACTTCCACTATGTTAACCCAGTGTGCCATTAGCGAGATGTACCATCCCTGCCCACAAGCACTTGACCACATGTCCGTGGTTAGGTTGACTTTCCCGGTAGAAAATAGCAAAAGGCAATGGTACTCACCAGCCAAGGTTTCAAGAAAAAATGCACACCAGGACACGGCCGGCCCCCTTTTGTTAGTAGGGTGCAAATTTCATCTGTGTGCAGTTTTAGTGCTGGGTAGTCGCCCTCCAGTGAGAGTGGTTGAGGGCGATTGTTCATTATCATTCTGCACCTGTGTTACCTCCTTCTAACAAAAGGGGGCCGGCCGTGTCCTGGTGTGCATTTTTTCTTGAAACCTTGGCTGGTGAGTACCATTGCCTTTTGCTATTTTCTAAAAATTCTGTCTATTGTTCTGGCTATGCTGTCTGTTTTTAATATTAGAGTAGGGACTCGCAAAACCGTGAGGACCCTTGACGATGGGTTGCGAGCTTACGTATTTTGGCCAAAATATCAACTAATACCTCATATGATATTTTTTGCACTTTTTTTATCTGCCAGGGCACGGCCAGGCCCAGTAATGGTGACCTTGTGAGTGGGGGCTTCACAACTCTGCGATGCACGGATAGGGTGCCGGGCATCCCGCCTAGTCGAATAGTAGGGGCGTGTAATAGGATGCTGGCTAGGCACGGTGCCGCGAGTCTGTGAATTGCACCCTACTGCAAGTTTCATCTGTGTGCAGTTTTAGTGCTGGGTAGTCGCCCCTCCAGTGAGAGAGGATGAGAGTGATTGTTCATCAGCGTTCTGCACCTGTGTTACCTCCTTCTAACAAAAGGGGGCCGGCCGTGTCCTGGTGTGCATTTTTTCTTGAAACCTTGGCTGGTGAGTACCATTGCCTTTTGCTATTTTCTAAAAATTCTGTCTATTGTTCTGGCTATGCTGTCTGTTTTTGACTTTTCCGGTAACTGCGTTGTTGAGGACACGGCTAATGTTTTAAGACTCGTGCTTGTGTAATGCGGGGACGGCACACCGTGAGAACTAGTGGCGGAAGGGGACCGAGTACCGAGGGATGGCCGCCGCCATCAGGTTGCGGAATGCTTCCGTCTCCACGAGCCTAAAAGGCAACATTTAGAGCGCAAGCAGTCGTGAAATGTGAGAATTTAGTAGTGTGGCCTGTGGGGCGTTAGTTGCTTATTTGCGCTTGCATTCCAGGGACTGGGGTATGGACAACTGAACGCTGCGCTTGGACAAGGACATGGACATGCTTCCTGATGCTGCTACTTGAGAGTGCGCAACAACAGGTGCAGGGCAGGAGGCATCATCTCATGCACCATGGACAGGGGATTTGCTTGCATGCACAACAGTGGAAGAAACAATGGTGCCACCTGCAGACACTATTCCTGGACCTTGGGGTACAGAGTAGGGTGCTTTGCTGCCATGTGCCTGATCATGCTGGTGGTAGTCAGGCTGGTCGTTTTGCCACCCCTGCTGATGCTGGCCTGGCAGCTGGTGCAAATGGCCTTTTTGGGGTTATCGGCAGAGTCTTTAAAAAACAAACAGACTCGGGAAGACATTACAGTTGTACTGGCAACTTCCTTCGTGTTGGTGTTACAGGGAACGGTTGCCTGCCTTCTGTCTGCGGCAACCACATTGCTTCTTCCTGCCTGTTGGGGTGCTCTGCCTCCCTCCTCCTGTGTGCTGCTGTCCTCGCTCTGCATGTCCTCCTGCCACGTTGGGTCACTTATTATATCATCCACCACCTCGTCTTCCACTTCCGCACCCTGGTCCTCCTCCTGACTTTCTGGCAATTGTGTCTCATCATCGTCCACCTCTTGTGACACTTTCCCACCATTGCCTTCGTGTGGCCATGGCTGCTCAAATATTTGGGCATCGTTACATGTGATCTCCTCTTGCCCCACTTCAAGTGGACTGTGAGAGAGGCCCCTATCTATAAATGGAGAAGTGAACAGCTCTTCAGAGTGTCCAAGAGTGGGATCAGTTGTCTCCGGGCACTTGGCATGTTGGGAGGAAAGAGTATCAGGGTGAGGAATATGCAGTCCAGACTCACGGCTTCTGAGACTTGACCGTGTGGAAGACAGGGTGGTGGTGGTGGCTAAGTGACTGGAAGCATTATCCGCTATCCAACCAACAACCTTTTGAGACTGCTCTGGGTTCTATAGTGGTGTGCTGCGGTCCCCTAGGAATTGGGACAGTAAGGTCAGGCGAGAAGATGTGGGTGTTTGTTGTGGCTCAATTTCAGTTTGCCCACGGCCTTGTCCTTGGCCTCTGCATGCACCATTACCATCACGTCCAGTTCCCCGTCCCTTGCCTTGCCTATTTTAAATGGAGGACAGTATCTTCGACGCTCACTAAAAATGACTGAGTTTGGAGCGAACTTATATGTGATCCGTGTAATGGAGAAAACATAGTTTTAAATACCTGGCCTGCAGGTAACTAGTTTGAACAGTAAACCGGTGTCAAAAACGTTCGCTGACACAGTGAAAAAAAATTGGAATGGAGGCCAGAAATGGCAGTATTTTCTGAAAACGTTTATGTGATCCGGTGGCTCTGACTAGATGGATGTAGATAAATACAAAAAAAGGAAAATGAAAGCGCAACCCAAATGAATATCCTACTTCTAACTGCCCCCTCAGTGAGGATACACACATCGATCCTAGCTACAATCAACAATAGCTCTATGAAAAAGAAACAGAGAGGGAAAAGTGGCAGCACTTACTCTGAGAAGTATGAGCTACTTCTGTAGAAAGGTGTGTTGATGAGGCAGGCTTTGCAGAATCACAGCCATCAGCTGTTGGTTGTGGCGTGGAAGTCCTCAGCCAGCCAGACCGAGCACAATAGTTCAGCAGTTGATGCGCGCTGTTACCATACGTCCAGCTGGGTCTGTACTGATGAGCCGGAAAGGTATAGCTGGAGCTTCCTCCAGAAAACGTGCCTCATACCCACTCTGTAGATCTGGTACAAACGCGGCGTGCTCCGGCACCCTGAGGAAGAAGGACTGTGTCCTTCGAAACGTGTCGGTATTTTTTGTGGCCCCCCTGTACATCTCATACTTTGGGCTCTGATTTCACAGTGCTGCGCCCCCACCAGCTCTGCACTCACGTGGCCAAGCTTCCGGCCGGAGCACGCTGTGTTTGTACCAGCGCTACAGAGTGGGTATGAGGCACATTTTCGGGAGGACGTTCCCGCTTTACCCTGCCGGCTCATCTGTTTCTTTTTCATAGAGCTATTATTGATTGTAGCTAGGATCAATGTGTGTATCCTCACTGAGGGGGCAGTTAGAAGTAGGATATCCATTTGGGTTGAACTTTCATTTTCCGTTTTTTGCATTTATCTACATCCATCTAGTCAGAGCCACCAGCTCTGAGTGTACTTAGCGGGGTAGTATTTGTGGCTGTTTTATTATTATTATTATTATTATTATTATTATTACATTGTGCAGGCAGATACACACAGAGCCTGCTTACTACCAGCAGCTTTTATATCCTGTGTGAAGCGCCAGTGTGTTTTTTAGTTTTACGTATATGTGATCCGTGTGACGGAGAAAACAGTTTTAAATAGCTGGATTTTTAGCGTTGTAATATGGGAAGGACCTGGCTGTATTCTGCAGTGCCAACAAGCAAATGGCGCAGAAAAACGGTGTTCTCTGGATTGCTTTTTAAGCAAATAATGAGGATTACGATCCAAAAAAAAGTATTCCTGGCCCCTGAGACCTGGGCCTTTGTATAGAAATATCTAACAGCAGCAGAAGGCAGAACTGGAATGGAGCCTCTTGTGCTATGTGCCCTGCAGTCTGCTATGTACCCTGCCTGCCTATATACACTTCGGCACTCCATACATGAAAATATAAGAAATATTGTAAGAAATATTGTATCTGGAAGTTTGACAGCCTTTTTTCTGACCATGTGTCCCTCCCATTCAGTCACAGGTGGTTTTAACTAGCTCTACCAGCCCATACATTGTAGGTTAAAAGCCCAAGCAGAGACATATTGTCCATACAGGCTTACAGCCCAAGAGTGGCATATCCAGTGGTAGTGTAGCGTAGTTTCCCATCATACGAAGGTGACCTTGTCGTGGTTGATGGGCACACATAAATTGGCCAAATTATGCGCAAAAAACCTTCATTTTTCAAAGTGACATTAGTCCAGATACAATATTTCTTATATTTTCATGTATGGAGTGCCGAAGTTCTTTTTGCAATTGAGATTACTTTTTTCTTCAGAGCACCCGAATAGACCAGTGAGCGACCCCTCTCTTTTTTCTATTAATCATTTTTGGGATCCCGCTCCTGGAGCATTGCAGCAGGTACGTGTTCACACTATTAGAAGTTTGACAGCCTTTTTTCTGACCATGTGTCCCTCCCATTCAGTCACAGGTGGTTTTAACTAGCTCTACCAGCCCATACATTGTAGGTTAAAAGCCCAAGCAGAGACATATTGTCCATACAGGCTTACAGCCCAAGAGTGGCATATCCAGTGGTAGTGTAGCGTAGTTTCCCATCATACGAAGGTGACCTTGTCGTGGTTGATGGGCACACATAAATTGGCCAAATTATGCGCAAAAAACCTTCATTTTTCAAAGTGACATTAGTCCAGATACAATATTTCTTATATTTTCATGTATGGAGTGCCGAAGTTCTTTTTGCAATTGCCTATATACACTGCCTGCCTATATACACTGCCTGCCTGATATATCTGCAGACAGATTAGTCCTCAGAAGACTGTTGGTTAAGATGGATATGTGTAATGTACGGTTTTTCTCCCTACACTACCTAATACACAAGCAAATCTCTCCCTGACACAGCAGCAGCACCTCTCCCTACACTGTCTGATCCGGAGTGACTGTGACGAGCATGGCGGCGCCAGGTCTGATATAGACCTGATAACCCTGTACGGCCAGCCAATCACTGTAATGCCACAACCAACATGGCGACGCATTACAGTGAGTGGCAGGAAATCCCTGCATGTTCATTGGCTCTGTAAAGAGCACCAAATATGCAGGGAGGAGACCCGAGCTCCCGCCGAGCAACCCCGGAAATTCTCGGCAAGAGCCGAGCATCTCGAGCAGTGAGATGCTCGGGCGAGCACCAAGCAGTAGCGAGCATGCTCGCTCATCACTAGCTGTAAGCCATAATCATCAACATTAACAGAAATAAACACGTGAAATAGATCTCTCTGTGTGTAATGACTCTATATAATAGATCCCTCTGCGTGTAATGACTCTATATAATAGATCCCTCTGCGTGTAATGACTCTATATAATAGATCCCTCTGTTTGTAATGACTCTATATAATAGATCCCTCTGTGTGTAATGACTCTATATAATAGATCCCTCTGCGTGTAATGACTCTATATAATAGATCCCTCTGTGTGTAATGACTCTATATAATAGATCACTCTGTGTGTAATGACTCTATATAATAGATCCCTCTGTGTGTAATGACTCTATATCCCTCTGTGTGTAATGACTCTATATAATAGATCACTCTGTGTGTAATGACTCTATATAATAGATCCCTCTGTGTGTAATGACTCTATATAATAGATCACTCTGTGTGTAATGACTCTATATAATAGATCCCTCTTTGTGTAATGACTCTATATATTAGATCCCTCTGTGTGTAATGGACTCTATATAATAGATCCCTCTGTGTGTAATGACTCTATATAATAGATCCCTCTGTGTGTAATGACTCTATATAATAGATCCCTCTGTGTGTAATGACTCTATATAATAGATCCCTCTGTGTGTAATGACTCTATATAATAGATCCCTCTGTGTGTAATGAATCTATATAATAGATCCCTCTGTGTGTAATGACTCTATATAATAGATCCCTCTGCGTGTAATGACTCTATATAATAGATCCCTCTGCGTGTAATGACTCTATATAATAGATCCCTGTGTGTAATGACTCTATATAATAGATCCCTCTGTGTGTAATGACTCTATATAATAGATCCCTCAGTGTGTAATGACTCTATATAATAGATCCCTCTGTGTGTGATGGCTCTATATAATAGATCCCTCTGTGTGTAATGACTCTATATAATAGATGTAGCGTCGGCGTCCCTGCCCCCTGCTAGGCAGGGACGCTGTTCCCCTCACATCTCCGCTCCGTGCCCGGCGTCTTCCTCCCGCTCTGCTAGTAGCGCGCGCTCCCCCTCTCTTAAAGGGGCCGCGCGCGCCGTCCTAAGGAGTCCCCGGCCAATGGCCGGAGGACTTCACCATATATAAGGCACCTCCTCCAAAATGGAGGTGCCCGAGCAATGTTGTAGCACAGTTCATCACTCTGCTTCAGCCCTCAGGTCCCATTTCCAGTTACCTGCCAGTTGCCTGCCAGTTTCCTGTCTGATACCTGCCTGTCTCGTGTTAACCTGCTACTATTCCTGCAGTCCGACAGTCTGCCTACCAGCCCTACCAGTCTTTCTATGGATCCGTCTGCCTGCTCACCTGGGAGCGCACATCTGCTACCTGCCTGCTAGCCTACCTGGAGGCTCCGTCGTCACGTGCTGTGACCACCAGCCTGTCCAGAGACTCTTGCCCGCTCACCTGGGAGCGCTCACCTTCTACCTGTCTGCTAGCCTACCTGGAGGCTCCTCCGTCACGTGCTGTGACCACCTGCCTGTCCAGAGACTCTTGCCCGCTCACCTGGGATCGTCCACCTGCTACCAGCCTGCTTGCCTACCTGGAGGCTCTGCCGTCACTTGCCGTGACCACCCGCCTATCAAGAGACTGTCCCGGTCACTTGCCGTGACCACCTGCCCATTTACCCAGAGACTGCCCCGGTCACTTGCCGTGACCACCTGCCCGTTTTCCCAGAGACTGCCCCGGTCACTTGCCGTGACCACCTGCCCGTTTACCCAGAGACTGTCCCGGTCACTTGCCGTGACCACCTACCCGTTTACCCAGAGACTGTCCCGGTCACTTGCCGTGACCACCTGCCCGTTTACCCAGAGACTGTCCCGGTCACTTGCCGTGACCACCTGCCCGTTTTCCCAGAGACTGTCCCTGTCACTTGCTGTGACTACCTGCCCATCTCCCCTGGGCGCCACCCGCTTCCTTACAAGGGCCGCCCCCTTGTATAGTTGCTCAGAGGTTCCGCCTCCCAGACCCGTTACAGTTTGCTCGGGCCATGGAACCCGGTGGCACCCAAGCTCCCTCGCTCTCGGACCTATGTCATGAACTGTCCCGTCAGAGTTCCCAACAGGAGTCCATCCTGGGTCACCTGCGGAATGTCAACTCTCGCCTGGACACTCTGACTGCTCCACCAGCAACCACTGCTAGCGTCATGACCCGCAACCCGGCAGCGCCGCTGCCCACCAATCCCGTGGTATCCTGCCCCGGACCCCGGCTTTCTGCACCTCCTCGCTTCGGAGGCGACCCCGCTCAAGCTCGGGGCTTCATAAACCAGTGCACCCTGCACTTTGAACTCCTGTCCCACAAGTTTATCTCCGACCGGGCCAAAGTTGCCTTCATCATGTCTCATCTCACGGGGGAGGCACTGGCTTGGCTAAATCCTCTATGGGAGAGAGGAGACCTCCTGGTGTCCGACCTGCCAGCCTTTCTCACGGCTTTCCGGAAAGTCTTCGACGAACCCGGACGGAAGACCTCATCCGCATCGTCTCTGCTACGCCTCCGTCAAGGAGATCTCACCGTGGGCCAATATGCCATACGGTTCTGTACCCTTGCTTCGGAGCTGGCCTGGGATAACGACGCTCTGGTGTCTGTCTTCTGGGAGGGTCTGTCCGGCCGTATTAAAGATGAACTCGCCAGTCGGGACATTCCTACCACTCTCGACGACTTGATAACACTTGCCACCCGGATTGACATCCGGTTCCAGGAGCGCGCCATAGAAGTCACCCGTGAGAGGAGGTTTCCACGTCTAGCCCCTACTTTCCAGAAACCCGTCACTCCCTCCGTTACTCCCCAGGCACACTCACCTGAGCCTATGCAGGTCGACCAGACCAAGATGGTCAAAACCCGTCAAGACTCACGCCGTGCCGAGGGGAGCTGCTTCTACTGTGGCAGTAAGGAGCACCGGATCCGTTCCTGCCCTGAGAGATCGGGAAACGCCTGTGTCTAGGGTCGCTCAGAGAGGTCGCCCTAGACAAAAGTAAACCCTCTCCATCCCTGATGCTGTCAGTCTCTATCACCTGCGGAGAGAACCGCTATTTCGAACTGGCTCAACTTGACTCAGGAGCTGCTGGTAATCTCATCTCTCAATCCCTGGTAGAGAGGTACCGCATTCCTACCAAACCTCTGGCCGTACCTTTATCTGTCGCCGCCGTGGATGGGGGCCTCTTACCACATCCTATCCAACTCATCACAGAATCCATAACTCTGCAGGTGGGAATGCTGCATTCTGAGAGCATCTCCTTTCATGTTCTACCTGGACTCTCTCACGCACTCTTGCTGGGTCTACCTTGGCTCCAGAAACATGCACACGTGCTTGACTGGCAGACCGGAGAGGTCCTTCGCTGGGGACAGGACTGCCATAAGACTTGTCTAGTTCCCGTTCATCCTGCTCGTCCTTCTCCTACCCCAGTCAATCTACCCGGTCTACCGGCTCCCTATTGGTCTTATGCGGATGTCTTCAATAAAAAAGAAGCAGAGACATTACCCCCTCATAGACCATATGACTGTCCAATCGACCTGATACCCGGCTCTACTCCTCCCCGTGGGCGTATCTACCCTTTGTCCGCAGCAGAGACCCGGTCCATGTCTGAATATATTGAGGAGAATCTGGACCGGGGATTTATCCGGAAATCTACCTCCCCGGCGGGAGCAGGCTTCTTCTTCGTCAAAAAGAAGGACGGCTCACTCCGTCCATGTATAGATTACAGAGGCCTTAACCAGATTACAGTGAAGAATAAATACCCCCTCCCGCTCATTCCTGAATTATTTGACCGCCTGAGGGGGGCTAGAATCTTCACCAAACTGGACCTCCGTGGGGCGTATAACCTGGTCCGTATCCATCAGGGGGATGAATGGAAGACGGCATTCAACACCCGGGACGGCCACTATGAATATCTGGTAATGCCCTTTGGTCTCTGTAACGCTCCCGCCGTCTTTCAAGAGTTGGTCAATGACATCTTCCGGGACCTTCTCTACTCCTGCATAGTGGTGTACCTGGACGACATCTTGGTCTTCTCTCCGGATCTCCAGACTCACCGGAGGGATGTTCGTCAGGTCCTGCTCAGGCTCAGGCAGAACCACCTCTACGCTAAATATGAGAAGTGCCTCTTTGAGCAGACCTCGCTTCCGTTTTTGGGCTACATAATTTCTCAGACCGGCCTACGAATGGATCCTGAGAAGCTGTCTGCCATCGAGAAGTGGCCTCGACCAGAGGGGTTGAAGGCTATTCAGCGGTTCCTGGGCTTCGCCAACTATTACCGCCTCTTTATACCGCACTTCTCTTCCCGGACTGCCCCAATTTCCGCGCTCACCCGTAAGGGCACTAATCCCAGAGAATGGCCGCCCGCAGCAGAGGAAGCCTTTCTTTCCTTAAAACAGGCTTTCTCTTCCGCCCCGGTGCTGCATCGCCCGGACGGCAACAAGCAGTTCTTCCTGGAAGTTGACGCCTCCTCCTCTGGAGCCGAAGCGGTACTTACCCAAAAGTCGTCTTCCGGGAGAATGGTAACTTGCGGCTTCTTCTCCAAACTCTTCTCCTCTTCTGAGCGCAACTATTCTATTGGAGACCGAGAGTTATTGGCCATTAAGCTGGCTTTGGAGGAGTGGTGTTACCTGCTCGAGGGGGCTCTTCACCCGGTAATAATTTACACTGACCACAAGAACTTGGCTTACCTTCAGAGTGCCCAGAAACTTAACCCGCGCCAAGCCCGGTGGTCCTTGTTTTTTGCTCGCTTTGATTTTGTTCTTCATTTTCGCCCGGCTGACAAAAACATCAAAGCGGACGCCTTGTCCCGATCCTTTCTGGTGTCTGATCTCGAGGAGGAACCTAAACATATCATCGATCCCGCCAGAGTAATGCAGGTGGCTCCCGTGAGTCTAAATCGTCTTCCTCCCGGTAAGACGTTCGTCACTGTACATGATCGGGAGAAGATCCTACACTGGGGTCACTCGTCTAAACTTGCTGGCCACGCCGGTCAGAAAAAGACCCTCCAGCTTATTACCCGGCACTACTGGTGGCCTACCCTGCACAAGGACGCAATAGACTTTGTTTCTGCCTGTGTGTCCTGCGCCCACAACAAGGTTCCGAGACACCTGCCAGCCGGTCGCCTCCTTCCGCTTCCTGTACCTGCTGCCCCCTGGCAGCATATAGCTATGGACTTCATAACAGACCTCCCTGTCTCTGCCGGTTGTACAGTCATTTGGGTGGTCGCTGACCGCTTTTCCAAAATGGCCCATTTCATTCCCCTGCCAGGCCTCCCGTCTGCACCCGAGCTGGCTAAAGACTTTATCCGCCACATCTTCCGTCTTCATGGCCTGCCTCTCCACATCGTGTCGGATCGTGGGGTTCAGTTCACCTCACGCTTCTGGAGAGCCACATGTAAACTGCTAGACATCACCTTGGACTTCTCCTCCGCTTACCATCCACAGTCCAATGGTCAAGTGGAGCGGATCAATCAGATCCTGACCAGTTACCTCCGGCACTTCGTTAATGCCCACCATTCAGACTGGGTGTATCTCCTGCCATGGGCCGAATTCTCTTACAACAATCACGAGAGCGAATCTTCCTCCAAATCCCCGTTTTTTGTAGTCTTCGGTCAGCATCCGCGGATCTCATTTCCCGTCTCCACCTCGGTGGATAATCCGGCTGCGGAATCTCTCGTTAGCGAATTTTCCTCCATTTGGGAGAGTACCCGATCCGCACTCCTTCAGTCGTCCGAGCGGATGAAAAGACACGCTGACAAAAAATGCCTGGATCCTCCACAATTCCGTCCTGGAGATAAAGTCTGGCTCTCGTCCAAGTATGTCCGGCTCAAGATTCCCTCCTACAAGTTAGGACCTCGGTTCATCGGCCCACTGGAGGTTATCAAACAGATCAACCCGGTGGCCTATAAATTGAAACTCCCGGCCAACTTGCGGATCCCTAACTCCTTCCATGTATCTCTCCTCAAACCCGTGGTACTTAACTCTTTTTCCAGGTCTACAGGTACGCCTCCTGCTCCGGTTTCTGCTGAAGACGAGTTTGAGGTAGAGAACATTCTGGCCACCAAAAGGGTAAGAGGAAAGACCTTTTTTCTGGTAGATTGGAAGGGGTTTGGTCCTGAGGAGAGAACGTGGGAGCCCCGGGAGAACATCCATGCCCCGCTCATCCTTGCTAAATTTCTGTCTGGAATAAAAAAGGGGGGGCCTAAAGGGGGGGGGTACTGTAGCGTCGGCGTCCCTGCCCCCTGCTAGGCAGGGACGCTGTTCCCCTCACCTCTCCGCTCCGTGCCCGGCGTCTTCCTCCCGCTCTGCTAGCAGCGCGTGCTCCTTCCCGGCCACGGTGCTTAAGGCGCACGCGCGCGCGCTCCCCCTCTCTTAAAGGGGCCGCGCGCGCTGTCATAAGGAGTCCCCGGCCAATGGCCGGAGGATTTCACCATATATAAGGCACCTCCTCCAAAATAGAGGTGCCCGAGCAATGTTGAAGCACAGTTCATCACTCTGCTTCAGCCCTCAGGTCCCGTTTCCAGTTACCTGCCAGTTGCCTGCCAGTTTCCTGCCAGTTTCCTGTCTGATACCTGCCTGTCTCGCGTCAACCTGCTACTATTCCTGCGGTCCGACAGTCTGCCTACCAGCCCTGCCAGTCTGTCTATGGATCCGTCTGCCCGCTCACCTGGGAGCGCACATCTGCTACCTGCCTGCTAGCCTACCTGGAGGCTCCGCCGTCACGTGCTTTGACCACCAGCCTGTCCAGAGACTCTTGCCCGCTCACCTGGGAGCGCTCACCTTCTACCTGTCTGCTAGCCTACCTGGAGGCTCCGCCATCACATGCTGTGACCACCTGCCTGTCCAGAGACTCTTGCCCGCTCACCTGGGAGCGTCCACCTGCTACCAGCCTGCTTGCCTACCTGGAGGCTCTGCCGTCACTTGCCGTGACCAACCGCCTGTCAAGAGACTGTCCCGGTCACTTGCTGTGACCACCTGCCCGTTTACCCAGAGACTGCCCCGGTCACTTGCCGTGACCACCTGCCCGTTTACCCAGAGACTGCCCCGGTCACTTGCCGTGACCACCTGCCCGTTTACCCAGAGACTGTCCCGGTCACTTGCCGTGACCACCTGCCCGTTTTCCCAGAGACTGTCCCTGTCACTTGCTGTGACTACCTGCCCGTCTCCCCTGGGCGCCACCCGCTTCCTTACAAGGGCCGCCCCCTTGTATAGTTGCTCAGAGGTTCCGCCTCCCAGACCCATTACAATAGATCACTCTGTGTGTAATGACTCTATATAATAGATCCCTCTGTGTAATGACTCTATATAATAGATCCCTCTGTGTGTAATGACTCTATATAATAGATCACTCTGTGTGTAATGACTCTATATAATAGATCCCTCTGCGTGTAATGACTCTATATAATAGATCCCTTTGTGTGTAATGACTATATATAATAGATCCCAGTGTGTAATGACTCTATATAATAGATCCCTCTGCGTGTAATGACTCTATATAATAGATCCCTTTGTGTGTAATGACTCTATATAATAGATCCCTCTGTGTGTAATGACTCTATATAATAGATCCCTCTGCGTGTAATGACTCTATATAATAGATCCCTTTGTGTGTAATGACTCTATATAATAGATCCCTCTGCGTGTAATGACTCTATATAATAGATCCCTCTGCGTGTAATGACTCTATATAATAGATCCCTCTGTGTGTAATGACTCTATATAATAGATCCTTCTGCATGTAACGACTCTATATAATAGATCCCTTTGTGTGTAATGACTCTATATAATAGATCCCTCTGTGTGTAATGACTCTATATAATAGATCCCGCTGTGTGTAATGACTCTATATAATAGATCCCGCTGTGTGTAATTGTGTCACCCTGGCCTGGATGCCACAAAATGTAATAAAGCTGTGTCTGAGAGCAAGGGGGAGGTTCTCTAGTCAGGGGAACATTAGCATGCAGTACCTCCTGTCTCAGGCCAGTAGGGGGATCTGGCTGCCCCTATAAGAGCTGGTGCTGGGGGCAGGGTTAGAGAGAACTTGATGGCCTGTCTCAGCACTGATACGTGTCCCGGAGCAGAGCAGGGACAGACAGTTGCACTGCACCTAAGAGGAAGTGTGGCAGGAGGAGAGCCACAAGCCAGAGACAAGAGGCGAAGAGAGCCTGTCTTGGCACATAACGGACTTAATTTACCAGACTTTGGTGTCTGAGGCTGGGAGGATTCCACATCCTACAGCAGATAACCAGTTCGCAGGGGACTGTATATTCCTTGGCCTAAGAAGCCTGGAGGCCCTGCCACAACCGAAGGGACCAGTAAAGCCGTACAAGGCTGGGAGCAGAAAGGAACCCACGTCGCAGGACATACAGGCGAGAATACACGGAGAGCTCGGAAGCGTGGGCTGTTATCCTATAAGGAGGAGATAGTCAGAAGGAGCGCAGAAAGCACGGTAGGCCTACACCCTCACCCAGACCAGGGCCAATCTCCCAATTGCTCTCAGACATCCAGGTCCCCTCCTAGCCGGGACTGTTTATGGGTCAGTTTACCTGTTTTAGTAAAGACTCTGGACTGCAACCTGTTGTCTGTGTGCTCCTTCGCGCCTCCAGCACTACCGGTACTGGGACTCTCACCACCATCACTCCCACCATCCATTATACTGCCCTGGGGCTGCACTCTTCCCGTGGGGAGTCATACTACCCTAGCTGCACACCTCATCAGCCCCAGCGGTCTGCATGCAGCGGCGGATCCTAATAACCGCAATCCACGGGTGGCGTAGTCGGACATAATCAACAGCACATAACGGACTACCACTGGCCTGACCACCCTGAGCCACGGAACCGGGTTGCCACTACTACTCCCACCGTTTCCCTATTGCCCGGATCCGAGTGCCCCACGGCCCAGGGGGCGAGTCATAATGACTCTATATAATATAGGAGTTTCACTTTTTGTATTGAAGAACTGAAATTAATTAACTTTTTGATGATATTCTAATTTTGTGAGAAGCACCTGTATATACCCGAATACAGTTGAAACCAGAAGTTTCCATACATTATATATAAAGACACATCTGCATGTTTTTCTCAGAATAATCAGGCTAAAGCTGTTAAATGCCGCTGTCAGAGATTGACAGTGGCGTTTAATTGGTTAACAGCTGCGGGTGGATCGCGATTACACCCGCGACTGTTGTGGGCACATATCAACTGTAGGAATCAGCTGACATGTGCCCAGTTCAGTACGGGCTCAGCGCCGGAGCCCTCACTGAACAGGGGGTCATGGCCTGGGGTTTACTAATACGCCCCAGGCTTTAAAGGGGTTAAACCTAGAAATTAATAGTTCTTTTCCTTTTATTCTGTAGCCTCATCTACCAGGTCCGTATATAATTGACAGGACTCTGTTAATTGCTCAGTAACTTGAAGCTGTGCTTTGCATTCACCATTTCATCAAAATATATGATTTTCCTATCTATTGGATCAACACAGTTCATGCAAACCTCCCTTCTTAATTTTCTAGTAAGCAGACAAAAACCTCTCATATCTTTACTAGTGTTGAGCCACCCCCGTAGTGTTCGAGTTCGGTTCGGTTCGTCGAACACCCGTGTGTTCGCCGAACTGTTCGTCGAACTGTTCGTCGAACACCTTCGAACACCGTTAAAACCAATGGCAGGCAAACAAAAACACATAGAAACACATAGAAAACACCTTCAAAGGTGTCCAAAAGCTGACAATCTGCTCAGAAGACATAACTAACACATGGAAAAGTGACAAGTACATATAGTCATGCGAAAATAAAAGAGGTGGAGGAGTAAAAGGAGGGGGAGACACAGATATAGGCATGTCATGCCCTTCTAAAATCCAAAAAGTGAGAAGCCGACACGGCCAGTCCGCTCCTGCCCGTGCCACCTCCGTGTCGCCGGGTTTGTGCCAGAGCCGCGGTGAACCCTGATGGCCAGCCCCCCTCTCCCAATACTGGTGCCTGTCCGCTGGTGGGTCGAGCGAGCCCCCCTGTGGTGGAGGCAGCTCTAAGCTTTTTAATTTAAATTGTCTCTCTAATTTGAATGAATACACTTTAAATCCATTTACAAGGATCTATTGGAGGGCAAGTCTCATGCCAGCAGCCGCGTAATTCCAGCTCCAGTAGCGTCCACTAAAGCTGCTGCAGTTAAAAAGCTTTTATAAGGATCAAGCTTGGCTGTCCACCGCAAGGCATCCTACTGCCAGTCCCAGACCCTATGCCTTGGGGTGCCTCCTGATGCTCTTCACTAAGTATCCCATGGTCCCGAAGCATTTCCTTTGAAAAAATTAAGTGTCTAAACTACAGGTGGTGTAGCTTGCTTAACAGCCGGGATAATCCGCTGACTAGCAGACACTGCTACTAGGCACAAAGTATTTCCTGGGCTAGATGCAGTTAAAAATTTGTAATTAGATACTCTCGTTGGATGCTGAGAAAGCATTCCATAGAGTCTCCTGGCACGCCATATATGATTCTCTTAAAAAGCTTGGGGTAGGCGTCTAGGGGACTCTTTTATAGCCAAAATCACGGCCCTGTATCACAATACGTCACCTAGGCTGAAGATAAATGGAACTGTAGCACCCTGAGGGCTCGGTTGCTACAGACGTATTGCACCTCACCCAGAGGTGTGATATCTCACTCTCAGGTAAGGATGGAGTGTGGATCAGGACCCGACACCTGCATGCATTACACCACATTGCCGTGGGGCAGGGCGACCAATATGCCCCTGAGATGGGCACGACAGTCCCTGTCCCTGGCTGGAGTGGGGGGAGGGAACACTGAGGAAGGGGAACCCGGTAGTGCAGGAGCAGGGAGGAAGCAGTTCCTGGGTGCATTGAGAAGGGAGTATAAAAGGTGGGCACCATCTTAGTTCAGTGCAGAGAAGTCTGAGCAGAAGTGGCAGGGAGCAGGGGCTCTGCATGAGCTCTGCTCCGGAGGCGGGCCTAGTAACAGAGGCCCAGGCCTGGAAGAGGGAGAAGGAAGGAAGAGGAGCGGAGAAGGCTCCAGGAACGAGGAATGAAGGGATCCCAGGGGTGCGGACGGGCGAGTCGCCACCGCACGCCCGAATCCACCTGCGTGGAGGGGTCAGGCCAAAGGGGGAGACCGGTCCCCGAACTAGTGGAGGCAGGAAACGACCCTCAGCTAGAAACCGGAGGCTCTGACATTTTATGTGGCGCAGCCCCTCGCTACACCCGCTAGGAAGGCACCACATAGGGTCAGGGAAACTGGCGCCAAGTTTACCAAGAGGAGGCCCGAGGCAGCCGGACAGAAGTGTTGGTAAGAAAGGCCAGACAAAGGACACACAAAGGGGGTCCTGTGAAGTGCTCCAAAGTTATCTGGGAGTTGTCTGAGCCCCTCACCTGGTGAGCACAGTACGACGTGGGCAGCCGTTACCTGCAGACATGGTCTGGATAATAAGAACTGTGAGTAAAGGCCCTGAACTGCATCACTGACTCCGTGTCGTTACTGCTGCTGCCCTGCACCATCACCCCCATCCTCCGCATACACTGCCCTGAGGCAATACTCCTCCCGTGGGGAGTTATGCTACGCTCTGCTGCACCCACAACACCAGCCTCAGCGGTCTGCCCTGTAGCGGCGGTTCACTCTGACCGCAATCCACGGGTGGCGTAGTCGTACATTTAAACATCAAAACCACATAAATAGTTCCGCCACTGGTTTGACCGCCCTGAGCCACGGAACCGGGTCGCCGCCACGAAGACTACAACCACCAGCATCCACCAAAAAGGGTCCGGCTCCGGGTGTCCCAAGGCCCAGGGGGTGCGTCAGAACATTTTCATCACCTTTCACAATCACCAATGGGACAAGGCAGGGATGTCCTCTGTCCCCTCTCTTATACATCCTAGTGACGGAGCACCTGCTCTCATCAATTCGCCATAACCCCAATATTAGGTGGATTGAGGTGGGAGGCACCGAGTACAAGTGCTCTCTATTTGCTGATGATGTCCTAGTATATATCACTCAATCACATATATCCATCCCTGCTGTTATGGCTGAAATAGATCACTTTGTTACATGGTCAAATTTTAAAATCAATGCAGCGAAGTCTGAGGCCCTCGATGTCTCCCTCCCCAAATCCATATAGGATTCCATCCAGTCCAACTTTCCCTTTGCCTGTCCCTCACAGGGTAACAAATACTTAGGAATTCCTATTCATAGAGACCTCTCCCATCTATGTTATCTTAATTTTGGGCCCTTTATTGAACAACTCCATACAGACCACGGTTGGCAAGTTAGAACTGTAAGATTCACTACGTGAACCACTGGTGTTTTGTGGAAAAGCACATGTACACCGCGTTCCAAATTATTATGCAAAAAGTGTTTAGGAGTGATAAGGGAAGAATTTGTTTGTTTGTCAGTTAAACTCATTGATGGTGATGTGTGTCAGGGCTCTTTATATCACTGTAAGCAATTGCAGACACCTGTGCTAATTAGTTTGGCAGGTGTGTCCAATGAAAGGCAAGACTACTTAAGAAGGCTCTCTCACATTATTAAGCAGCCTACATTTTCTGCCAAAATGGGAAAGAAAAAGGATGTGTCGGCTGCTGAGAAGCAACAAATTGTGGAGTGTTTAGGTCAAGGCATGACTACAATCAACATTGTGCGATGATCAGGATGAAGTGTCTTGGCAATCAAGAAGTATGTAGCTGATTCACAGTACACACGTGTGCGTGCTGATAAGGGCAAATTGAGGACTCTTTCCTACAGGCAATTACGTCAGGTTGAAAGAGCAGCGGCAAAAAAGCCTTGTCATAGCAGCAGACAAGTTTTTGAAGCTGCTTGTGCGTCCAACGTCCCCCGAACAACAAGATGCAGGGTCCTTCAGAGGTTTGCAGCTGTGCATATGCCATCCTGTCGACCTCCTCTATCCACTTCACACAAGCAGAAACGGCTCCAGTGGGCCAAACATTACATGAAGACTGATTTCAAAACTGTTTTGTTCACGGATGAGTGCCGTGCAGCGCTCGATGGTCCAGATGGATGGAGTGGAGGATGGCTGGTTGATGGACACCCCACGCAAACACGGCTACAGCGCCAACAAGGAGGAGGTGGAGTAATGTTTTGGGCTGGAATCATGGGGAGAGAGATTGTCGGCCCCTTTAGGATCCCTGAAGGCGCTAAAGATGAACTCCATAATGTATGTGGATTTTCTCAAACAGCACTTCCTGCCATGGTTCAAGAAGAAGAACCGTGTATTTCACAGCAAGATCATTTTTCTGCATGATAATGCACCATCTCATGCTGCACATAAAACATCTGCATCTCTGGCTGATATGGGCATAAAAGGGGACAAACTTATGGTGTGACCCCCATGCTCCCCTGACCTCTACCCCATTCAGAACCTTTGGAGCATCATTAAAAGGAGTGTCTATGATGGCGGGAGGCAGTTCACATCTAAGCAACAGCTCTGGGAGGGTATTCTGTCCTCATGCAAAACAATTGAAGCAGAAACCATCCAAAACCTGACAAATTCAATGGACGAGAGAGTTCAGAAGCTCCTTTCGAACAAGGGGTCCTATGTGAAAATGTAACATCACCTAGAATAAAGTTTTGAGTTGAAAACTGTTTGATTTCAGTTTGTAACAACCTGCTAATGCTTATAATTTCAAAAATGACCATTTTTTTGGTCTTTATTAAAATGAAAAGGTTGATCGAAAAGTTTGGGGGATCTAAGAGTGTGGCAACCCAGTAGTCATGATTACTTCGAATTCTGACAATATGAGGGTCATGCTGCAGGTAGTGCAGCAAGAAGGCACTTATGTGTCTTGCGCATCTCGGAGCCCCAAAATTATTTTCCGGGCTAGATGCAGCTAAAAATTATTTTTAATTTTAAATCTGGTGAAGCTTTAGTATAGATGGCCTAATAGGATCAGTGCTGCACACTGCTACAAAGCCCAAATTATTTTCCAGTCAAGATACAGATAAACATGATTAGTAATTTGAAAGCTTAAAACGGTTGGTAGGGTGATTTTAACCAATCATCAAGCTTTTACTCTCCCCAGGATGACACAGGGGTAGAAAAGTCGTTTCGGATCCATGATTTGTTCATCTTTATGAACGTGAGTCTGTCTACATTATCAGTGGAGAGCCGCGTGCGCTTATCTGTCAGCACTAGTGTTGAGCCACCCCCGTAGTGTTCGGGTTCGGTTCGGTTCGTCGAACACCGGGATGTTCGAGGAACTGTTCGTCGAACTGTTCGTCGAACCCCTTAGAACACCGTCGAACACCGTTAAAACCAATGGCAGGCAAACAAAAACACATAGAAACACATAGAAAACACCTTCAAAGGTGTCCAAAAGCTGACAAACTGCTCAGAAGACGCTTTCTTTAAAAAAGCCGGCCGGCAATTCAGCAGCGGCATACACCGGTACCCGACAATTTAGACAAGAAGGAATAGAGCCTCACACATATATTAGATAGATAGAAACATGTCAGTCACATATATATGAAGTACAGTGACAGTGTTGCTTACTGTACTTGTCATTTAGTGTAAAGGATTTATTAAAAAATATAATAGTGTTTTCATGCACCGTCTCTTTAAAAAAGCCGGCCGGCAATTCAGCAGCGGTACCCGACAATTTATAACAGACAGAATAGAGCTTCACACATAGATTAGATAGATAGAAACATGTCAGTCACATATATATGAAGTACAGTGATAGTGTTGGTTACTGTACTTGTCATTTAGTATTAAAATAAAGGATTTATTATTAAAAAAAATTGGCGTGGGGTTCCCCTTAATTTTAGTCTCTAGCAGAGGTTAAGCAGACAGCTGGGGCAGATGTTTGAAGCCTGGGAAGGGGGTAATACCCACGGAGCTTCCCAGGCTACTAATATGAGCCCCCAGCTGAATACATAGCCTTTACTAGCTATTAAAATGGGGGACCCCCCCCAAAAAATGACGTGGGGTCCCCCCTAATTTAATAGCTAGCAAAGGCTAGGCAGACAGCTGGGGGCTGATATTAATAGCCCAGGAAGGGAGCCATGAATATTGGCCCCCTCCCAGGCTAGAAACACCAGCCGTCAGCCGCCCCAGAAATGGCGCATTCATAGGATGCGCCAATTCTGGCACTTAGCCTCGCTCTTCCACGCTGCCCTGTAGCGGTGGCAGGGGGTAATAGGGCTGGGGTTGATGTCAGCTTATAATGCCAGCTGACATCAAGCCCAGGTTAGTAATGGAGAGGCGTCTATAAGACACCCCCATTACTAACCCCATAGTCAAAGTTAAAAGAAAACACAAACACCCAGAATAAAGTCCTTTAATTGAAATAAAGACACAATCCTTTATTGTTCTAAATTAAACCATACTTACCATCACGCCCATTCCAGCTGAAGCCAACGATCTCCTGCAATAAAAGAAAAATAATAAAGCAACATCATCCTTACCTTTCCATGGTTCCCACGACAGCTTCAGCTCTGCTACATCGAGATGACAGGCTGGACCGCAGCAGAACGCTGCCATCCAGCCTGTCATCCCGCAGACACTGAGAAGAGCAGGCATGCTTGCGCTCTGCAGTGTCTGGCTGTGACGGCATAAAGATGAGACGAGTTCATGTCCAATGAACTCGGCGCACCTCATGCACGTCACTGACAGCGTGGGAAAATTCTCACGCTGAAGCGCTGAGTGCAGGAGAATTCTCCCACGCTGTCAGTGACGTGCATAAGGTGAGCTCATGTCCAATGAACTCAGCTCACCTCCTGCACGTCACTGACAGCGTGGTAGAATTCTCCTGCACTCAGCGCTTCAGCGTGAGAATTCTCCCACGCTGAAGCGCTGAGTGCAGGAGAATTTTCCCACGCTGTCAGTGACGTGCATAAGTTGAGCTCATGTCCAATGAACTCAGCTCACCTCCTGCACGTCACTGACAGTGTGGGAGAATTCTCCTGCACTCAGCGCTTCAGTGTGAGAATTCTCCCACGCTGAAGCGCTGAGTGCAGGAGAATTTTCCCACGCTGTCAGTGACGTGCATGAGGTGAGCCGAGTTCATTGGACATTAACTCGGCTCATCTGGATGCCCTCACAGAGAGACACTGTGGAGCGCAAGCAAGCCTGCGCTTCTCAGTGTCTGCGGGATGACAGGCTGGATGGCAGCGTTCTGCTGCGGTCCAGCCTGTCATCTCGATGTAGCAGAGCTGAAGCTGTCATGGGAACCATGGAAAGGTAAGGATGATGTTGCTTTATTATTTTTCTTTTATTTCAGGAGATCGTTGGCTTCAGCTGGAATGGGCGTGATGGTAAGTATGGTTTAATTTAGAACAATAAAGAATTGTGTGTTTATTTCAATTAAAGGACTTTTTTCTGGGTGTTGTGGTTTTTTTAAATACTTTACTAGAAATTCATGGTGGTCATGTCTAATATTGGCGTGACCCCATGAATTTTGGGCTTAGGGCCAGCTGATAATGCCAAGCTGGCCCTAACCCCTTTATTACCCAGTGAGCCACCGCATCAGGGCCCTGGATGAGTTGGGTACAGCGCCAGAAGATGGCGCTTCTATGAACGCGCCATTTTCCGGGGTGGCTGCGGACTGCAATTTGCAGCGGGGGTGGCCCAGAAAGCTTGGGCCTCCCTGCGCTGCGGATTCCAGCCCCCAGCTGCCTAGTTGTACCTGGCTGGACACAAAAACAGGGCGAAGCCCCACGTCAATTTTCTTTAAATTATTTCATGAAATAATTAAGAAAAAAAGGGCTTCTCTATATTGTTGTGTCCGGCCAGGTACAAATAGGCAGCTGGTGGTTGAGGGCAGCCCGTTCCTGCCTGCTGCACCTGACTGGACACAAATAAAGTGCGAAGCCCCACGTCAATTTTTTTTTAATTATTTCATGAATTTCCTGAAATAAGTTAAAAAAATTGAAGTGGGGCTTCTCACTATATTTGTGTCCAGTCAGGTGCAGCAGGCAGGAACGGGCTGCCCCCAACCACCAGCTGCCTATTTGTACCTGGCCGGACACAACAATATAGAGAAGCCCTTTTTTTCTTAATTATTTCATGAAATAATTTAAAGAAAATTGACGTGGGGCTTCGCCCTGTTTTTGTGTCCAGCCAGGTACAACTAGGCAGCTGGGGGCTGGAATCCGCAGCGCAGGGAGGCCCAAGCTTTCTGGGCCACCCCCGCTGCAAATTGCAGTCCGCAGCCACCCCGGAAAATGGCGCGTTCATAGAAGCGCCATCTTCTGGCGCTGTACCCAACTCATCCAGGGCCCTGATGCGGTGGCTCACTGGGTAATAAAGGGGTTAGGGCCAGCTTGGCATTATCAGCTGGCCCTAAGCCCAAAATTCATGGGGTCACGCCAATATTAGACATGACCACCATGAATTTCTAGTAAAGTATTTAAAAAAACCACAACACCCAGAAAAAAGTCCTTTAATTGAAATAAACACACAATTCTTTATTGTTCTAAATTAAACCATACTTACCGTCACGCCCATTCCAGCTGAAGCCAACGATCTCCTGAAATAAAAGAAAAATAATAAAGCAACATCATCCTTACCTTTCCATGGTTCCCATGACAGCTTCAGCTCTGCTACATCGAGATGACAGGCTGGACCGCAGCAGAACGCTGCCATCCAGCCTGTCATCCCGCAGACACTGAGAAGCGCAGGCTTGCTTGCGCTCCACAGTGTCTCTCTGTGAGGGCATCCAGATGAGCCGAGTTAATGTCCAATGAACTCGGCTCACCTCATGCACGTCACTGACAGCGTGGGAAAATTCTCCTGCACTCAGCGCTTCAGCGTGGGAGAATTCTCACACTGAAGCGCTGAGTGCAGGAGAATTCTCCCACGCTGTCAGTGACGTGCAGGAGGTGAGCTGAGTTCATTGGACATGAGCTCAACTTATGCACGTCACTGACAGCGTGGGAAAATTCTCCTGCACTCAGCGCTTCAGCGTGGGAGAATTCTCACGCTGAAGCGCTGAGTGCAGGAGAATTCTACCACGCTGTCAGTGACGTGCAGGAGGTGAGCTGAGTTCATTGGACATGAGCTCACCTTATGCATGTCACTGACAGCGTGGGAGAATTCTCCTGCACTCAGCGCTTCAGCGTGAGAATTTTCCCACGCTGTCAGTGACGTGCATGAGGTGCGCCGAGTTCATTGGACATGAACTCGTCTCATCTTTATGCCGTCACAGCCAGACACTGCAGAGCGCAAGCATGCCTGCTCTTCTCAGTGTCTGCGGGATGACAGGCTGGATGGCAGCGTTCTGCTGCGGTCCAGCCTGTCATCTCGATGTAGCAGAGCTGAAGCTGTCGTGGGAACCATGGAAAGGTAAGGATGATGTTGCTTTATTATTTTTCTTTTATTGCAGGAGATCGTTGGCTTCAGCTGGAATGGGCGTGATGGTAAGTATGGTTTAATTTAGAACAATAAAGGATTGTGTCTTTATTTCAATTAAAGGACTTTATTCTGGGTGTTTGTGTTTTCTTTTAACTTTGACTATGGGGTTAGTAATGGGGGTGTCTTATAGACGCCTCTCCATTACTAACCTGGGCTTGATGTCAGCTGGCATTATAAGCTGACATCAACCCCAGCCCTATTACCCCCTGCCACCGCTACAGGGCAGCGTGGAAGAGCGAGGCTAAGTGCCAGAATTGGCGCATCCTATGATTGCGCCATTTCTGGGGCGGCTGACGGCTGGTGTTTCTAGCCTGGGAGGGGGCCAATATTCATGGCTCCCTTCCTGGGCTATTAATATCAGCCCCCAGCTGTCTGCCTAGCCTTTGCTAGCTATTAAATTAGGGGGGACCCCACGTCATTTTTTGGGGGGGGTCCCCCATTTTAATAGCTAGTAAAGGCTATGTATTCAGCTGGGGGCTCATATTAGTAGCCTGGGAAGCTCCGTGGGTATTACCCCCTTCCCAGGCTTCAAACATCTGCCCCAGCTGTCTGCTTAACCTCCGCTAGAGACTAAAATTAAGGGGAACCCCACGCCAATTTTTTTTAATAATAAATCCTTTATTTTAATACTAAATGACAAGTACAGTAACCAACACTATCACTGTACTTCATATATATGTGACTGACATGTTTCTATCTATCTAATCTATGTGTGAAGCTCTATTCTGTCTGTTATAAATTGTCGGGTACAGATGCTGAATTGCAGGCCGGCTTTTTTAAAGAGACGGTGCATGAAAACACTATTATTTTTTTTAATAAATCCTTTACACTAAATGACAAGTACAGTAAGCAACACTGTCACTGTACTTCATATATATGTGACTGACATGTTTCTATCTATCTAATTTATGTGTGAAGCTCTATTCTGTCTGTTATAAACTGTCGGGTACAGATGCTGAATTGCAGGCCGGCTTTTTTAAAGAGACAGTGCATGAAAACACTATTATATTTTTTTAATAAATCCTTTACACTAAATGACAAGTACAGTAAGCAACACTGTCACTGTACTTCATATATATGTGACTGACATGTTTCTATCTATCTAATCTATGTGTGAGGCTCTATTCCTTCTTGTCTAAATTGTCGGGTACCGGTGTATGCCGCTGCTGAATTGCCGGCCGGCTTTTTTAAAGAAAGCGTCTTCTGAGCAGTTTGTAGGCTTTTGGACACCTTTGAAGGTGTTTTCTATGTGTTTCTATGTGTTTTTGTTTGCCTGCCATTGGTTTTAACGGTGTTCGACGGTGTTCTAAGGTGTTCGACGAACAGTTCGACGAACAGTTCCTCGAACATCCCGGTGTTCGACGAACCGAACCGAACCCGAACACTACGGGGGTGGCTCAACACTATTGGAGATACTCCTGTAACATCGTCTCTAGGCGTTGACTATGTGTCAGACTTCTTGTCTCCTGTGGCCTTGCAAAGGATTGGCTAAAAAAGTGGTGAAATGATTCCGCAAAATTGATGTTACCAGCAGATACTGTGGTTCTGTTACGGTTTGAGTGCTGAACACTTGACGGTCCCACGGTTGGCAAGTTGGAACTGTGAGATTCACTACGTGCACCACTGGTATTTTGTGGAAAAGCACATGTAAGATTCTGCAACAGTCTCTGCTGATACTCCTGCATGCGTGCATCCCTTTCTATGGCAGGAATAATTTCTGCAAATTTACTTTTGTACCAGGGATCTAACAGTGTGGCAACCCAGTAGTCAGGATTATTTCTAATTCTCACAATTCGAGGGTCATGTTGCAGGTAGTGCAGCAAGAAGGCACTCATGTGTGTTGCGCATCCAGGAGCACCAAGTCCCTGTTGTGTTGGTGGCGAGGTAACAATCATGCTTCCTTCCTCTGTCCTCTCCCCCCAACCTCGCACAACAGAAATGTGATCAAGGTCTCCCTCATCTGATGAGTCTTCCATCAGTTCGTCCTCCACTTCTTCCTGGGCTCCTGCACCTTCCTCACTAGTTTGGCTGCTACCATGCGCCCTGGTAAAACCATCTCCCCCACCCTCACATGCCTGCCGCCTTGGTGCTGCCGACCGTCTGGACCTTGCAGATGTTAGCCCTTCCGCATACAACTCCTCCTCCTCTACTTCCTCCACCTCCTCTTGTGCCACCACCTGACTCCGAATTCTGTTTAACATGTGCTCCAGCATGTAAATCACCGGAATAGTCATGCTGATAATGGCATCGTCAGCACTAAACATCTTCGTCGCCATTTCAAAACTGTGCAGAAGGGTGCATAGGCCCCTGATCTGAGACCACTCCTCCAGCGTGATTTGCCCCACCTCCGGATCTCGTTGGCCCAGGCTATACGTCAGAACGTATTGCACCAGGGCTTGTCGGTGCTGCCACAGTCGCTGCAACATGTGCAGAGTTGAATTCCACCGGGTAGGCACATCGCATTTAGCCGGTGAAGTGGCAGGCCCAACGACTTCTGTAGAGATGTAAGTCGCTGAGCTGCGGGATGCAAACGGCGGAAGTGAGCACACAGTTTCTCAAAGAAGCGGTGATGTTGTGTGCGACATGCTGGTGGAGCGCAGGCACACCTTTCTTTGAGAAGTAGTGCCGACTGGGCATCTGGTACTGGGGCACTGCGACGGACATAAGGTCTCGAAAATCCTCTGTGTCCACCAGGCGGAAAGGCAGCATTTCTGTAGCCAAGAGCTTGCAGATGGTGAAATTCAACCTCTTAGCTTTCTCATGGCTAGGAGGAAATGGTCTTTTACTTGTCCACATCTGAGGGACCGAGGGCTGGCTATTGTGCTTAGACGGGGTTGATAAGGGTGTCCCCGGCAAACTGCCGGTCTGTGAGAAAGATGCAGGCGGACATGTTAGGTTGCCTTGATCCAAAGGTGGTGCTATCGATGTCGGACAGCGCTCAACACCAGCTGGTGTTACCACCTCCAAAGAAAATGATGACCTGCCAATCACACTGGCTGTTGCGGGTAAAGAGGTGGCAGGTCTGCGCCCCAAAACAGGTGTGACTGCTGTCCCCCCAGTCTCAGAGGATGAAGAGGCCGCGGATGCACAAGATATGGCAGACGGTGGTTGGCCCGGCCGGCTAGGCCGCATTGTAGCACACTGAGCTTCCCACTGCAACTTATGCTTCATGTCCATGTGCCGGTTCATGCATGAAGTACTCAAACTATGTATTTTTTGGCCTCTACGTAGCTTTTGCTGACAAATGTTACAGATAACACGAGTTGGGTCATCTTTATCGATCTGAAAAAATGCCCAGGCTATGCAAGGCTTAGCACCCATGTGACCTGAAGAGCCACCACGACTTGTGGTGAGAGGCAGAGTTGTGTTTGAGGATGCAGTTGTTGACGTGCTTCCAGTACTACGTCTCTGTCCAGGAAGGCGCAACCTGACCTCGTCGTCACTAGCATCTTCCTCCACCTCCTCTGCTGACCTCATCTCTTGGCTGACTGTGGGTTGACAGTAAGTGGGATCTCCAACCTCATCATCATCACCCTGTGCGTTATCACACCCGTCGTCCTCAGAGCCAACCTGTTCCTGCCCTGACAAAAAACTAAAGTTGTCGCTCCAATCAGGTATTTGAGTCTCATCATCGTCTTCCTCATTGTCTCCACCAACAGGAGTTACAGTTTGGGAATGAGGGTCTACATTATGGTCAGAACCTTCTGCGTCTGGTCCTGGATCCGATTCATAAAGATTCTGGGCATCAGTGCAGATCATTTCCTCGTCTGGATTCACAGAAGCGCTGGAGTCGACCTCTGATTCCCAGGCTATAGTATGAGTAAACAGCTCTGCAGACTCAACCAACTGTTCTACCTCATACTCAGACGGGCAGCTGGAGATTTGGGAGCTGTGAGGAAGCAAGTGCGATTGGGGTGACAGCTTTGAGGACTGGAGTATTTGTGATGTTGAAGTTGATGTGGAGGAGAGCCCACTTAAAGGAGCACTTGATATCCGTTGAAGCACCTGCTGTTTTTGTGCCTCATCTGGAATTTGTAGGAATTGGCGTGGCCGTAAGAAAGGGATCTTATCACATTGTCCGCTAAAAGAAGTAGACATTTTAGTTTGGCTGGAAGATGGTCTTTCTTCTGCAGATGTTACTGTTGCTTTAACACCTACCCCACGGACACAACCTTTTTTCCCCTTCCCAACACGCCTATTCCCCTTTCCACCACCAGCAGGCCTTTTTCCACTCATTTTGGTGGTTAACTAATTCACAACTCTGGAGTTGTTTGCACAAAAAAACAATGGATGGGAACCGAGCAGAGCTGAGTGGCCAAACTGTGGTATTAGCCCAAAACTATTGGCTGGGTTAGATGCAGAAAAAAATTATATTCAATTTGCAACCTGATGGAGGTCAGTATAGATGGACTAATAGAGAAAGTCCCACACACAAATAGAAGCCCAAATATTTTTTCAGAGGTAGATGCAGAAAAAAAATATATTCAGTTTGCAACCTGATGGAGGTCAGTATAGATGGACTAATAGAGAAAGTCCCACACACAGCTAGAAGCCCAAATATTTTTTCAGAGCTAGATGCAGACAAAAAATTATTTTCAGTTTGCAACCTGATGGAGGTCAGTATAGATGGACTAATAGAACAAGTCCCACACACAGCTAGAAGCCCAAATATTTTTTCAGAGGTAGATGCAGAAAAAAATTATATTCAGTTTGCAACCTGATGGAGGTCTGTATAGATGGATTAATAGAGAAAGTCCCACACACAGCTAGAAGCCCAATATTTTTTCAGAGGTAGATGCAGAAAAAAAATATATTCAGTTTGCAACCTGATGGAGGTCAGTATAGATGGACTAATAGAACAAGTCCCACACACAGCTAGAAGCCCAAATATTTTTTCAGAGGTAGATGCAGAAAAAAATTATATTCAGTTTGCAACCTGATGGAGGTCTGTATAGATGGATTAATAGAACAAGTCCCACACACAGCTAGAAGCCCAATATTTTTTCAGAGGTAGATGCAGAAAAAAAATATATTCAGTTTGCAACCTGATGGAGGTCAGTATAGATGGACTAATAGAGAAAGTCCCACACACAGCTAGAAGGCCAAATATTTTTTCAGAGCTAGATGCAGACAAAAAAATATTTTTAATTTGCAACCTGATGGAGGTCAGTATAGATGGACTAATAGAGAAAGTCCCACACACTGCTAGAAGGCCAAATATTTTTTCAGAGCTGGATGCAGATAAAAATTATTTTTAATTTGCAACCTGATGGAGGTCAGTATAGATGGACTAATAGAGAAAGTCCCACACACTGCTAGAAGGCCAAATATTTTTTCAGAGCTAGATGCAGACAAAAAATTATTTTTAATTTGCAACCTGATGGAGGTCAGTATAGATGGACTAATAGAGAAAGTCCCACACACTGCTAGAAGGCCAAATATTTTTTCAGAGGTAGATGCAGATAAAATTATATTCAGTTTGCAACCTGATGGAGGTCAGTATAGATGGACTAATAGAACAAATCCCACACACAGCTAGAAGCCCAATATTTTTTCAGAGCTATGTGCAGAAAAAAAATATATTCAGTTTGCAACCTGATGGAGGTCAGTATAGATGGACTAATAGAACAAGTCCCACACACTGCTAGAAGCCCAAATATTTTTTCAGAGCTAGATGCAGAAAAAAATTATATTCAATTTGCAACCTGATGGAGGTCAGTATAGATGGACTAATGGAATGATGCTATGCCCAAAAGATTTTACTTCACTAGGTGCAGTAAAAAAATTGGTATTCTATACACAGGTGGTATATCTTGCAACACAGATAGGCTACTCCACTGACTAACACACTCTGCAATAGGCCAAAAAGGATTAGCTTTGCTAGATTCAGCCAAATGCTGTGAAAAAAACTTGCACAGCACTGGCACAGACCTGCCTGGCAAAAACTGATAGGAACTGATGTAACCTTGTCCTGAAAAGGACTGCAATTACAATTAGTCTTTACTCCCACAATCTATCTATTTAAGAGCACAGACCTGCCTGATAAAAGTCGTAGGAAATGCTGTAACCGAGTCCTTAAAAGGACTGCAATCACAACTATTCCCTACTCCCAAGCTATCTGTAGATTTGTGCGAAAATTGGCTTGAAATTAACAAGATATAGCGCACACAGCAACAGCGGTGCCGTCTAACACGCAGCTGCAGCAGTGAGAAAATGGTGGCGACGGGGAAAATGGCTTGGTCTTATAGGGCAAGGACATGGGACATACACTGCCAATGACACATGCCCTTGCTTGTGTGAAAAAAGCACTTCGCTCCGTGTGTGCGCTGCTGATAGGCTGACAGATTGCACCTCCCCACTGTAAATGCGGGAAAGAGAAAAAAAAATGGAGATCTTCATTATTCCTGCAGAGATCCATCCCCTGCCCCTCCCCCCACCCCGCTGTACACTCAAACTGCGTATTAACATTAATTTTCATCATTACTGAGAAAAAATCCAGTTATGATTTTGGTGCACGAACAGTTATCGAACATAACCTCGAACAGCCGAATTTTTCTCAAATCGTTCGTGTTCGCCGAACGGCTCGAACACCGCCCAAAACAGCTCGAATTTGAGATTGGCGAACAGTTCGAGTAGAACAACGCTCATCTCTATTCTCTATTGATACTGCTGTTAGCTGCATTTACAATAGGGACAGGTGCAAGGTATCATCAGCTGGAGATGAGTGTTATTCATTGTCGTCGAATACATCTCTTCCACAGTGCATTACTTGATATCTTCCATGTACTCATTGACCGATAATTTTTAACAGTGATCTGTAATTAGAAAATGATACAAGCAGACAGGGTTGCTTGCGTTCCATCACAGTTTGGTGGTGCAACGTACCAAAAAAACCTCTTCTGAGCCTGTTAAATTCTATTTTCTATTGTACTATATTACCTCTCTTAGCTGAGATTGATGTACAGGTGACCTATAGCAGTTGGGATAGCGTCTTACATGCAACTTGTCAGGGATTATTGTATTATACTTCGTGCTAAAAAAAAAATTCTATTCCCTACTGATAACGCTATTAGCTGCTTTTAAAATAGGGACAGGTGCTAGATTGTATTATCAGCTGGAAATGAGTGTTCATTCTGGATGTGTCTGATCATGTCCGGTGAATGTATTTTTCACCATTGAAAGCAATTCAGAAGTGCAAAAATGCATCAAAAACGCAACTTGCGAACATAGCTGAACGTGTGGAGGAGCATTTGTGTTTTTGGTTATTTATTTTGCCTTATATACAAGTCATTGCCCTGGAAACAATGTTTCTTAATTTTTTTTTTCAGGAAAATCCATTTTATCGTCATTTTTGTATGTTTTAATGTCAGTCTGTAAAAGTGGCGTAATACCTCTGACACCGTTGTTGACAGCAGTGACCTGGGAGTCAGAAATGCTTCCAGGGGTCTTCCCCATGCTGTCCCTATGTCATTTGAGCACTGTTTTCATCGATTTCACCAATTTTTAGGCCCTCTGCGGACCTCCAGGGGAGGGGGGGCGCCGGAAAAATGCTCGAGTTTCCCATAGACTTACATTGGACTCGTTACTCGGGTCGAGCAACCGAGCATTGCGATTTTCTCAACCCGAGCAATGAGGACCAGAACATTTTAGTGCTCGCTCATCACTAGAATACAGGTCTTGCTATAGTGCATTTTGTTCAGTAACACTATGGAGATAATATTTGTTATTTGATAACTATGACTATTATTTAGAGACGTTACGTAAAAAATTATCTTATTGCTGTTTTTTATCACGTTCGTTTATATATTTCATTTGTATCATTTATTTTTATGAGTAGCTAACATATATCGTACGCTACGGGGGCCCACACATGTGAGCAACATGCTTGAGTGTGTGTGTATATGTGTGTATGTAGTGGAGGTGTATGTCAGGGAGGTGGGGAGGGGGACAAGTGGAGATGAAACTACTACTGGTAGGTGAGTTTGGTCCTGAAGCTGTATACTGAGAACTATATAAAAGAAAAAGTGTCCCCCCTCCACTCCATTTTTTCTTATGTTATACATTGTGGTTATGTGAGATGGGACATGCGTAGCGTTTCTCCCATGATATTACACCGGGTGCCCCTGAATCAGCAACTTATGAGCATGATACTGTATGATTCTCATCTTGTTAGACTTGTCTTCTCTTCCACCCTTGCTGTAGCTTTGGTTCCTTCACACAGACATGTCTGACCCTCCGGTAACTACAGGAGCACCACACCCAGCAGCCAAGCCTGGATAATGTCAGTCCTTGGACTGGTTACACCCAACTCAATGCTGGATTCTCATCCTCCCCGCACAACACAGCAGCTCGGTGTCACCACACTCTTCATTGCTACAAACATTTATTATCCGGGTGTGGAGCCTTCAGCTCGGGGTCAGGAGGCTGCACAGAAAGCACAGGGTGCACTTTATATAAGCTAATAAACATAAAGCCTTTATTACCCCTACTGATGTCTTTTCTATGTCACACTCACATCGGCAGAGGAAGCTGAGATATGGGAGAGATATGTGGGGTCCTACATGGTGGAGCTGCCATTGGTGTCCCTGAATTAATGACAATTGAAGCAGTGTGTGTAGATATATAACTCTCACCTGCTTGGCTTGTAGCTTATGGTTTGACCAAATATCCTAAAATGCTCCGGTCATCTTCTGGAAGCTTGTAAAAATCCATATTTGTGAAAAGTAATCCAAAATCCATTAATAGAGCCCAGATGAAATTCTACGAAAAGTGATGATTGATTAATTGATCACCTAAAAATCGCTGTAGATGGAGACAGACAGGTGGCTCCTACCTGTAGATAGCGTGTGATCTGGTGATTTTCTACTAATGGGACAGACTCCTGAATCTCATTACCTAGGAACAGCCCGGAGACTGGAGAAGTCAGGAGGTTCTGAGTCATCGACAATTACTGAGCCGTCATGTACTCCAAAGATGAGGCGAGTATATTCATTTCTTCTGTGACCCTCCTGTGATAGTCTACAATTGGTGGATAACTGTATTGCAACAATGTTCTCCATCCAGAGGCCTTGGTCGTCTTACCCCTTCTATCTTTGGTAGGGGGATAATCAAAGGACTTTATTAAATCACGTGTCTCTGTCTGTCTGGATGGTTTTTTTGTAAACTTTATTTTTCTGATGGGGACCACAACAATCTCTGAAGAGTGGGAGAGTTACAAGTCCCTCTGTGGCCCCCCGATCACCATCACGAGAAGTTAGGTCAGTGAAGATCTGTGATCAATAAGTCTATCTCTACCGTCATTCTTCATAGTAATCACCAATGAAAAAAAGAAAAAAAGAAAGAGAAAACCCAGGATCCACAAGGTGCAAGCAACTTAAAATTTCATAAGCTTTATTCCATCAGGTTAAAAGCATAAGTGTGGATATCCAGACATTTTAAAAACAAGTAGTCATCTCTCTGACGCGTTTCTGTCCAAAGCCCTTAGTCACCAATAGTGTGCACTTCTGGGTCCTTCCAGATGGCTGTTCTTGGCTGTTTAAATTTGGTTTGCTTAATTTTTTTTCTACTGGGGCCCCAATAGACAGACCAAGATGATGATGATGATGATGGGCCTCGCCATCTATAGTGGACATCCATACTAACATTACAAATGGCTCTCCATTTTTTTTCTGTCTTGTAAACTAGTTACAGCACATAAATGCAGAAGGAGACAAGTAAGTCATAAAACTAGAGATCTGTAAGGCCTCCTTCACACGTCCTGTACAGGAAAAAACAGTACTGGTGAGATCCATGGCCCGAGTCCATGTGCCATCCGTATGTTCGTATGTGATATCCATGTGACATCCGTGTGTCCATATGTCCGTGTACCACAACAATTGTTTAAGGAATCAGCATAGGTTATCAACATATTATTTACAAATTGCCAAAGCCAAATAATTCCTAACTAAAGATTCCTAACTTTAAAATATAACGTTTAATGATGCCTATTAACTAAATATACAGAAATAGAAATACCTTATATACTCGTGTACAAGCAGACTTTTTCAGCACAATTTTTATGCTAGTCTTATACTCAAGTCAATAAATTTTCCCATTTTTTTGTGGTATTCAGGTCGGCTTACACCTGAGTATGCACAGTATGTGCTCTACTAAAATCTAGTGATGAGCGAGCACTAAAATTTTCGGGTGCTCGTTACTTAAGTCGAGGAAACTATGATGCTCATGTGCTCGACCCGAGTAATGAGTATAATGGAAGTCAATGGGAAACTGGGAAACTGGAGCATTTTTCCGGCGCGCCCCTTCCCTCTGTCCCCCCCCCCGAGGGTCTGGAGAGGGGGCCTAAAAATTGGTGAAATCAATGGAAACAGTGCCGAAATGACATGGGAACAGCATGGGGAAGACCCAAGGAAGCATCTCTGACTCCCAGGTCACTGCTGTGAGCAATGTTGTCAGAGTATTACACTTTTACGAACTAATAATAAAACATACAAAAACGAAGCTAAAATGGATTTTCCTGGAAAAAATGTTAATGACCATTCTTTCCAGGGTAATGACTTGTATATAAGGCAAATTAAATAACCAAAAACAAAAATGCTTCTCCACACCTTGGGCTATGTTCACATGTAGTATTTTAGATGCATTTTTGCACTTTTGCATTGCTTTCAACGATGAAAAATACATTCACCAGTAAATGTAATTTTAACATTTTACTACCTTATCTGGCCATGTGGTGTGTGATACATCATCAGACACATCCTGTTTAATTTATGAAGCAGGGACTCTGAAAGTCACAAAGCCTATTTTTAAAGGGCCATCAGGGGGCCCTTACTATTGTTTAAGGGCCAGTAGTCGGCCCTCACTATTGTTAGTGAGTCGGCCCTCACTATATGCTTTGCATAGCTGTAATATTGCTACTTCAATATAACGTATCCATCTCAGGTGGTCAAATTTTCTTTTTCGCATATATTTCTGTGAAGTTTGAAACTTGGATGTCCAGCAGATGGCTCTCACAATTTATAGAGTGCAAGCAAGCAGCCTCCACTATTTTTAGAGGGCCAGCAGGCATCTTGGCGACAAATGAGATCAAGATAGAGCTTCTTAGTGAAGCACATCAATCAACTGTTTACTGTAAATGCAATGAGGCATTTACAAATAAAAGAACACAGTACTTACAGTCAAATATGGTGGCGGTTCAAAGATATTTAGGGGTTTGTTTTGCTGCCTATTCCACAGGATGCATTGACTGTGTGGACGGCATCATGAAATGTTAAGATTCCCAAAGAATTTTTGGTCAAAATGTAGTGCCCAATGTCATAAAGCTAGGTTTGCATCCTAGGTCATGAGTCTTCCAGCAGGACAATGACTCCAAACATACTTCAATAAAACCCCAGAAATGGAAGGAAACAAAGCACTGGGGAGTTCTGAAGTAGTAATTCCAGCTCTAGTCTCTCACTATTACTTCTTACATTAAGAAGCTACAGAGAAACTGCAAATGGACACATTAAATCCATTAAATCAGTGTCACAGGTGTGTCAGGTGTAATAGACAGTCGCTCTGGATCTGGCTGTAGAAGGTCACTGCACTTGGCATTGCAGATACCTTCTTAATCCTTTGTAGACGTGAGTTTGGACTGCATTTTCCTCACCCTGATCCTTCTTCCTCCCACCATGCCAAGTGCCCGGAGACAACTGATCCCACACTTGGACACTCTGAAGAGCTGTTCACTTTTCCCTTTATAGATTTGGGCCTCTCGCCCCATCCACTTGAAGCGGGGCAAGAGGAGATCGCATGTGGCAATGCTAAAATATTTGTGCAGCCATGGTCACACGAAGTCGACGGTGGGAAATTGTCACAAGAGCTGGATGATGATGAGACACAATTGCCAGAAAGTCAGAAGGAGGACCAGGGTGCGGAAGTGGAAGATGAGGTGGTGGACGATGAAGTCACTGACCCAACCTGGCAAGGTGACATGCAGAGCAAGGACAGCAGTACACAGGGGGAGGGAGGCATAGCACCACAACAGGCAGGAAGAAGCAGTGTGGTGGCCACAGACACAAGGTGGGCAATCGTTCCCCGTAACATCAACACAACGGAAGTTGCAAGTACAACTGTTAGGTCTTCCCGAGTCTGGTTGGTTTTTAAAGACTCTGCCGATAACCCAAAAAAGGCCATTTGCACCACCTGCCAGGCCATCAGCAGGGGTAGCAAAACTAGCAGCTTGATCACCACCTGCATGATCAAGCACATGGCAGCAAAGCCTAAGTGGGGCAAACCCCAGGGTCCAGCAACAGTGTCTGCAGGTGACACCACTGCGTGTTCCGCTGTTGTGCGTGGACGCCAATCCCCTGTCCATGGCACATGCCAAGATGCCTCCTGCCCTGCACCTGTCCTTGAACACTCTCAAATAGCACCATCAGTAAGCACATACACGTCCTTGTCCCAGCGCATTGTTCAGTTGTCCCTACCCCAGTCCTTGGAACGCAAGCGTAAATACGCAACTAACGCCCCACAGGCCACACTATGAAATTCACATATTTCGTGAATGCTTGCGCTCGAAATGTTGCCTTTTAGGCTCGTGAGATGGAAGCTTTCCGCAACCTGATGGCGGCGGCTGTCACTCGGTACTTGGTGCTCAGCCAACACTATTTCTCCCAGTGTGCCATCTCCGCATTACACAAGCACGTGTCCCACAACATTAGCCGTGCCCTCAATAATGCAGTTACTGGGAAAGTTCACCTAGCCATGGAAATGTGGACAAGTGCTTGTAAGCAGGGACGGTACATCTCGCTGACGGCACACTGGGTTAACATATTGGAAGCTGAGACCCAATAGAACCTTGGAACAGAACAAGTCCTCTTGATGCAGAGGATTGCAGCTTCTGGCTCACTGACTGGTGTGTGATGTCCCCACGCATTGGAACTCAACATTGCAGATGTTGGGAAGGATTTGTGAGCAGAAGAGGTCAGTTGTTGACTACCAGCATCAACAAGGCCATTGGTATTCAGGTCAGACTCCATACATAAAACCTCAGGAGTGGACATGGATGTCAGACATCTGTACCATCCTCCAAAACTTTCAGGACTCCACCAAGATGGTGAGCAGCAATGACGCTATAATTAGCGTCACCATCCCGCTTCTCTGTATTCTGAAATGCTCTCTGCTCTCAATTAAAGAGGATGCATTGCAGGCAGAGAACGATGAGATGGAGCAAGGAACCATACAGGGTGATTCCACACAGCCCTGCCTCATATCATCCCAATGTTGATAGGGGGACAATGAGGAAGAGGAGGATGAGGAGGAAGAACAGGAGCTAGTTTCATGCGCTATAGACGGTTCTACCTGCACAACTGTCATACCGTCTGTTCAGCGTGGATAACCTGAGGACAGGGAGGAGGAGGAAGAGGAGGAGAATGAGGAGGAGAGGATGGTCAGTCTTCCTCTTGGTGAGGATATGGAAATCTTGCCTCTTTGCAGTCTGGCACACATGGCTGAGTTTATGTTACGCTGCCTTTCTCGTGACCCTCGCGTTATCCAAATTTTGGGTGACAGTCATTACTGATTGGTGATGCTTCTAGACCCACGCTACAGGGAGAACTTTGTGTCTCTTATTCCTGGGCAGGATAGGCCTAATAAAATGGAGCAGTATGAGAAGGCCCTTGTTGCGGAATTATTAAAAAAATTCCCATCTGAAAACAGTGGCGGCAGAGGTCATAGTTCATTGGGCAACCAAGGAGTACAGGCGAGAGACACAAATGCGATCCAGCAGAGGCAGGGGAACCCTGTCAAAGTTCTGGGACAGTATTCTCAGACCCTCCCATCACAAAGGCCCTGAGGCGCACGGTACTCTCACAATGAGTGCAAAGTTTCAGAAGATGCTGAGGGAGTTCTTTGCCGACCGTACCAATGTCCTCCGTGATTCCTCTGTGCCTTTTAATTATTGGGTATCCAAGCTTGACAAGTGGCATGAACTGGCTCTCTACACCTTGGAGGTCCTGGCCTGCCCTGCTGCTAGAATTTTGTCAAAGCGGGTATTTAGTGCCGCCAGTGGAATTATAACCGGCACATCCTCCTGTCAACTGAAAATGCAGACAGGCTGACTCTTTTAAAAATGAGCAAAGGCTAGATTGGGCCAGACTTCTCAACACCACCGAATGATAGCAGCGTAACATAAACTCAAATACAGTGTCTTTTTTGGGGGGGTTAACTCTATTTCCATGCACCTCTGTCTTCACACCCAGACATGGGTATATGCTTCCTGATTTTGTCTATTTGCTCTTGTTCTCCTCCTTCTCCGCATCCTCCACCACCATATCATCACAATATGTAACATATCAGCATATCTACACTGGTCAGCCCAGTCACCCGACATGAACATCATTCAGCATGTTTGGGGTAGGATGAAAGAGGAAGCTTGGAAGACAAAACCAAAGAATCTAGTTGAACTCTGGGAAGCATGTAAGACTGCATTCTCTGCTATTCCTGATGACTTCATTAATAAATTGTATAAATCATTGTTGAACCACATGGATGCAATCTTTCAAGCTCATGGAAGTCACACAAAATATTAAACATGACTCTAATAGCACCACAACTTCATTCACCAATGTTATGCAACATATATTTGTATTTTAAGATAATTATTTGTTTGAATATCACATTACTTTTTGTGGGCGACAAAACTTTTGTCTCTGCCAAAATCTGACCATTCTGTGTTCATTAAATGATCAATATTTCAGCATTGATGCCAATTTATTTTCTTAACTTAAACCAAATTTGGGAGAGTTTCAGCTTTCAAAAGAGTAATTTATAAAACCAATGGATGAATTTAACGTCAGGTTATAAGCTTTTATTTACATAACATGGATAAGCGACATAACTTCTGTCAGGGAGTGTACGTCTCTTGCAAGGGGTATTGGAATTCCTCCAAATTTTTTGTAGCCATTGCTTCACTGCATAGGCAAACACTATGGGAGACCCACTTCCTAATAATGGGAACATTGTTTTTAGGAGGCTCTCTTACCTTTACATCTCTTGCAAGGGACATTGGAGTTCCTCCAAATTTTTGGCAGCCGTTGCTTTACTTCATAGGCAAACACTATGGGAAACCAACTTCCTAATAATGGGAACATGGTTTTCAGGAGGCCCTCCGACCTCTATGTCTCTTGCAAGGGACATTGGAGCGCCTCCAAACTTTTAACAGCCATTGCAGTCACTGCATAGGCAAACAATATGGGAGGCCCTCTCCTTTCTAATGAGAATATGCAGTTACTGTGGCCCTGATCTATGTGTCTTTAAATTGTTAGTGGGCTTTTTCCTAATGTTGTCATCCCTTGCAGTCACAGCATGGGCATTACCACTATAGCAGACCTGCACCTTTATAATGAGAATATTTTTTTTACTAAGACCCTCCTCTATGTCTCTTCAAAGGGGTATTGGCTTGCGTCCAAATTTTTGGCAGCCCTTGCAATCACTGCATATGCAATAACAGTATAGGAGACCCACTCGTTAATGATGGGAACAACAAAGCATAGCAGGCTGATGGCTCTCTAACAATAGTGAAGGCCGACTGCTGGCCCTTTAAGAATAGTAAGGGCTGCCTGATGACACTATGAAAATAGGCTTTGTGACTTTCAGAGTCCCTCCATCATAAATGAAACAGGATGTGTCTGGTGATATGTCACACACCACATGGTCATATAAGGTTATAAAATGTTAAAATTACAATTCCCGGTGAATGCATTTGTCTTGAAAAATAAGTAAAAAAAACAAAAAACAGTAAGATCTTTCTTTAGTAGAAAAAACAGAGTCGCCGATGTAACCTCAATGTAATCACATTGTTCAGTTCCTGCACCTCTCCTCCTCCAGTTCGGCCTCCATCTCTGAAATGTCCACATCAGTCAAACGTTGAAAGCACTGCAGCACTGCCTTGGCCAAGCGGCAACAGGCTGTGCTGAAGATAGCATACCTAATGCTGCTTAGTTGACAAACCGCCCAGTGCTGCAGAGTTGTTGAAATCTGTAACACAGCAGCCTGATCTGTGGCTCTCACCGCTGAACATACAGCCAGGCATGGTCATGTGTGACAATGGGCGGAACCTGGTGATGAAGAAATGGCAGCTGGAGAAGATACAGTTTCTCTTTATGCCAGTCCTTTCACCGAGCTAAAGAATATGGCTGTGGTGGAATACAACTCCCACTGAGCAGTAGTTTCAGACTGAAAAGCATTGTGCCCACCAGAGGATTTGATTCTGAGGGTTCACCTTTCTTCCCCGCTGAAGAGCCCCATAGCAGCTGCAAAATTTGCGCTATCATGAACTCTTCTGATGGAGAATCCAGGGCACACCCGAGGATTCTCTGATGGGACCGTCCAACCCTGCCGAGAAGCATTCCTGGCTAAGAAAAGTGTGTGGGAAGGTTCCCGGACACTCTATGGCTGCTTTTTTACTGAAATGGAAACCCACGCAAACACAGGGAGAACAAACAAAATCCTTGCAGATGTTGCCCTTGCTGGGATTTGAACCCAGGAGCCCAGTGCTGCAAGGCTTCAGTGCTATCCACTGAGCCAATGTTCTGCCGTTCACCCTCTGATATCTAACAGGCTGGAGAAACTTGCACCTACTGCCACTCTAGCTTTAGCTCCTTTGTGAGAAACAAATGTATTTGGGCTGCCACTCAGTCTACCAAATAAAATTCCTGAGAAGGAAATTGGGGATGGCTTCGCTACTGGTACTGGGGGCAGTGCTAATACCATGGCATTGTACCATAGTTCACTGGAAATATTCCAGGCTGGTAGGAGGCAAGCAAATTCCCACAGAAAAGTACCAGCAGTAATGTTCAGGGACTCGCGCTTGTGGAAGGTGGAGACGATACCGGGAGAAATAGTAGCGGCTGGGGACTGAGTATGGACACCCAGCCGCCGTCGGCATGAGGTTGTGGACAGCTTCCGCCTCCACAAGCCTAAAAGGCCACATTTCAAGTGCAAGCAGCTGTCCAAAAATTTGGCACTATAGTATTGCAGCCTGTGGGTTTGGTGGGTGGCTGGCTGCATACTTGCACTTGCATTCCAAGGAATGGGGTAGGGACAACTGAACGCTGCACTGGGACAAGGACGTGGACGGTGATTGTTGCAAGTCTGCAGCGACAGGTGCATGGCGGGAGGCATCTTCACATGCGCCAAGGATCACTTATGATGGGCACACTTTTAGGCAGTGACCTGGGAGTCAGAGATGCTTCCAGAGTTCTTCCCCATGCTGTTCCCATGTCTTTTCTGCACTGTGTGCATGTGTCTGATGATGTGTCACACAGCACATGGCCAGATAAGGTTGTAAAATGTTAAAATGACATTTCCCAGTGAATGCATTTGTCTTAGTTGAAAGCAATGCAAAAGTGCAAAAACGCATCAAAAATGCTACGTGTTTACCTAGCCCAAGGTGTGGAGGAGTATTTTTGATTTTGGTTATTTATTTTGCCTTATATACAAGTCATTACCCTGGAAAGGATGTTCTTTAACATATTTCCCAGGAAAATCCATTTTGGAATCGTTTTTGTATGTTATATTGTGAGTCCGTAAAAGTGGTGTAATACTCTGACAACATTGTGGGCAGCAGTGACCTGGAAGTCAGGAATGCTTCCAGGGGTCTTCCCCATGCTGTTCCCATGTCATTTGAGCACTGTTCCCATCGATTTTGGCAATTTTTAGGCCCTCTGCAGACCGCCGGGGGGAGCCGCCTGAAAAATGCTCAAGTTTCCCATAGACTTACATTGGGCTCGTTGCTCGGGTCGAGCACCCGAGTATTCCAATGTGCTCGACCCGAGCATCGAGCACCCGAGCATTTTAGTGCTCGCTCATCACTACATGAGAGGAAAATGAACAGTCATTTCCAGCTGCATTTAGAATCGGGTCAGGTGCCAGGTAACAGCGTTATCAATAGAAATAGAATTATTTGTTTTTGTTTGTTTGTAGCAGCAATAGTATAAGGCAATAATCCCTGTCTGGATTGTGTAATACGCAATCCATAGTGTGATAGTTCACCTGTACGCCAATTTCAGATAAGAGTTAATATTGAAGAATATAGAATCGATTTGATTTGTCCTTCTCATTACTATTGAGTTGGTTTTCTATACTGTTATTATATATGCAGCAAGTTAAAGAGCTGCCAAAAATTAGGACGCGCTCCAATACCAATATGCCAAGTTCCATAGGCATAATGAAGTAGAAATAATTAGATCATCATAGATCATTCATTGCAGGTAAAGAAATCTAGAACACTCCTAAATGAATACTTGAAAAGAGGAAGAACAAAGGGAGTGTGTATAAAATATACATTTTTATTAAATGCTAGTTATAAAGATTTAATCTTACAGATAACCAAGACAGGCAAAATAGCAACACACAAAATCCCCAGGGTGGGGAACACACATCCAACATGAGGGTACAGAAGGTATTATATTACGACTGATAGGTGGAATCCTGACATGTATACAATCTGTCCGATGTCACACATGTGTAAATGAAAACCACCATCGAATAAATCAAAGAAAAGATACCTTACCCATGTGACAGGTGAATCCCCCCAGGGAATGCACAAGCAGGAAGTGCAGAGCCCCCTACGTACGCACGTGTTAACCACAAGCTTTTTCAAGGGTAAGTAGAGGAATCCCATCTGTAGGACCTTTATACCATAAGATTTGGTCACATGGTCCTATCTCACCAATGAGAGCGGGTGGGTGGGGCATGTACAGATCACTGCACTCACAGAATGCCCACCCCCAGCTGTGAAGCTGAATCTCAGCATACTAGGAGGGACAAAGACTCCCAGCATGCCCAGACCAGCATAAAGACGCCGGGGCATGGCGCGCCCACGAGGCAGAGAAGAAGGCATGCACCCACGAGACAGAGAAGAGGGCATGCACCCACGAGGCAGAGAAGAGGGCACGCGCCCACAAAGCAGAGAAGAGGGCACGCACTCACGAGACAGAGAAGAGGGCATGTGCCCACGAGGCAGAGAAGAGAGCACGTGCCCACAAAGCAGAGAAGAGGGCATGCACTCACGAGGCAGAGAAGAGGGCATGTGCCCACGAGGCAGAGAAGAGAGCACGCGCCCACGAAGCAGAGAAGAGGGCATGCACTCACGGGGCAGAGAAGAGGGCATGTGCCCACGAGGCAGAGAAGAGGGCACGAGCCATTGAGGCAGAGAAGAGGGCATGTGCCCACGAGGCAGAGAAGAGGGCACGCGCCCGCGAGGCAGAGAAGAGGGCACAATAAATCTGCCATAAATGCAGCAAACACAAAAAATCATCATCATTACATAATTAATAAATGACATTTTGACTAGACAGAAGTACAAGGGAATTGTTTTATGTGGATCCTTCACTCAAGCTGATCATCCATAGCACTGTATGATGGTGTGCGGAAAGCACGGGAAGCATCTGTAGATATTATCCGCTGCCTCGGACTGCCGGAGGAATGTGCATAGAATCAGCCTCAGGTAAAGGGAACCAGAAACTGCAGATGGATTCACAAAAGAAAATTATATTAGTATGAAATTAAAAATGCAAGGAAAAACAAGACACAGACTGCTTGGTGACAGTGGTGGAAAGTGTGAATAAAGTCATAACTTATAAAGAGGATGAGAAGCTGAGTGCTTCATTAAGACCACATGGAACTAGGGTCCCAAGGGGGACAATCCATTTGGTCTCGCACTGCGCCAAACGTTTCCCAATATCTCCTCCCCGTATGCCAGCATGCATAGGGTCAATCCCCCTCACCTTGAAGGCCTTAGGGCTACAGTCATGATGCATCTTAAAATGTCGGGGGATAGTTTTTAATTGGGTAATATCAGCCGCTGTCCTGGCCGCAGCAATGTCCCTCACATGTTCCCGTACCCATACCCGCAATTCTCGGGATGTGAGTCCAATGTATATCTTTGAGGATCCGCAAATAGCATAATAAACTACATGTGTACTAGTACAAGTGATATGATGTTTGATTGTAAATTGGTGGAGTCCATCAGCCGACGTGAAGGAAGAACTGCGAAGGACATTGCTGCAGGCGAGACAGTGGCCGCATGGAAAAAATCCCAAATTAGGACCCCTATTTCCAAACAAATTTGCCACAGGTGGTGTGTAGTGGCTTTTAACTAACAAAACTTTTACATTTCTACAACGTCTAGATGTCTTTAGAGGGGCGATTGGTAGACTCGATTGCAAAGACGATTCTGTCTTAAGAATAGGCCATATTATGCCATTCATGATTGTGAGTAGAGATGACTCGAATTCTCCCATCGCATCTCTGTTGTTTAGAACTAGTGATGAGCGAGCGTGCTCGCTACTGCTCGGTAATCGCCTGAGCATTTCACTGCTCGAGATGCTCGGCGCTCGGCGAGTATTTCCTGGGTTGCTCAGGCGGGAGCTCGGGTCTCCTCCCTGCATGTTTGGCGCTCTTTACAGAGCCAATGAACATGCAGGGATTGCCTGCCATGCAGTGTAATATCGTAGCCATGTTGGTTGTGGCATTACAGTGATTGGCTGGCCGCACTTCATCATCAGGTGTATATCAGACCTGGCGCCGCCATGCTCGTCACAGTTACTCCAGAATCAGACAGAGTAGGGAGAGGTGCTGCTGAGCTAGGGAGAGATTTTCTTGTTTATAGTTAGTAAAAGTATTCCACAGTATATATATATATATATATATATATATATACTGTATATATATATCCATCTGAACTAACAGTCCTTCTGAGGACTAATCCAGCAGCATATAATAAGTGCAAGGCAGGCAGTGTATGTGGCAGACTGCAGTGCATATAATGCAAGAGGGTCCATTGAACGTCCTGTCTGCTGCTGTTCTTACAGATATTTGGAGATATAGCCCCAGATATCATGGGTCAGGGAAAAATATTTTTTGATCTTAATCCTGGTAATTTGCTTAAAAAGCAATCCAGAGAACACCATTTCTCTGTTCCATTTGCTTGTTGGCACTGCAGATTAAAACAGCCAGATCTGTTCCATATTACAGCAATAAAAATCCAGAAATTTGTAGTGAACGTGGAAAATATTGGCCTCCATTTAAATTTTGTTTCTGTGTGTCAGTGAAGTTATTGACACAAGGTCTCTGTGAAAAATAGTTACCTACAGGCCAGCTATTTAAAAAACTGTGGTTTTCCTTCACACGTATCACATATCACTGGGGTTCAAATCCAGCCATTTGTAGTGAAAGTGGAAAATATTGTCCTGCATTTAAAATTGTCAAGGCGTGTGGCAAGGGACGAGGAAGTGGATGTGATTTTGATGGTGCATGCAGAGGATGAGGCCAAGGCCGTGGGCAAGCTGAAATTGTGCCACAACAAACACCCACATCTTCTCGCTTGACCTTCCTGACCAAATTAATAGGGGACTGCAGAACACCACTATTGAACCCAGAGCAGTGTCAAAAGGTTGATGGTTGGATAGCAGATAATGCTTCCAGTCACTTAGCCACCACCACCACCACCCTGTCTTCCACATGGTCAAATCACAGTAGCCGCGAGTCTGGACCACATATTCCTCACCCTGATCCTCCTTCTTCCCACCATGCTGAGTGCCTGGAGACAACTGATTCCACACTTGGACACTCCGAACAGCTGTTCACTTTTCCATTTATATATTCGGGACTCTCGCCTGGTCCACTTGAAGCGGGGCAAGAGAAGATCGCATGTAGCGATGCCCAAATATTTGAGCAGCCATGGTCACAGGAAGGCGACGGTGGGAAACTGTCACCAGAGGTGGTGTGGCACCCCTGAGGGTTCAGTCGCCACAGAGGTACTGCACCTCACCCAGAAGTGTGGTATCCCCTTCTCTCAGGTAAGGAGGGAGTACTGCCCGGAACCCCAACACCTGCATCCCACACTACATTGCTCCAGGCCGGCTGGAAGGGCAAGATGCAATGTGTTTTCCTGCTGAGCCTTGTCCCTGGCTGGAGTGGGGGGAACCCAGAGGTAGGGGGAACCAGTAGTGGGTGTGGGTGGAGGAAGCAGTTTATGGGAGCACTATAGTGTGAGATATATAAAGGGAATCCATCTTAGGGTGGCAGTTCAGTAGATGAGTCAGTGGAGAACAGACAGGGAGCAGAGTCTCTTTAGGAGCTCTGCTCCACAAGTAGGGCCCAGTCCTAGAGGCCCAGGTCGGTAGCAGAGGAGTAGGCTCCATTCTAAGAAGAAGGGTACGGTGAGTGCAGGACGGCACCCGTACGCCCCGCATCTGTCAGAAGACAGAGGGATCGTAGGCCGCAAGAAGGGGACCGTCCCCTGGACCAGTTCTGTAACTTCATATCTCGGCTGGGAAAACCGGAGGCTTCTGGCTTCCAGAGCCAGTTGCTGAAGCCTCATTCTAATCCCCGTGAGGGTCAAGCAGGTCCGGGAACTCCGACGAGACAGGAGGGACTTCAGAGCACCTGAGCGGGATGGAGAGTGGGAAGCCCAGGGCAGGAGGGAGAAAGACCCAGCATGAAGACGGTCTAGCTAGGAACACGAGAAAGTGGGGTTCTGCCAGGTACTCCTGATCTGCCTGAGAAAGTGCTGAACCCCTGCCTGGTGAATGCAGCGCGATGTGGGAGGCCAACAACTGTACAGTGCACCAGTGGAACTGTCATAAGAACTCTGAGTAAAAACTCGGATGACTGCACCCCACTGCCTCCGTCCCTTCTTTCATCTGCACCATCTCTCCCTCCGGGCACTACAACGCCCAGCACACCTTACAAAACCTACACTGCCCTGGAGCTATCTCTACCTGTAGAGAGCCACGCCATCCCTGCTGCCGTAACACCAGCTCCAGAGGACTGCTCTGCAGTGGAGGCTCCTTTTAGCCGCATTCCACAGGTGGCGTCACGAACACTTTAAATCCCTTATAATATTCCCCTTTTTTACTGACCGCCCTGGGTCACGGATCGGGCCAGCTATCGTGATATCCCCCAGCAACCAGAGGCCCGGCTGACGAGTACCCCACGGCCCAGGGGGCGCGCCAGCCTTGGCGTCACGAACAGGATACGTGACCAACCCGTTATCGGCAGGTGAAGTGTGCCTAGAGAACTGTGTTATGTTACTGAATGTGGCGCCCGCCCCAGAAAAACGGGCGCCATTATGTGCGTGATCAAAGACAACAGTATGGAACCTCCCATCGTGGGCCGGGTCCCAGAATGGCACCAAAAGCACACCTTGCCCCTTTCAACAGTGACTGTCCGCATAGATGTGTCCGTCAAGGCAGGGAGGCCATCACAAGGAGTGACCGACAGCAGATTGCCATGGGACCGCCCCCGAAAGAGGAGAGGAGGAGGAGAGAAGGAATGGAGACAGGGTGTGGTCTTAACCAGTCTAGACTGACCGCACCCGGCAGCCTGCATGGACGGATGCCAAGACCAAGCCTCCGCCACTGGCCTGCTACAGTGGCAAGCGACCCCTCTCACCCAGGAGAGGGAAGCTGGAAAATTGTCCCCGGAGGACACGGAGTTCCTCCAGAGTGAAATCCTGGAGCTGAGCCAGCAAGTTGAGAAGGCTCAGCAGGCAGCGGTCACCAGATGGAGGAGCGAGCTGTTGGAGAAGATGGCAGCACGGCGGAGAGCAGCACCGGAAGCCAGCAGCGGCACCCCAGCCCCGGCGGAGCCCGCTGAATCCCAGGAGGCCGCGAGCAGCACCGGAGCAGGTAGGAAGGAATCCCCTGTCCCGGGCGCTGCAAGCGCCGACCTGCTCCTGGGCCTCTTTCATCAGCACTCCCCGTATTCCGCCATGCCCTATCTGGAGCAGCTGCTCAGCCCGGAACCTCCACCTCTGGGCGCTGAACTCGAGGACCTTCTACCTGGTGCCCTCCAGGAACCTCCACTCCCGGGCGCCGAAGTCAGGGGCTCTCTACTTGATGCCATCCCGGAGCCTCCACCCCCTGCACCCGAGTGAGTGTGCAGTGCGCCGGCCTTTGATTGGTCCGCCCAGTTCGAGGACAAGCAGCCGTGCCCGCTACTCCGTGCCAGCCCCCCGGTTGCCTACACCAGCAGAGTGGAGTTTTGCTGGGACAACCGTGGGGGGACCTGATGGGTTTCCCCCGGGAGACCCAGGCCAAAGCCCTTCAGAGGAAGGAATTCTGCAGGCGGGAGCTCCAGCATCTGGAGAAGGAGCGGCGCGCTCGGCGGGCGCGTTGTGAGCGTCTTGAGGCCTGGAACAAGGCCGCGAAGGCTCAAGTGCGTCAGGTGGAGTCAGTCCACCCCAGCCCCCGCGAAGAAGGACTCGTAGTGAAGTTCGACCTGAAAGCTGGGTGGGGCTTCATACGGGATCCCGACTTCGCGAGGGACATTTTTGTAAACTGGCGGGATGTGGAGCCCGAGCTGGAATAGGGCCATCCCGACGGAATCTGTACCCCAGTGACAGGGTCACCTACACACGTCACCACGGAGAGCGCGGGTGGTACGCCCTGCAAGTGTACCGCGTCATCGAGGACACACCCCCACAGGACATACGGTATGACCCGGCTGGGTCCGGTAAAAACCAGCAGTACCACAGGCGGGGACCCCACTACTAGGCCAGTAGTTGGGCCTAACAGTAAATAGTCACCCGTAAGGGTGCAGTATTTGAAAGTTGAAATAATGTTTTTCTTTTTCTAGTAGTGTGTGCCTAATTACCCTTCAGGGTATATACAGACTTCAGGCTGGGGACTGTGAACAGCCAAAAACTTATGTTGTACATAGTTCTGCCCTTCTTAAGTGCACCCTATTGGTTTTATATTGGCAACCATGACCTCAGAAGAAAAACCCGTTTGGCGTGGCGGAAGACGTGGTCCAATCCCAGGATCACCTATGCCCTGCAGCCATGCCCAGGGCCTACGTTGAGGTTTTGCAGACGGGTCTCTCATGCTGCTACTGTTTTACCCTGTTACAGAAATGTTATTAAAAAGTGCTCTTATAATGTTTGATAAATATACCCTGTAACGTTAAAGTGATGTGCCTCCCATAAAGGGAAGATAGTTTTATTATCTTATATGCGAATGCATTCTTAAAAATTTGCATGTCTGTGATAACCCTGTTTTACTCTGTTCCAGCTCACGGACGTGCTGTGTTTTACCAGGGGGGAATGTGGTGCCCCTGAGGGTTCAGTCGCCACAGAGGTACTGCACCTCATCCAAAGGTGTGGTATCCCCTTCTCTCAAGTAAGGAGGGAGTACTGCCCCAAACCCCAACACCTGCATCCAACAGTACACTGCTCCAGGCCGGCTGGAAGGGCAAGATGCAATGTGTTTTCCTGCTGAGCCCTGTCCCTGGCTGGAGTGGGGGGAATCCAGAGGTAGGGGGAACCAGTAGTGGGTGTGGGTGGAGGAAGCAGTATAGGGGACCACTATAGTGTGAGATATATAAAGGGAAGCCATCTTAGGGTGGCAGTTCAGTAGATGAGTCAGTGGAGAACAGACAGGGAGCAGAGTCTCTTTAGGAGCTCTGCTCCACAAGTAGAGCCCAGTCCTAGAGGCCCAGGTGGGGAGCAGAGGAGTAGGCTCCGTTCTAAGAAGGGATCCTAGGGGGTACGGTGAGTGCAGGACGGCACCCGTACGCCCCGCATCTGTCAGAAGACAGAGGGATCGTAGGCCGCAAGAAGGGGACCGGCCCCTGGACCAGTCGTGTAACTTCAAGTCCTGGCTGGGAAAACCGGAGGCTTGTGGCTTCCATAGCCAGTTGCTGAAGCCTCATTCTAATCCCCATGAGGGTCAAGCAGGTCCGGGAACTCAGACGAGACAGGAGGGACTTCAGAGCACCCAAGCGGGATTGAGAGTGGGAAGCGCAGGGCAGGAGGGAGAAAGACCCAGCGTGAAGACGGTCTAGCTAGGAACACGAGAAAGTGGGGTTCTGCCAGGTACTCCTGATCTGCCTGAGGAAGTGCTGAACCCCTGCCTGGTGAACGCAGCGCGACGTGGGAAGCCGACAATTGTACAGTGCACCAGTGGAACTGTCATAAGAACTGTGAGTAAAAACTCGGATGACTGCACCGCACTGCCTCCTTCCCTTCTTTCATCTGCGCCATCCCTCCCTCCGGGCACTACAACGCCCAGCGCACCTTATAAATCCTACACTGCTTTGGAGCTAGCTCTACCTGTGGAGAGCCACGCCATCCCTGCTGCTGTAACACCAGCTCCAGAGGACTGCTCCGCAGCGACGGCACCCTTTAGCCGCATTCCACAGGTGGCGTCACAAACACTTTAAATCCCTTATGGTATTCCCCTTTTTTACTGACCGCCCTGGGTCACGGACCGGGCCAGCTACAGTGATATCCCCCGGCAACCAGAGGCCCGGCTGCCGAGTACCCCACGGCCCAGGGGGCATGTCAGCCTATGATGATGAGACACAATTGCCAGAAAGTCAGGAGGAGGACCAGGGTGCAGAAGTGGAAGATGAGGTGGTGGATGATATAGTAACTGACTCAACCTGGCAGGGGGACATACAGAGAGAGGACAGCAGCACACAGGGGGAGGGAGGCGTAGCACCACAACAGGCAAGAACAAACAGTGTGGTGGCCGCAGACAGAAGGCAGGAAACTGTACCCCATAACATCAACATGACGGAAGTTGCCAGTATAGCTGTTAGGTCTTCGAGAGTCTGGTTGTTTATTAAAGACTCTTCCAATAACCACCATTTTCACCGCCTGCCAGGCCAGCATCAGAAAAACTAGCAGCCTGACCACCACCAGCATGATCAGGCACATGGCAGCAAAGCACCCAACTAAGTGGGTCGAACCCCAGGGTCCAGCAACAGTTTCTGCAGGTGACACCACTGCTTGCTCAGCTGTTGCGCGTGCACGCCAATCCCCTGTCCATGGCGCATGCCAAAATGCCTCCCGCCCTGCACCTGTCATTGAAAACTCTAAACTAGCACCATCAGCAAGCACGTCCTTGTCCCAACACAGCGTTCATTTGTCCCTACCCCAGTCCTTGGAATGCAAGCGCAAATACGCAGCTAACGCCCCACAAGCCACACTACTAAATTCACACATTTCGTGACTGCTTGTGCTCGAAATATTGCCTTTTTGGCTTGTGGAGATGGAAGCTTTCCACAACCTGATGGCGGCGGCCGTCCCTCGTTACTTGGTCCCCAGCCGCCACTATTTCTCACTGTGTGCCATCCCCACATTACACAAGCACGTGTCCCACATTAGCAGTGCCCTCAACAATGCAATTACTGGGAAAGTCCACCTAACTACGGACACGTAGACAAGTGCTTGTGGGCAGGGATGGTACATCTCGCTGACGGCTCCTCCTCCTCCTCTTCAGCCTCCATCTCCGAAATGACCACATCAGTCTCAAGCTGGAAGCACTTCAGCGCTGCCTCAGCCAAGCGGAAACAGCCTGTGTTCAAGCTAATATGCTTAGGTGACAAACCGCACAACACTGAAGTGTTGTGGACAGCTCGGAAAGAGCAGGGAGATCTGTGGATGACACCACTGAACCTACAGCCAGGCATGGTCGTGTGTGACAATGGCCGGAACCTGGTGGCGGCTCTCAGGTGAGGCGAGCTCACACACCATGCCTGGCCCATGTGCTTAACCTTGTGGTTCAGCAGTTTCTCAAAATCTACCCGGATCTGCCAGATCTGCTTTTCCCAATATGCTGCCTGTGTGCCCATTTTAGAAATTCAGCTACAGCCTCTGCCGCCCTTGCCGTGCTTCAGCAGCATTTGCAGCTTCTGACTCGCAGACAGGTGTGTGATGTTCCCACGCATTGGAACTCTATATTGCAGATTTTGGGAAGGATTTGTGACCAGAAGAGGGCCATTGTTGACTACCAGCATCAACAAGGCTGTCGGTATTCAGGTCAGACTCCACACATAAAACCTCAGGAGTGGACATGGATGTCAGACATCTGTAAAATCCTCCAAACCTTTGAGGAATCCACCAAGATGGTGAGCGGCGATGATGCCATAATTAGCATCACCATCCTGCTTCTCTGTCTTCTGAAACGTTCTCTGTTCTCAATTAAAGGGGATGCATTGCAGGCGGAGCACGATGAGATGGAGCAAGGAACCATACAGGGTGATTCCACACAGCCCAGCCTCGTCTCATTCCAATGTTGATTGGGTGACAATGAGGAAGAGGAGGAGGAGGAAGAGCGTGAGCTATTTTCCTGTGCTATAGACGGTACTACCTGCACAACTGTCATACCGTCTGTTCAGCAAGGACGGTCTGAGGTCAGGGAGGAGGAGTAGGAGGATGAGGAGGAGAGCATGGTCAGTCGTCCTCTTGGTGAGGACACAGAAGTCTTGCCTCTTTGCAATCTGGCACACATGGCTGAGTTTATGTTACGCTGCCTTTCCGGTGACCCTTGCATTATTCAAATTTTGGGTGACAGTCATTACTGGTTGGTGATGCTTCTATACCCACGCTACAGGGAGAACCTTCTGTCTCTTATTCCCTTAGAAGACAGGCCTGATAAAATGGGGCAGTACGAGAAGGCCGTTGTTGCGGAATTATTTAAAAAATTCCCATCTGAAAACGTTGGTGGCAGAGGGCACAGTTTGTTGAACAACCAAGGAGTACAGGCGAGAGAGACACAAATGCAATCCAGCAGAGGCAGGGAATCACTGTCAAAGTTCTGAGACAATTTTCTCAGTCTATTCACTATATGAGGACCTAAAACTCACAATACTGAATCCACCAACAAAAATAAAACTAAATATCACTAACTGCAGCGGACCAACAATTAAAATATTACTTTTATTAATAATTTAAAATACCTAAGTATTGTGATCCGTGCTATACAGCAGTCTATCCACTATATTCCACACTTTATTATAGTAGATACTAATAATAGACAGGCAAGTGAGAGTAATATAGAAACCCCTGTGCATTCATTCCTACAGGGGATTGATTCCAGATTGAATAGAGACCAGACGCCACAGTGATACTAGTATATATGAGCTCAGCACCTTCTAAGAGGTGTAAAGTGCAAATATTAATGTGAAGAAACAGCACCAGGGGGGCCCCGCAGAATCCCGCTGTCGCCGCTCCACACCCCGCCACCTGCCTGTCGTCACACTATGCCAGACGGAGCACGTGATACGGATCTACCCTTTGCACCAACGTGACGTTCCGCACCTCCTCAAGGACGCATATGGTCAGATCACCTTAGTTCTACACCATCACCTCCTGTCCACACGAGTACAGAGAGGCACCAGGGAGTGGGACAAGGTGGTCCACTCAGACTCTGAAGTGGCCCCACACTCTCCCACACTTCTGACAGGCTGAGAGGCTCTTTCACTACTCCAGTGAAGCAGAGCCTTTTTGGAATGGATAGAGCTGCCACCAGTTTCTATTTGATATAACAGACTTATATCGGGCCAGAAACCAGCCCGGTAGGGCATTCGTCGGAACGAACAACAGACGTATGGATTCAGGGGTCGAGATAAAAAAACAGCCCAAGATTAAATTATATATTTAATTGCCATAAGGGCTCACTAAATCTACTATATACATAAGGGTTACATATACAGTGGTCAGAGTTACAAACGTGGCACATACCTCCTTATTGGATGGTCCCAGTGAACTGGTTCTGGTGTCAACTGACCCGGCCGGGCCCCTGCTACGCGTGGATACGAGGCACAGCAGTTTTAGGAGGTTCCAAAAGGCTGGGGCATGTATCTCCTCGTCCCTATAAGCTAGAGTGGGCTAAGATGCAGTCTGGCGTTCGTTATCTTCCCCTGAGCTAGAAAATCCATTTTGTGAAGATCTGGGACATATAGTTCTTCCACCGCTCGGTATTTAAGCATAGTACTTTACACAACATAGCACATGTTGAGAACAAATAGAGGATCTCAGCAGGGGGCTTGGCTGTCAGCTCAGCTCAAGCTGCAGAGGGACACTCACACTGAAGCCCCCCTCCCTTTTCTCTTACAGCTGTGAGTCGGGTTTCGCTGTGCCTGGAGACCTGACAACCAAGAAACATGTGATTATTCTTGAATATCCTTCACATTAATAAATACAATATTGCACTATGCCCTAGCCTCTATGACTAGTGGAGTTCTCTGGTAATATTGCAATTTAGCTGCAAATATAACCCATAAACAGTGGGTACGAAAATATTTCAGACCCCTATAAGTTTTTCACTCTTTGTTTCATTGCAGCTATTTGGTAAATTCTAAAAAGTTCATTTTTTTCTCATTAATGTACACTCTGCACCCCATCTTGACTGAAAAAAAACATGTAAAAAAATGTAGAAATTTTTGCAAATTTATTAAAAAGAAAAACTGAAATCTCACATGGTCATAAGTATTAAGACCCTTTGCTCAGTATTAAGTAGAAGCCCCCTTTTGAGCTAGTACAGCCAGGAGTCTTCTTGGGATTCATGCAACAAGGTTTTTAACACCTGGATTTGGGGATCCTCTGCCATTCTTCCTTGCAAATCCTCTCCAGTTCCGTCAAGTTGGATGGTGAACATTGGTGGACGGCCATTTTCAGGTCTCTCCAGAGATGCTCAATTGGGTTTAGGTCAGGGCTCTGGCTGGGCCAGTCAAGAATGGTCACAGAGTTGTTCTGAAGACACTCCTTTGTTATTTTAGCTGTGTGCTTAGGGTCATTGTCTTGTTGGAAGGTGAACCTTCGGCCAAGTCTGAGGTCCAGAGCACTCTGGAAGAGGTTTTAATCCAGGATATCCCTGTACCTGGCCGCATTTATGTTTCCTTCAATTGTCGTCCTGTCCCTGCAGCTGAAAAACACCCCATATCTTTATGCTGCCACCACCATGTTTCACTGTTGGGATTGTATTGGGCAGATGATGAGCAATGCCTGGTTTTCTCCACACATACCAATTAACACTAGAAGTCACAGAAATTTCGAGCTCCCCCCTGAAGTCCAGAAAGAGGGTCAAATGACCCTTAGTCCAAAATGACAACTCTGATGGCTCCAATTAGCATCCTTTCATTTGTAAATGTGGCCATTGCCTGAGGAATCTGCAGGGGGCAATTGTGTTGTGTTGATCCACTCAACAAAGGTCTTGTAAGAGAGTGTAAACAAAAGAATGTAAGCTGCTCCTGAGTGTGTCTGCCCACCCCCCAGCTGCATTGTGTAGGGGATATGCATAAGGTTGCTAACACCTAAGCAAATTTGCATGCAGCCTTTTGTGCTGTGGGGGATAAATAGGTGACTGCTTCACCTATTTTGTTCACAAGAAACAAAATGCAGAGGGCACACCATTCAACAGGCATTGGAACTGATCCTGAGCAACACCACCCCTTCTGACTCAGATGGAAAAGATATAGTCCTTCAACCGGATTCGGACTCTGAGCTGTCTTCAGGTTAGATTTTTCAAATTACCTATTTTTATTTCCTGACTATCTTTTTTATTTAGAACCAAAACAAAATGTTAATTTGAAATTATTTATCTTGCAGATAAGGAGACTCCTCCTCTACCAAAAAAGAGAGCTTGGTTGGCGAGTGAGCCGACAGAGACCGCAAAAGATTGCACAGTGTGGCATGAAGTACAAGTGGGGAAACGTCTCCATTTCACCTTAATAGAACCGTACCCTACAGATGGAGAGCCAAGTGCTAAGGCCAGACAAAGTGTCCGGAGTCGCCTTCAGAGCTTCCTCTGTTTTATCACTCTTGACATGCTTCGTAGCATTCAAGAATGGACTACTCAACATGCACGTCACAAGGAGCAGGTGGATTGGTTCATGGGTCTCCCAGAACTAATGGCATTTATTTCAGTCATTATCTTGCGGGTGGTGACCAAGGTTCCATCACTACGTGACAGCTGGTCAGCAAACCTGGCAAACCCAAGGATCATTGCAACTATGACCCGAAACCGCTTCCAAGACATCATGCAACACCTACGCTTTGATGACATGTTCACACGCAGTGAGCGAGTGGAGACCGATAAGTTTGCTGCAATCTCCGATGTGTGGAGATCGTTTGTCACCAATTGCATCGCATCCTACAACCCTGGCCAACACATCACTATTGATGAACAGCTTTTCCCGTCAAAGACTCGCTGCTGCTTTCTGCAATACATTGCAACAAAACCAGACAAGTTTGGCATCAAGTTTTGGGTGGCTTGCGACTTGAAATCAAAGTACATCTGTGATGTCCTCCCATATCTTGGCAAGGACCCCAGTCGTCCCAGCGGGGAGAGACTGTCTGAAACTGTTGTGATGAGGCTGATGGAACCATTCATGGACAAGGGCAGAACTGTAACCACAGACAATTTCTTTACATCATTGTCACTTGCACAACGACTGCTTAGTCGGAAAACCACTATCCTCGGCACAGTCAACAAGAGTCGCCGGGAAATTCCTCAATCCGCTAGACAGATGGACCGCACTGAATTCACCTATCAGGTGTTTTCAACCACTGGTGCCACATTGACAGTGTATGCACCCAAACGAAAGAAGGCCGTCTACATTCTCAGCAGCATGCACAGTGTGGTTGAGACTGAGGATACTAACAAAAGGAAGCCAAACACGGTCACACAAAACAACCACACAAAGTGCGGTGTGGATGTAATGGACCAAATGGTGCGGGAGTACAGCGTGCGTGCAGGAACATGGAGATGGCCAGTCGCCATGTTCTACAACATGATTGACATGGCAGCACTGAATGCTCATGTTCTTTATCAGGCATGCACTGGGGTGCAGGAGAGTTAGGTGGCTCTCATGTGACTGAAAAGAAGACACGCAAGGAGAAACTCCTTCGGCAACAAGCTTCCACACCCAGCCCTGGCAAAAGGGCGAAGTGTCAGGTCAACCATCGATGCACGAACAATTGTGCAACTGAGAGATGTGTTGACTGCTACAAATACACGTGTGGCAAATGTACCAGGGACAGACCCAGGCAGTGCCAGGCATGTTCCGACAGTGCAGACAGACTGCTGAGTGAGTGCTGAAATGCTAGTCACACAAGAAGGACATGCCACTCACACACACACACGCAGCCCCCCACTGCAGCCTATTGTAAATGTGTCACCCTGGCCTGGATGCCACAAGTATATTAAAGCTGTGTCTGAGAGCAAGGGGGAGGTTCTCTAGTCAGGGGAACATTAGCATGCAATGCCTCCTGTCTCAGGCCAGTAGAGGGAGCTGGCTGCCCCTATAAAAACTGGTACTGGGGGCAGGGTTAGAGAGAACTGGATGACCTGTCTCAGGACTGAGACTTGTCCCAGAGCAGAGCAGGGACAGAAGGTTGTATTGCACCTAAGAGGAAGTGTGGCAGGAGGAGAGCCACAAGCCTGAGACAAGAGGCGAAGAGAGCCTGTCTTGGCAGATAAAGGACTTAATTTACCAGACTTCGGTGTCTGAGGCTGGGAGGATTCCACATCCCCCAGCAGATAACCAGTCCGCAGGGGACTGTATATTCCTTGGCCTAAGAAGCCTGGAGGCCCTGCCACAACAGAAGGGACCAGCAAAGCCGTACAAGGCTGGGAGCAGAAAGGAACCCACGTCGCAGGTCATACAGGCGAGAATACACGGAGAGCTCGGAAACGTGGGCTGTTACCCTATCAGGAGGAGATAGCCAGAAGGAGCGCAGAAAGCACGGTAGGCCTACACCCTCACCCTGACCAGGGCCAATCTCCCAATTGCTCTCAGACATCCAGGTCCCCTCCTAGCCGGGACTGTTTATGGGTCAGTTTACCTGTTTTAGTAAAGACCCTGGACTGCAACCTGTTGTCTGTGTGCTCCTTCGTGCCTCCAGCACTACCGGTACTGGGACTCTCACCACCATCACTCCCACCATCCATTATACTGCCCTGGGGCCGCACTCTTCCCGTGGGGAGTCATACTACCCTAGCTGCACATCTCATCAGCCCCAGCGGTCTGCATGCAGCGGCGGTTCCTAATAACCGCAATCCACGGGTGGCGTAGTCGGACATAATCAACAGCACATAACGGACTACCACTGGCCTGACCACCCTGAGCCACGGAACCGGGTTGCCACTACTACTCCCATCGTTCCCCTACTGCCCGGATCCGAGTGCCCCACGGCCCAGGGGGCGAGTCAGCTTTGGCGTAGTCGGCAGGATTGCAACCAACCCACCACAAACGGGTATTGCGTGCCTAGAAAAGACTTTGCACTTACCTGAAAAGAGGTTTCCCGCCATCCGGAGCCGTTTCCCGCCATTTCCAGCCGTCTCCCGCCATTTCCAGCCATCTCCCACCATCTTCCATCGGTTCCCGCCATCTTCAGCCTCTTTCCCGCCATCGGACGGCATCTTCAGGACGCCGCGCGGGAAGAAGAGGGGCGTGGACGTCCAAACCGCGCGAGATCCGAAGCTCAGCCCCACGCACCGACGCTGCGCAAGGTCCTGGAAGGGAGAGAGAGCGACGCTGACGTCATCAGGACGCGACGCAAGGTCCTCGTCCAGAGCAGCAGCAGCAGAGCCGCGGCCTACAGAAGAGGATCGTCGGAAGGTAGGCCACGCTTAACTAGGGGGGAGGAAGATGTCGGACACAGAGGCGCCCACTACCACCAACGCAGCTGCAGCAGCGGTGATGCCCTTTTCCCTGCCCTACACCCCTGGAGCGGCCTGGCTGCCCAAGTACTCAGGGGAGCCCCATGCCCTAACTGACTTTAAGGAAAGGCTGTACAGTTTGTTCCAAGTCTACCCCCTGACAGAGGAACAGAAGGTCAGCATACTAACAGGGCAGTTAACTGGCGCAGCCCAAAGGGAGGTAAAATCATGGCCCACTGAGGAGAAAAGGACTATGAAGGGTATTCTGGCCCGGCTGCGGGGTACCTTTGACACACGTACCTCCGCTGAGATTAAAATTAGGTTCTATGGATGTAAACAGCGGGCACAGGACAGCATCAGAGACTATGCCCTAAATCTGCAGGAAGCCTTGAGGGCTATTCAACAAACTGACCCGGGCAGTGTGCAGGAAACGGATAAGCTGCTAACAGAACAATTCATAGAAGGTCTGCTGTCTAGCGCCCACAGGGCCCAACTGCGCCTCATGTTCTTTAAGAACCCCGACCTGATCTTTGCCCAATTTAAGGACAGGGCCATAAGGGTGCTCCGTGAATCTGCAACCAGTGGCGCTATAAACCCCCGGCGCCCTGCTCTCACCTACCACCAGGAGGCGGCACCCTCCTCTATGGACCCCGTGGGGGCTGATGCACAGGCCGTGAACCAAGCCCCGTCGAAAGACCTGCACCACCAAGTCCAGGAGCTGACCAGGAGCGTCGCGGCGTTGACCAGGACCGTCCAGGCGTTGCAAGTGGACCCGTCAAGACCCATCGAGCTGGCTTCCAATTCGGAGGATGTCCCGTGGCGTCGATAGAGGAGGATCCCGTCGTTCCGAGGGAGGCCCACAGACCGCTACGCAGAGGATGGACAGCCCATTTGCCGTCGATGCAACCAGCCCGGACACATTTCCAGGTACTGTAATTTAAACGGGTCCAACCTGGGGCAGAGGGCCAACCCCCAGGCATAAGATCACCAGGCCCTTATAATTGGCGTGATAAGTACGTTGGGGGGCGCCCGGTTTTACCCGTGGTGCTGGACGGTATCCCCATGAGCGCCTTGCTGGATACTGGGTCGCAAGTAACCACTATCCCTTATGTACTTTTTAAGCAGTATTGGACTGATGCTGATATCACACGGTATCCAGACAGTAACTTGAGCATCATCGCCAGTAATGGCTTACCCGTGCCGCAGATGGGGTTCAAGGAGATGACCATTAAAATTGGTAAAGTTGAACTACCGGCACAGGGAGTGATTATTGTGGACATTGACCGTCGTGAAAGTCACCCTAAAATAACTGTGGGTACTATCGTGATTGAAAATTGTCTTTCAGAGGTGATTGTAATTCTACAACAGGTGGCGGTGAATGCTAGTTCCAGCCAACAGAGAGTCCTCAACAAGGAGATCAAAGCCCTGATGAGACGGCAGCAGGTAGAACTGTCTGGTGGTGAGATCGGTAGCGTAAGGATGAGTGACCCATTCCCCATTTCCATGCCTCCCAAAAGTGAAATGATGATCTGGTGTCGGACTGCAATCGGGTTGAGAGGTAGAGACTACCAAGCCATGGTAGAACCCGTGTACTCAGACAGCAGGCCCACCATTTTGACAGCCCGGGGGGAGGTTGATGTCCGTCATGGGAGGGTGCCCCTCCGCATCCTCAACATTGGGGAGAGGGAAGTGCACTTACCAGGGAACGCTACACTCGCCAAACTGTTTGTTGTCGAACACAAAGCTATCAGGGCCGTGGAACCCTTGCCTCCATCTCCACAGGTGGAGGGTAATGGCTCCCAGAAACAAAAGGAGGACTGGTGCCAGAAACTCCACGTGGGTGCTGTCTCCACTCCCCTGCACCAAAAACAAGGAGTCTACCGGGTGGTACAGGAGTACGAGAGAGTCTTTAGTAAGCACCCGCTAGACTTCGGCAGAGTAAAAGGGATAGAACACCACATCCCCACAGGGAGCCACCCACCAATAAAAGAGAGACACAGACCTGTACCCCCTGCACATTATCAGAACGCAAAGGGCATGCTAAGAGAAATGAAAGAAGCTGGGGTCATTAGAGATAGCTGTAGCCCCTCGGCAGCCCCCCTGGTTCTGGTAAAAAAGAAAGACGGTACCATGAGAATGTGCGTGGACTAGAGACAAATCAATCGTATCACCCACAAAGACGCATACCCGCTGCCCAGAAAAGTCTTTAGCCGCACTAAAATCAGCTAACTTCTTTTCTACTTTGGACCTTACTAGCGGGTACTGGCAGGTTCCTGTGGCAGAGGCTGACAAGGAGAAGACCGCCTTCACCACCATGACACCACCACGATGGGACTGAGCGAGTTCAACTGTATGCTTTTTGGGCTCTGCAACGCACCAGGGACCTTCCAGCGGTTGATGGAATGCTGTCTAGGGCACCGAAACGTCGAGACGGACCTCCTTTACCTGGACGACGTGATCATCTATTCGAAAACCTACGAGGACCATCTAAAGCACCTAGCTGAGGTGTTCGAAGCCCTGGCAGGCTACGGCCTGAAGGTGAAGCCATCGAAGTGTCACCTGTTGAAACCAAAGGTCCAGTACCTAGGGCACGTGGTAAGTGCGGAAGGAGTGGCCCCCAACCCTGACAAGGTCACGGCAATCAAGAGCTGGCCAAGCCCCTCGAACATCAGAGAGGTGAGACAGTTTCTCGGGTTGGTAGGCTACTACCGAAGGTTCATCCCAAGGTTCACTATGATGGCAGCTCCTATGCAGGACCTCCTGATCGGACAGTCTAAGTCCAGGAGCCAAAAGCCGCCCTTCAAGTGGGATAAACCGGAAGAGGAGTCCTTCCACCAGTTGAAGATGGCCCTCACGGGGGATGAGATCCTGGCCTACCCTGATTATGGTCAGCCTTTTATTCTCCACACGGACGCCAGTAATGTGGGACTGGGAGCCGTACTGTCCCAAAACCAACAGGGCAGAGAAAGGGTGATCGCGTACGCCAGCCGGAAGCTGAGGCCCACCGAGAGGAACCCGGAGAATTACAGCTCCTTCAAGCTAGAATTCTTGGCGGTGGTGTGGGCCGTGACGGAACGCTTCAAGCATTACCTGGCCTCCGCAAAGTTCACCGTGTACACGGACAACAACCCTTTGACACACCTGGACAATGCAAGGCTGGATGCCCTGGAACAGCGGTGGATGGCCCGTCTCTCCAACTATGACTTCGTGATCAAGTACCGGGTAGGCAAAACCAATGCCAACACGGACGCCCTATCAAGAATGCCTCACTTACCTGAAGGTGACGAAGACCCAGAAGAGCTGGAGGAGGTAGAACTCCCCGCGTTTCACCGGTATGGAGCCGCTCAATACTCCCACCACGTGAAGGAGGAGGATCTAACAACCGTGATGATCAATCCCCTACCTTACCACAGCTGGGCCGAGACCCAAGATAGTGACCCTGCCATCCGCCTGGTGAAAGATCTGTTGACCCAGGAAGACGTCCGCATGGATCCGGATGCCCCAGAGGAAGCCAAGCAGCTATGGAAGGAGAAGAGCAAGCTGTTCCTCTACGAAGGCAAGTTGTGCAGAAGGATTGTCAACCACCGGACGCACGAGCTGACCTGGCAAGTCGTGGTCCCAAGGCGGGATGCAACTATGGTCCTGGGGGCTTACCATGACAGAGCGGGGCACTTCGGTTGGAAGAAACTGGAGTTCCTGCTAAGAGGAAGGTTCTTTTGGGTCGGCATGAGAGGAGCTGTAGAAAAATGGTGCAGAGACTGTGGCCCTTGTCACCTAAGGAGGAAGGACCGCACCAGCCAGAAGACACCCTTGAGGCCCATCGTCACCACGCAGCCTCTTGAGCTGGTAGCTGTGGACCATGTCAAATTGGCTCCCAGCTGGTCAGGATACATCTATGCCCTGAAAATCGTGGACCACTATTCCCGTTTTCTAGTGGTGGTCCTGATAAAGGGCTTGACAGCACAAACAGCGGCCAGAGCCTTCCAGCAATACTTCTGCCGTCCAGACGGGTATCCGGAACAGGTCCTGACAGACCAGGGTACAGCGTTCGAGGCTGAAATCTTCCAGGAGTTCTGCAACCTCTATGGCTATAAGAAGATTCGGACAATGCCTTACCATCCACAAACCAGCGGGATGTGTGAGAAGATGAACAATATAGTTATCAATCTCCTGAAGACGTTGCCCCTGGAGGAACGCAGCCTGTGGCCAGAAAAACTGCCGGACCTGATAGACTTATACAACCATATCCCGGTGAATGCTACCAACTGCACCCCGGCTTACTTGATGCGAGCCAGACCGGGTAAGCTGCCCGTAGACCTGGAGATGGGAGTCCTAACACCTGAGGACGCCTCCACGGATGCGGACTGGGATACGGAAAGGCAACTGCAGTACAAGAAGGTACAGGAGAGTGTGGAGAGGAGCCTGGCCCAGGTGAGAGAAAGGCAAGAAAGACTCTTCAACCCCTGCTGGTCCCTTAGAACCTGGTGAGCAGGTCCTGAAGCGAAAGAGAAGACTACATAAGTTGGACGACCGGTGGGAAAGGGAACCCTACACCGTACTGCAGTCTGACCACGACAACCCAAAGGTGTGCGTAATCACCAAGGACGGAGGAGAAACCACTAGTGTCGTCTCCAGAGACCATCTCAAAAGGTACCCTGAGCAACTCCGTAGTGAAGAAGAGGATCAGAGTGACCTTGAACCCGCAGAGGACAAGGAAGAAATGATCAGCACCGTTCTCGGAGAGTTCCCTCAGTCCTGGACTCGCATAAATGATGCCATAGTGGTACCCGTCCTGCATTTCCTGCAACCGGCACAGCAACAACCAACACCAGAGCCGGAAGGTGAAGAGGAGCAAGCGGTTCCAGAGGCAGAAGAGCCTGTACCAGCAGCCCAGGAGAGTCAACCCTCTGCTGACAGTGAGCCTGCCATGCCTGCGGTAAGCCAAAGGACCCGCAGACAGCTGCCTGCCCTACCTGTACACCCAGCTGGTAGCTGTATCCATAACGCTAGTGGGGAAAGCCAAGTCAGTCCACCACCAGCCAGTGGGTTAAGGAGGTCAACCAGGAGCACAAAGGGGCAGATACCCGCTCGCTGGAGAATATAGAGTGTACTAAAATTGTAAATAACCCTGTTGCCAAATGTTGAAATGTTTGCAAAGTTATATGCATGTTTGGTAATTCTGTGTTTCAGTTTCTTGCAGCTACCGTAAGGACTCAAAGGTTATGGACTTTTTATAACCGGGACCTTGTATGGACTGCGTTTGGAGCCTAACCCAGGAATGAACTAAGACTGTAAAGGACTTGGGGTAGGACAGACCCCCACCTGGTTAAGGCTCCCCGTTGTATTGGTGATATGGACACCCGGTCACAGACCACACTGTGACCTTAAGAACTCAATCTGTGCGCCGTCTGTCTGTTAATGTTTTATAGTCATGTATATTGTCTTTGTTTATTGTTTAGTCCCGAAGTACTAAAATTCTACTAGGGGGGAATGTGTCACCCTGGCCTGGATGCCACAAGTATATTAAAGCTGTGTCTGAGAGCAAGGGGGAGGTTCTCTAGTCAGGGGAACATTAGCATGCAATGCCTCCTGTCTCAGGCCAGTAGAGGGAGCTGGCTGCCCCTATAAAAACTGGTACTGGGGGCAGGGTTAGAGAGAACTGGATGACCTGTCTCAGGACTGAGACTTGTCCCAGAGCAGAGCAGGGACAGAAGGTTGTATTGCACCTAAGAGGAAGTGTGGCAGGAGGAGAGCCACAAGCCTGAGACAAGAGGCGAAGAGAGCCTGTCTTGGCAGATAAAGGACTTAATTTACCAGACTTTAGTGTCTGAGGCTGGGAGGATTCCACATCCCCCAGCAGATAACCAGTCCGCAGGGGACTGTATATTCCTTGGCCTAAGAAGCCTGGAGGCCCTGCCACAACAGAAGGGACCAGCAAAGCCGTACAAGGCTGGGAGCAGAAAGGAACCCACGTCGCAGGTCATACAGGCGAGAATACACGGAGAGCTCGGAAACGTGGGCTGTTACCCTATCAGGAGGAGATAGCCAGAAGGAGCGCAGAAAGCACGGTAGGCCTACACCCTCACCCTGACCAGGGCCAATCTCCCAATTGCTCTCAGACATCCAGGTCCCCTCCTAGCCGGGACTGTTTATGGGTCAGTTTACCTGTTTTAGTAAAGACCCTGGACTGCAACCTGTTGTCTGTGTGCTCCTTCGTGCCTCCAGCACTACCGGTACTGGGACTCTCACCACCATCACTCCCACCATCCATTATACTGCCCTGGGGCCGCACTCTTCCCGTGGGGAGTCATACTACCCTAGCTGCACATCTCATCAGCCCCAGCGGTCTGCATGCAGCGGCGGTTCCTAATAACCGCAATCCACGGGTGGCGTAGTCAGACATAATCAACAGCACATAACGGACTACCACTGGCCTGACCACCCTGAGCCACGGAACCGGGTTGCCACTACTACTCCCATCGTTCTCCTACTGCCCGGATGCGAGTGCCCCACGGCCCAGGGGGCGAGTCATAAATATGTGTGGAATTGTTTTATTGCTTGTATTTTTTTAATTATTTTTATAACAAAAATAAAAAGCATCCTTTGATGCGTGCTCCTTTACTCCCCTACCCCCATGTATTTGTCTTTACCCTCCCCCTCTCCCCTCTTCCCACTTCTCCTCCCCTAACATCCCTCCCTGTTGTATAATTTGCTGATATTGTTTTCTTGTTCACTGTCTTGTCACATTTGTTTGGCCATGCCGCTTATACACTGCTCATCCTGAAAATGTGACTATTGTTTGATGTTGGTGTGAAATAACCCTTTATTGAAAATAAAAATAAAAAAAAATAAAAAGCATGGAAACAAATAACAGTTGTTCTTTTGTATATTTTTCACACTGAAATTTCAGTCCTCTTGTGTGAATTTCGCGAAAAAAAATTGCACGAAAAAAATCGCAACCCATTCAAGTCAATGGGTGCGAAAAAAAATCATATAGGTCATATATATTGGTCATATAGATCACTCCTCTGGGATTTTTTCGCACGAAAAAATCGCACAAAAAAAATCGCAGGAAAATCGCACCTATGAAAAAAATCGCACGAAAAAAATCACAGGTGTGCTTGGTGCCATTGAAATACATTGGCATATCGCAGAAAAAAAATCACATCGCATTGCGATGCGATTTTCGCGCAATTTTTTTTCGCTAGTGTGCTTGAGGCCTTAGACACAAATGCTTCTGGTCATTACTCACAGCCGTACCTTGCTCTAAAATTTATAATTCTCTATTTAAAATATATAAAAAATGATTCATTGTTTCAGTGCTTTTTGGCTCAAATAAAACTAAACTAAATACAATATGCATAGTCTTTATATTATCAAATACAATAAACTGAATAGAACTAACTAGAAACTAAATGGCTAAACTCAATGGAAAACAACAACCTCCTGTGGTGCCACAGTAATGGCCTTAATTACAGAACAAAAGATGGTGATTATAGGATGTTAGCTAAAATCCTTCAGGTCATTCGACCCGTCTCTGGGTTCCAAAGGTAGAAATGTTAAATTACCCCTCTCTGGGACTTCTAGTGTTAAAATATCACCAAAAAGTTCTATCTTCGTCTCATCAGACCAGAGAATCTTATTTCTCATAGTCTGGGAGTCCTTCATGTGTTTTTGAGAAAACTCTATGCGGGCTTTCATATGTCTTGCACTGAGGAGAGGCTTCCGTCGAGCCACTCTGCCGACTGGTGGAGGGCTGCAGTGATAATTGAACTTTCTTCCATCTCCCTAATGCATCTCTGGAGCTCAGCCACAATGATCTTGGGGTTCTTCTTTTCCTCTCACCAAGGCTCTTCTCCCACGATTGCTCAGTTTGGCTGGACGGCCAGGTCTAGGAAGACTTCTGGGGGTCCCAAACTTCTTCCATTTAAGGATTATGGAGGCCACTGTGCTCTTAGGAACCTTGAGTAATGCAGAAATTCTTTTGTAACCTTGGCCAGATCTCTGCAATGCCACAATTCTGTCTCTGAGCTCCTTGGGCAGTTCCTTTGAGCTCATGATTCTCATTTGGTCTGACATGCACTGTGAGCTGTGAGGTCTTATATAGACAGGTGTGCGCCTTTCCAAATCAAGTCCTATCAGTTTAATTAAACACAGCTGGACTCCAATGAAGGAGTAGAACCATCTCAAGGAGGATCATAAGGAAATGGACAGCATGTGACTTAAATATAAGTGTCTGAGCAAAGGGTCTGAATACTTATGACCATGCGATATTTCAGTTTTTCTTTTTTAACAAATTTGCAAAAAATTCTCCATTTCTGTTTTTGTTTCAGTCAAGATGGGGTGCAGAGTGGACTTTAATGAGAAAAAAAATGAACTTTTTAGAACTTACCAAATGGCTGCAATGAAGCAAAGAGTGAAAAATGTAAAGGGGTCTGAATACTTTCCGTACCCACTGTATTGTAGCTAATTTATTTCCATCAAGTGTGGAGTATAACAATAGCGTTGTTTTGTCTTACTCTTGAATGCTTTAACTTCTCAGGATCACTGAGTAAATAATCTGACACTTGACTGCTTTATAATCAGCTCATATTGTTTACTATTAGGTTAGATACAGGATATGAAGCAGTAAGGTGCTCTACCATCAATCAATCTAATACACATCCCTCTAGCACTTATTGCCTCTTTGTATTCAGAGAGGCTCATATAAACTGATAGAGCATTGACACATACTCAGGACCATAATGTCTCTCCTGACTCATTACTGTGTCAAGCCACCTCTAACAAAGCACTGACACACTGAGGATCATAATGTAACTACCCACTAACTACAGTGTCAGGCCACCTCGATGCGTTTCACCCATAATTAATGCTATTAGGCACATCAGGAGGTTCATTCATTTGCAAGTGCTTAATTTACATGCACAGGAGCCCATACTCTTTCTCAAGTAGGGGTTCTTGCTCAAGTAGGGAAAAGTTTCGGAAGATTGTGAGGGAGTACCTTGTTGACCGTACCAACGTCCTCCGTGATTCCTCTGTGCCTTTTAATTATTGGGTATCCAAGCTAGACACTTGGAATGAACTCGCTCTTGGAGGTCCTGGGCTGCCCTGCCGCTAGCGTGTTATCGGAGCGTGTTTTTAGGGCCGCTGGGGGAATTATAACTGATAAGCGCACCCACATGTCAACTGAAAATGCTGACAGGCTGACTCTTATAAAAATGAACAAGGGCTGGATTGGGCCAGATTTCTCAACACCACTGAATGATAGCAGCGTAACATAAATTCAAATACAGTGTCTTTTTTTGGGAGGTCTAACTCTATTCCCATGCACCTCTGTCTTCACACCCAGGCATGGGTATACACTTCCTGATTTTGGCTATTTGCTCTTGTCCCCCTCCTTTTCCTCATCCTCCACATCCTCCTCCATATCACCACCATATTTACCATATCACCATATCTACGTCTCTTGCAAGTGACATTGGAGTTCCTCCAATATTTTGGCACCCATTAAATTCACTGCATAGGCAACAATATGGGAGGTCTACTTCCTAATAATGGGAATATTATTTTCAGGATGCCCTCCAACCTCTACATCTCTTGCAAGGGGAATTGGAGTACCTCTAAATTTTTGGCAGCCGTTGCATTCACTGAATAGGCAAACAATATGGGAGACCTACTTCCTAAAAATGGGAAGAGAGGTCAAAGAGGTCAATAAATCTTCAGCATTGTGCAGTTTGTCACCTAAGCATATTTGCTTCAGCACAGCCTGATGCCGCTTGGCCGAGGCAGTGCTGCAGTGCTTCCAGCTTGCGACTGATGTGGTCATTTTGGAGATGGAGGCTGAAGAGGTGGAGGAGGAGGTGCAGGAGCAGTAGAATGTGGGGGCAACCCTGATTGACCCCAGGCCCGCAATTCTTAGCATCAGGAGGACGTTTTCCATCCCAAGGCCCAACTGGGTCCCAGATTCCACTATATTAACCCAGTGTGCCATCAGCGAGATGTACTGTCCCTCCCCACAAGCACTTGTCCACATGTCCGTGGTTAGGTGGACTTTCCCAGTAACTGCATTATTGAGGGCACATGTAATGTTGTGGGACACGTGCTCATGTAATGCAGAGATGGCACACCGGGAGATATAGTGGCGGCTGGGGACTGAGTACCGAGGGACAGCTGCCATGAGGTTGTGGAAAGCTTCCGTCTCCACGAGCCTAAAAGGCAACTTTTCGAGCACAAGCATTCGCGAAATGTGTGAATTTAGTAGTGTGGCCTGTAGGGTTTTGGCTGCGTATTTGCGCTTGCGTACCAAGGACTGGGGTAGGGACAACTGAATACTGCGCAGGGACAAGGACTTGCTGATGGTTCTAGTTGAGAGTGTTCAACGACAGATGCAGGGCGGGAGGCATCTTGGCGTGCGCCATGGACAGGGGATTTGTGTGCACGCACAACAGCAGAACAAGCAGTGGTGTCACCAGCAGTCAACGTTTCTGGACCCTGTGGTTCGGCTCACTTAGACGGGTGCTTTGCTGCCATGTGCCCGATCATGCTGGTGGTGGTCTGGCTGCTAGTTTTGCTACCCCTGCTGATGGTGGCCTGGCAGGTGGTGCAAATGGCCTTTTTGGGGTTATCTGCAGAGTCTTTAAAAAAATATCCAGACTCGGGAAGACCTAACAGTTATAGTGTGGTGCCCTCTTTGTATAGGGTGCTGCCCTCTTTGTACAGGGAGCTGCCCTCTTTGTATAAGGAGGTGCCCTCTTTGTACAGGGAGCTGCCCTCTATGTATAGGATGGTGCCCTCTTTAAATAGTGTGGTGCCCTCTTTGTATAGGGAGCCGCCCTCTTTGTACAGGGAGCTGCCCTCTTTGTATAAGGAGGTGCCCTCTTTGTATGGGGCGGTGTCCTCTCTGTATAGGAAGGTGCCCTCTTTGTATAGGTGGGTGTCCTCGTTGTATAGGCAGGTGTCCTCTTTATATAGGGAGGTGCGCTCTTTGTATAGGGAGGTGCCCTATTTGTACAGGGTGGTGTTCTCTTTGTATTGGAAGTGCCCTCTTTATAGAGGGTGGTGCCCTTTTTGTATATGGGGTCTCCTCTTTGTATAGGGGGTGTCCTCTTTACATAGGGAGGTGCCCTCTTTGTATAGGGAGGTGCCCTCTATGTATAGGGGGTGTCCTCTTTGTATAGGGGGTGTCCTCTTTATATAGGGAGGTGCCCTCTTTGTATAGGGAGGTGCCAGCTTTGTGTAGGGAGGTGCCCTCTTTGTATAGGGCAGTGCCCTTTTTGTATAGGGTGGTGCCCTCTTTGTATAAGGCGGGGCCCTCTTTGTATAGGGAGGTGCCCTATTTGTATAGGGAGGTGCCCTCTTTACATAGGGTGGTGTCCTCTTTGTATAGGGAGGGGCCCTCTTTGTATGGGAAGGCTCCCTCTTTATATCGGGAGGTGCACTCTTTGTATAGGGATATGCCCTCTTTGTATAGGGTGGTGCACTCTTTGTACAGGGAGGTGCACTCTTTGTATAGGGTGGTGCCCTCTTTGTACAGAGAGGTGCCCTCTTTGTATAGGGTGGTGCCCTCTTTGTACAGTGAGGTGCCCTCTTTTTATAGGGTGGTGCACTCTTTGTATAGGGAGGTGCCCTGTTTGTATAGGTTGGTGCCCTCTTTTTACATGGAGGTGCCCTCTTTGTATAAGGTGGTGCCCTCTTTGTACAGGGTGGTGCCCTCTTTGTATAGGGTGGCACCCTCTTTGTACAGTGAGGTGCCCTCTTTGTATAGGGAGGTGCCCTCTTTGTACAGGGAGGTGCTCTCTTTGGTTTTGGTGGTGCCTTCATTGTATAGGGAGGTGCTCTCTTTGTACATGGAGATGCCCTCTTTGTATAGGGTGGTGCCCTCTTTGTACAGGGTGGTGCCCTCTTTGTATGGGGTGGTGCCCTCTTTGTACAGTGAGGTCCCCTCTTTGTATAGGGTGGTGCCCTCTTTGTACAGTGAGGTGCCCTCTTTGTATAGGGTGGTGCCCTCTTTGTATAGGCTGGTGCCCTCTTTTTACATGGAGGTGCCCTCTTTGTATAGGGTGGTGCCCTCTTTGTACTGGGTGGTGCCCTCTTTGTATAGGGTGGTGCCCTCTTTGTACAGTGAGGTGCCCTCTTTGTACAAGGTGGTGCCCTCTTTGTACAGTGAGGTGCCCTCTTTATACAGTGTGGTGCCCTCTTTGTATAGGGTGGTGCCCTCTTTGTGCAGTGAGGTGCCCTCTTTGTGTAGGGTGGTGCCCTATTTATATAGGTAGGTGCCCTCTTTGTACAGGGTGGTGCCCTCTTTGTACAGGGAGGTGTTCTCTTTGGTTATGGCGGTGCCCTCTTTGTATAGGGAGGTGCCCTCTTTATATAGGAAGGTGCCCTCTTTATATAGGGTGGTGCCCTCTTTGAATAGGGAGGTGCCCTCTTTATAAAGGGTGGTGCCCCCTTTGGTTAGGGTGGTGTCCTCTTTGTATAGGGAGGTGCTCTCTTTGTATAGAGAGGTGCACTCTTTGTATAGAGAGGGGCCCTCTTTGTTTAGGGAGGTGAACTCTTTGTACAGGGAGGAGCACTCTTTGTATAGGGTGGTGCCCTCTTTGTACAGGGAGGTGCCCTCTTTTTATAGGGTGGTGCACTCTTTGTATAGGGAGGGGCCCACTTTGTTTAGGGAGGTGCACTCTTTGTATAGGGTGGTGCCCTCTTTGTATAGGCTGGTGCCCTCTTTGTACATGGAGGTGCCCTCTTTGTATAGGGTGGTGCCCTCTTTGTACAGGGTGGTGCCCTCTTTGTATAGGGAGGTGTCCTCTTTTTATAGGGAGGTGCCCTCTTCGTATAGGGCGGTGCCCTCTTTGTATAGGGAGGTGCTCTCTTTGGTTATGGCAGTGTCCTCTTTGTATAGGGCGGTGCCCTTTTAGTATAGGAAGGTGCTCTGTTTGGTTATGGCGGTGCCCTCTTTGTATAGGGCGGTGCCCTCTTTGTAGAGGGAGGTGCTCTCTTTGGTTATGGCGGTGTCCTCTTTGTATAGGGCGGTGCCCTCTTTGTATAGAAAGGTGCTCTCTTTGGTTATGGTGGTGCCCTCTTTGTATAGGGCGGTGCCCCCTTTGTATAGGGAGGTGCTCTCTTTGGTTATGTCCTCTTTGCATAGGGTGGTGCCCTCTTTGTATAGGCTGGTGCCCTCTTTGTACATGGAGGTGCCCTCTTTGTATAGGGTGGTGCCCTCTTTGTATAGGCTGGTGCCCTCTTTGTACATGGAGGTGCCCTCTTTGTATAGGGTGGTTCCCTCTTTGTACATGGAGGTGCCCTCTTTGTATAGGGAGGTGTCCTCTTTGTATAAGGAGGGGCCCTCTTTTTATAGGGTGGTGCACTCTTTGTATAGGGTGGTGCCCTCTTTGTATAGGCTGGTAGCCTCTTTTGTACATGGAGGTGCCCTCTTTGTATAGGGTGGTGCCCTCTTTGTACAGGGTGGTGCCCTCTTTGTACAGGGAGGTGCCCTCTTTGTATAGGGAGGTGTCCTCTTTGTACAGGGAGGTGCCCTCTTTTTATAGGGTGGTGCACTCTTTGTATAGGGTGGTGCCCTCTTTGTATAGGCTGGTACCCTCTTTGTACATGGAGGTGCCCTCTTTGTATAGGGTGGTGCCCTCTTTGTACAGGTTGGTGCCCTCTTTGTACAGGGTGGTGCCCTCTTTGTATAGGGTGGTGCCCTCTTTGTACATGGTGGTGCCCTCTTTGTATAAGGGGTGTCCGCTTTATATAGGGAGGTGCCCTCTTTGTATAGGGTGGTGCCCTCTTTGTACATGGAGGTGCCCTCTTTGTATAGGGTGGTGCCCTCTTTGTATAGGGAGGTGTCCTCTTTGTATAGGGAGGGGCCCTCTTTTTATAGGGTGGTGCACTCTTTGTATAGGGTGGTGCCCTCTTTGTATAGGCTGGTACCCTCTTTTGTACATGGAGGTGCCCTCTTTGTATAGGGTGGTGCCCTCTTTGTACAGGGTGGTGTCCTCTTAGTATAGGGTGGTGCCCTCTTTGTACAGGGTGGTGTCCTCTTTGCATAGGGCGGTGTCCTCTTTGTATAGGGCGGTGCCCTCCATTATCCAGTTATTTACCAATATAAAACCCTATAAACGCTTTCTTTATGACCTATTTAATATTTGCAGTGGTGATCGGGAAGAAATACCCAAGTTCCTTACAGGACTGAACTCTAATACCTGGAGAATCACCTTTACGCCTATATATTATATCAGTGACTATATGAACTTTTCAGATGTTAACATTTCTCATGAGGAAAATGATTTATTAATAAGACATTTTTCAATAATGTCGACCTGAACATTTACATTCATTCAGTGGACATCACCACAAATGGCATAATAATATCACTTTAATCAATACCAACGTATAAAACGGACCTGCAGCTGAGAAGAAGACTTTACTTCATAAGCAGGAATTTCAAGAGAAGGTTTTAAGAAGCAAAACTTTCCAAGAGGTCTTGTAAAAAAGGGGCTTCTCAAAGAACTCAGAACCTCTCACAAAAACAACAAACTCAAATTCAATCCGTGAATTGCCTTTACCTTCATCTCTTTGGTCTAAGCCTCCTCGGGCAGCTGGTGGTTCGCTGTACATCATGTGTGTAGCAGGTTACAACAGCCAGACGGGTCTACTAAGTACTAAAGATGACGGTCATGAGAGGTGGATAATCCTGACTAGGAGTCAGTAAAAGTGGCATTTTATGGTGAATTTGGTGAAATCTCTTCGTATATTAGTTGTTTTCATATATTTACATTGTTGTTTCATTGTTTTTTTGCAAACGGCAGAAAGTTTGTATATGTTACTAATAAACAGATTCTACAATATGGGGGGAAGGTAATTTTGATTGTAGCTGTAGGATACTTCATTCCTGAGACGTAACTGGAAGCTGCAGACATGTGTATATTCATCCATAAGAAATGCATCAATGATCTGCGCTGAGCCGTCCATTGGACCCTATAGAATCGCACATTAAGGGAATGATCCTACAGAGCGGATCCCTGATGTTATGTCGGGAAGCAGAGCAAGACACAAGGACTCAATAAGCAGCAGAGAATTTCTGCATTCTCTTTTGTCCCTTTTACATAGCACACTATGTAGGTTTATCCCTTTGTTTGTCTATTGATAGATTGACCATCATGTATTCCTCAGGGGGTGTTAGTCCATGTTTGTTACCATAAGTAGCTAAAAACAGAAAAAACTGGCCAGCACTTCCAAAGGAAGAAATAGGTGTGTACAGGTGCTTACTAGGAGCAACTATCTCCATAAATAGCTAACAAACAAAGTAGCACTCTGCAACACTAAGAATGTAAATATGAAGTATGAAATATGAATAGCATTACTGCTGTAGAAAATAGAAATAAATGAGAAACCTTAGCGCATAAATTGGCCAATTCATGTGTACCTGGTAGCCACGATAAAGCGTCTCTCAAAATACCAGGACCCAACAAATGTTAACTCCTCTCTAAGAGACTATGTCTGCTTGTGTGTGGGATAATAAGATCCTGTTGCAATTAAAACCACCTGTGGCCTAGAGGCGGACGCTCAGTCAGAGCCTATACATAGAAACAGAAAAAACTGACGGTATTTGCAAAACAAGAAATAGGTGTGTACAGGTGCTTACTAAGAGCAACTATCTCCATATATCACTAGCAAACAAAGTAGCACTCTGCAACGCTAAGTATGTAAATGTGAAGTATGAAATATGAATAGCATTACTGCTGTAGAAAATAGAAATAAATGAGAAATCTTAGCGCATAAATTGGCCAATTCATATGTACCTGGTAGCCACGATAAGGCGTTTCTCAAAATACCAGGACCCTACTAATGTGAACTCCTCTCTAAGAGACTATGTCTGCTTGTGTGTGGGATAATAAGATCCTGCTGTAATTAAAACTGCCTGTGGCCTAGAGACGGACACTCAGTCAGAGCCTATACATAGAAACAGGAAAAACTGACCGGCACATCCAAAACAAGAAATAGATGTGTGCATGCAGCAGGATCTTATTATCCCACACACAAGCAGATGGATGTCTCTTAGAGAGGAGTTCACATTGGTAGGTTCCTGGTATTTTGAGAAACGCCTTATCGTGGCTACCAGGTACACATGAATTGGCCAATTTCTCATTTATTTCTATTTTCTGCAGCAGTAATGCTATTCATATTTCATATATTTCATGTTCGCACACATAGCGTTGCAGAGTGCTACTTTGTTTGTTAGTCATAAGTAGCTAAATACACTGCTGTACAAGAGACTGCCTCTCCATGATGCACAGGCTTTATGTCGGTAAGCATGAAATGAAGTGCAGAGATTTAGGATTAGACCACGGACCCACTATCAGTATTTGGTCAGTATTCAGTCAGAATTTTTTCTCAGGAGTGGAAGCCAAAACCAGGTGAGGAACAATCAGAGAAAAGGTCTAATAGAAACAAGTCACCAATTCTGCATTTATCACCCACTCCTGGTTTTGTTTCCCACTCCTGCGAAAAAATACTGACCAAATACTGATAGTGGGACCATGGCCTTAGATTAAGAGGAAAGTGTGTAGCAAGGAGAAATATTATAAGTTTAGTATATCTGTATTTCAAGGGCCAGTTATGGTGCAACTAAGAGATTTATTTACATGATCAATCACCCCAGTCCTCAGACCGGCCCAGTGCTCCCCATGGAGTGCCTCCTACCTGGTGACTGAGTTTTATGGACTCTCAATTCTACATAGACAATGTCTTCCCAAGATGTCTCTCATGTGGTTGAGATCGGTGCATCTATGGGGCATCGTACACCAGTAACATTACTTTTTGTAGCTCACATCACAAAGTAGAGTAAGAATTAAAGTGTTTTGCCTTTTGAACTTTGGATTGTTGGCATCTGTGAATGTTTCTTTGATGGGAACAGTTTTTGTGTTCTCCGAGCTTTTTGACAGCTAGTTGTAGCCGAATTCCAGTCCAGCAGATCTTCACCCAAACATCTAATTTCTTTTACTGCTTACTAAAAGCTCTCGACTATTCCTCTCCGGCCTCAGAAGTATGATGTAACATTTCGGGAGGAAGATGCAGCTCAGAAGTCCAGCGCTGGAAGCCAAGATGGCAAACACCTGCACGGCTACAGTATATTTACCGCTGGTGCTCAGATAAGCCGGGATGAACGAGATCCAGACACAGCAGAAGACCAACATGCTGAAAGTGATTAGTTTGGCCTCATTGTAGGTTCCTGGAAGGTTCCTTGCCAGAAAAGCTGCAAAGAAACTTATCATTGCCAAGAAGCCCATAAACCCCAAAGTCATGTAGAAGAACAACTTATGTCCTTCATTACACTCAAATATTATCTTGTGGTTTTCTATCTCAGTGTTCAGTGAAGGGAAAGGAGGAGACTTGTAAAGCCAAACAGAGCAAATTACAATCTGCAAACCGGAACAAAGTCCTACAACGTGACGTGGGATTACTGGTCCTAACCATTTCCTCAGAGGACTATTAAGTCTGGTGGCTTTAAATGCCAAGATCACCATGATGGTCTTTGCCAGGACTGTGGAGATGCTGATGGAGAAGACCACGCTAAAGAAAGTTTGCCTTAGTAGGCAGGTGACATTCGATGGTTGACCAATGAAGAGCAAACAGCAGAGAAAGCAGAGAATAAGAGACACCATCAAGATGTAGCTGAGCTCCCTGTTGGTGGCTTTGATGATTGGTGTTTCTTGGTGTTTAGCAAACAATATTAAGATGCAGATAGTAAGAGATGAGAAGATGACAACCATGATGACCAACATAATTCCCAATGGTTCCTCATACGTAAGAAATTCTATCACTTTTTGGATGCATCTGTCTTTCTCCTCACTTGACCACTGGTCTGGAGGACACTTAACACACTCACTGGCATCTGAAATATAAGAAGACATCATTTCAGATGTAGGCAAAATTAGGTTTCCAGATTTGGTTAAGAATATTAAATGGAATCTGCTAAGAAACAAAGCAGTTTGATGTAGGGGCTGAGAGCCTGATTCCAGGGATGTGTCATGTACTGGGCTACTCGCTGTCATTTTGATACAATCACTATTTTCTCTGCTGCAGATCTAGCAGTGCTCTGAATGTTGAGCCCTGCGTAACCCCACTGGTGAACATTGACAGAAAGCTGATAATCAGTGGTGGGAGTGAGGTTGGACTTAGGGGGCACAAAACACCTAGTCCTGTAATCATAATCTAAACAGCAACACAGAGCCCAGTAAGTGACACAGTACTGGAATCAGACACTCAGCCCGTACATCATGCTGCTCTCAGATTACATAGCACAATCTTTCTGACAGCTTCCCTTTAATGCATTAATTTTTCAACCTCAAATGTCTTCATAAGCTTTATATGGCTAATGGCTGTTGATGCTGTGGTCAGGACTTGGAAGAGCGATGCGGAAGAACATAGTTGAGGGAGACAGCTTACCCGCTTTCATTGAAGAGATCCAGCAGTGAATGGAAATTTATTTACAGGCAATATTCCATGAAAAAACAATAGTCAAGCTAGATTATATCAACAAAATCAGAGACTGGTCCAAAAGAAGAGAGACCGGTACTCTTCTCTGCATCGACGAGGGACACAAGATCCCCAACTCTCCTGTCTACATACAGGTTTCCATCTGTCTTGGAGGAGTCTCTGGCATTGGCGCTATGTTCTACTTTTCATCCTTTTTTCCATTGAACATTGACTGTAAATAATAAAATGCTGGTTGTCTCTCCAGTTGAGTCTAGAGATGGCCACATACACAGTATAGCTGTTGGTGAACGCTGGTCCACCTGGTGGTCATCCCTCCTGACTCATTTAGTGTAGATATTTTCTGACGATACCACTCATGGTCTCTCATCTACCAGAGAAGAAAAGGGTCGGGCTTTAGAGTTCAAATTGCTCAATCCTTATATCCACATCACCTATTGGGGGGCGTTGGGACGGCCCCCATACCAATGAAATGGAGGCCGATCCCAACATTATCAACCAGCTTAACCAGCCAAAATCTAATTTGTGTAGGAGTCTTATATTATCTCATTCATCCAAACAGTAACCTGCTCTCTACAGAGAAAGAGCAAGAACATGGAAATATTGTGCCTCTCTACATGGATATCTCTCAGTTATGGAGGAGTGTGTTGCATTTCTCACACGGATTTTGTTTGCATATGGAAGGATATATAACAATGCTAGAATATATATTGCATAATTAAGTGATGGATCTTACCAGTGTCGTTGGCCACCTCACTCACAGAACAGGGCAGGCAGTCATAGCAGCAGACAGGTTGTCCTTGTCGTGGGACCTTCCTCTGCCCGGGAAGACACTGGACGCTGCAGACAGAACTGGGCACCTAGAAGAAGTAAAGTCGAGAGGATAATTGGAAGGTAGAACTATGGTGTAGCGCCAGCGTCTCTGCCTCCACCCGGCTTTGGACCCCGGCTTTCTGTGCCTCCACATTTTGGTGGTGACCCTGTCCTATGTTGGGGCTTCATAAATCAGTGCACACTGCACTTTGAACTCCTGGCACACCAGTTCACCTCGGACCGGGCCAAGGTGGCATTCATCATGTCTCACCTCACTGGAGAGGCATTGGCGTAGCTTAACCCTATGTGGGAGAGAGGGGATGCTCTGGTGTCTGATCTCCAGGCTTTCCTCACAGCTTTTCAGAAGGTGTTCAATGAGCCCAGACGAAAATCTTCTACTGCCTCCTCACTTCTCCGACTCCGCCAAGGGAGTCTCTTTGTGGGCCCGTATGCCGTGCATTTCCGAACCCTTGCATCTGAACTTGCCTGGAACAATGAGGCCCTAGTGTCCACCTTTTGGGAGGGCCTTTCCGGATGGATCAAAGATGAGCTAGCCGGTCGTGACATGCCTCCCTCCCTGGACGACCTGGTGTCATTAGCTACCCGGATTGACATTCGTTTTCTGGAATGCGGTAAGGAGATGGCCCGTGAGACGAAACCTCTGTGCCTCTCTCCCATCCTCCAAAGTCCAGTCTCGCAACCTGCACTCCCCCGGGTGTCTTCTTCAGAGCCTATGCAAATTGACCTAGTTAAGATGGTCAAGTCTCGCCAGGAGACCCGTCGTGCCGAGGGGAGTTGCTTCTATTGTGGCAATATAGAGCATCAGTTCCACTCTTGCCCGGTGAGACCAGGAAACTCCAGTGTCTAGGACCGCCGAGACTGCCCATCTGGTTATCAGAGCCGCTGGGAATCTCATTCAACAGGCCATTGTGGAGCGTTTTCAGATTCCTACCATATGTCCGGCGGATCCTTTAGCAGTTTCCTCTGTGGATGGAAAGCTTCTCTCTGAAACCACCTTGTTGGTCACTGAGCCGGTAACTCTCAGGGAATGCTGCATTTGGAGAAAATCTCCTTTTACGTTCTGTCCGGTCTCTCTCACTCCCTCTTGCTTGGCCTTCCTTTGTTACAGAGACATGAGCCTGTCCTGAATTGGAGCTCGGGTGAGGTGCTCCGCTGGGGTCAGGAATGCCATAAGACCAATCTGGTTCCGGTTCGTCCTCCTTGACCCCCTTCTACTCCGGCTAACCTACCTGGTCTGCCAGCACCCTACTGGTCCTATGTGGATGTCTTTGATAAAAAGGAGGCAGAGACACTACCCCCTCATAGGCCGTATGATTGCCCCATCGACCTAATACCTGGTGCTTCACCTCCTCGTGGGGCGAATCTACTCCTTGTCACTGGCAGAGACCCGTGCCATGTCTGAATACATTTAAGAAAATCTTGCTAGGGGATTTATCTAGAAATCCACCTCTCCAGCTGGAGCTGGATTCTTCTTTGTCAAAAAGAAAGACGGCTCTCTTTGCCCTTGTATCGACTATAGGGGCCTAAACCAGATTACCATCAAGAATAAGTATCCCCTGCCTCTCATCTCGGAGCTGTTTGACCGCCTAAAAGGCGCAAAGATTTTCACTAAGCTCGACCTGCGTGGGGCGTACAATCTGGTCCTGATTCGCCAGGGAGATGTGTGGAAGACGGCATTCAACACTCGGGATGGTCACTACGAGTACCGTGTGATGCCCTTCGGTCTCTGTAATGCTCCAGCCGTCTTCCAGGAGTTAGTAAACTATATCTTTCGAGAACTCCTGTATTCCTGTGTGGTGGTGTACCTGGACGATATCTTGGTGTTCTCTCCTGATCTGCCCTCTCACCGGAGGGATGTTCGTCAGCTCCTGCTGAGGCTCCGGAAGAATCGCCTGTATGCTAAGTTCGAGAAATGCCTCTTTGAGCAGACCTCCCTGCCGTTCCTGGGGTATATCATCTCTGAGACCGGACTGCGGATAGATCCCGAGAAGGTGTCTGCCATCTTAAAGTGGCCCCGACCGGAGGGCTTGAAGGCTATTCAGCGGTTTCTGGGATTCTCTAACTATTACCGCCTCTTCATTCATTTCTCCTCCCGGAAAGCTCCCATCTCTGCTCTTACCCGTAAGGGAGCAAATGCCAGGGAGTGGTCTTCCGAGGCAGAGAATGCCTTTATCTCTCTTAAACAAGCGTTCTCCTCCGCTATTGTGCTACACCATCCAGATTGCAATAAACAGTTCTTCCTGGAGGTTGATGCCTCTTCCTCCAGAGACGGAGCAGTGCTTACCCAGAAATCCTCATCCGGGCAAATGGTAACCTGCGGCTTCTTTTCCAAACTCTTCTCTCCATCCGAGCGCAATTACTCCATAGGGGATCGAGAACTGCTGGCCATGAAATTAGCGCTGGAGGAGTGTCACTACTTGCTTAAGGGGGCTCTGCACCCGGTGATCATCTACACTGACCATAAAAACCTTGCTTATTTGCTGACTGCCCAAAGACTAAACCCGCGTCAGGCCAGATGGTCTTTGTTCTTCGCTCGATTCTGCTTCACTCTCCATTACCATCTGAGGGGTGCTAGAATCTTCACCAAGCTGGATCTCCGTGGGGCCTATAACCTGGTTCGTATCCGTCAGGGGGATGAATGGAAGACGGCATTCAACACCCGGGACGGCCACTATGAATACCTCGTAATGCCTTTCGGTCTCTGTAATGCTCCTGTCATGTTTCAAGAGTTGGTCAATGATATCTTCCGTGACCTTCTCTACTCCTGCGGATCTCCCCACACACTGGAGGGGCGTTCGTCAGGTCCTGCTCAGGCTCAGGCAAAACCACCTCTACGTAAAATTTGAGAAGTGCCTCTTTGAGCAGACCATTTCTGGGCTACATCATCTCTCAGACCGGCCTACGAATGGATCCTGAGAAACTTTCTGCCATCCAGAAGTGGCCCCGACCGGAGTGGTTAAAGGCTATCCAGCGGTTCCTGGGCTTCGCCAACTACTACCGCCTCTTCATTCCGCACTTCTCTTCCCGGACTGCCCCTATCTCTGCGCTCACCCGTAAGGGCGCTAATCCCAAAGAATGGCCGCCCAAGGCAGAGGAGGCCTTCCTGTCTTTGAAACAAGCTTTCTCCTCCGCTCCTGTGCTGCACCGTCCGGACAGGCACAAACAATTCTTCTTAGAAGTAGACGCTTCCTCCTCCGGAGCCGGAGCGGTGCTCACCCAAAAGTCGTCTTCCGGAAGAATGGTAACCTGCGGCTTCTTCTCCAAACTCTTCTCCTCATCTGAGCACAATTATTCTATAGGAGACCGAGAATTGTTAGCCATTAAGTTGGCACTGGAGGAGTGACGTTACCTGCTCGAGGGGCTCTTCACCCGGTAATAATCTACATGGATCACAAAAACTTGGCTTATCTCCAGAGTGCCCAAAGACTTAACCCGCGCCAGCCCGGTGGTCCTTGTTTTTCGCCTGCTTTGATTTCATTCTTCATTTTCACCCGGCAGACAAAAATATCAAAGCTGATGCCTTGTCCCGATCCTTTTTGTTCTCCGATCTAGAGGAGGAGCCAAAGCACATCATCGACCCCGCCAAGGTAATGCTGGTGGCTCCCGTGGATCTTAATCGTCTTCCACCCGGTAAGACGTTCGTAACAGTACCTGATCGTGAGAAAGTCCTACACTGGGGACATTCGTCTAAGCTAGCTGACCATGCTGGCCAGAAAAAGACCCTCCTGCTTATTACCCGGCATTACTGGTGGCCTACCCTGCACAAGGACGTAATAGACTTTGTCTCAGCCTGTGCGTCCTGTGCCCACAACAAGGTTCCTAGACATCTGCCAGCCAGCCGCCTTCTGCCTCTTCCCATACCTGCTGCCCCGTGGCAGCATATAGCCATGGACTTTATAATGGATCTCCCTGTCTCTGCTGGCTGTACGGTCATCTGGGTGGTCGCTGACCGCTTCTCTAAGATGGCTCACTTCATTCCCCTGCCGGGCCTTCCGTCTGCATCTGAATTGGCTAAAGACTTTATCCATCATATTTTCCGTCTTCATGGTCTCCCTCTCCACATCGTAACCGACCGAGGAGTTCAGTTCAACTCTCGCTTCTGGAGAGCCATGTGTAAACTGCTGGGGGTCACCTTGGACTTCTCCTCTGCTTATCACCCACAGTCCAATGGTCAAGTAGAGCGGATCAACCAAAGTTTAACCAGTTACCTCCGGAACTTTGTTAATGCCCACCATTCCGACTGGGTGGATCTTTTACCATGGGCCGAATTTTCCTATAACAATCACGAGAGCGAGTCTTCCTCCAAATCCCCGTTTTTTATTGTCTACGGTCAACATCCTCGGATCCCGTTTCCCGTCTCCGCCTCGGTGGATAATCCGGCCGCGGAATCTCTTGTTAGCGAATTCTTCTCCATTTGGGAGAGTACCAGATCCGCACTTCTTCAGTCCTCTGAGCGGATGAAGAAACAGGCTGACAAAAGACGTCTGGATCCGCCCCAATTCCGTCTTGGAGATAAAGTCTGGCTCTCGTCCAAGTATGTCCGGCTCAAGATTCCTTCTGAAAAAGTTAGGGCCTCGGTTCATCGGCCCTCTGGAAGTTATCAAACAAATCAACCCGGTGGCCTATAAATTGAAACTCCCAGCCAACTTGCGGATCCCTAACTCCTTCCCTGTATCTCTCCTCAAACCTGTGGTACTTAACTCTTTTTCCAAGTCTACAGGTACGCCTCCTGCTCCGGTTTCCGCTGAAGACGAGTTTGAGGCAGAGAGCATTCTGGCCACCAAAAGGGTAAGAGGAAAGACCTTTTTTTCTAGTGGATTGGAAGGGATTTGGTCCTGAGGAGAGAACGTGGGAGCCCCGGGAGAACATCCATGCCCCGCTCATCCTTGATAAATTTCTCTCCGGCCTAAAAAAGGGGGGGCCTAAAGGGGGGGGGCACTGTAGCGTCGGCGTCCCTGCCTCGTGCTAGGCAAAGACGCCGTTCCTCTCACCTCCCTGCTCCGTCCTCGGCATCCTCTTCCCGCGCTGCTGGCAGCGCTCGCCGCTTCCCTCTGCTTCAGCCCTCAGGTCCCGTTGCCAGTCTGTTTTCCAGCTCTGTCTACCTGCTTGCATTCCCTGCGGTCCGACAGTCTGTCTACCAGCATCCACCAGTCTGTCTATGGACCAGTCCGCCTGCGGAGCAGGAAGCACCTGCCTGATACCTGCCTGATACCTGCCTGATACCTGCCTGATACCTGCCTGAGACCACCTGCCAGCCTGCCGAGAGACTCTTACCCACTCACCTGGGAGCGCTCACCTGCTACCCGCCAGCTAGCCTACCTGGAGGCTCTGCCGTCACTTGCCGTGACTGTTAGAACCTTGCTGTTAGGTTTTTTTTCCTTTGCTGGTCACATGACCTTGTTGGCCTATTTAATCCTGCTCCGCCCTTCTGGCTTTGCTGGACTTCATTGTATATCTACTTTCTAGCTAGCCTGTGCTCTGTATCTAACTCTGTTAGTTTGCTTGGTCTACGGACCTCTAGGTTCTATCTATTTTGTTTGTTCGTCTGTCTGCTACTATTTCTGTTAGGAGGTGTCCCATATTCCTCCCAGTCCTTAGTACTTGTAGGGATTCCCTCCCCAAATCTATAGGTCTCCGTACAGACTAGATTAGGACTTTAGCAGGTCTGATCGCAGGATCAGGTTCCCTGTTACATCGTAGGGATTCAGCTGAGTCTTATAGTAGGGACAGATCTCCTCTCTTTCCTTAGCTTTGGTAGCAGAACATAACAGTAAGTCCAGCCTGTAAATTCTCTAAGGAAAGATTTTTTTTTTTGTTCCATCATGGTGTCGGTTCAGGATTTGGCTAAACACCTGCAGGGACTCTCTCTGGAAGTGGCCGAGCTCCGTCAGCACGTGAGTAACTGTCCTGGAGCATATTTCTTGGAGCCTAAGGTATGTTTGCCGGATTTATTTTTTGGTGAACATCGAGAATTTTTTTCATTTAAAAATGCTTGCTTATTATATTTTCGTTTGAGACCCAAGTCCTCTGGGGATGAATCCCAGCGCGTAGGGTTCATAATGTCACTTTTGCGCAAAGAGCCTCAGGAGTGGGCCTTTTCTTTGCAACCTAGTGATACATGCTTCAGATCAGTGGATAGTTTTTTTCTGCTTTAGGACTATTATATGATGATCCTGACCGTGTGGCATCAGCTGAGACTGAGTTGAGACGTTTAAAACAAGGATCAGGTAATATGGAAAAATATTGTACACATTTTCGTCGTTGGTCCACTCAAACAGGGTGGAACGATTCTGCTCTGAAAAGTCTATTTCTTGCTGGGCTCAGTGAAAGGGTTAAAGACCTGCTAATTGCTTATCCTACACCTGAGGATTTGCAACAGGCTATGCAATTAGCTATACGGGTGGATAGGAGACTGCGTGCTAGGGTTAATGAGAGCAAATCCTCTGCTATGTCAGTTTCTGGTTATGAGAATGTGTGTACTAACAGTGGTGAACCGATGGAGATTGGATCGGTGGCACCTCACTCTCAAGAAAAACACCGTCGTTTTTCAGAAGGCTTGTGTTTCTATTGCGGTAAATCTGGTCATTTGATTAAAGGCTGTGAGCTTCGTATGAAGAAAGAAAAAAAAATGGTCAGTCACGCCCGTATTGCCTGTTTAAATTCCAAGGGTATATTTTTAGCTGCTTCCACGATTGCTCAGGAAAAATTAATGGAATTTCGGGTGTTTGTTGATTGCGGGTCTACACTGAATGTAATTGATGGGGGATTCGTGGAAAAACTCAATTTAAAACCTGAACCTTTATCATCCCCCATTGCTGTGGTTTCTGTGGATGGCTCCCCTTTGAAGAATATTACTCTCAAGGTCAGTGAATTTCCTCTCACTATTAATGGTGTTCACCATGAGAAATTGGATTTGGTAGTGTTGAATAACTTGCCTTCTCCAGTAATATTGGGTTTGCCCTGGTTAAAATTTCACAATCCTGTACTGGATTGGTCTACCAGTGAAATTAAATCCTGGAGCCATAAATGTTATGACAAGTGTTGTAACGGGCGTATTGCAGCTTTGGATAGGGGAGAATTGCCTGTTCCTATTCAGGATTTTTGGAGAGTTTTTTCTGAGAAGGAATCGCAGGTTTTGCCTCCCCATAGAGACTATGATTGTTCTATTGAATTTGTCCCTGGAGCGACTCTTCCTAAAAGTCGTTTATTTAACCTTACTATTCCTGAGAGGAAGGCTTTGGAGGAATACATACAGACAAGTTTGGCCGCCGGTCACATTAGGCCCTCTAAGTCTCCTGTGGCGGTTGGATTTTTTTTTGTAAAAAAAAAGGACGGCGGTTTACGTCCTTGTCTGGATTTTCGTGAGATTAACAAAATTACGGTACGCAATCCTTACCCACTGCCATTGATTCCTGATCTGTTTAACCAGTTATTGGGGGCCAAGTGGTTCTCTAAAATTGACCTTAAGGGGGCATACAATCTGTTGCGCATGAAGGAGGGTGATGAATGGAAGACTGCTTTTAACACTCCTGTGGGTCATTTTGAGAATCTGGTTATGCCTTTTGGTCTTACTAATGCTCCTGCATTTTTTCAGAATCTGATTAATGACATCCTTAGACCTTTGATCGGTAAAAATGTGGTTGTGTATTTGGATGACATTTTGATTTATTCGCCAGATCTGGAGTCTCATTGGCGGAGCGTGCGTGAGGTATTACAGTTATTAATGGACAATTCGCTTTTTGCTAAGCTGGAGAAATGTGAGTTCGCTGTACAGAGAATTAGTTTTTTGGGCTACATTATCTCCAGCAAAGGTTTTGAGATGGATCCGGTTAAGGTTCAGGCTGTGCAGGAATGGCCTAGGCCTATTGGTTTGAAATCAATACAGAGGTTTTTGGGTTTCGCCAATTACTATAGAAAATTCATAAAAAATTTTTCTAGTATTGTCAAACCTCTGACTGATCTCACCAGGAAAGGTGCTGATGCGGTTCAGTGGTCTTCTGAGGCCATTGAAGCTTTTGTGTATCTCAAGGAGAGGTTCACCTCTGCTCCCATCCTTATGCAGCCTGATGTTACTAGGCCGTTTTTGGTTGAGGTTGATGCTTCCTCTGTGGGGGTTGGCGCAGTATTGTCTCAGGATAACGGGGATGGATTACATCCCTGTGCATTTTTTTCAAAAAAATTTTCGGAGACTGAATTGAATTACGATATTGGTAATCGGGAATTATTGGCTATTAAACTCGCATTTGAACACTGGCGCCACTTCTTGGAAGGTGCGGAATTTCCCGTTCAGGTTCTTACGGATCATAAAAATCTGATATATCTTGACGCTGCCAAGCGCCTGAATGCCCGTCAGGCTAGGTGGGCACTGTTTTTCTCGCGGTTTAATTTCTCCGTTACTTACATCCCTGGTACTAAGAATGTTAAGGCGGATGCCTTGTCTCGCAGTTTTTCTCCCATAGTCGGTGCTGAGAAAGAGGAAAACATTTTACAAGAAGGTGTTGTGATAGCTGCTTTAGACTCCGTTTTGGAAGATGAGATTCTTAAAGCTCAGGAGAATGCCCCATCTAACACTCCTCATGGGAGGTTGTTTGTGCCTGGGACCTTTAGGAGAGATTTGTTTGTTGAGTGTCACGAATCTCGGTTGGCAGGTCATCCCGGAATCTCTGAGACCAAGAGACTGGTGGGTCGCAGTTTTTGGTGGCCTGGATGGCAGAAGGAAGTCATTAAGTGGGTGCGCCAATGTACTATATGTGCTAGATCTAAGTCCTCACATACTCCTGCTGCGGGGTTGCTTTGTCCTTTGGAGGTCCCCAGTGCTCCTTGGACACATTTGGCTATGGACTTTATAACTGACCTTCCCCCCTCTGAGGGTTTTACTGTCATCTGGGTGGTCGTGGACCGTTTTAGCAAGATGTGTCACTTGGTTCCCTTCGTCAAACTGCCCTGCGCTAAAACTCTCGCTAAGGCCTTTGTCAAGGAAATTGTCAGACTTCATGGCGTTCCTACTGACATTGTTTCTGATAGGGGTCCTCAGTTCGTGGCTCGTTTTTGGCGTGCTTTTTGTGACAGGTTGGGAATTCATTTGTCGTTTTCGTCCGGATATCATCCTGAATCTAATGGCCAGACAGAAAGGAAAAACCAGGATGTTGAGCAGTTCTTGCGTTGTTTTGTGGCAGACAATCAAGAGGGGTGGTCTGAGTTTCTGCCACTTGCCGAATTTGCTCTGAACAATCATACATCTTCTTCTGCTGGTTGTTCGCCTTTTTTTTGTTGTTCTGGGAGACATCCGTCGTTTGGGTCGTTCTCCAAGTTGGGATCTGCCGTGCCTGAGGAGGAGAATTTTTCCGGTGATTTGGAAAGAGTTTGGACGGATGTGCGTGCTAATCTTCAGGAGGCCAACAGAAAATCTAAAGACTACTTTGATAGGAAACGACAGGAGGTTTTGTTCGCTGTTGGTGACATGGTTTGGTTGTCCTCTAGGAATCTGCGGTTGAGGATTCCTTCTAAGAAATTGGGTCCCAAGTTTGTAGGGCCCTTTAAGGTGCTTCAGGTTGTCAACCAATCTGCTGTTAGGTTGGAGGTTCCTACCTCCTGGAGAATTAATCCGGTCTTTCATGTCTCTCTGTTAAAAAAAGCTGTTGTGTCGGATGGTGACGCCTCTGCCTCTGTTCCTCCGGTGGTGGAGGACGGGGAATATGAAATTTCTCGCATCCTTGACTCTAGACGGTATAGAGGTAGTTTGCAGTATCTTGTGGCCTGGAAAGGTTTCGGACCCGAGGATAACTCTTGGGTGAGGTCAGATGATGTTTCCGCGTCCAGACTTATCAGAGCGTTTCACAGGAGATTTCCTGATAAGCCTGGTCCTAGGGGATCCGGAGGATCCTCTTAGAAGGGGGGGTACTGTTAGAACCTTGCTGTTAGGTTTTTTTTCCTTTGCTGGTCACATGACCTTGTTGGCCTATTTAATCCTGCTCCGCCCTTCTGGCTTTGCTGGACTTCATTGTATATCTACTTTCTAGCTAGCCTGTGCTCTGTATCTAACTCTGTTAGTTTGCTTGGTCTACGGACCTCTAGGTTCTATCTATTTTGTTTGTTCGTCTGTCTGCTACTATTTCTGTTAGGAGGTGTCCCATATTCCTCCCAGTCCTTAGTACTTGTAGGGATTCCCTCCCCAAATCTATAGGTCTCCGTACAGACTAGATTAGGACTTTAGCAGGTCTGATCGCAGGATCAGGTTCCCTGTTACATCGTAGGGATTCAGCTGAGTCTTATAGTAGGGACAGATCTCCTCTCTTTCCTTAGCTTTGGTAGCAGAACATAACAGTGACCACCTGCCTGTCTAGAGTCTCTTACCCTGCTGTCACTTGCCGTGACCACCTGCCTGTCTAGAGACTCCTACCCTGCTGTCACTTGCCGTGACCACCCGCCTGTCAAGTGACTGTTCCCGTCACTAGCCGTGACATCCTGCCCTTCTACCCAGAGACTGTCCCTGTCACTTGCCGTGACTACCTGCCCGCCTTCCCTGGGAGCCACCTGCTTCCTTACAAGGACTGCCCCTTTGTATAGTAGCTCAGAGGTTCCACCTCCCAGTCCCGTTACAATTTCTATCTATTTGTTTTGTGGTTTTTGTGTGGAGAGTAAATTTTTGTTAACACATTCTATTTTGCTAACAGCGAAGCCGGGTAGTACAGCTAGTATTCTATATAATATTATATTTAGGTAATTTTGTAAGAACAGATCTACACATAGATATTACACATAAATACATATGTACATTCCTAGTGTATGCATGCAACAAGTATCGATGAAATGTTCATGTTTCTGTCAGTCAGTAATGATGTTTGCAGTATTTTACTGATTGGATTTGTTGATAGATCCTAGAATTTCCTGATTTCGGGAGCAGGGTGCGAAGGGGAGGCCAACTCTCCATCAGGACAGTATTCGGCAGTCAGTCAGGTGGAATTAACAAGGAGATGTATTCCAGGATGATTAGTGTGAGTCATTGAGATGCCGCTCTCCGGAGGTGGCGGCTGTGGACTGCGTTTCACATTTACCTGCTGCCTTGTGACCATCGATCCCAGGAGACTCTAATCCTTCTTCCCATGGTGATACCTGCACAATGTAGCTTCTTCTGTAGAGCATATTATTATCTGTAAGTCCCAGTCTCCTCTGTACTCACGTGTGAAAACTGCTCATTCCACAGAATGGAGCTGATATTCAATGTGATTTTGTCTCCATCCTTTGACTCTGGGTCGACTTTTCCCACTTTCACAAAATTAAATGTGTTCTGGAGAACCTGAACGTTTATGATGTCATAGGAAGCTGTGAGGTCACCATCAGCATTAAATGTTAACTCCTCCCCTGCCCAGGTGCGGAAACTTGATTTCTTGAGGTGATGAAGCACCTGTAGAAGTGGTACATGGTCAGTAAATATCACAGAATCAACCTCATGACCTTCAGTTGTCACAGTGACCAATATGTACACATAGTCCATACTCTGATAGCTCCATGGTCAACATTTGGTCCTCACACAGTCTCTTTATGACATAGGGTGGGTGACTATACAACTATATGGGATCCATGTCACTCTACAGCTCAATCTCAAACTTTCCCTCACTCAAGCTAAAGATTGAACACAGAACGTAGCTACAACCAGTCCACACACCCAAGACACTCAATTCTACCACCACTTACCAAAAGGGCGATAAGTCCCAATACCATGCACACAATGGTCTCACTGTCCGCCCAAACTACCATTCAGCTTTATCTTCATACATAAAGGACCTAAGTGCCTCTGTAAAGACTATTAACGTTTTAGGCTTTAATACACAAAAGTTCCAGTGCCTAACATGTATAAAAAGTGGGAAAATAACAGAAATACATAAAAGCTGCAGAAACAGTTATAAAAACCAAAGGTGAACAAACAGGGAAGTTCTACATGTAGCAGTCCTCTGTAAAAACATCCTTCTCTGCTCCCAGGGTCGTTTGTCAGAATGTGGACAAGTCCAATTTTCCTGGGTCCCAACTTGTGTCACAACAGGGAGATAATTCATTCATTATATACAGTCTATCATTGAAGATGGAGTGGAACATGAATCTTCTCCTTCCTGGGTCCAACCATGGAGAGGATTCTTCATTACTCATGCACACCTCCCTTGTCCCCCTTCAACTACTACATATGATATGTCATATAGATTGGGATCATTAGACATTCAGGAGACAGTGAAAGTTATGGGGACTTAGACATGACACATCATATACAATACTTATAAATTACAGTGGCCAATCATACACTACAGCTGGCTCTTCACTAACAAGTCAAATGGCTGGAAACCAGTCAGTCTAGAAGGATTTCATGGAACGGGGTTATCACTATTGACTATGGAAGCATCCAGGTCCAAAAAAATTGTTTCTAAGGTTGTTCAAAAACCAAGTGACCCCATGTCTTCTGATTTGTAGAGTTGAGTAACATATCTGTACCACTAGTGACATAAATGGGTATAAGTTGGCTGACTTCCTCCAACTCATTGTTATGCACTGAGGACACAATGGCTACACAGTAAGATGATAATTTCTTCTTAGCTAAGACAATGTCTGACGTCACCTAATCTCACTGAATATATTAACTTAAACTTCACATACCTTCCAAGGTTTAACATTACTAAATTCATCACAAAATCCATCATGGCAGCCAAGAAGCGAATGCAATGCATGAGCGTAGGCATAAACCGCTAAGTATGCATGGTAAGTGTAACTCAGGTTATTGGTCTCGAATAAGAAGGACGTTTTTTCTCCAAGCTGCTCTTCCCCTGTGCAGTGCGCTGTGTCATTTATATTAAGGACATCTGAGGTTTGCTGTTCCCCGTCCCCATCAGTCCACTTGCAGTTGAATGCTTTCTCCCAGAAAACTCTGATAAATGGGTACGAAGAATGTTCAGATGGACTCAGGTTGAGAAGAAAGTTCTCAAAGCCAGGCATAATTCCTGTTTTTGGAATCAACCCAATGGTGCCATTCAAGACCTTCCAGGTGTTTTTAGAATAAAGGCCTGGAGTGATTGCAAAAGAAGCTGAAGTTATGAATATCTTCCCAGTCACACCCTCAGCAAACAGAGCATCTAGCAGAGCTTTCGTGTGGACCTCAGGACTGTGCAGAACAGTCACATTGACCGTGCTTTTCCTAATGACTTGGACCACACTAGAAATTTGTCTGGCTGAATAGCTCAGGTGAATTTTCTCCAGGAAGGCTACACAAACTCCAATTCTCACCATACCGGCTTGGATGACTTGTGCTCCTTGTAGCCCCACATCATTGTCCACCACAAGCATTCCCACCCATGTCCAACCAAACTGACCAACCAGCTGAGAAAGAGCAATGTTCTGAAATGCGTTGCTAGGTATTGTGCGAAAGAATGATGGAAAGTTAATCTTATTACTAAGGCTGGACAGGGTGGCCCCATGGCTGATCTGAAAAAGACACATAGTTTATTTTACAATTCATGGAATTTCCAATGAAATGATATCAGTGGAGCATTATGGAAGAAATCCAACATTTCTCATTCTGCCATGGTGAAGCAAATATAACGTTTATTTAGAAGTCAAGTTATGTAAAAAAGTTAAAACGTTTATACTAGAAATGGAAGAATCTCTTCTATTGGCCAGATCATTAATCTGTGACCTCTGGTTGAGTGGTCCATAAATCTCCTTTCTTTCTGTGCATCAGGTCGCAATGATGACTTTTCCATCAGCCCAACTAATGAAAAGAGGAGTTGAGAATGCTGGGAGGTAAGATGAGATTTTCAGGTCTCCATCCAGTGGTCACAGATTACTAACCTGATCAATGGACCACAGCCCCTGAGGGATGCTTCTCCCATCTCTAGATTTGAAGTTATCCCATTTCCATAGCATACGGAATATCTTCTCAATTGCTGGGGCTCTGACCATTGGGACTCCCACTAATCTTGAGAGTATTGTTCTGAAAGGCCCTTGCCTGAGTAGATTCGGGTGGCTGAGGATACACTTCTCTGCTCTATTCATTCTCAATGTGACAGCCATGGATAGCCGAGTGCTGCGCTCAGTAGGTCTCCAGCACTCTTTGCTCACAATTTTTTTTTTAACCACTAAATATAAAAAAAAACCTGGTACGATAGTTGTCCGTGTTATTGTAGTGACTTGGAGCATCACGTTTTCAAGTCATTTATACAGCTCAATAAATGCCAAGAAAAATAAAACCAAAAAAAAATGGCGGAAATACATTTTTCACCATTTCATGGCACATGGAATTTTTTTCCAGTTTTTCAATACTTTGTATGGTAAAATTAATAGTGTCAGTCATAATTACAACGCCGCCTGCACTCATATTGCTATGTCGATGGAAAAATTAAAAAAAAATATGTGTTTTGGAAGAATGGGAAAGGAAGGACAAAAACTAAAAATTGCTGAGTCCTTAAAGCATTAAGCATAACATATCCATAATTTCATTATAATAAACTCAAGGATTATTTTATCCTGCTTTGATAACCAAGTAAGGAATATTCTTGAGGAACCCAGTGCTACTTTGAAAAGACCAACTGACCAGACAAGAACAACAAACCCTACATCAGTCTTACCAAAACATCTTTGCCCATGTAAGCCAGGGAAATGTACAATACACTATACATATACAGTATGAGCTAATAAGAATATCATATAACAATCGATTCATTTAGCAAACAATTACAACCAATTAATGATTAGTTTCCCAATTTTCCTTATCAGGAGTTCATAACTATTAGAGACGTGAGAATCGATTTCCAGGACTCCAGTCCATTGGCTAGATCAACAATGTGTGACCATTGGACAGTAGGCCTGAACTGCGAATCTCCTTATTAGTGTTGAGCCACCCCCGTAGTGTTCGGGTTCGGTTCGGTTCGTCGAACACCGGGATGTTCGAGGAACTGTTCGTCGAAGTGTTCGTCGAACACCTTAGAACACCGTCGAACACCGTTAAAACCAATGGCAGGCAAACAAAAACACATAGAAACACATAGAAAACACCTACAAAGGTGTCCAAAAGCTGACAAACTGCTCAGAAGACACTCTCTTTAAAAAAGCCGGCCGGCAAATTCAGCAACGGCATACACCGGTACCCGACAATTTAGACAAGAAGGAATAGAGCATCACACATAGATTAGATAGATAGAAACATGTCAGTCACACATATAAGAAGCACAGTGACAGTGTTGGTTACTGCACTTGTCATTTAGTGTAAAGGATTTATTAAAAAAAATATTAGTGTTTTCATGCACTGTCTCTTTAAAAAAGCCGGCCGGCAATTCAGCATCTGTACCCGACAATTTAGAACAGAAAGAATAGAGCTTCACACATAGATTAGATAGATAGAAACATGTCAGTCACATATATAATAAGTACAGTGATAGTGTTGCTTACTGTACTTGTCATTTAGTGTAAAGGATTTATTAAAAAAAATAATAGTGTTTTCATGCACTGTCTCTTTAAAAAAGCCGGCCGGCAATTCAGCAGCGGTACCCGACAATTTAGAACAGAAAGATAGAGCATCACACATAGATTAGATAGATAGAAACATGTCAGTCACATATATATGAAGTACAGTGATAGTGTTGGTTACTGTACTTGTCATTTAGTATTAAAATAAAGGATTTATTATTAAAAAAATTGGCGTGGGGTTCCCCTTAATTTTAGGCTCTAGCGGAGGTTAAGCAGACGGCTGGGGCAGATGTTTGAAGCCTGGGAAGGGGGTAATACCCACGGAGCTTCCCAGGCTACTAATATCAGCCCCCAGCTGAATACATAGCCTTTACTAGCTATTAAAATGGGGGACCCCCCAAAAAAAATGACGTGGGGTCCCCCCTAATTTAATAGCTAGCAAAGGCTAGGCAGACAGCTGGGGGCTGATATTAATAGCCCAGGAAGGGAGCCATGAATATTGGCCCCCTCCCAGGCTAGAAACACCAGCCGTCAGCCGCCCCAGAAATGGCGCATTCATAGGATGCGCCAATTCTGGCACTTAGCCTCGCTCTTCCACGCTGCCCTGGTGCGGTGGCAGTGGGGTAATAGGGTTGGGGTTGATGTCAGCTTATAATGCCAGCTGACATCAAGCCCAGGTTAGTAATGGAGAGGCGTCTATAAGACACCCCCATTACTAACCCCATAGTCAAAGTTAAAAAAAACACAAACACCCAGAATAAAGTCCTTTAATTGAAATAAAGACACAATCCTTTATTGTTCTAAATTAAACCATACTTACCATCACGCCCATTCCAGCTGAAGCCAATGATCTCCTGCAATAAAAGAAAAATAATAAAGCAACCTCATCCTTACCTTTCCATGGTTCCCACGACAGCTTCAGCTCTGCTACATCGAGATGACAGGCTGGACCGCAGCAGAACGCTGCCATCCAGTCTGTCATCCCGCAGACACTGAGAAGAGCAGGCATGCTTGCGCTGCTCAGCGTCTCTCTGTGACGACATCCAGATGAGCTGAGTTCATGTCCAATGAACTCGGCTCACCTCATGCACGTCACTGACAGCGTGGGAGAATTCTCCTGCACTCAGCACTTCAGCGTGAGAATTTTCCCACGCTGTCAGTGACGTGCATGAGGTGAGCCGAGTTCATTGGACATGACCTCGGCTCATCTGGATGCCGTCACAGCGAGACAGTGAGGAGCGCAAGCATGCCTGCGCTTCTCAGTGTCTGCGGGATGACAGACTGGATGGCAGCGTTCTGCTGCGGTCCAGCCAGTCATCTCGATGTAGCAGAGCTGAAGCTGTCGTGGGAACCATGGAAAGGTAAGGATGAGGTTGGTTTATTATTTTTCTTTTATTGCAGGAGATCGTTGGCTTCAGCTGGAATGGGTGTGATGGTAAGTATGGTTTAATTTAGAACAATAAAGAATTGTGTCTTTATTTCAATTAAAGGACTTTATTCTGGGTGTTGTGTTTTTTTTAAATACTTTACTAGAAATTCATGGCGGTCATGTCTAATACTGGCGTGACCCCATGAATTTTGGGCTTGGGGCCAGCTGATAATACCAAGCTGGCCCTAACCCCTTTATTACCCAGTGAGCCACTGCATCAGGGCCCTGGATGAGTTGGGTACAGCGCCAGAAGATGGCGCTTCTATGAACGCGCCATTTTCCGGGGTGGCTGCGGACTGCAATTTGTAGCGGGGGGGGGCCCAGAAAGCTTGGGCCTCCCTGCGCTGCAGATTCCAGCCCCCAGCTGCCTAGTTGTACCTGGCTGGACACAAAAATAGGGCGAAGCCCCACGTACTTTTTTTTTAATTATTTCATGAAATTCATTAAATAATTAAGAAAAAAAGGCCTTCCCTATATTGTTGTGTCCAGCCAGGTACAAATAGGCAGCTGGTGGTTGGGGGCAGCCCGTTCCTGCCTGCTGTACCTGGCTGGACACAAATATAGTGCGAAGCCCCACTTCAATTTTTTTAAATTATTTCAGGAAATTCATGAAATAATTAAAAAAAAATTGACGTGGGGCTTCGCCCTATTTTTGTGTCCAGCCAGGTACAACTAGGCAGCTGGGGGCTGGAATCCGCAGCGCAGGGAGGCCCAAGCTTTCTGGGCCACCCCCGCTGCAAATTGCAGTCTGCAGCCACCACGGAAAATGGCGCGTTCATAGAAGCGCCATCTTCTGGCGCTGTACCCAACTCATCCAGGGCCCTGATGCGGTGGCTCACTGGGTAATAAAGGGGTTAGGGCCAGCTTGGCATTATCAGCTGGCCCTAAGCCCGAAATTCATGGGGTCACGCCAATATTAGACATGACCACCATGAATTTCTAGTAAAGTATTTAAAAAAAACACAACACCCAGAAAAAAGTCCTTTAATTGAAATAAACACACAATTCTTTATTGTTCTAAATTAAACCATACTTACCATCACACCCATTCCAGCTGAAGCCAACGATCTCCTGCAATAAAAGAAAAATAATAAAGCAACCTCATCCTTACCTTTCCATGGTTCCCACGACAGCTTCAGCTCTGCTACATCGAGATGACAGGCTGGACCGCAGCAGAACGCTGCCATCCAGCCTGTCATCCCGCAGACACTGAGAAGCGCAGGCTTGCTTGCGCTGCTCAGCGTCTCTCTGTGACGACATCCAGATGAGCCGAGTTCATGTCCAATGAACTCGGCTCACCTCATGCACGTCACTGACAGCGTGGGAAAATTCTCACGCTGAAGCGGTGAGTGCAGGAGAATTCTCCCACACTGTCAGTGACGTGCAGGAGGTGAGCTGAGTTCATTGGACATGAGCTCACCTTATGCACGTCACTGACAGCGTGGGAGAATTCTCCTGCACTCACCGCTTCAGCGTGAGAATTTTCCCACGCTGTCAGTGACGTGCATGAGGTGAGACGAGTTCATTGGACATGACCTCGGCTCATCTGGATGCCGTCACAGCGAGACAGTGAGGAGCGCAAGCATGCCTGCGCTTCTCAGTGTCTGCGGGATGACAGGCTGGATGGCAGCGTTCTGCTGCGGTCCAGCCTGTCATCTCGATGTAGCAGAGCTGAAGCTGTCGTGGGAACCATGGAAAGGTAAGGATGAGGTTGCTTTATTATTTTTCTTTTATTGCAGGAGATCGTTGGCTTCAGCTGGAATGGGCGTGACGGTAAGTATGGTTTAATTTAGAACAATAAAGGATTGTGTCTTTATTTCAATTAAAGGACTTTATTCTGGGTGTTTGTGTTTTTTTAACTTTGACTATGGGGTTAGTAATGGGGGTGTCTTATAGACGCCTCTCCATTACTAACCTGGGCTTGATGTCAGCTGGCATTATAAGCTGACATCAACCCCAACCCTATTACCCCACTGCCACCGCACCAGGGCAGCGTGGAAGAGCGAGGCTAAGTGCCAGAATTGGCGCATCCTATGAATGCGCCATTTCTGGGGCGGCTGACGGCTGGTGTTTCTAGCCTGGGAGGGGGCCAATATTCATGGCTCCCTTCCTGGGCTATTAATATCAGCCCCCAGCTGTCTGCCTAGCCTTTGCTAGCTATTAAATTAGGGGGGACCCCACGTCATTTTTTTTGGGGGGTCCCCCATTTTAATAGCTAGTAAAGGCTATGTATTCAGCTGGGGGCTGATATTAGTAGCCTGGGAAGCTCCGTGGGTATTACCCCCTTCCCAGGCTTCAAACATCTGCCCCAGCCGTCTGCTTAACCTCCGCTAGAGCCTAAAATTAAGGGGAACCCCACGCCAATTTTTTTAATAATAAATCCTTTATTTTAATACTAAATGACAAGTACAGTAACCAACACTATCACTGTACTTCATATATATGTGACTGACATGTTTCTATCTATCTAATCTATGTGTGAAGCTCTATTCTGTCTGTTATAAATTGTCGGGTACCGCTGCTGAATTGCCGGCCGGCTTTTTTAAAGAGACAGTGCATGAAAACACTATTATTTTTTTTGATAAATCCTTTACACTAAATGACAAGTGCAGTAAGCAACACTGTCACTGTACTTCATATATATGTGACTGACATGTTTATATCTATCTAATCTATGTGTGAAGCTCTATTCTTTCGGTTCTAAATTGTCGGGTACAGGTGTATGCCGCTGCTGAATTGCCGGCTATTCATGTTTCACTGTTGGCACTGTTCCCATCGATTTGGGCAATCACTGTAATGCCACAACCACCATGGCTGTGGCATTACAGTGAGTGGCAGACAATCCCTGCATGATTGGTGCTCTAAATAGCGCCAGACATGCAGGACACGCTTTTGGTGCATGAACAGTTATCGAACATAACCTCGAACAGCCGAATTTTTTGCAAATCGTTCGGGTTCGTCGAACAACTCGAACACCGCCCAAAACAGCTCGAATTTGAGATTGGCGAACAGTTCTAGTCGAACACCGCTCATCTCTACTCCTTATCTCCCGGCATTTCTGGATCTTCTTTAAATTAGCTGGTCTCACATGACATTGTGTGTCCTCAATGATGATGTTGCTCCAGCCTGGCTCATCAAAAGAAGAGTCAGGAATGCCATGAGGTAAGGAGATGCCAGGCTTCTGTCCAGTGGTCATGGTTTTCTGACTCTGGCCAAATATGGTATTGCCAATCTATTCTCCAATCTGTATTTTAATGATATATATACAGTATATACATATATTAACTATAAATAACAAGAGGGAAAAGTAAAATGATGTGTCATGACAGGTGAGATGACCATAAAGATGTATTACCTGGGGGTAATGGAGGACACCAAGGATGCGAGCTATCGGAAGAGATAAAGCAGAAAAAAGATCCCCCACGATCCCAGCTGTAACAGACTGGAGGTAGCAATTATAATCTGGAATCGGGTTATCAGCCACAGATAACAAGGACATGACTCCCCCAACTGCTCTTAGTTCAGACATACAAGTGTTTATGAGACTGAAGCCCAATGTGACATTAGGCAGGAGGTTCGGAGACCGATTAACTTCATTTATTGCAAACATGAGGCCAAGAACATCTCGGTAATAACGGATGTGAAACCTATGAGAAGAAGAAGATAATGGAAGCTTCATAGTTTATTTTATAATAATCACTCATTAATCTGCAGTATACAGAGACTACAAGAAACATGAAGAAGACCTCGTCAAGAAAGATCAATAAATGGCCAACACGATCTAGAGCAATATGGTCACATCTAATTTCACTTTGACCTATGTGCCTTCGTAGGACCAGATATCAGTCCTCTTAGAACATTGGAAGAATAAGAATAAAGAATGACCCAACCCTTACCTGGTGCACAAGACTGGTTTTGGCAGCTCCTGGAAAGTTGGTGGTTGGAAGTCAAAGGCAGAGTGAACAACGAAGGATCCTCCAATTAGAATATCTCCTTTCTGGAGGAAGAAATCCATTGCCCATCCCTGAAGGCCGCAGCCAATCTGGGACTTTCCTTCACTCAGTGAAGACAGAAGAAGGAGCACTTGAAGAATTCTACTCATCGAGCCGTAGTGGTTGTTCTAGATGTATCAAGGCATCAGGCATGATGGGCCCAGACTGGAACTGAAGCAAAATGAAAAGATTTTGTTTAAACCTCATTTTTTGTCCATTTTGTTATTAACTCAAAAATCCCTTATTCCTCTTTAGTGTTTGTAATATGTTGTGGAAGTATTGACTATTTAGCCAGGAGAAAAGGTCCCATCACTGTTATTGGTTTACAGTATATGTATTTATTGAATTTTTAAAAAAATTAAACTTGTATGAAATAAATCTTTAATGGTTCTCATTCATTTCAATGTGTTTCATAGATATACAAAGCAATTAATACCAGTTAAAATAAACCTATTATGTAAAATAACGCTATTAACCTGCACATATGGGGGTAATCTGGAGCCCCCACTGCCAGGAGGAAATGAACTTTATTTCTCCCTGTAATGTTCTGGTTACAGTCACAGGGGTGGCACCGGCACGATTTCAGTCAACGTTCTGTGTGAAAAGAGTGGCAGCTGTAACCGCACCACGAACACTGACTGACAGCCAGGCCTAATGATGAGCCGTCTGTCAGTCAGTGCCGGGGGCGCAGTTACAGCCACCAATCACTATGCACTGAGTGGTGACTGAAATAAAAGTAATTTCCTCCTTGCAGTGGGGCTCTCAGTGTGGCGGTAATAAGGTGTCAGAACACTATTAACATGCAGATTACCCCCATATCTGCCTGTTAATAGTAGTTCTGAGCGAGTATGTTCTATTAACCCTTTCGCCGAGTATGCTCGGGCCGAGCACCGAGTAGTTACAGCTGCTCGGTGATATGGTTGAATCGCTCCCGTGTGCATGATTTGCAACTGTTTCACAGCTTTATTACATGTGAGGAATGTATAAGAAATAGACAATCACATGTAATAAAGCTGTCAAACCATCACAAATCATGCACACGGGAGCGATTCAACCATATCACCGAGCAGCTGTAAATACTCGGAGCTCGGCCCGAGCATACTCGGACAGAACATACTCGCTCAACCCTAGTTAGTAGCGTTATTTTACATGACAGGTTCCCCTTAAGACAGCAGTGTCCCATAGTAGATTAGTAATAACTACCACCATATCATGGATGAGCAGTGGGGGAGTTTGCTGAGAGAGAACATTTGGCCACAGCTTAAAGAATGTTTTAGCCATATTGATCCAGGGAACTTTTTGCGTTCCTCTGGAGCAACATGTCAAGCTATAGGATGAATTCGATGGATTTGTATCTTCTTTCAACATTAAATCTATGAAAATAAGTTTTCATGGCTGCGGTTCTGATGGTTTGCAGGTGTCCATCTCTTGGTTTCCCATTATGTATGTAGGATTTATTGTGATCGACTGTATGTTTTGGAGTTTCCACAATTTATTTAAACTTCCTTTCAATATCTATGGGGATTTATTTATTCTTTGTGTTTTGATGGAATTACAAAGTTGGTAGGAATTGGAAGGCTCAGTTGGTGTCCTGTTGGCATAACCTGTTGGTTTCTTCTCTTTAAAGCAGGGATGACCACATAGCCCCAGCTAATTAGTCCACACATCTTTATGAAACAAGTATCCCTAGTCCAGTCCTAAAATACCCGACATCTGCCCTGAAATAAAAGATTGATAATACTGTAGATGTCGTCAGACCAGTGGGATTTTTCAATCATTATAGGATGTGATGACTAGAGATGAGCGTTGTTCTACTCGAACTGTTCGCCAATCTCAAATTCGAGCTGTTTTGGGCGATGTTCGAGCCGTTCGGCGAACACGAACAATTTGAGAAAAATTCGGCTGTTCGAGGTTATGTTCGATAACTGTTCGTGCACCAAAATCATAACTGGATTTTTTCTCAGTAATGATGAAAATTAATGTTAATACGCAGTTTGAGTGTACAGCAGGGTGGGGGGAGGGGCAGGGGATGGATCTCTGCAGGAACAATGAAGATCTCCATTTTTTTTTCTCTTTCCCGCATTTGCAGTGGGGAGGTGCAATCTGTCAGCCTATCAGCAGCGCACACACGGAGCGAAGTGCTTTTTTTCACACAAGCAAGGGCATGTGTCATTGGCAGTGTATGTCACATGTCCTTGCCCTATAAGACCAAGCCATTTTCCCCATCGCCACCATTTTCTCACTGCTGCAGCTGCGTGTTAGACGGCACCGCTGTTGCTGTGTGCGCTATACCTTGTTAATTTCAAGCCAATTTTCGCACAAATCTACAGATAGCTTGGGAGTAGGGAATAGTTGTGATTGCAGTCCTTTTAAGGACTAGGTTACAGCATTTCCTACGACTTTTATCAGGCAGGTCTGTGCTCTTAAATAGATAGATTGTGGGAGTAAAGACTAATTGTAATTGGAGTCCTTTTCAGGACTAGGTTACATCAGTTCCTATCAGTTTTTGCCAGGCAGGTCTGTGCCAGTGCTGTGCAAGTTTTTTTCACAGCATTTGGCTGAATCTAGCAAAGCTAATCCTTTTTGGCCTATTGCAGAGTGTGTTAGTCAGTGGAGTAGCCTATCTGTGTTGCAAGATATACCACCTGTGTATAGAATACCAATTTTTTTACTGCACCTAGTGAAGTAAAATCTTTTGGGCATAGCATCATTCTATTAGTCCATCTATACTGACCTCCATCAGGTTGCAAACTGAATATAATTTTTTTCTGCATCTAGCTCTGAAAAAATATTTGGGCTTCTAGCAGTGTGTGGGACTTGGTCTATTAGTCCTTCTATACTGACCTCCAGCAGGTTGCAAATTGAATATAATTTTTTTCTGCATCTAGCTCTGAAAAAATATTTGGGCTTCTAGCGGTGTGTGGGACTTGGTCTATTAGTCCATCTATACTGACCTCCATCAGGTTGCAAATTAAAAATAATTTTTTTCTGCATCTAGCTCTGAAAAAATATTTGGGCTTCTAGCAGTGTGTGGGACTTGGTCTATTAGTCCATCTATACTGACCTCCATCAGGTTGCAAATTAAAAATAATTTTTTTCTTCATTTATCTCTGAAAAAATATTTGGGCTTCTAGCAGCGTGTGGGACTTGTTCTATTAGTCCATCTATACTGACCTCCATCAGGTTGCAAATTAAAAATATTTTTTTTCTGCATCTAGCTCTGAAAAAATATTTGGGCTTCTAGCAGTGTGTGGGACTTGGTCTATTAGTCCATCTATACTGACCTCCATCAGGTTGCAAATTGAATAAAAAAATTTTCTGCATCTAGCTCTGAAAAAATATTTGGGCTTCTAGCGGTGTGTGGGACTTGTTCTATTAGTCCATCTATACTGACCTCCATCAGGTTGCAAATTAAAAATAATTTTTTTCTGCATCTAGCTCTGAAAAAATATTTGGGCTTCTAGCAGTGTGTGGGACTTGGTCTATTAGTCCATCTATACTGACCTCCATCAGGTTGCAAATTAAAAATAATTTTTTTCTTCATTTAGCTCTGAAAAAATATTTGGGCTTCTAGCAGTGTGTGGGACTTGTTCTATTAGTCCTTCTATACTGACGTCCAGCAGGTTGCAAATTGAATATAATTTTTTTCTGCATCTAGCTCTGAAAAAATATTTGGGCTTCTAGCGGTGTGTGGGACTTGGTCTATTAGTCCATCTATACTGACCTCCATCAGGTTGCAAATTAAAAATAATTTTTTTCTTCATTTAGCTCTGAAAAAATATTTGGGCTTCTAGCAGTGTGTGGGACTTGTTCTATTAGTCCTTCTATACTGACCTCCAGCAGGTTGCAAATTGAATATAATAATTTTCTGCATCTAGCTCTGAAAAAATATTTGGGCTTCTAGCGGTGTGTGGGACTTGGTCTATTAGTCCATCTATACTGACCTCCATCAGGTTGCAAATTAAAAATAATTTTTTTCTGCATCTAACCCAGCCAATAGTTTTGGCCTAATACCACAGTTTGGCCACTCAGCTCTGCTCGGTTACCATCCATTGTTTTTTTGTGCAAACAACTCCAGAGTTGTGAATTAGTTAACCACCAAAATGAGTGGAAAAAGGCCTGCTGCTGGTGGAAAGGGGAATAGGCGTGTTGGGAAGGGGAAAAAAGGTTGTGTCCGTGGGGTAGGTGCAGAAGAAAGACCATCTTCCAGCCAAACTAAAATGTCTACTTCTTTTAGCGGACAATGTGATAAGATCCCTTTCTTACGGCCACGCCAATCGCTACAAATTCCAGATGAGGCACAAAAACAGCAGGTGCTTCAATGGATATCAAGTGCTCCTTTAAGTGGGCTCTCCTCCACATCAACTTCAACATCACAAATACTCCAGTCCTCAAAGGTGTCACCCAAATCGCACTTGCTTCCTCACAGCTCCCAAATCTCCAGCTGCCCGTCTGAGTATGAAATAGAACAGATGGTTGAGTCTGCAGAGCTGTTTACTCATACTATAGCCTGGGAATCAGAGGTCGACTCCAGCGCTTCTGTGAATCCAGACGAGGAAATGATCTGCACTGATGCCCAGAATCTTTATGAGTCGGATCCAGGACCAGACGCAGAAGGTTCTGACCATAATGTAGACCCTCATTCCCAAACTGTAACTCCTGTTGGTGGAGACAATGAGGAAGACGATGATAAGACTCAAATACCTGATTGGAGCGACAACTTTAGTTTTTTGTCAGGGCAGGAACAGGTTGGCTCTGAGGACGACGGGTGTGATAACGCACAGGGTGATGATGATGAGGTCGGAGATCCCACTTACTGTCAACCCACAGTCAGCCAAGAGATGAGGTCAGCAGAGGAGGTGGAGGAAGATGCTAGTGACGATGAGGTCAGGTTGCGCCTTCCTGGACAGAGACGTAGTACTGGAAGCACGTCAACAACTGCATCCTCAAACACAACTCTGCCTCTCACCACAAGTCGTGGTGGCTCTTCAGGTCGCATGGGTGCTAAGCCTTGCATAGCCTGGGCATTTTTTCAGATCGATAAAGATGACCCAACTCGTGTTATCTGTAACATTTGTCAGCAAAAGCTAAGTAGAGGCCAAAAAATACATAGTTTGAGTACTTCATGCATGAACCGGCACATGGACATGAAGCATAAGTTGCAGTGGGAAGCTCAGTGTGCTACAATGCGGTCTAGCCGGCCGGGCCAACCACCGTCTGCCATATCTTGTGCATCCGCGGTCTCTTCATCCTCTGTGACTGGGGGGACAGCAGTCACACCTGTTTTGGGGCGCAGACCTGCCACCTCTTTACCCGCAACAGCCAGCGTGATTGGCAGGTCATCATTTTCTTTGGAGGTGGTAACATCAGCTGGTCTTGAGCGCTGTCCGACATCGATAGCACCACCTTTGGATCAAGGCAACCTAACATGTCCGCCTGCATCTTCCTCACAGACCGGCAGTTTGCCGGGGACACCCTTATCAACCCCGTCTAAGCACAATAGCCAGCCCTCGGTCCCTCAGATGTGGACAAGTAAAAGACCATTTCCTCCTAGCCATGAGAAAGCTAAGAGGTTGAATTTCACCATCTGCAAGCTCTTGGCTACAGAAATGCTGCCTTTCCGCCTGGTGGACACAGAGGATTTTCGAGACCTTATGTCCGTCGCAGTGCCCCAGTACCAGATGCCCAGTCGGCACTACTTCTCAAAGAAAGGTGTGCCTGCGCTCCACCAGCATGTCGCACACAACATCACCGCTTCTTTGAGAAACTCTGTGTGTGACAGGGTGCATTTCACCACAGACACTTGGACGAGTAGGCATGGACAGGGGCGTTACATGTCGCTGACTGGGCACTGGGTAACTATGGTGACAGCAGGACAAGGGGCTGCTGTCCAAGTCTTGCCGTCCCCACGAGTTGTGCGTCAATCCTCTTTATGTCATTTTTCCTCCACTGCTTCTGCCTCCTCAACCTCCTCTCGGTCTTCCACCTGCACCCAAAGCCTGTCTGGTCATGCCACAAGCTTTCTAACTGCGCAGAAGGGATCCTGCACACCTCCTTACTATGCTGGCAGTAGGGCTCAACGTCATCAGGCGGTTTTTACATTGAAATGTCTGGGAAATGTGAGTCACACAGCTGAGGAGTTGTGGTCAGCTCTGGAGAACCAATTTCATGAATGGTTGTCTCCACTGGACCTGAAACCAGGGAAGGCCGTGTGCGACAATGCTGCAAACCTGGGTGCGGCCCTTCGCCGGGGCAATGTCACACACGTGCCTTGTATGGCTCACGTGTTGAACCTGGTTGTCCAGCAATTTTTAGCCCACTATCCCAGACTAGATGGCCTTCTGCAGAGGGCACGGTCGCTGTGTGCTCACTTCCGCCGTTCGCATCCCGCAGCTCAGCGACTTACATCTCTACAGAAGTCGTTGGGCCTGCCACTTCACCGGCTAAAATGCGATGTGCCTACCCGGTGGAATTCAACTCTGCACATGTTGCAGCGACTGTGGCAGCACCGACAAGCCCTGGTGCAATACGTTCTGACGTATAGCCTGGGCCAACGAGATTCAGAGGTGGGGCAAATCACGCTGGAGGAGTGGTCTCAGATCAGGGACCTATGCACCCTTCTGCACAGTTTTGAAATGGCGACGAAGATGTTTAGTGCTGACGATGCCATTATCAGCATGACTATTCCGGTGATTTACATGCTGGAGCACATGTTAAACAGAATTCGGAGTCAGGTGGTGGCACAAGAGGAGGTGGAGGAAGTAGAGGAGGAGGAGTTGTATGCGGAAGGGCTAACATCTGCAAGGTCCAGACGGTCGGCAGCACCAAGGCGGCAGGCATGTGAGGGTGGGGGAGATGGTTTTACCAGGGCGCATGGTAGCAGCCAAACTAGTGAGGAAGGTGCAGGAGCCCAGGAAGAAGTGGAGGACGAACTGATGGAAGACTCATCAGATGAGGGAGACCTTGATCACATTTCTGTTGTGCGAGGTTGGGGGGAGAGGACAGAGGAAGGAAGCATGATTGTTACCTCGCCACCAACACAACAGGGACTTGGTGCTCCTGGATGCGCAACACACATGAGTGCCTCCTTGCTGCACTACCTGCAACATGACCCTCGAATTGTGAGAATTAGAAATAATCCTGACTACTGGGTTGCCACACTGTTAGATCCCCGGTACAAAAGTAAATTTGCAGAAATTATTCCTGCCATAGAAAGGGATGCACGCATGCAGGAGTATCAGCAGAGACTGTTGCAGAATCTTACATGTGCTTTTCCACAAAATACCAGTGGTGCACGTAGTGAATCTCACAGTTCCAACTTGCCAACCGTGGGACCGTCAAGTGTTCAGCACTCAAACCGTAACAGAACCACAGTATCTGCTGGTAACATCAATTTTGCGGAATCATTTCACCACTTTTTTAGCCCATCCTTTGCAAGGCCACAGGAGACAAGAAGTCTGACACATAGTCAACGCCTAGAGACGATGGTACAGGAGTATCTCCAAGTAAACATTGAAGCCACGACTGTGTCACTGGACCCTTGCTCTTTTTGGGCTTCCAATCTGGATAAATGGCCGGAGCTAGCCACTTACGCCTTGGAGATCTTGTCATGCCCCGCAGCCAGCGTTCTGTCTGAACGTGTGTTCAGCGCTGCTGGTGGTGTGCTGACAGATAAGCGCACGCGGCTCTCCACTGATAATGTAGACAGACTCACGTTCATAAAGATGAACAAATCATGGATCCGAAACGACTTTTCTACCCCTGTGTCATCCTGGGGAGAGTAAAAGCTTGATGATTGGTTAAAATCACCCTACCAACCGTTTTAAGCTTTCAAATTACTAATCATGTTTATCTGTATCTTGACTGGAAAATAATTTGGGCTTTGTAGCAGTGTGCAGCACTGATCCTATTAGGCCATCTATAATAAGCTCCACCAGATTTAAAATTAAAAATAATTTTTAGCTGCATCTAGCCCGGAAAATAATTTTGGGGCTCCGAGATGCGCAAGACACATAAGTGCCTTCTTGCTGCACTACCTGCAGCATGACCCTCATATTGTCAGAATTCGAAGTAATCATGACTACTGGGTTGCCACACTCTTAGATCCCCCAAACTTTTCGATCAACCTTTTCATTTTAATAAAGACAAAAAAAATGGTCATTTTTGAAATTATAAGCATTAGCAGGTTGTTAGAAACTGAAATCAAACAGTTTTCAACTCAAAACTTTATTGTAGGTGATGTTACATTTTCACATAGGACCCCTTGTTCGAAAGGAGCTTCTGAACTCTCTCGTCCATTGAATTTGTCAGGTTTTGGATGGTTTCTGCTTCAATTGTTTTGCTTGAGGACAGAATACCCTCCCAGAGCTGTTGCTTAGATGTGAACTGCCTCCCGCCATCATAGACACTCCTTTTAATGATGCTCCAAAGGTTCTGAATGGGGTAGAGGTCAGGGGAGCATGGGGGTCACACCATAAGTTTGTCCCCTTTTATGCCCATATCAGCCAGAGATGCAGATGTTTTATGTGCAGCATGAGATGGTGCATTATCATGCAGAAAAATGATCTTGCTGTGAAATACACGGTTCTTCTTCTTGAACCATGGCAGGAAGTGCTGTTTGAGAAAATCCACATACATTATGGAGTTCATCTTTAGCGCCTTCAGGGATCCTAAAGGGGCCGACAATCTCTCTCCCCATGATTCCAGCCCAAAACATTACTCCACCTCCTCCTTGTTGGCGCTGTAGCCGTGTTTGCGTGGGGTGTCCATCAACCAGCCATCCTCCACTCCATCCATCTGAACCATCGAGCGCTGCATGGCACTCATCCGTGAACAAAACAGTTTTGAAATCAGTCTTCATGTAATGTTTGGCCCACTGGAGCCGTTTCTGCTTGTGTGAAGTGGATAGAGGAGGTCGACAGGATGGCGTATGCACAGCTGCAAACCTCTGAAGGACCTTGCATCTTGTTGTTCGGGGGACGTTGGAGGCACCAGCAGCTTCAAAAACTTGTCTGCTGCTATGACAAGGCTTTCTTGCCGCTGCTCTTTTAACCTGACGTAATTGCCTGTAGGAAAGAGTCCTCAATTTGCCCTTATCAGCTCGCACACGTGTGTACTGTGAATCAGCTACATACTTCTTGATTGCCAAGACACTTCATCCTGATCATCGCACAATGTTGATTGTAGTCATGCCTTGACCTAAACACTCCACAATTTGTTGCGTCTCAGCAGCCGACACATCCTTTTTCTTTCCCATTTTGGCAGAAAATGTAGGCTGCTTAATAATGTGAGACAGCCTTCTTAAGTAGTCTTGCCTTTCATTGGACACACCTGCCAAACTAATTAGCACAGATGTCTGCAATTGCTTACAGTGATATAAAGAGCCCTGACACACATCACCATCAATGAGTTTAACTGACAAACAAACAAATTCTTCCCTTATCACTCCTAAACACTTTTTGCATAATAATTTGGAACGCAGTGTACATGTGCTTTTCCACAAAACACCAGTGGTTCACGTAGTGAATCTTACAGTTCTAACTTGCCAACCGTGGTCTGTATGGAATTGTTCAATAAAGGGCCCAAAATTAAGATAACATAGATGGGAGAGGTCTCTATGAATAGGAATTCCTAAGTATTTGATACCCTGTGAGGGCCAGGCAAAGGGAAAGTTGGACTGGATGGAATCCTATATGGATTTGGGGAGGGAGACATCGAGGGCCTCAGACTTCGCTGCATTGATTTTAAAATTTTACCATGTAACAAAGTGATCTATTTCAGCCATAACAGCAGGGATGGATATATGTGATTGAGTGATATATACTAGGACATCATCAGCAAATAGAGAGCACTTGTACTCGGTGCCTCCCACCTCAATCCACCTAATATTGGGGTTATGGCGAATTGATGGGAGCAGGTGCTCCGTCACTAGGATGTATAAGAGAGGGGACAGAGGACATCCCTGCCTTGTCCCATTGGTGATTGTGAAAGGTGATGAAAATGTTCTGATGCACCCCCTGGGCCTTGGGACACCCGGAGCCGGACCCTTTTTGGTGGATGCTGGTGGTTGTAGTCTTCGTGGCGGCGACCCGGTTCCGTGGCTCAGGGCGGTCAAACCAGTGGCGGAACTATTTATGTGGTTTTGATGTTTAAATGTCCGACTACGCCACCCGTGGATTGCGGTCAGAGTGAACCGCCGCTACAGGGCAGACCGCTGAGGCTGGTGTTGTGGGTGCAGCAGAGCGTAGCATAACTCCCCACGGGAGGAGTATAGCCTCAGGGCAGTGTATGCGGAGGATGGGGGTGATGGTGCAGGGCAGCAGCAGTAACGACACGGAGTCAGTGATGCAGTCCAGGGCCTTTACTCACAGTTCTTATTATCCAGACCACGTCTGCAGGTAACGGCTGCCCACGTCGTACTGTGCTCACCAGGTGAGGGGCTCAGACAACTCCCAGATAACTTTGGAGCACTTCACAGGACCCCCTTTGTGTGTCCTTTGTCTGGCCTTTCTTACCAACACTTCTGTCCGGCTGCCTCGGGCCTCCTCTTGGTAAACTTGGCGCCAGTTTCCCTGACCCTATGTGGTGCCTTCCTAGCGGGTGTAGCGAGGGGCTGCGCCACATAAAATGTCAGAGCCTCCGGTTTGTAGCTGAGGGTCGTTTCCTGCCTCCACTAGTTCGGGGACCGGTCTCCCCCTTTGGCCTGACCCCTCCACGCAGGTGGATTCGGGCGTGCGGTGGCGACTCGCCCGTCCGCACCCCTGGGATCCCTTCATTCCTCGTTCCTGGAGCCTTCTCCGCTCCTCTTCCTTCCTTCTCCCTCTTCCAGGCCTGGGCCTCTGTTACTAGGCCCGCCTCCGGAGCAGAGCTCATGCAGAGCTCCTGCTCCCTGCCACTTCTGCTCAGACTTCTCTGCACTGAACTAAGATGGTGCCCACCTTTTATACTCCCTTCTCAATGCACCCAGGAACTGCTTCCTCCCTGCTCCTGCACTACAGGGTTCCCCTTCCTCAGTGTTCCCTCCCCCCACTCCAGACAGGGACAGGGACTGTCGTGCCCATCTCAGGGGCATATTGGTCGCCCTGCCCCACGGCAATGTGGTGTAATGCATGCAGGTGTCGGGTCCTGATCCACACTCCATCCTTACCTGAGAGTGAGATATCACACCTCTGGGTGAGGTGCAATACGTCTGTAGCAACCAAGCCCTCAGGGTGCTACAGTTCCATTTATCTTCAGCCTAGGTGACGTATTGCGATACAGGGCCGTGATTTTGGCTATAAAAGGGTCCCCTAGACCCCTACCCCAAGCTTTTTAAGAGAATCATATATGGCGTGCCAGGAGACTCTATGGAATGCTTTCTCAGCATCCAACGAGAGTATCTAATTACAAATTTTTAACTGCATCTAGCCCAGGAAATACTTTGTGCCTAGTAGCAGTGTCTGCTAGTCAGCGGATTATCCTGGCTGTTAAGCAAGCTACACCACCTGTAGTTTAGACACTTAATTTTTTCAAAGGAAATGCTTCGGGACCATGGGATAGTTAGTGAAGAGCATCAGGAGGCACCCCAAGGCATAGGGGCTGGGACTGGCAGTAGGATGCCTTGCGGTGGACAGCCGAGCTCGATCCTTATAAAAGCTTTTTAACTGCAGCAGCTTTAGTGGACGCTACTGGAGCTGGAATTACGCGGCTGCTGGCATGAGACTTGCCCTCCAATAGATCCTTGTAAATGGATTTAAAGTGTATTCATTCAAATTAGAGAGACAATTTAAATTAAAAAGCTTAGAGCTGCCTCCACCACAGGGGGGCTCGCTCGACCCACCAGCGGACAGGCACCAGTATTGGGAGAGGGGGGCTGGCCGTCAGGGTTCACCGCGGCTCTGGCACAAACCCGGCGACACGGAGGTGGCACGGGCAGGAGCGGACTGGCCGTGTCGGCTTCTCACTTTTTGGATTTTAGAAGGGCATGACATGCCTATATCTGTGTCTCCCCCTCCTTTTACTCCTCCACCTCTTTTATTTTCGCATGACTATATGTACTTGTCACTTTTCCATGTGTTAGTTATGTCTTCTGAGCAGTTTGTCAGCTTTTGGACACCTTTGAAGGTGTTTTCTATGTGTTTCTATGTGTTTTTGTTTGCCTGCCATTGGTTTTAACGGTGTTCGAAGGTGTTCGACGAACAGTTCGACAAACAGTTCGGCGAACACACGGGTGTTCGACGAACCGAACCGAACTCGAACACTACGGGGGTGGCTCAACACTAGTGATGACTACGTTTTCATGGCTGCCGGTGTAAATTCCTGTAAGTAGAGTCCAGACTATTTCAGGACCATGGAGAAGACCAGATGACCAAGGAGGTCCCCTCCAACTCTACCATTCTATGATTCTAAGTCAAATGTGTTTTATCACAGGACCCTGCATTTGATGAATAGGCGTTCAGTGGACTATGAATAACGTGCAACTTCTCCAATTAGGGAGATAAAATCACCGGCATGACTAGGGCTGGTCATTCAGAGAGCGGGCTAAAACTGACAACGGGGTTGGCTTCAGGGTGAACGTCATTGTAATAAATGGTGAGATTCATGTAGGAGACCTTTAATATGAAAAATATGCCTGTGGCATGTACTTCTATAATTAATGCTCCTGAATAACAAAATTAATTTTGTGGATCCTAAAACATTGTTCTTCAATCATCCCTGATCAGAGGTGTATAAAGTAGGTCTCTGCTAAATAGAAGAAAACTATCTACGCTACTCTCAAGCCAATGTCCAACCCAAAATCTAGCCTCACCAGAGAGGCCGATCTACGTACAGCTGTTTGAGGGACATTTTTCCTAGCCACTTGACTTGTTTCTAGAAGGACATGACACCATAATATCCACATATAGACACAAGTTCCAGGATTATGGGCACGTAGCATCACCCTGTAGTGATGGATATGGTATAATCCTCGTTGTTCCATCTCACCGGTGACTCGGGGACATTGTAAGCAGATTACAGACCTGAAGCCTCAGATTGATATCATCAATGATCATACAGAGAGCAGCCTATGGTCCCGGTCCAGCACATACCTGCTTTATGGAGTCATGTTCTTCACACACAAGGACAGCATCCGTGAATTCTTCATCAGTTCAGAAGTTCCTACACATTTTTAAACATTATTGATGGTCTTAGATAATATTTCCCTGATGGGGTCACAGTCTGAGGATTCACCAGATGGATTCTGGTTCTAGTGACCTGTCCACAGATGGATAAATCCAGAGTAATTCTGATAATAGTACAGAGGGAACGTCACTGCCCTGACATGATGTGTCCGCTGCCTCCGCGATGATATGTGGGTATATATATATATATATATGGTGATCAGTATATTTCTATGATCTGACGATGGATCTGTGTATATGATACACGTGATGTGTATACGGTGTATAGATGTAAGAGTGAATCTACTGATATATAAGATATGAGGTTGTATACAGGTAAATGACGTGAAGATATATGTGTATTATGTGATGATTTATTTATCTAAGTCTATATATTTTGTGGAGATGGGTCTAAATGATATGGGGCTATATTTGATGTGGAGATAGGTATATATATCATGTGAGGCTGTTTATGACTGTATACGATTTCAGGACTGATATATGTCTGATATACGGTGGTGTATATGTTGTTGAGATGGAGATATGTATATATCTGAGGTTATATATAACATGGGGTCAGAGTATATATGTGTTTCTGACCCGAGGATAACTATATATAGAGATGGTTGTATATACTGTCTATAGATGACGTGGGGGTGGATATATGTATATAGTAGGGAGGTGAACCTGTCAGTATTTATAGCTATGATCATCTGACTCTTAGGACACAGATTCACAATAATTATAGATTTGTTCCTGTGAAGGTCTCCAGGGTTTCGGCACCTCGCTGTCAGCAGAAGCTGATGATAATGAAGGGTTTGCTGATTACAGGGTCAGATAATGATGGCTTCTCAGGGCGTAATCTGAGGATTGTGATGGGATCCGTTCACTGCGGGATACTTGGATCTGGGAAATATCAGGGAACAACAATAATATCTAATCTTATGTATGGCCATCTTTGTGTAGGCTGGCCATGCACATTAGATGGCTACCGGCCATACGATACTTTGGCCAATCTTTTAGCAGTCTGCCATCTTAGCCAAGATTCTCATATAGAGACACATTTGCTCAACTGAGCGCTCCTGTGTAGTGTTGAGCCACCCCCGTAGTGTTCGAGTTCGGTTCGGTTCGTCGAACACCCGTGTGTTCGCCGAACTGTTCGTCGAACACCGTCGAACACCGTTAAAACCAATGGCAGGCAATCAAAAACACATAGAAAAACACATAGAAAACACCTTCAAAGGTGTCCAAAAGCTGACAAACTGCTCAGAAGACACAACTAACGCATGGAAAAGTGACATGTCCATATAGTCATGCGAAAAGAAAAGAGGTGGAGGAGTAAAAGGAGGGGGAGACACAGATATAGGCATGTCATGCCCTTCTAAAATCAAGAAAGGCTGGAGTAAAAATCTAAAATCATAGAATCATAGAATCATAGAATGGTAGAGTTGGAAGGGACCTCCTGGGTCATCTGGTCCAACCCCCTGCTCAAAGCAGGATTCACTAGATCATCTCAGACAGATGTCTGTCCAGCCTCTGTTTGAAGACGTCCATTGAAGGGGAACTCACCACCTCTCGTGGCAGCCTGTTCCACTCATTAATCACCCTAACTGTCAAAAAGTTTTTTCTAATATCTAATCTGTGTCTCCTCCCATTTAGTTTCATCCCATTGCTTCTAGTCTTTCCTTGTGCAAATGAGAATAAAGATGATCCTTCTACAATGTGACAGCCCTCGACATATTTGTAGACAGCTATTAAGTCTCCTCTCAGTCTTCTTTTTTGCAAGCTAAACATTCCCAAATCCTGCAACCGTTCCTCATAGGACATGGTTTGCAGACCAGTCACCATTCTGGTCGCTCTTCTCTGAACTTGCTCCAGTTTGTCTATGTCTTACCATGTCTTACCATGTCTATGTCTATGTCCTACCAACACCCAGACGTTGTGACAAGAAAATTAAAAAAAGAAATATCTTTAGGTCGAATGGCAGTTCCATTCAGAACACTTTCCTTACAAGACGTAGTGGTATCCCCGTTGTGAGTTGTGCCTAAAACGGAACCCAATACATTCGGACTAATCCACCATTTGTCATATACAAGGAGCAGGTCCGTAAACGACAACATCAACGCGGAACCAAGTACAGTAGTATATACTGTACATCCTTTGACAAGGCAATCAGGCGGATCAAGAAGTTGGGAAGGGTCTCCCTAATGGCCAAAACAGACATTGATGCGGCGTTCCGGTTACTTACTACCTGTGCCTCTGAATAGTGTCCACCTATTGGGCTGCTTCTGGGAAGGAGCATACTATATAGATCGCTGTTTGCCCATGGGGTGCTCCAGATCCTGCTCACTATTTGAGGCGTTTAGTTGCTTCCTCGAATGGGTTGTAATGGACGTTTCTAAGGGGGCACATATTATCCATTACCTCGACAACTTTTTATGCCTGGGCCCAAAAGATTTGCCACAGTGTGAATACACGCGGTAGTCCAACTGTGAGAAGGAGAGAGCTGGAGGGAGAGCGGACACCACAGAGCCGAGGGTTTAAATGGAGAACGGAAGAAGGAAAGAGGGCGAGGGAGGTAAGGGAGTACAGTGGAAGGCCGAACTGAGCTCCCCCACGTTCCTGCTGGGCGGGGAACAGCCCTGGGAAGAAAAGCCGCTAGCGCATCCCTTTGAGGTTACGGGCGCGAGTGGGCAGAGGGACTACGCTGGAGTGCGAAGCCGACACGGCCAGTCCGTTCCTGCCCGTGCCACCTCCGTGTCCCCGGGTTTGTGCCAGAGCCACGGTGGACCCTGACGGCCAGCCCCCCTCTCCCAATACTGGTGCCTGTCCGCTGGTGGGTCGAGCCCCCCCGCGGTGGGGGGGAGTAACATCTGCAGAAGACCATCTTCCAGCCAATCTAAGATGTCTACTTCTTTTCATGGACAATGTCATACGATCCCTTTCTTACGGACACACCCATCGCTAAAAATTCCAGATGAGGCACAAAAACAGCAGGTGCTTCAAGGGATATCAAGTGCTCCTTCAAGTGGGCTCTCCTCCACCTCAACTTCAACATCACAAATACTCCAGTCCTCAGAGGTGTCAACCCAATCGCACTTGCTTCCTCACATCTCCCAAGTCTCCAGCTTCCCATCTGAGTATGGGGTAACATAGTTGGTTGAGTCGGCACAGCTGTTTACTCATACTATAGCCTGGGAAACGGAGGTCTGCTCCAAAGCTTCTGTTAATCCAGACGAGGAAATGATCTGCACTGATGCCCAGAATCTTTATGAGTCAGATCCAGGACCAGATGAAGAAGGTTCTGAGCATAATGTAGACCCTCGTTCCCAAACTGTAACTCCTGTTGGTGGAGACAATGATGAAGACGATGATGAGACTCAAATACCTGATTGGACCGACAACTTGACTTTTCGGTCAGGGCAGGAAGAGGTTGGCTCTGAGGACGACGGGTGTGAGAACACACAGGGTGATGATGACGAGGTTGGAGATCCCACTTACTGTAAACCCACAGTCAGCCAGTCGATGAGGTCAGCAGAGGAGGTGGAGGAGGATGTGACTAGCCCAGGGGATGGGGATGACTCGGTACCCGGGCCTTTGCCTGGCCTTTGGGATGTCGCGGTGGTCGACTCCCGGGCCCGTACCCTGCGGTCACTCTTTAAAAGGCTGGATAATTGTTAATTTTATAAGAGTTCGTGACGCCAGCTGTGGTATCTGGTGAGAAGCACCAGGGCTGCAGCAGTCCACTGAGGCCGGTGATAAGGCAGCTCAATGGTATAGCTCCCCACAGGTGGAGCTAGGTCTCAGAAAAGCGTATGCAGGGGGAATGCAGGACTGGCGAGACCCAGCTGGGTCAGAGCAAGAACGGGAACGGACACGGTAGTCACTTCAGTACCTTTTACTGGTGGAAATTCAGGCACATCCCGGAGCACTGTAGGGTGAAGGGTGCATATCAGGATCCTCCCCAATGAGCGGGTGTAGGGCCTCCTGTTTCTTGCCTCTGCGTAGTAATTTTCTGACCTGCCTGGAGCTAGGCCTAACTTTGTCTCTGTCCTGCACTGGCTGACCTTGTGGTAGGACCTTGTCTTGGAGTTCACGCTCCCAGTATGCGGGGCCTAAGCGTCTCCTGGCTCTGTTACGTATCAGCACCTTAGCGATCCTGGGACTTGTATTTCTCTAGGGATTCCGGTTATGCCTTACTGGGTCATAGAGATCCTGGTAAGCTCGGATCCGGTGTCCGGTAAATGCTTCGGGGTGAGCTGGTTAAGCTCCTCTGCCCCCTATGTACTAACTCTCCACTCGCCTTCGGCCTACTCACTAGGCTATACACACTAACGGCAGCTTGCCGCGCTTCACAGATCTTATGGTGCCGGCACACCTTAAGCTCTAACTGGGCTCCCTGAATGTAGCTAACAGGAGCCTTGTGCTCCACTGCTGAACTATTAACTGAGTTCTCTAGACTAGACTGAGCTCCACTGCAGACTGACCTCTCTTAGACTTCTGTACTGCAGGAACTCTTCAGAGGAACTGAACTGCCTAGCTCCACCTTCCCTATTTATATCCCTAACGGGCTCCCTCTGCTGGTCTGAGGTGGAAGGGGGAGATGTGTGAATGTTTATGGGGGCCTCTTGTGGAGGATTCCATCAATGCACTCTTCTAGGATCTGTGATACCAAGCGCAGCTGGGCATCACAGATGCTATTGACGACGAGGTTAGGTTGCGCCTTCCTGGACAGAGACATAGTACTGGAAGCACGTCAACAACTGCATCCTTAACCACCACTCTGCCTCTGACAAAAAGTCGTAGTGGCTCTTCAGGTCGCATGGGCTCTAAGCCTTGCATAGCCTGGGCATTTTTTCAGATCGATAAGGATGACCCAACTCGTGTTATCTGTAATATTTGTCACCAAAAGCTAAGTAGAGGCCAAAAAATCCATAGTTTGAGTACTTCATGCATGAACCGTCACATGGATATGAAGCATAAGTTGCAGTGGGAAGCTCACGGTGCTACAATGCGGCCTAGCGGGCCGGGCCAACCACCGTCTGCCCCATCTTGTGCATCCACGGCCTCTTCATCCTCTGTGACTGGGGGAACAGCAGTCACACATGTTTTTGGACGCAGACCTGCCACCTCTTTACCCGCAACAGCCAGTGTGATTGGCAGGTCATCATTTCATTTGGAAGTGGAAACACCAGCTGGTGTTGAGCGCTCTCCGACATCGAGAGCACCACCTTTGGATCAAGGCAACATAACTTTTCTGCCTGCATCTTCCTCACAGACAGGCAGTTTGCCGGGGACACCCTACTCAACCCCGTCTAAGCACAACAGCCAGCCCTCGGTCCCTCAGATGTGGACAAGTAAAAGACCATTTCCTCCTAGCCATGAGAAAGCTAAGAGGTTGAATTTCACCATCTGCAAGCTCTTGGCTACAGAAATGCTGCCTTTCCGCCTGGTGGACACAGAGGATTTTCGAGACCTTATGTCCGTCGCAGTGCCCCAGTACCAGATGCCCAGTCGGCACTACTTCTCAAAGAAAAGTGTGCCTGCGCTACACCAGCATGTCGCACACAACATCACCGCTTCTTTGAGAAACTCTGTGTGTTACAGGGTGCATTTCACCACAGACACTTGGACGAGTAGGCATGGACAGGGGCGTTACATGTCGCTGACTGGGCACTGGGTAACTATGGTGACAGCAGGACAAGGGGCTGCTGTCCAAGTCTTGCGGTCCCCACGAGTTGTACGTCAATCCTCTTTATCTAGAAGTTCCTACACTGCTTCTGCCTCCTCAACCTCCTCTCGGTCCACCACCTGCACCCAAAGCCTGTCTGGTCATGCCACCCGCTTTCTAACTGCGCAGAAGGGATCCTGCACACCTCCTTACTATGCTGGCAGCAGGGCTCAACGGCATCAGGCGGTGTTTACTTTGAAATGTCTGGGAAATGTGAGTCACCCAGCTGAGGAGTTGTGGTCAGCTCTGGAGACCCAGTTTCATGAATGGTTGTCTCCAGTGGACCTGCAATCAGGGAAGGCCGTGTGCGACAATGCTGCAAACCTGGGTGCGGCCCTTCGCCGGGGCAATGTCACACACGTGCCTTGTATGGCTCACATGTTGAACCTGGCTGTCCAGCAATTTTTAGCCCACTATTCCGCACTAGATGGCCTTCTGCAGAGGGCACGGTCGCTGTGTGCTCACTTCCGCCGTTCACATCCCGCAGCTCAACGACTTACATCTCTACAGAAATCGTTGGGCCTGCCAGTTCACCGGCTGAAATGCGATGTGCCGACACGGTGGAATTCAACTCTGCACATGTTGCAGCGACTGTGGCAGCACCGACAAGCCCTGGTGCAATACGTTTTGACGTATAGCCTGGGCCAACGAGATCCAGAGGTGGGGCAAATCACGCTGCAGGAGTGGTCTCAGATCAGAGACCTATGTAGTTGACGCGCCCCCTGGGCCGTGGGGTACCCAGAGCCGGGCCGGTAGACGCTGGGGGTTGTAGTCACTGTGGCGGTGACTCGGTCCGTGACCCAGGGCGGTCAATCCAAGGGTAATTTGTATATATGGGTTTTATAATGTCCGACTACGCCACCTGTGGAGTTCGGCCAAAGGGGCCGCCGCTGCGGAACAGTCCTCTGAAGCTGGTGGTTTTGCAGCAATGGTATTATTACTCCCCACAGGAAGAGTGTAGCTTCAGGGCAGTGTGGGTGGATGATGGTGGTTGTAGTGCAGGGAGTCCGTGTGATGCAGTCCAAAGATCTTTACTCACAGTTGTTGCAGTCCAGATTACAGGTACCAGAGCAATCTCCCCCGTCGTGCTGTGCATACTCAGTGAGGGGCTCAGTCCACCCCCAGATAGCTCCAGAGTACTTAGCAGGACCCCCTTCTGTGTGTCCTTTCTCTGGCCTTCTCCCTGCACCTCTCACCCAGTGACAATTCTATCCGGTATCCTCGGACCTTGGCGGGCGACGTGTGTTCCGTCCCCTGGGTCTTATGTGGCTACCTTCTTAGTGAGACTGGTGTGGACTTTGGCCTGCAGTACATGAAATGCTGCAGCCTCCGGTTTCTAGTTGAGCCTTGCTGTTTCTCCGCTAGTTGAGGAACCGGTTCCCCTTATCTGGCCTCACCCCTCTACCTCCTGGTAGCAGCGGGCGTACGGGTGGCCTTCTGCACGGCCCATTCCCCTAGGGTCCCTTCGGTTCCTGGAGCCTTCCTGCTCCCACTCCTCTCTTCTCTCCTTCAGTCCTGGGCCTCCCAGGCTAGGCCCGCCTCCGGAGCAGAGCTCATGCAGAGCCTCTGCTCCTGTCACTTCTCCTCTGACTGGCTTGCTCTTTCTAAGATGGCTTCCTATTTATACTCTCCCTGTCATGTGCTCCCCTAAGCTGCTTTCTTCACCCACACCCACTACATAGGACCCTCCCGCCAGCTAGGGACCTGGGACTGTGCTCTCCCTTAGGAGCAATCTCGCCCTACCCCCACTGTGGGTATGTGTTGGATGCAGGTGTTAGGGTCTCGAGCCATACTCCATCCTTACCTGAGGGTGAGACACCACACCTCTGGGTGAGATGCAGTACCTCTGTGGTGACTGAACCCTCAGGGGCGCCACACACCCTTCTGCACAGTTTTGAAATGGTGACGAAGATGTTTAGTGCTGACGCCGATGCCATTATCAGCATGACTATTCCGGTGATTTACATCCTGGAGCACACGTTAAACAGAATTCAGAGTCAGGTGGTGGGACAAGAGGAGGTGGAGGAAGTAGAGGAGGAGTCGTATGCGGAAGGGATAACATCTCCAAGGTCCAGACGGTCGGCAGCACCAAGGCGGCAGGCATGGGAGGGTGGGGGAGAGGGATTAACAAGGGCGCATGGTAGCAGCCAAACTGTTAAGGAAGGTGCAGGAGCCGAGGAAGAAGTGGAGGACGAACTGGCGATGGGCATGTAAGACTCATCAGATGAGGGAGACCTTGATCACATTTCTGTTGTGTGAGGTTGGGGGGAGAGGGCAGAGGAAGGAAGCATGATTGTTACCTCGCCACCAACACAACAGGGACTTGGTGCTCCTGGATGTGCAAGACACATGAGTGCCTTCTTGCTGCACTACCTGCAACATGACCCTTGGATTTTCAGAATTCGAAGTAACCCCGACAACTGGGTTGCCACACTCTTAGATCCCCGGTACAAAAGTAAATTTGCCAAAATAATTCCTGCCATAGAAAGGGATGCACGCATGCAGGAGTATCAGCAGAATCTGTTGCAGAATCTTACATGTGCTTTTCCACAAAACACCAGTGGTGCACGTAGTGAATCTCACAGTTCTAACTTGCAAACCGTGGAACTGTCGAGTCTTCATCACTCAAATCGTAACAGTAACACAGTATCTGCTGGTAACAGCAATTTTGTGGAATCGTTTCACCACTTTTTTAGACCATCCTTTGCAAGGCCACAGGAGACAAGAAGTCTGACACATAGTCAACGCCTAGAGAGGATGGTACAGGAGTATCTCCAAGTGAACATCGAAGCCATGACTGTGTCACTGGACCCTTGCTCATTTTGGGATTCCAATCTGGAAAAATGGCCGGAGCTGGCCACTCACGCCTTGGAGATCTTGTCATGCCCTGCAGCCAGCGTTCTCTCTGAACGTGTGTTCAGCGCTGCTGGTGGTGTGCTGACAGATAAGCGCACGCGGCTGTCCACTGAGAATGTAGACAGACTCACGTTCATAAAGATGAACAAATCATGGATCCGCAATGACTTTTCTACCCCTGTGTCATCCTGGGGAGACTAAAAGTTTGAGGATTTGGTAAAATCACCTCACCAACCGTTTTAAGCAACTCTGGGGCAATTGATGCCACTAAAGTGGTGTCTGTGCCACAATTTTTGGAAAAAATGGAGACTCTTTTTGGAGTCCCCTTGCTGTGTTTTACGTGACGTTGGCATCGTCAATTCCAGGTGGGTTGGGTGCCCCCCCCCCCCCTTTTTAACTGTAAGAAATTACATACACTTTGGCTTGGGGTAACACAGATGGTTGAGTCTGAAGGACTGTTTACTCAGAGGTCTGCTCCAAAGCTTCAGTGTCTGCTAGTCAGCGTAGAATTTTTAACTGCATCTAGCCTAGGCAATACTTTGGGCGTAGTAGCCCAGCTGCGAAGCAAGCTGCACTGCCTGTGTATCTAATAAGAATTTTTAAATGCATCTAGCCTAGGCAGACTGTGGGGACCCCCAACCAAACCCAGACGCTCAGCCCCCCTACCTCCCCCCTTTCCTTGACAATACAATAATGTAACTCTTACAACTGGATGGGTAAGGATCGGTCACAGCTTTATTAACTCTTTATACTCATTCCATTAGAAAGGCATATTATTTCTAAAATAATTCAGCTTGTTGCAGCATGCCCTGGGTCTCCACACCGGCAAGTTGGCCAACAAGTGTAACTCTCCAACATGTCCTTTCTATTTCCAGGCCACGGAGGATCCTGCGTACTGGTATGCAGGACTCTGACCCCCATCCATCACTCTTAACGCTTCTTCGACTCCGTCCTGGAGTCCTGACAGGAAAATGTCCAGTCCAATTTCCATTAAGTGAACACCGTCGGGCCGTATGAGGCCTGCTTTATCTCCTTCCAGTTGTCGGTGTTGTATCACTACACCGCCTCTGTCTCTTCTAAATTTTGCCATCCGAATATTTATTACCCGCCTTGTCCGTTCGATGGCCGTGATGTCTTGCGCACCTTGCCATACTGCTATCGGCACAATCTCTGACCATACTATAGTTAGCTTTGTGAAAAATTCTCTGAAGCGCTCAGTGTCTAGTTTCATTACTGCCATTTGTTATGCGCTCTTGTGATGACCTAGGTCGTTTCCCCCGGCCTGTATAACTAAGATGACCAGACCTCTTGCCTCTCTCCCTACCTTGATTACCTCCATTAGTACCTGTGGACATAGCAGGCCTCTAATACCTCTCCAGTTGAATTATGTGTTATGAAACTCTAATTTCCTCCCATCTGAGCGGTCTTTCACCCTTTTTTCTGCCCAATATATATACGAGTGGCCTATCACCCACACTGTTGGCTTAGCGTCACCTGTAAAAGAAACAAACCACGTTAGGATAACAAGTCCGGTCTTATGTATCTCACCAAACACATGGATCGCCATCTCCCTATCCTCTGAACTTCCATTTCTGACAGTCCTGCTCTTGCTGCTTCCATGGCCGCGCCTATGTGGAATGAGTGTGTCCCGTAATCTTTGGGGTGGTTCCCTGCCGATGTTAGGCATTTATTAAATATAGCTTGGAACTGGTATCTTGATAATGGCGTTCCGTCAATGTGTGATAGGAAGAAATTACTTTGTGATCTGATGGTTATATATGTTTTTACTATTGTTACCTGACTCAGTGTACCGTTTGTGGGTTGTAGAAGTACCCAAGTGCCCCTGCCCGCTGGAACCGTTTTCGATTGGCGTATGCGTAGACGTATTGCATTATTGGCTATGACTACGTCCTGGTGTAATAAGCCTCCACTGGTGGTAATTTTGGATTGAGGGACTAATTCGCTTATGCATAGCGCCCCGAAGAAGGCAATCACAAATGCAGTAGACAGTAGTGTTGCTTCAAATTGTGAGTGTCATGTTAATGGTGTTAGGGATATGATGTGAGAAATCAGTTTTAGTGACACGACACGGGACGGGATGTCTACACTCCTGACTTGGCTGACCCCTTTTCCACCCTTTTATGCATTGTCTGATGATGAATCTCTTTGTCACATCTCCCCAATTCAGTAGTTGGAAGTGAAATGCTACTCCGATCAGACACCGCTACGCTGACGCCCCTGATATGCCCCTCATCATTAGCTGGTGGAGAAATTCTGTGGTGACTTGTAATCTGGCTTGGTCAACCCGTCTGCTTGCTACTAGTCGTGTCCACTCTTCCCATGACTTACCGTATGCTTGCAACGTCGATGGGGCAACTGACGCACTGATTAATGGCATCAACTATTCGCCACTAGATTCCATAGGGAGGGTGGGCAACTGTTGCCCGATGGGTGGGCGTTGGGGAGGAGCTCTGTGAAAATCTGCCAATTGAATTGTGATAAAGCGTTAGCAGCAGCGTTAGACCCCTCATCATCGTGGCTAGCGCGGACCCATACATTGTGTTTTAGGCACAGGAATGCTAGCCGGCGTAGTAGGCCTAGTACTGGGAGAGACGATGATGCCATCTTATTAATGCAGTGCGCTAGGCTGGTGTTTTTTGTTATGAAGCGTATATTTTTGTTAGCCAGGCGTGCGCCCCATATTTCTCGTGCTACCACTATTGGGAAAAAAAATTATTTTCCGGGCTAGATGCAGCTAAAAATTATTATTAATTTCAAAGCTGGTGGAGCTTGGTATAGATGGCTTAATACAATGAGTACCACACACTGCTACAAGCCCAAATATTTTTTCAGAGCTAGATGCAGATAAAAATTATTTTGAATTTGCAATCTGGTGGAGGTTAGTATAGATGGACTAATAGAACAAGTCCCACACACTGCTACAAGCCCAAATATTTTTTCAGAGCTAGATGCAGATAAAAATTATTTTTAATTTGCAACCTGGTGGAGGTTAGTATAGATGGACTAATAGAACAAGTCCCACACACTGCTACAAGCCCAAATATTTTTTCAGAGCTAGATGCAGCTAAAAATTATTTTGAATTTGCAACCTGGTGGAGGTTAGTATAGATGGACTAATAGAACAAGTCCCACACACTGCTACAAGCGCAAATATTTTTTCAGAGCTAGATGCAGATAAAAAGTATTTGTAATTTGCAACCTGGTGGAGGTTAGTATAGATTGACTAATAGAACAAGTCCCACACACTGCTACAAGCCCAAATATTTTTTCAGAGCTAGATGCAGATAAAAATTAATTTTAATTTGCAACCTGGTGGAGGTTAGTATAGATGGACTAATAGAACAAGTCCCACACACTGCTGCAAGCCCAAATATTTTTTCAGAGCTAGATGCAGATAAAAATTATTTTTAATTTGCAACCTGGTGGAGGTTAGTATAGATGGACTAATAGAACAAGTCCCACACACTGCTACAAGCCCAAATATTTTTTTAGAGCTAGATGCAGATAAAAATTATTTTGAATTTGCAACCTGGTGGAGGTCTGTATAGATGGACTAATAGAGAAAGTCCCACACACTGCTAGAAGGCCAAATATTTTTTCAAAGCTAGATGCAGATAAAAATTATTTTTAATTTTCAACCTGATGGAGGTCAGTATAGATGGACTAATAGAACAAGTCCCACACAATGCTACAAGCCCAAATATTTTTTCAGAGCTAGATGCAGATAAAAATTATTTTGAATTTGCAAACTGGTGGAGGTTAGTATAGATGGACTAATAGAACAAGTCCCACACACTGCTACAAGTCCAAATATTTTTTCAGAGCTAGATGCAGATAAAAGCTATTTTTAATTTGCAACCTGGTGGAGGTTAGTATAGATGGACTAATAGAACTAGTCCCACACACTGCTACAAGCCCAAATATTTTTTCAGAGCTAGATGCAGATAAAAATTATTTTGAATTTGCAACCTGGTGGAGGTTAGTATAGATGGACTAATAGAACAAGCCCCACACACTGCTACAAGCACACATTTTTTTTCAGAGCTAGATGCAGATAAAAATTATTTTTAATTTGCAATCTGGTGGAGGTTAGTATAGATGGACTAATAGAACAAGTCCCACACACTGCTACAAGCCCAAATATTTTTTCATTGCTAGATGCCGATAAAAATTACTTTGAATTTGCAACCTGGTGGAGGTTAGTATAGATGGACTAATAGAACAAGTCTCACACACTGCTACAAGCCCAAATATTTTTTCAGAGCTAGATGCAGATAAAAATTATTTTAATTTGCAACCCGGTGGAGGTTAGTATAGATGGACTAATAGAACAAGTCCCACACACTGCTACAAGCCCAAATATTTTTTCAGAGCTAGATGCAGATAAAAATTAATTTGAATTTGCAACCTGGTGGAGGTTAGTAGAGATAGACTAATAGAACAATTCCCACACACTGCTCCAAGCCCAAATATTTTTTCAGAGCTAGATGCAGATAAAAATTATTTTTAATTTGCAACCTGGTGGAGGTTAGTATAGATGGACTAATAGAACAAGTCCCTCACACTGCTACAAGCCCAAATATTTTTTCAGAGCTAGATGCAGATAAAAATTATTTTTAATTTGCAACCTGGTGGAGGTTAGTATAGATGGACTAATAGAACAAGTCCCACACACTGCTACAAGCCCAAATATTTTTTCAGAGCTAGATGCAGATAAAAATTATTTTGAATTTGCAACCCGGTGGAGGTTAGTATAGATGGACTAATAGAACAAGTTCCACACACTGCTACAAGCCCAAATATTTTTTCAGAGCTAGATGCAGATAAAAATTATTTTTAATTTGCAACCTGGTGGAGGTTAGTATAGATGGACTAATAGAACAAGTCCCACACACTGCTACAAGCCCAAATATTTTTTCAGAGCTAGATGCAGATAAAAATTATTTGTAATTTGCAACCTGGTGGAGGTTAGTATAGATGGACTAATAGAACAAGTCCCACACACTGCTACAAGCCCAAATATTTTTTCAGAGCTAGATGCAGATAAAAATTATTTTGAATTTGCAACCCGGTGGAGGTTAGTATAGATGGACTAATAGAACAAGTTCCACACACTGCTACAAGCCCAAATATTTTTTCAGAGCTAGATGCAGCTAAAAATTATTTTGAATTTGCAACCTGGTGGAGGTTAGTATAGATGGACTAATAGAACAAGTCCCACACACTGCTACAAGCCCAAATACTATTTCAGAGCTAGATGCAGATAAAAATTATTTGTAATTTGCAACCTGGTGGAGGTTAGTATAGATGGACTAATAGAACAAGTCCCACACACTGCTACAAGCGCAAATATTTTTTCAGAGCTAGATGCAGATAAAAAGTATTTGTAATTTGCAACCTGGTGGAGGTTAGTATAGATTGACTAATAGAACAAGTCCCACACACTGCTACAAGCCCAAATATTTTTTCAGAGCTAGATGCAGATAAAAATTAATTTTAATTTGCAACCTGGTGGAGGTTAGTATAGATGGACTAATAGAACAAGTCCCACACACTGCTGCAAGCCCAAATATTTTTTCAGAGCTAGATGCAGATAAAAATTATTTTTAATTTGCAACCTGGTGGAGGTTAGTATAGATGGACTAATAGAACAAGTCCCACACACTGCTACAAGCCCAAATATTTTTTTAGAGCTAGATGCAGATAAAAATTATTTTGAATTTGCAACCTGGTGGAGGTCTGTATAGATGGACTAATAGAGAAAGTCCCACACACTGCTAGAAGGCCAAATATTTTTTCAAAGCTAGATGCAGATAAAAATTATTTTTAATTTTCAACCTGATGGAGGTCAGTATAGATGGACTAATAGAACAAGTCCCACACAATGCTACAAGCCCAAATATTTTTTCAGAGCTAGATGCAGATAAAAATTATTTTGAATTTGCAAACTGGTGGAGGTTAGTATAGATGGACTAATAGAACAAGTCCCACACACTGCTACAAGTCCAAATATTTTTTCAGAGCTAGATGCAGATAAAAGCTATTTTTAATTTGCAACCTGGTGGAGGTTAGTATAGATGGACTAATAGAACTAGTCCCACACACTGCTACAAGCCCAAATATTTTTTCAGAGCTAGATGCAGATAAAAATTATTTTGAATTTGCAACCTGGTGGAGGTTAGTATAGATGGACTAATAGAACAAGCCCCACACACTGCTACAAGCACACATTTTTTTTCAGAGCTAGATGCAGATAAAAATTATTTTTAATTTGCAATCTGGTGGAGGTTAGTATAGATGGACTAATAGAACAAGTCCCACACACTGCTACAAGCCCAAATATTTTTTCATTGCTAGATGCCGATAAAAATTACTTTGAATTTGCAACCTGGTGGAGGTTAGTATAGATGGACTAATAGAACAAGTCTCACACACTGCTACAAGCCCAAATATTTTTTCAGAGCTAGATGCAGATAAAAATTATTTTAATTTGCAACCCGGTGGAGGTTAGTATAGATGGACTAATAGAACAAGTCCCACACACTGCTACAAGCCCAAATATTTTTTCAGAGCTAGATGCAGATAAAAATTAATTTGAATTTGCAACCTGGTGGAGGTTAGTAGAGATAGACTAATAGAACAATTCCCACACACTGCTCCAAGCCCAAATATTTTTTCAGAGCTAGATGCAGATAAAAATTATTTTTAATTTGCAACCTGGTGGAGGTTAGTATAGATGGACTAATAGAACAAGTCCCTCACACTGCTACAAGCCCAAATATTTTTTCAGAGCTAGATGCAGATAAAAATTATTTTTAATTTGCAACCTGGTGGAGGTTAGTATAGATGGACTAATAGAACAAGTCCCACACACTGCTACAAGCCCAAATATTTTTTCAGAGCTAGATGCAGATAAAAATTATTTTGAATTTGCAACCCGGTGGAGGTTAGTATAGATGGACTAATAGAACAAGTTCCACACACTGCTACAAGCCCAAATATTTTTTCAGAGCTAGATGCAGATAAAAATTATTTTTAATTTGCAACCTGGTGGAGGTTAGTATAGATGGACTAATAGAACAAGTCCCACACACTGCTACAAGCCCAAATATTTTTTCAGAGCTAGATGCAGATAAAAATTATTTGTAATTTGCAACCTGGTGGAGGTTAGTATAGATGGACTAATAGAACAAGTCCCACACACTGCTACAAGCCCAAATATTTTTTCAGAGCTAGATGCAGATAAAAATTATTTTGAATTTGCAACCCGGTGGAGGTTAGTATAGATGGACTAATAGAACAAGTTCCACACACTGCTACAAGCCCAAATATTTTTTCAGAGCTAGATGCAGATAAAAATTATTTTTAATTTGCAACCTGGTGGAGGTTAGTATAGATGGACTAATAGAACAAGTCCCACACACTGCTACAAGCCCAAATATTTTTTCAGAGCTAGATGCAGATAAAAATTATTTGTAATTTGCAACCTGGTGGAGGTTAGTATAGGTGGAGTAATAGAACAAGTCCCACACACTGCTACAAGCCCAAATTTTTTTTCAGAGCTAGATGCAGATAAAAATTATTTTTAATTTGCAACCTGGTGGAGGTTAGCATAGATGGACTAATAGAACAAGTCCCACATACTGCTACAAGCCCAAAATTTTTTTCAGAGCTAGATGTAGATAAAAATTATTTTGAATTTGCAACCTGGTGGAGGTTAGTATAGATGGAATAATAGAATGATGTTATGGCCAAAAGGTTTTACTTGGCTAGGTGCAGTAAAAAAATTTGTATTCTATACACAGGTGGTGTAGCTTGCAACACAGATAGGCTACTCCACTGACTAACACACACTGCAAGCGGCCAAAAAGGATTTGCTTAGCTAGATTTAGCCAAATGCTGTGAAAAAAACTTGCACAGACCTGCCTGGCAAAAAGTGATAGGAACTGATGTAACCTAGCCCTCAAAAGGACTGCAATTACAGTTAGTCTTTACTCCCAACCTATCTATTTAAGAGCACAGACCTGCCTGATAAAAGTGATAGGAACTGATGTAACCTAGTCCTCAAAAGGACTGCAATTACAATTAGTCTTTACTCCCAACCTATCTATTTAAGAGCACAGACCTGCCTGATAAAAGTCGTAGGAAATTATGTAACCTAGTCCTCAAAAGGACTGCAATCACAACTATTCCCTACTCCCAAGCTATCTCTAGATTTGTGCGAAAATTGGCTTGAAATTAACACTCAAAGTATAGCGCACACAGCAACAGCGGTGCCATCTAACACGCAGCTGCAGCAGTGAGAAAATGGTGGCTACGTGGAAAATGGCTGGGTCTTATAGGGCAAGGACATGTGACATACACTGCCAATGACACATGCCCTTGCTTGTGTGAAAAAAAGCACTTCGCTCCGTGTGTGCGCTGCTGATAGGCTGACAGATTGCACCTCCCCACTGCAAATGCGGGAAAGAGAAAAAAAAATGGAGATCTTCATTATTTATGCAGAGATTCATCCCCTGCCCCTCCCCCCACCCCGCTGTACACTCAAACTGCGTATTAACATTAATTTTCAGCATTACTGAGAAAAAATCCAGTTATGATTTTTGTGCACGAACAGTTATCGAACATAACCTCGAACAGCCAAATTTTTTTCAAATTGTTCGTGTTCGCCGAACGGCTCGAACACCGCCCAAAACAGCTCGAATTTGAGATTGGTGAACAGTTCGAGTCGAACACCGCTCATCTCTATGTGGCGCCCCTGAGGGTTCGACCGCCACAGGAATGCTGCACTTCTTTAATGGAGTGTGGTGTTCCTCCTCTGAGGTAAGGCCGGTGTGATGGTAGTGACCTAGCCTTTTACATCCAACACCACATTCCACCAGAGGGAGCTAGTATGCACTAGTGCTGCTCCCCTGGTTACAGGGAGACTGGGGAACACAAAGTGGTAGGAACCAGTTAGTGGGTGTGGGTGGAGGAACACTAGTTAGTTACACTTCAAATTTCATATTTAATAGAATGCCATCTTTGATCTTGGTCTCTGGCAGTCTGTCTGTCAAGTGGTCCTAGTTGGTCCTTCAGTTCTGTCTTTACCTGCTGGTCCATCAGTCTAGCCTTTGCTAGTCTGTCGGCTGTCGCTGTGCTGTCATGAACTGTGTGTTAATGTGACTTCCCTCCGGGAGCGCAGATCCGGTGTGGACCTGCACCGGTATGGGACACAGCCCTCGTACCCCGATCTATGGGACGAGAGGAAGGTTGCAGACAAGGAATGTCTCAACCCGGCCAAGGACCAGGATCAAGAGGGCCCGGGAGCTTTAGAGTGTGGCTCCCTAGCAAATGGGTCCCGGGGAGGATGCAGACGGAGCAGAGCACGCCACCTGTCCTCGCCTACCTGATCTATTCAGAGGGATTCCGGCTGCAAGAGGGGTACCGACCCCCGACACCCGACCTCGCACTCTATGTCCAGGACGGGAAAGCCCGGTTAGGCCCTGAGGATCCCACCGGGCCTCGGATGGAGAGGAATTGCCACCCGAGCCCTACACCTGAGAGGAGCTCAGAGGGAGACCCGGCCTATCTACACACGCACAGACGGGAAAGGGTAAAGTCTGTAGTGCAGGAACACTCTGGTGTAGGGATGCTACCTCACACTGGACTTCCTCGGAGGTAGTCGGACCCCCGTTCCTGGTGGCCGCAGGACTCCGCGAGGAGCAGGGAGAAGCCTTGCGCTGCTTGAGAGAACAGTGAGTAAAGCCTTGGAAGTTCATCCCTATGGACTCCGGACTGTTCATTACGCGCCATACCACGTGACGCGGTGCCCGTACTCCCCGCACTACTAACCCCCCTCTATCCTGCCTTGCCTGCCCTGAGGCCACGCTCCGCCTTTGGGGAGCAGCGAGAACTCTAGCCGCCATGACACCGGGCCTCAGCGGACTCTAGCGGCGCTGGTGGCCCCTTCACCAGACATCACAGGTGGCGTAGTCGACAATTACCACTCAACCCGGAAAGCCCTAACACCATTTTTAATGTGACGGCCCTGGGCACGGAACGGGTCCAGGCCATGGCTGCATCCCCCTCAACATCTGACCCGGCTCCGAGTATCCTCCCCATCATCCCAGGGCAGGGCTTGCGAGCGTCACATCACCTCCTGTGTTCTCTTTGAGGACGCTAATCTCTGGAATAACAATGTGATCAACTGTCTGAAATCAGACATGCCCAATCAGCATCTCTCCCGATCTTCAGTCTGCCGGCGCCCGGTACACATTACACTGTTGGCCAACCCCATAGATATCGGCGGGTTTAGCTGGCATTAGTCTAATGTGTATGGGGGGCTTTATACCATATAAAAGATGTCTATGATGGGGACTGTACATAAACGGGGAAAAGAAAACAAAAAAAATATTTCTTATTACTGTGGTTTGTTAAGGATCATAATACCAGGTGACCTTATCAGGTCTAATGATTACCAGGAATGACCAAAAGATGGCCACACACATTGGGTAGAGGAAGGCTGATGATTAATTACCTTATGAACAATCAATGATACATTCATACATACATACAATACAATGATACATTCAATCATGATATGATCAGTATTGGCCTTTGTAGACTTTCAAAATGACCATAAATGTCCAATGCCATTGGGGAAGGAGGAGCGAAGTTTATGAGCAAGCGCTTTCAAAGAATCAAAGAAGGATCACTGATGAAGACAGATCTTTGTTCAGTTCTAAAAATCTCAACATGGCCAACGTTGTTGCAAAAGATGTCTGTCATTGGTCAAATGTAGTGATGAGCGAGTGTATTCGTTACTATTCGCTATTCGCACGGATAGTACGGTATTCAGGTTAATCGTTATTTGGCAAGTATTTGTGTACTCGCCTCGCTATAATTGGATGTCTCGCCCTGCAGTTTTGGCGCCTCCTTTGCAGCCACTAAACATGCTGGGCTTCTTAACCAATCACAGTAGTGCCGCAGACATCTTGGTTGTGGCATTACTGTGGTTGGCTGGCCGCCCAGCATCATAGGGTCTATTTAAGCCCTGCCGCCGCCATTTTGGGCACATTGCGTCTGGAGCCTGCGTTCTATAAGCATAGGGAGAGATCGCTGAGCTGCTAGGGAGTGTTTAGGCCTCTTGATCAAACAAAAGCCCTTTTCAGGGCTACCTGCAGTGTATACTAGCTCTGTGTTTAAAGGAGCCACTCACTAGCTCCATAATACCTCCAAAAAATAGCTGTTTCCAGAGCTGAAGACTCACAACAAAGTCAGAGTACAGGTAGGGAGAGATTGTGTATTAGGCAGGGAAAGGTTAAAGTATTCTTCCAGTGTCCATCTTAAAACAGCTCTTATCAGAGGCAAAGCAATATTTTTCCAGCACGCACAGAATTAGCATTGTGTGCTGCCTTTTTTTTAGCACTGGTCTATTTTCCCTGCTGTTTTAGGGGTCAGAGCCTGGCTTCTGTCCATATTAGTCTACGTAAAAAATCTTTGATTGCCCTGCACAAAGCAGTAGTCCAAACATTTCCTACTGCCTGCTACAAACAAGCAACAGGCCATTTTACCCACTATTTTGGAAGCCACCATCCCAAGGGCCTCCAATCACAAATAGTGGTTAGGCTGGAGTAGGAATACTGTCCTGGTTTGGGCACTGCACAATGTGCATAGGGTTTCTAAAAATAAGCCAAGTGGGCTGAGTCATGGTTGACGCAGGAAGGAAACAGGTTCTTATGGGAAGGGGGTGACGTTGACAGCAGTAGCATGAATCTGCATTTTTGGTGAATTTAGGTTGACTTGCTCTCATCTGGAGGGATTACAAACTGTGGAGATATCCAGTCTTTGTTGAATTTATTAAGAGTAATTCTGTCTGCATTTTCCGTGGAGAGGCGTGTGCGCCTATCTGTGATGATTGCCCCAGGGGAACTGAAAACATGCTCAGACACCACACCAGCAGCCGGGCGTGCCAGCACCTCCAAGGCATATAAGGAGAGGTCAGGCCAAGTGTTCAGCTTAGACACCCAATAATTAAAGGGAACTGAAGCATCAGAAAGGACGCACGTATGGTCACTTAAGTACCCCTTGAACATGATCTCCAACTTATCCCTCCTTGGCATTGTTACAGGTGCAGATAGCCCTTGCTGTTGTGCTGGTCTATTGAAAATTGCCCAATTTGTGCACATTTTAATAATAATGATCTTTTTATTTATATAGCACCAACATATTCCACAGCACTTTACAATTCACAGACATTATGGGCACTGTCCCCATTGGGGCTCACAATCTACATTCCCTATCACTATGTCTTTGGAGTGTGGGAGGAAACCAGAGAACTTGGAGGAAACCCACACAAACACAAGGAGAACATATAAACTCCTTGCAGATGTCCTTGGTGGGATTTGAACCAAGGACCCCAGCACTGCAAGGCTGCAGTGCTAACCACTGAACCACCGTGTTGGAGCTGACATTCTTGTCTCTCCCCATTATCCCTTGGGGTTGAAAAGAACCGGTACCTCTGCCACCAGCATTGTCTGAGGGTGATGTTTTCAGAAACTGATCTACAATGGCCCTCTTGAACAATTCAATTGTAAAACTCTTTGTTGACTCCAAAAGGAGACAAGGAAATTTCTCCTTGTACTGTGGATCGAGAAAGGTGGCCAACCAGTATAGGTCACTCTTGTCACCTGCACCATAAAAACATCTCCAGAATCCGACCTTTTCTCACCTTTGAAACTGCTAAAACTCTTACTGTTGCTCTTACTCACTCTCGTCTGGACTGCTGCAACTCTCTTCTGATCTCTTACCAAACTTTCTTCACTTCAATCCGTCCTGAATGTGGCAACCAGGGTCGTATTTCTGTCCAGCCGCTTCACCGATGCCTCCATCTTGTGCAAGTCATTACACTGGTTGCCCATTTGCTACAGGGTCCAATGTAAACTCATCACTCTCACCCACAAAGCTCTCCACAGTTCTGCACCACCTTATATCTAGTCTCTCATCTCTGTCTATCGCCCTACACGTGCCCTCCGTTCTACAAATGACCTAAGACTAACATCCCCCATAATCCGAACCTCGCACCTCCGTCTCCAAGACTTGTTTCATGCTGCACCAGTTCTCTGGAATGCTCTACCCCAGAGGATTAGACTAATGCCTAGCCCCCACGTCTTCAAGCGTGCTTTAAAAACCCATCCCTTTAAACAAGCCGACCACCTCAACTACTCAGTAAACTAACTTTCCCCTGTTCCCTCCTTCTAAATATTATTCAGAATTTGTTTCCTACCATTCATGTGTCTCAACACCCTCCATGCACATGATAACTACACTCTATACTTGATTATTGCACTTAAACATTCTGGCTGATGACCGGATCATACAGCTTTCTATGAAAATCCCTATTTATTATAATTGCCTGACCTGAAATAACAAGCACCTTTCACCTATTGTGTCCCCCCATTTCCTGCTTGCGAGCAGCTGGACCCTCACTCCTAATGTAACTGCTGAAACTGAAATTATTGTATGTACATGTCTCCGCTTAAATGTAAAGTGCTGCGGAATATGTTGGCATTATATAAATAAAAATTATTATTATTATTACTGTTGGATAAAATGTGTATCACGCGAGGGTCTTGCCACAGACACTTACGCATGAACTGTGCCATGTGGGCCAAGCTGCAAAAAAGGCAAATGTTCTGTGTCCCCAACAGTAGAAACAGTACCCATCCTCTCCTCATGCTGACTTGCCTCATCCACCTCCTCCTCTCCAGCCCATCCTGGCTGGACAGACATGAAGCTTGGGTTGGGTGTCTCCTCTGTAGCATTACGAGTCCCCTCGGTAGCACAGAAAAACAAGTCCTCTCCCTCCTCATCCTCCTCATCTTCCTACTCATCACCCAATGTTGCCTCAGAATATTGGCTAGGCTGGGTAGTATCACCAATTGGGAAATCTGGCTCCATACCAACCTGCTGGGCACTGAAAGCTTCCTCTTTGAGATTATGCAGTGATTGTTTCAAGAGACACAGCAGCGGGATGGTTACGCTGATAATAGCCTGATCACCGCTAACAAGGTTGGTGCAGTACTCAAAGTTCTCAAGAACCTCACATATGTCAGCGATCCACACCCACTCAACAGTTGTTATGTGTGGGGGCTGACTCTCAGTCTGACCGGCATGCTGAATCTGGTATTCAGCTACTGCCCTCTGTTGTTCACAAATCCTCGCCAACATATGATAGGTCGAGTTCCACCACGTGGGCAGGTCGCAAATGAGTCGGTGACTTGGCAAATTCAAGTGCTTTTGCAGCGCTGTAACTGCAGCAAAAGCGGTAGAGGAATGGTGGAAATGGGCGCTAATATGGCACACCTTCTCAAGTAGATACGGCTGTTAGAACCTTGCTCTTAGGTTTTTTCCTTTGCTGGTCACATGACCTTGTTGGCCTATTTAATCCTGCTCCGCCCTTCTGGCTTTGCTGGACTTCATTGTATAACTACTTTCTAGCTAGCCTGTGCTCTGTATCTAACTCTGTTAGTTTGCTTGGTCTTCGGACCTCTGTGTTCTATATATTTTGTTTGTTCGTCTGTCTGCTACTATTTCTGTTAGGAGGTGTCCATTTTCCTCCCAGTCCTTAGTACTTGTAGGGATTCCTTCCCCACATCTATAGGTCTCCGTACAGACTAGCTTAGGACTTTAGCAGGTCTGATCGCAGGATCAGGTTCCCTGTTACATCGTAGGGATCAAGCTGAGTTCTATCGTAGGGGCAGATCTCCTCTCTTTCCTTAGCTCTGGTAGCAGAACATAACAGTAAGTCCAGCCTGCAAATTCTCTAAGGAAAGATTTTTCTGTTCCATCATGGTGTCGGTTCAGGATTTGGCTAAACGCCTGCAGGGACTCTCTCTGGAGGTGGCCGAGCTCCGTCAGCACGTGAGTAACTGTCCTGGAGCACATTTCTTGGAGCCTAAGGTATGTTTGCCGGATTTATTTTTTGGTGAACACCGAGAATTTTTTTCATTTAAAAATGCTTGCTTATTGTATTTTCGTTTGAGACCCAAGTCCTCTGGGGATGAATCCCAGCGCATAGGGTTCATAATGTCACTTTTGCACAAAGAGCCTCAGGAGTGGGCCTTTTCTTTGCAACCTAGTGATACATGCTTCAGATCAGTGGATAGTTTTTTTTCTGCTTTGGGGCTATTATATGATGATCCTGACCGTGTCTCATCAGCTGAGACTGAGTTAAGACGTTTGAGACAGGGATCAGGTAATGTGGAAAAATATTGTACACATTTCCGTCGTTGGTCTACTCAAACAGGGTGGAACGATTCTGCTCTGAAAAGTCTATTTCTTGCTGGGCTCAGTGAAAGGGTTAAAGACCTGCTAATTGCTTATCCTACACCTGAAGATTTGCAACAGGCTATGCAATTAGCTCTACGGGTGGATAGGAGACTGCGTGCAAGGGTTAATGAGAGCAAATCCTCTGCTATGTCAGTTTCTGGTTATGAGAATGTGTGCACTAACAGCGGAGATCCGATGGAGATTGGATCGGTGGCACCTCGCTCTCAAGAAAAAGACCGTAGATTTTCTGAAGGCTTGTGTTTCTATTGCGGAAAATCTGGTCATTTGATTAAAGGCTGTGAGCTTCGTATGAAGAAAGAAAAAAAAATGGTCAGTCATGCCCGTATTGCCTGTTTAAATTCCAGGGGTGTATTTTTAGCTGCTTCCACGATTGCTCAGGAAAAATTAATGGAATTTCGGGTGTTTGTTGATTGTGGGTCTACTCTGAATGTAATTGATGGGGGATTCTTGGAAAGACTCAATTTAAAACCCGAACCCTTATCATCCCCCATTGCTGTGGTTTCTGTGGATGGTTCCCCTTTGAAGAATATTACTCTCAAGGTCTGTGAATTTCCTCTCACTATTAATGGTGTTCACCATGAGAAAGAGGAGAACATTTTACAAGAAGGTGTTGTGATTGCTGCTTTGGACTCCGTTTTGGAAGATGAGATTCTTAAAGCACAGGAGAATGCCCCATCTAACACTCCTCATGGGAGGTTGTTTGTGCCTGGGACCTTTAGGAGAGATTTCTTTGTTGAGTGTCACGAATCTCGGTTGGCAGGTCATCCCGGAATCTCTGAGACCAAGAGACTGGTGGGTCGCAGTTTTTGGTGGCCTGGATGGCAGAAGGAAGTCATTAAGTGGGTGCGTCAATGTACTATATGTGCTAGATCTAAGTCCTCACATACTCCTGCTGCGGGGTTGCTTTGTCCTTTGGAGGTTCCCAGTGCTCCTTGGACACATTTGGCTATGGACTTTATAACTGACCTTCCCCCCTCTGAGGGTTTTACTGTCATCTGGGTGGTCGTGGACCGTTTTAGCAAGATGTGTCACTTGGTTCCCTTCATCAAACTGCCCTGCGCTAAAACTCTCGCTAAGGCCTTTGTCAAGGAAATTGTCAGACTTCATGGTGTTCCTACTGACATTGTTTCTGATAGGGGTCCTCAGTTCGTGGCTCGTTTTTAGCGTGCCTTTTGTGACAGGTTGGGAGTTCATTTGTCGTTCTCGTCCGGATATCATCCTGAATCTAATGGCCAGACAGAAAGGAAAAACCAGGATGTTGAGCAGTTCTTGCGTTGTTTTGTGGCAGACTATCAAGAGGGGTGGTCTGAGTTTCTGCCACTGGCTGAATTTGCTCTGAACAATCATACATCTTCTTCTGCTGGTTGTTCGCCTTTTTTTTGTTGTTCTGGGAGACATCCGTCATTTGGGTCGTTCTCCAAGTTGGGATCTGCCGTGCCTGAGGAGGAGAATTTTTCCGGTGATTTGGAGAGAGTTTGGACGGATGTGCGTGGTAATCTTCAGGAGGCCAACAGAAAATCTAAAGACTACTTTGATAGGAAACGACAGGAGGTTTTGTTCGCTGTTGGTGACATGGTTTGGTTGTCCTCTAGGAATCTGCGGTTGAGGATTCCTTCTAAGAAATTGGGTCCCAAGTTTGTAGGGCCCTTTAAGGTGCTTCAGGTTGTCAACCAATCTGCTGTTAGGTTGGAGGTTCCTACCTCCTGGAGAATTAATCCGGTATTTCATGTCTCTCTGTTGAAAAAAGCTGTTGTATCGGATTGTGACGCCTCTGCCTCTGTTCCTCCGGTGGTGGAGGACGGGGAATATGAAATTTCTCGCATCCTTAACTCTAGACGGTATAGAGGTAGTTTGCAGTATCTTGTGGCCTGGAAAGGTTTCGGACCCGAGGATAACTCTTGGGTGAGGTCGGATGATGTTTCCGCGTCCAGACTTATCAGAGCGTTTCACAGGAGATTTCCTGATAAGCCTGGTCCTAGGGGATCCGGAGGATCCTCTTAGAAGGGGGGGTACTGTTAGAACCTTGCTCTTAGGTTTTTTCCTTTGCTGGTCACATGACCTTGTTGGCCTATTTAATCCTGCTCCGCCCTTCTGGCTTTGCTGGACTTCATTGTATAACTACTTTCTAGCTAGCCTGTGCTCTGTATCTTACTCTGTTAGTTTGCTTGGTCTACGGACCTCTGTGTTCTTTATATTTTGTTTGTTCGTCTGTCTGCTACTATTTCTGTTAGGAGGTGTTCCATTTTCCTCCCAGTCCTTAGTACTTGTAGGGATTCCTTCCCCATATCTATAGGTCTCCGTACAGACTAGCTTAGGACTTTAGCAGGTCTGATCGCAGGATCAGGTTCCCTGTTACATCGTAGGGATCAAGCGGAGTTCTATCGTAGGGGCAGATCTCCTCTCTTTCCTTAGCACTGGTAGCAGAACATAACAACGGCAAGTCACAGAAAGTTTTCAGAAATTTCTGAACAACTAGGGTCAGCACGTGAGCCATGCATAGCATGTGTACCAGCTTGCCAATTTTTCAAGCCACCACCAGGTAACGCCCATTATCGCAGACGACCAGACTGGGTTGGAGGTGCAGCAGGGAGAGCCACTGATCGTTCTGTTGTTTTAAAGCTTGCCACAGCTCAGTTGCAGTGTGTGCTTTCTGACCTAAACAGATCAGCTTCAGCAGAGCGTGTTGCCGCTTTGCCGATGCGCTGCTGCACAGGTCCAGGTTTCTGCACAGGTTTCTCATACTGGTGGTGCTCAGGTTGCCTTTGCCCTGGACTCTGCTCAACTTGGTATGGCAGACGCTACAGACAACAATGTTTTTCTCGGAAGGACTTTCAGAAAAAAAAATTCCACACAGCAGCTGAATGCTCCCTTGCCCTGACTTGGTGCACAGCGGGGGGGCTCTTAGGAACAGTTGTCTCAGCTCTAACTCTGGGCAAACCACGACCCCTTGGTGCCTGTGTTGATGCTACATATCCATCTTCCTCTGTGTTGCTGTCATGGCTATGCGTGCCAACTGTCCAGGTCAGATCAGTAGACTCATCATTGACTACCTCATCTTCTAACTCATTCTCTTTCCCAGTTGACATTGTAGGCTGACCTGATGGCAACTGGGTCTCATCATCATTAGCCTCCACCTCTGGAGACAGTAAATGGCGTTCCTCCAAGTGGTTTTCTTCTGGCCGTAGGTCCTCAAATACTTGAGCATCAACACACGTCACTTCCTATTGTCCCTCTTCAATGCTGCACAGTGATAGGCAAGAGCCAACCAAAGGATACGTACCAAACAGATCCTCGGAGTGGCCAAGCTTGGGGTCATATGTCTCCTGTGACTGATAATGGCGGGAGGAAGGAAAACCAGCTTCAGGATTGAACGGGCCAGCCATTTGTGTATCCACAGTAGACTGTGTGGTCGTGGAAGATTTGTTGCTGCTTGACAAATGCGTAGAGGCCTTGTCTGCTATCCAAGACATAATCTGCTCTCAATCTTCTGGCCTCAACACACGTTTACGTTCCAGACCGGGAACTTTTTCCAGGAACATAGTGGATGCATCATGCTTCTTCTGACCTGACACAGACTGAGTGCCTTCTCACGCACCACTGACAACACCACGTCCACGTCCCTTTACAACAGGCTTTTTTTGCATTTTGAGTTTTGTTGACAGATTTTCAAATGTTGATGGCTCAAGCCAAGCTAGCTGTCACAGGCACAGCCAAAATAGTGAGTCAACCATGACACAGTCCATAGGGCTAATTTTTACAAACCTTATGCACATTGTGCAGTGGACAAACCAGGACAGTATTCCTACTCCAGCCTAATTACTATTTGTGATTTGAGGCCCTTGGGATGGTGGATTCCTGCGTCAACCATGACTCAGCCCATAAGGTTAATTTTCACAAACCCTATGTGACGCGCCCCCTGGGCCGTGGGATACTCGGTAGCCGGGCCGGTCGATGCTGGGGGATGTCACGGTGGCAGTGACCCGGTCCGTGACCCAGGGCGGTCAATTAAAGGGGTATAGTAAAAGGGGTATAAAGTTTTTATAGAGATAATGTTCGTGACGCCACCTGTGGTATGTGGCTATATGGAGCCGCCGCTGAGGTGCAGATCCTCTGGAGCTGATGGTGACGTAGCAGAGTTGGTTCAGCTCTCCACAGGCAGAGCTAAGCTCCAGGGCAGTATATGTAGAATGGTATGAGGTAGATGTTGCTGGTGCAGTGTAGTGCAGGGCTGGTGATGGCGCAGCAATAATTCCAGGACACAGTGGGGTGCAGTCTTCAGGTTTTACTCACAGTTGTTTAAGACTCCAGGTTACAAGGGCCAGTGTGTAACCTCCCACGTCGTCCTGTGTCCTCCGGGGAAGGGGTTCAGCAATCTCTCAAGTCTCTCAGGAGTACTTAAAAGGGACCCCGTTCTATGTTCCTTCTTCGGTCATCTTCCTGCGCTGGCTCTCACCCTCCTGTCCTGCGCCTCACAATCAGTGTCCCAAGCCAGTAGCCTTGGGTCTTGTCGGGCGACGTGCAGTCCCCTGGACCCTATGCGACCACCTTTTCGGCAATGTAATTGTGGTAGTGGGCAGTTGCACCTTGAAAGTACAGTAGCCTCCAGTTATCTAGCTGAGCCTGATTTTTCTCCACTAGTTTAGGGGCCGGTCCCCTCTGCGGTCTGATCCCTCCATGTCCGTGTAGATTCGGGCGCACGGGTGGCTTCCGCACTCGCCGTGCTCCTGGGATCCCCTCTGTCTCTGGAGCCTTCCCTCTGCTCCCATCCTCTCTCACTCTCTCTCCTGGGCCTCTCAGACTAGGCCCAACTCCTCTCTCTCCACTCAACTCCTGCTCCAAGCACTGGAATCATGAGCCTTGGACCCTCCTAAACTGCTCTCCTAAGCAGGACTTGACCCTTCTAGATGGTTCCCTTTCTTCTTATACTCCTACTGACGGTGCTCCCCTGAACTACTTCCTCCACCCACACACACTACATGGTTCCCCGTCTCTTGGTTTTCCCCCTTCCAACCAGGGACAGGGCTCAGCACTGTACGCATGCATCTTGCCCCGCCTGCTGGTCTGGAATGGTGTAGTGTTGGATGCAGGTGGGTGGGTCCAGGGCAGTACCCCATCCTTACCTGAGAGTGGGGCACCACACCTCTGGGTGAGATGCTGTACCTCTGAGGCGACTGAACCCGCAGGGGCGCCACATATGCACATTATGCAGTGGACAAATCTGGAATGTACAGTAGTCCTACCAAACTAATATTTGTCATTGGAGGCCCTTGTCACAGGTTGTGCCACATTGTTACTAAGATAGGGGATACATATTCAATAGAAATTTATACTGAATGTTGATGAACGGCTGATAGCCCTCTGAAAACTTGAAATGAGGGCCCCAACTGCTACAGTACTCCATCATAGATAATGTTTGTCAAGGGAGGCCCTTGTCAAGGAATCTTCCTGCACCTATGACACAGCCCCCAACCCCAGGAGTAATTTTTGGAAATACGATGCACATTCTGCACTGGACCAAGTAGTACAGTATCAAGAAGTCTTCTCTTGTTATATAATCTGGGGAATATTGACAATCAAAATTTCTAAGCCATTTGGAGAAGCTTCTCCAACCCATCCTGGAGGGGGGGCACCATATTTCCTTTGTCCATTGACTTGCACAAGTGATATATTTGAGCTCGTCATCCAGTTGACTAGTGCAGCTTTATTTTTCCGGTTCACAGAGTTCAGCCATACCTGAGAATCGTAGGCCGCACTCACTGCTACCTTCTAGATCTCCATGTCTCTTGGCCATTTTCTCTGTAGCCTCTGCCCTTAAATGAGTTAAATAATAGTGAGGGCCTTACAATATGAATAAGTGAGGACACTCTCAAATGTACACAAGAGGGACCTCCAAAATCTCTAGAGGAGGGCATTTCAAAATGTATGTTACAGGGCCACACGAGGGCTCTCACAAAACTCAGCTTTCCTGCCTACTGCAGGGCCTCTGAACATTTGAATTTAGGGCCGCAGTATCACATGGTGGTGGAGGAGGAGGGTCAAGCCCAATGCTACAATGGGCACATTGTAAACTTGTATTGAATATGTATAATAATAATAATAATTTTTATTTTTATACAGCCAACATATTCCGCAGCACTTTACAATTTTAGGGGGCACTTATACAGACAATACAGAATAAGCATATCTCATATCGAGAGGAGTGAGGGCCCTACTCGCAACCTTACAGTCTATGAGGAAATGGGGGAGACACAAAAGGTAAAGTGTACATATATTGTACTAGCTATTGAACCCGTTCTACGCCCGGGTGGCGAGCATTTTTATTGGTATATGGTCTCCCATGTTGGTATGTGCTGCCCCCCTCCAGGTATTTGTGCTGCCCCCACCATCCTATACCGGTATGCGTGGCACCCCTCATCCCCAATCCCGGTATGCGTGGCACCCCTCATCCCCAATCCCGGTATGCGTGGCTCCCCTCATCCCCAATCATGGTATGCGTGGCACCCCTCATCCCTATTCTGGTATGCGTGGCACCCCTCATTCCCAATCCCGGTATGTGTGGCACCCCTCATCCCTATTCTGGTATGCTTGGCACCCCTCTTCCCCAATCCCGGTATGCATGGCACCCCTCATCCCCAATCCCGGTATGCGTGGCACCCCTCATCCCCAATCCCAGCATGCGTGGCACCCCTCATCCCCAATCCCGGTATGCGTGGCACCCCTCATCCCCAATCCCGGTATGCAAGGCACCCCTCATCCCCAATCCCGGTATGCTTGGCACCCCTCATCCCCAATCCCGGTATGCGTGGCACCCCTCATCCCTATTCTGGTATGTGTGGCACCTTTCATCCCCAATCCTGGTATGCGTGGCACCCCTCATTCCCAATCCTGGTATGCGTGGCACCCCTCATCCCCAATCCTGGTATGCGTGGCACCCCTCATCCCTATTCTGGTATGCGTGGCACCCCTCATCCCTATTCTGGTATGCGTGTCACCCCTCATCCCTATTCTGGTATGCGTGGCACCCTTCATCCCCAATCCTGGTATGCATGGCACCCCTCATCCCCAATCCCGGGAATTCGTGGCACCCCTCATCCCTATTCTGGTATGCGTGGCACCCCTCATCCCCAATCCCGGTATGCGTGGCACCCCTCATCCCCAATCCCAGCATGCGTGGCACCCCTCATCCCCAATCCCGGTATGCGTGGCACCCCTCATCCCCAATCCCGGTATGCATGGCACCCCTCATCCCCAATCCCGGTATGCTTGGCACCCCTCATCCCCAATCCCGGTATGCGTGGCACCCCTCATCCCTATTCTGGTATGTGTGGCACCTTTCATCCCCAATCCTGGTATGCGTGGCACCCCTCATTCCCAATCCTGGTATGCGTGGCACCCCTCATCCCCAATCCTGGTATGCGTGGCACCCCTCATCCCTATTCTGGTATGCGTGGCACCCCTCATCCCTATTCTGGTATGCGTGTCACCCCTCATCCCTATTCTGGTATGCGTGGCACCCTTCATCCCCAATCCTGGTATGCATGGCACCCCTCATCCCCAATCCCGGGAATTCGTGGCACCCCTCATCCCTATTCTGGTATGCGTGGCACCCCTCATCCCCAATCCCGGTATGCGTGGCACCCGTCATCCCCAATCCCGGTATGCGTGGCTCCCCTCATCCCCAATGCCATTATGCATGGCACCCCTCATCTCCAATCCTGGTATGAGTGTCACCCCTCATCCCCAATCCTGGTATGCGTGTCACCCCTCATCCCCAATCCTGGTATGCGTGGCACCCCTCATCCCCAATCCTGGTATGCGTGGCATCCCTCATCCCTATTCTGGTATGCGTGGCACCCCTCATCCCTATTCTGCTATGCGTGGCACCCCTCATCCCCAATCCCGGTATGCGTGGCACCCCTCATCCCCAATCCCGGTATGCGTGGCACCCCTCATCCCCAATCCCGGTATGCGTGTCACCCCTCATCCCTATTTTGGTATGCGTGGCACCTTTCATCCCCAATCCTGGTATGCGTGGCACCCCTCATTCCCAATCCTGGTATGCGTGGCACCCCTCATCCCCAATCCTGGTATGCGTGGCACCCCTCATCCCTATTCTGGTATGCGTGGCACCCCTCATCCCTATTCTGGTATGCGTGTCACCCCTCATCCCCAATCCTGGTATGCGTGGCACCCCTCATCCCTATTCTGGTATGCGTGGCACCCCTCATCCCTATTCTGGTATGCGTGTCACCCCTCATCCCTATTCTGGCATGCGTGGCACCCCTCATGCCCAATCCTGGTATGCGTGGCACCCCTCATCCCCAATCCTGGTATGCATGGCACCCCTCATCCCCAATCCTGGTATGCATGGCACCCCTCATCCCTATTCTGGTATGCATCGCACCCCTCATCCCCAATCCTGGTATGCATCGCACCCCTCATCCCCAATCCTGGTATGCGTGTCACCCCTCATCCCCAATCCCGGTATGCGTGGCACCCCTCATCCCTATTCTGGTATGCATGGCTCCCCACATCCCTATTCTGGTATGCATGGCTCCCCTAATCCCGGTATGCATGGCACACCTCACCCCCCCAATATACACACATCCCCAAAAAAATAAACAGTTATACTCACCTTTCTTCTCTGTACTCCAGCGCTGCAGTGTCCTGTTCTGCCGGAGGCCGGGGGAGGAGTGCGGCGACAGAGCACCACGCTGTCCGGCGCCATTTTGCTGAAGACACACTGTAAATGTGTCTTCAGTAAAATGGCGCCGGATAGCGCTATGCGCACGCGCCGATCCGACGTCTCACTCCGCCTCCGGTCTCCGCTGAAGAGAGGCGCCGCGGCAACGCTCTTCCCGGTCAGGTAAGTATGTACAGTGGTGGCCAAAAGTATTGGCACCCCTGCAATTCTGTCAGATAATACTCAGTTTCTTCCTGAAAATGATTACAATCACAAATTCTTTGGTATTATTATCTTCATTTAATTTGTCTTCAATGAAAAAGCACAAAAATAATTGTCCTAAAGCTAAATTGGATATAATTCCACACCAAACCTAAAAAAGGGGGTGGACAAAAGTATTGGCACTGTTTGAAAAATCCTGTGATGCTTCTCTAATTGATGTAATTAACAGCACCTGTAACTTACCTGTGGCACCTAACAGGTGTTGGCAATAACTAAATCACACTTGCAGCCAGTTAACATGGATTAAAGTTGACTCAACCTCTGTCCTGTGTCCTTGTGTGTACCACATTGAGCATGGAGAAAAGAAAGAAGACCAAAGAACTGTCTGAGGACTTGAGAAACCAAATTGTGAGGAAGCATGAGCAATCTCAAGGCTACAAGTCCATCTCCAAAGACCTGAATGTTCCTGTGTCTTCCGTGCACAGTGTCATCAAGAAGTGTAAAGCCCATGGCACTGTGGCTAACCTCCCTAGATGTGGATGGAAAAGAAAAATTGACGAGAGATTTCAACGTAAGATTGTGCGGACGGTGGATAAAGAACCTCGACTAACATCCAAACAAGTTCAAGCTGCCCTGCAGTCCGAGGGTACAACAGTGTCAATCTGTACTATCCGTCGGCGTCTGAATGAAAAGGGACTGTATGGTAGGATACCCAGGAAGACCCCACTTCTTAGCCCGAGACATAAAAAAGCCAGGCTGGAGTTTGCCAAAACTTACCTGAGAAAGCCTAAAACGTTTTGGAAGAATGTTCTCTGGTCAGATGAGACAAAAGTAGAGCTTTTTGGGAAAAAGCATCAACATAGAGTGTACAGGAAAAAAAAAGAGGCATTCAAAGAAAAGAACACGGTCCCTACAGTCAAACATGGCGGAGGTTCCCTGATGTTTTGGGGTTGCTTTGCTGCCTCTGGAACTGGACTGCTTGACCGTGTGCATGGGATTATGAAGTCTGAAGACTACCAACAAATTTTGCAGCATAATGTAGGGCCCAGTGTGAGAAAGCTGGGTCTCCCTCAGAGGTCATGGGTCTTCCAGCAGGACAATGACCCAAAACACACTTCCAAAAGCACTATATAATGGTTATAGAGAAAGCACTGGAGACTTCTAAGGTGGCCAGCAATGAGTCCAGACCTGAATCCCATAGAACACCTGTGGAGAGATCTCAAAATGGCAGTTTGGAGAAGGCACCCTTCAAATATCAGGGACCTGGAGCAGTTTGCCAAAGAAGAATGGTCTACAATTCCAGCAGAGCATTGTAAGAAACTCATTGATGGTTACCGGAAGTAGTTATCCGCAGTTATTTTGGCTAAAGGTTGTGCAACCAAGTATTAGGCTGAGGGTGCCAATACTTTTGTCTGGCCCATTTTTGGAGTTTTGTGTGAAATGATCAATGATTTGATTTTTGCTTCATTCTCTTTTGTGTTTTTTCCTTGCAAGCAAATTAAATGAAGATAATAAGACCAAAGAATTTGTGATTGCAATCATTTTCAGGAAGAAACTGAGTATTATCTGACAGAATTGCAGGGGTGCCAATACTTTTGGCCACCACTGTAAGTATGGCGCCGGAGATCGCAGTGTGCGTTCAGTGTCTACACATACCGCGATCTCCGGCGCCATACACCTCCTCTTACCTGTAATGGCTGGATGCGGTCTTCTGTCTGGAGCCAGACTGCGCGTCACGCATGCGCAGTCTATCGAGGCTTCGGACTGAGACCCGCATCCCCAGTTATATTATAGATAATGCAGCCTTGATATACTAAATAGGATAAATAATAATATATGAACTGGTCTCCAGCCAGTATGTGTACATAGATGGTATGAACCTGAAATTGAAGAAGATTTAATATGGGCCAAAACGGGGACAGTTAGATAGTGTGTTGTTAAGGCAATAGACCAGTCTAAAGAAATGGGTTTTTAGGGTTCGCTTGAAACTGTGGGTATTGGGAATTAATCGAACTGTCCTGGGGAGTGCATTCCAAAGAATTGGCGCAGCACGCGAGAAATCTTGGAGACGGGAGTGGGAAGTTCGGATTATGGAGGATTTTAGTTTTAAGTCATTGGCAGAACGGAGGGCACGTGTAGGGTGGTAGACTGAGACAAGATGTAGGGGGGTACTGAAGCATGGAGCGCTTTGTTGGTAAGAGTGATAAGTTTAAATTGAACTCCATACTGGATGGGCAACCAATGCAATGACTGGCACAGGCAAGAGGCATCGGTGTAGCGGTTGGCGAGGAATATGATCCTGGCTGCTGCGTTAAGGACGGATTGGAGAGGGGAGAGTTTAGTAAGAGGAAGTCCGATAAGTAGAGAGTTGCAGTAGTCCAGACGAGAATGAATAAGAGCTACAGTAAGAGTTTTTGCCGAGTCAAAGTTGAGAAAAGTCCTGATTCTTGAGATGTTTTTGAGGTGTAGATGACATGAACGAGCGAGTGATTTGATGTGAGGAGTAAAGGAAAGATCTGAAGCAAAAATGACCCCAAGACAGCGGGCTTGTTGCTGGGGAGTAATGGTGGAGCCACAAACGGGAATAGCAATATCGGGCACAGGTAGGTTAGTAGAGGGAGGAAATACGAGTAGTTCAGTTTTTGACAGATTCAGTTTTAGACAGACGGAGGACATAATGTTAGACACAGCAGAAAGACAATCACTGGTATTTTGTAGTAATTTTTGGGGTGATGTCCGGAGAAGAGGTGTATAATTGGGTGTCATCAGCATAGAGTTGGTACTGAAAACCGAATCTGCTGATTGTTTGTCCAATAGGAGCGGTGTATCAGGAGAAAAGAAGGGGGCCTTGGACTGATCCTTGAGAAACCCCGACAGTAAGAGAGAGTCAGAGAGATAGGAGGAGAACCAGGAGAGAACAGTGTCCTTGAGGCCAATAGTGCGGAGCATGGTGAGGAGGAGCTGGTGATCCACAGTGTCGAATGCTGCAGAGAGATCCAGGAGAATCAGCAGGGAGCAGCGACCATTAGATTTAGCTGTTAGTAGATCATTAGAGACTTTAGTGAGGGCATTTTCAGTAGAATGTAAAGATCGGAAACCAGATTGTAATGTGGCGCCCCTGCTACGCATTGGTGCCACAGAACCCAGAAGGGTGCATGGATGGACTTCTCCACAAGAGGCCCTCACTACATTCATACACCTCCACCTACCACCTCAGACTAGCAGAGGGAGCCCGTTAGGGACATATATAGGGAAGGTGGAGCTAGGGAACTCAGTTAGTGTTTAGCCTGCAGTGAGTGCAGACAGCTTAAGTTTAGTGTTCAGAGAGGAACACAGCTCTGAGTGAGCAGAGAGCGTGCCGACACTCAGAGAGTGGTGAAGACGCAGCACACCAGCTGCCAAGTAGTGAGGGCCCCGAGTGTGGTCAACGGCGAGGAGAAAAGGAGAGTGGAACTCAGGGGGCAGAGGAGCATAGTAAGGTCACCCCAATATATAAATACCGGACACCGGGTCCGCGCCTACAAGGATTCCTTATACCCAGTAGGAACCACCGGAACTCCTGGAGAACTACAGGTCCCAGGTCAACCTAATGCTGATTGCAGTACCAGGGCTAGGAGTCACAAAGGTCCCAGCATCCAGGGAGAGTGATCTCCAAAGAGAAGGCCTTACCACCAGGTCAGTAGGTGCAGGGAGAGACAGTAACCAAGCTAGGCCCAGCTCCAGGCAGGCCAGAAGCTTAGAGAATAGAGCAACAGATCAGGAGGCCTTATTCCCGCTCACTGAGGAGAGTCCAGAAGTGCGCCCTTCACCTGGAGTACCCTGGACCGTGCCTGCAGCATCATCAGTAAAGGTACTGAAGCTTACTCCTGTGTGAGTGTCCATCCTTCCTCCGGGACCGTCCTGCCGTCTCTCCCCTGCACCACCATCTAGTATTATCCCCCCACGCTGCCCTGAGGCCCGCTCGACTTGTGGAGAGCCATTCCATCACAAGCTGCCCTACCATCTGCCTCAGAGGACTGCTCCGCATCGGCGGCATCCCATAGCCGCATTCCACAGGTGGCATCACGAAAATCCACAAATTCCCCCATATATTCATATTCCCCTTTTGAGTGACCACCCTGGGCCACGGACCGGGCCAGCCACCGTGATATCCCCTGGCAACCAGAGGCCCGGCTGCCGAGTACCCCACAGCCCTGGGGGCGAGTCATCTTTCTGGCGTCACGAACAGGATTGCGTGCCTGTTGTCACCGGGTACTGTGCGCCTTAATTGAACTAAACTGTGTGTTAAACTGCGGTGAGGACCACCGCCATTATCGCGCTGCAGCGCGGGAAGAAGAGGGGCTTAACCGCGGGAACCGCCCCGCCGCTGACGTCGAACCAGGAAGCGTCAGGTCCTGGAAGGAGCCGAGAGGACGCTCTGACGTCAGACGCAAGCGACACAAGGTCCTGAAAGAAGACCGTCGCCCGCGGAGCTGCGGCCTATCTGTGGAAGAAGGTAGGCTCTGGTTCACTCGGTTCACTAGGGGGCGCAACAATGGCCGACAACCAGCAAGCCGCCGGAGCACCGGTTAACGCTCCTGATGCCCAATCGGCGCCCGGCGCCGCACAGGTTGGAGCGGCCGCTCCACCAGCAGGGGTCGCAACTCCGTTGTTCCTTATGGCCCTGCCGTATATCCCTGGAGCAAAGTGGTTCCCCCAGTATAATGGTAAACCGGACGCACTGTCCGGATTCAAGGGGAAAATATGCGGCATACTGGATATGTATTCTATGACTTGCAAGCAGAGAGCCACTGTAGTGTTAGGACAATTGACTGGTGCCGCTGAGCGAGAAGTTGAAACCTGGCCAGCCGCAGACCAAGAATCAGTGTCCGTCATCTTCAAAAGACTGCAAACAGCATTTGAAAACCCCACTGAGACAGATCTCCGGATGAGGTTCTACCAGTGTGTCCAGAAACCTGAGGACAGTATCCGGGACTATGCCTGGCGTTTACAGGAGGCCCTGCGGGCCCTGAAACAGGTTAGTTCAGCCAGCATCCAAGAGGAAAATAAAATGCTGACGGAACAATTCATCCGGGGGCTGAAGTCCCAGGAAGAGAGCAGAACTGTATGGTGGTGGGCCTTAGACCATCCAGATGCCACTTTTGACACCCTTAAGGACAAGGCTATAAAAGGCCTGCAGCCCCAGGAAACAACAGATACTGCTATACAGTGTTACCAGGGTGGGGCCACCCCAGTGCCTGCAGCACCCACTGCTCCTCCATTGACGCCTGAAACAAGGATGCAAACAGTGCCCCCTAGCGAGCTGGACAGCCTACTCTCTGAAGTGCGCCAGCTAAGTAAAACCCTGGCCACTGTCATGAGCACTTTGCAGCTACAGACGGAGCCTGAGCTGGAAGGAAGGATCCTGCTAGCCGACAACCCTGAGGATGTCCCCTGGATGAGAAGAAGAAGGAGGACAACGCCACCCCGTAGGAGGACACCGCCACCCCGTAGGAGGACCCACGACCATCGTTGCCCTCCAGGAGAGTTAATCTGCTATTGCTCCCAGAAGGCAGACCACACCACACGGACCTGTCCTTTAAACGAGGAAACCCTGGGGCCGTGGGCCGACACCCAGGAGTAGACCAACCAGGCCCATCAAACTGGTACCGCCGGTTCGTGGGAGGAAGACCTTTCCTGTACATTGTGCTGGACGGCATCGCGACACCTGCCCTGCTGGACACAGGATCTCAGGTAACCATCATGCCTGATGTCCTCTACAAAATCTTCTGGTCCATAGACGAACTTCACCCGCCAGATCCAAACCTTTCCGTGTATGCCTCTAATGGCCTCCCCCTTAACCTAGTCGGGGTTAAGGATGTGGCAGTAAAGGTGGGAAGAGTGGAACTGAAGGACCAGGGACTAATTGTAGTAGAGACTAATCCTGATGATACAGACTTGTATATGGTACTTGGCACAAATATTGTTAGTAACTTTTTGGGAGAAGTGTTGTTCTTGCTCCAACAGATGGCTGACACCGCCAGACCAGGGCAGAGGAGGGTGCTCCAGAAAGAGATCTGAGCCCTTATGTACCAGCAACAGGTAAAGCTATCAGGTGGTGAAATTGGTAATGTTCGGGTGACAGACCCGATTGTGATTCCCCCGATGAGTGAGATGCTGATTTGGTGTAGAGCAGCAATAGGTCTCAAAGGACGGATCTACCAGGTGGTAGTAGAGCCCCTTAGCTCAGAGCATAGACCAACACTCTTGACTGCCAGAGAGGTAGTGGATGTACGCTATGGGAGGGTGCACTTACGCCTCCTAAACTATGGGGAGGACGAGGTTAGATTACCACGCTACGCCACTGTTGCCAAACTGTACACAGTAGATAACAACTGCATACATACACGGCAGAGTCCATAACCTCACCAGACGGAGTGGAGGATAATGATCCGGGAACCCAGGTGGAGGGTTGGTGTTAACATCTCCATGTTGGGACAGACACCACTCCTGCCCATCAGAAACAGGGTGTACACCGGGTGGTTCAGGAATACGAGCAGGTATTCAGTAAACACCCACTTGACTTTGGGAGGATTAAAGGGGTACAACACCATATACCCACAGGTGACAATCCACCCATCAAAGAATGTTACAGGCCCATACCACCAGCACACTACCAGAAGGCGAAGGAGATGTTGCATGACATGAAGAAGGCAGGGGTAGTAAGGGATAGCTGTAGTCCCTGGGCAGCTCCCCTGGTCCTAGTCAGGAAAAAGGATGGAAGCATGAGAATGTGTGTAGATTACAGACAGGTAAATCGCATAACACACAAAGATGCACACCCTTTGCCCCGTATAGAGGAATCCCTGGCTGCATTAAAGTCTGCAAATTACTTCTCCACCCTTGACCTCACTAGTGGGTACTGGCAAGAAGACTCTGCGAGTTCAACAGTATGCCGTTCGGACTCTGCAACACCCCTGGAACGTTCCAGAGATTGATGGAGTGCTGCCTGGGACATCGCATTGTACTGCTACACCTGGATGACGTGATAGTGTACTGCAAAACGTACGAGGACCATTTGAAGCACCTGGCAGAGGTATTTGAGTCGCTGTCCCGGTATGGGATGAAGCTGAAGCCCTCCAAGTGCCACCTGCTCAAGCGAAAGGTACAGTACCTGGGGCACATCGTCAGTCCAGAAGGAGTAGCACACGACCCGGAGAAGGTCACTGCCATCCAGAAATGGCCGGAGCCGAAGACCCTCAATGAGGTACGTCAGTTCCTGGGACTAGTCGGGTATTACCGGAGGTTTGTGAAGGACTATACCAAGAAAGCGGCGCCTTTGCAAGATCTCCTGGTAGGACAGTCCGGGAGAGGCAGAAACCCCTGTTCCAGTGGGGTAAGGAGCAAGCTGTATCCTTTGAGGTGATGAAGGGAATCCTGACCGGCGAAGAGATCCTAGCCTACCCTGACTACAGCCAACCGTTCCTGCTGTACACTGATGCCAGCAACGAGGGATTAGGAGCTGTGTTAAGTCAGAAGCAGAATGGCCGAGAGAAGGTGATCGCCTATGCAAGCAGGAAGCTCCGCCCGACCGAGAGGAAGCCAGAGAACTATAGCAGCTTCAAGTTGGAGTTCCTGGCCCTGGTCTGGGCCACCACCGAGCAGTTCAAGCACTACCTAGCCTCCAGTAAGTTCACCGCCTACACTGATATTAACCCCTTGTCTCATCTAGAAACAGCCAAGTTAGGAGCCATGGAACAATGATGGATGGTTCGGCTGTCAAACTACCAGTTCACCATTAAGTATCGGGCAGGCCGCAAGAACGCCAATGCCAATGCCCTGTCCAGGATGCCTCACCAGTCGGACACTGAAGAAGAAGTGTATGACCTAGAGGATATTGAGCTAAATGCCTTCCACCGTAATGGAATGGTCCACGAGCAACGAGCCTCCACGAGGCATCGCGGTAAGACATTAAACCCTTTGTCCCACCACAGCTGGAAGGAGACCCAGGACAGCGACCTGGTTGTCAGCCGTATCAAAGAACTGATAACCCAGGAAGGTTCCTCCCTGGAGAAGGACGCGTCTCCACAAGCCAAGCAACTGTGGAATGAGAGAAGCCGGCTGTTTATCTATAGAGAGAAGCTGTGCCGAAGGTACGTCAACCCGAGGATCCATGAGATGGTATGGCAGATCATATTGCCTAGGACGGACATCCAGATGGTGTTGGAGGCCTACCACAATCAAGCAGGGCACTTTGGCTGGAAGAAGCTAGAAACCCTGCTGAAAGGTCGGTTTTATTGGGTTGGGATGCGCAGTTCCATAGAGAGATGGTGCCGGGATTCTGGACCCTGTAGCCTCAGAAGAAAAGACTACAGCAGCCAGAAGGCACCCCTGCAACCCATCAAGACATCTCGACCCTTGGAGATCGTGGCCCTGGATCATGTCAAGCTGTCATCCAGCAGGTCAGGATATTACTATGCCCTGACCATGGTGGATCACTACTCCTGGTTCCTGGTGGTTGGCCCCGTCAAGGATCTGACGGCAGAAACTGCGGCGAAGACGTTTCAGGCGTACTTCTGCAGGTCCCATGGATACGCGGAGCAGGTGCTGACAGATCAAGGCCCTGCCTTTCAAGCCGAATTGTTCAAGGAGTTCTGCCATCTGTACGGGTGTAAGGAGATCCGGACTACACCATACCACCCATGGGTTATGTGAAAAGATGAAAAACATCGTCATCGACCTATTGAAGACCTTACATAGTTACATAGTTACATAGTTTATAAGGCCGAAAAAAGACAAGCGTCCATCCAGTTCAGCCTATTTCTTGTGCACTGCAGCTATTCCGCAGCGTTGATCCAGGGGAAGGCAAAAAAAAAACATGCGGTATAGGCCAATTTACATCATTGAGGAAAAATTCACTTCCCGACACCAATCTGGCAGTCAGATTAAATCCCTGGATTAATTAACTAAGCATAAGATGTAATTTTATTGTTCTCAAGAAAGGCGTCCAGGCCTCTCTTGAACTCATTAAGTGAGTTGGACATCACCACTTCCTCTCCCAGAGAGTTCCAGAGTCTCACGGCTCTGACCGTAAAGAATCCCGTTCTATGCTGGTGCAGGAACCTCCTTTCCTCCAGACGCATAGTGTGCCCCCTCGTCTTTGTCACCATCCTTGGTATAAACAGGTCATGGGAGAGATCTGTGTACTGCACCCTGATGTATTTATACATGTTTATGAGGTCTCCCCTAAGCCTTCTCTTTTCCAACGTAAATAGGCCTAATTTTGACAACCTTTCTGGGTATTCTAGTCCCTCCATTCCCTTTATTACCTTAGTCGCCCTCCTTTGTACCCTCTCTAGCTCCAATATGTCTTTCCTCAGCACCGGAGCCCAGAACTGTGCACAATATTCTAAGTGCGGCCTTACCAGCGCTTTATACAGAGGAAGAACAATGTTCTCATCATATGCCCCTATTGCTCTTCTGATGCATGCCATGACTCTATTTGCCTTCGCAGCTGCTGCCTGACACTGGGCACTCCAATTTAATTTGCTATTAACCAAGACGCCCAGGTCCTTCTCCATGTCAGATTTCCCCAACGGTTTCCCATTTAATATGTATGGGTGACTGCTGTTTTTCTTTCCCATGTGCATGACCTTACATTTATCGGCATTGAACCCCATTGCCACTTCTTACCGCTAGAAGAAAGAAACCAGTGGCCAGACAAGCTACCTGACCTGATATATCTGTACAACCGCATACCTGTGAGTTCCACCAATTGTACTGCAGCATATCTCATGCGAGCAAGACCCGGAAAGTTGCCCATGGACCTGGAGCTTGGTGTAGTAGAACCCGAAGCAGATATGTCCACTGAGGACTGGGACACGACGCAACAGGAACAGTCCAGGAGAGTACAAGCCTGTGTCGAAGACAGTCTGAATAAGGTAAGAGACAAGCAGGAAGCACAGTACAACAAGAGTGCACCAGATGAACCCTTCACACCAGGAGAAGTTGTGCTAAAGAGAAAAAGAAGAAACCACAAACTTGATGACCTGTGGGAGAGGGAACCCTACACTGTGTTAAATTCGAGATTTGATAATAGGAAGACCTGTTTAATTACCAAGGACGAAGGAAGAACGACTGCAACGGTATCTAGAGACCATCTGAAGTTGTGTCCAGGTCTGCTAAAGCCCCAGGAAGAAGTGCCTCTCATCGTACCAGAGGAGCCTAAAGAAGCAGTAATACATACTGAATTAGGCGATTTCCCGGCAGATTTGCCCCAACTAGGAGGAGCAGTGATAATACCTGTGATCCAATTCTACCAACAGCCAGAAGACCCTCCACAGCAAGTAAAACCTGTAAGTGCCCCAGAAGAGCCTGCTCAAGAAGAATCCCCGGCTGGAGCAGAGCAAGAAGGCCCAGCAAATGGTACACTTGCCAGTCCCATAGAGAGGTTAAGGCAGTTTTACAATCTACCCATAAGTAGAACTGACAGGGTAGCAGATGGTGCAGACACAGATACCATCCACACTCCCGTATTACGCAGATCAACACGTAGCACCAAAGGCCAGGCCCCTGCCAGGTTTAGAGAATAAGTAGAAATACCTATAGTATAAATAGTTGCCCCTGGGGTATGTTATTCTTGTGTGATTTTCATGTATTTAATTACTAATGTGTTTTGCCTTACAATGGACAATTTATATGAACATTAATTACCCGTAAGGGTGAATATATAAAGGACTCAGTGGCTGAGGACTGTGAGCAGCCCAAAAACTCTTATGTATGTAGTTGCACTCCCTGGAGTGCCCTTTTAAGTGACCACGGAACAAAAACCCATTTGGCGTGGCCGAAGACGTGATCCAGCACCTAGATCACCTATGCCCTGTAGCCACGCCCAGGGCCTACGTTGAGGGTATTCATGCGGGTCCCTCATGTGCCTCAAGTTCTTTCACCGGTGAGATGGACACCATTAACTTGTAAGACTCTGAGGACGCTCTATATTTGTATATATTTATTATGTTTTTACACCTGTAACGTTCAAGAAAGTCCCTCCCATAAAGGGAAGAAATGTTAATGTTATTGTTAACCTGTTTTTAAAAAATGCTTCAGTCCAGGAGTACTGAGTTTTACTAGGGGGGAATGTGGTGCCCTGCTGCGCATTGGTGCCACAGAACCCAGAAGGGTGCATGGATGGACTTCTCCACAAGAGGCCCTCACACATTCACACACCTCCACCTTCCGCCTCAGACCAGCAGAGGGAGCCCGTTAGGGACATATATAGGGAAGGTGGAGCTTGGCAGTAGTGTTTAGTCTGCAGTGAGTGCAGACAGTTTAGTGAGTGTTCAGAGAGAGGAACACAGCTCTGAGTGAGCTGAGAGCATGCCGACGCTCAGAGAGCGGTGAAGACGCAGAACGACACCTGCCAAGTAGTGAGGGTCCTGAGTGTGGTCAACGCGAGGAGAAAAGGAGAGTGGAACTCAGGGGGCAGAGGAGCATAGTAAGCTCACCCCGATATATAAATACCGGACACCGGGTCCACGCCCACAAGGATTCCTTATACCCAGTAGGAACCACAGGAACCCCTGGAGAACTACAGGTCCCAGGTCCACCTAATGCTGATTGCAGTACCAGGGCTAGGAGTCACAGAGATCCCAGCGTCCAGGGAGAGTGATCTCCAAAGAGAAGGCCCTACCACCAGGTCAGCAGATGCAGAGAGAGACAGTAACCAAGCTAGGCCCAGCTCCAGGCAGGTCAGAAGCTTAGAGAATAGAGCAACGGATCAGGAGGCCCTATACCCACTCACTGGGGAGAGTCCAGAAGTGCGCCCTTCACCTGGAGTACCCTGGACCGTGCCTTCAGCATCATCAGTAAAGGTACTGAAGCTTACTCCTGTGTGAGTGTCCATCCTTCCTCCGGACCGTCCTGCCGTCTCTCCCCTGCACCACCATCTAGTATTATCCCCACGCTGCCCTGAGGCCTGTTCCACTTGTGGGGAGCCGTCCCATCAGAAGCTGCCCTAACATCTGCCTCAGAGGACTGTAGCAGCGCTGGTGATCATCACCAGGTACCACAGGTGGCGTCACGAATAATTCCAAAAACCCCAAATAATAGAAGTTTCCCCATTTCACTGACCGCCCTGGGTGACGGATCGGGCCAGCCACCGTGATAACCCCCGGCAACCAGAGGCCCGGCCGCCGAGTGCCCCACGGCCCTGGGGGCGCGTCATTAGTAAGGTTAAAATTTAGATACAATTTTTCATTTTTTTTTCAACGAAATTTACAAATCCAATTTTACGTAGATCTATTCAGATTGCAAGATACTTTGAACGACCGACATATCAGAAAAACCCCAGAAGTTATATAACTTTAACAACTGCACCCCTCAAATTATTGTAAATTGTTGTTAAGAAATTTGTTAACCCTTCAGCTGCTACACAGGAATTTAGTGGATTGAAAAATGTAAAAAAAAATTCCCCCCAAAAAATTGCTTTAACTGCAAATTATTCATTTTTACAAGGGATAAGAGGATAAAATGGACCCTAAAATGTCTGACACAATTTCTCGCAAATGTGGAAATATCCCACATGTGGTCAAAAACTGCTGTTTGGGTGCATGGTCGGGCTTGGAAAAGAAAAAACAACATTTGGTATTTGCAGCATAAATTTGGCTGAAAAAGATTGCGGACACCATATGACATTTGCAGAGGCCCTGAGCTACCAAAGCAGCAGAAACCCCCACAAATGACTCCATTGTGGAAACTAGACCCTTTATGGAATTCATCTAGGGGTCTGTTGAGCATTTATTTCTAACTGGTGATTCCCAAAATGTTATAACATTTAAATGTGAAAACAAAAAAATAATTCTTTTTTTTCAACTAAAATACTGTTTTAACAGCAAATGTATAATTTCCATAAAGGGTAATAGGTAGTGTTGAGCATTCCGATACTGAAATATCGGGTATCAGCCGATATTCGCGGTATCGGAATTCCGATACTTAATTCCGATACTTTTGCAATATCGTATATCGGAATCGGAAGTTCCCATAATGCAATGAGCCATTTTCATTTTATTCAGCCAATGAGGATCCTAAGAAGTGTGGGCACATCCTGTTAGGCATGTAGGCATCTTAACTAATGGCATGGCTGTGATTGGTTGCTGAAATGATGTCATGATGCACTATAAAAGCTGCCGCCGCCATTTTGAGCTCACTCTGCTGTGAATTCAGTTAGGGATAGGACGCTGTTGTTCTGAGGGACAGTTTTAGCTACCTATTTGCTCTATACTGCTTTACCCAAGCTACTTTATAAATCGCTGTGCCTTGCAACGCTAGTGCACAGTTCTCTGTGCTGTTCACCGCTGTCTGCAAGGTCTGTGTGTGTGAGTGCAGCTCACCCTGTAGTGTGTGCTTCAGCCACGTCTGGTTGTAGTGCACTCAGTGTGTGTCACTGCCTCATACATTGTCCTTTTTTGCCAATTCATAATTTTTCCTGATATTTCCTATTAGTGTGGTGGTTTCATCCGTATTCAGCTAAATTGGTTCCAAACACACTATATAGGAGTAGTTAGAGGAGCCTTTCTGCAGCATTGGGCCCTGCAGCCCCAGCCAGATTATTATTAGCCTATTTTTTGTAGCCTCATCTATTGCATTGTAGGTTACCTTCCTACATTGTAATAGCTACAAAAAGTTTGTGATACTATCGGTATTACATCTTTGGGCACATCCAGTGTCTTTTTGTGACAAAAAAAACCTAAATAAAGTTCACCAAACACTCCACTTTACAGTTGTGTAGGCCACATTAGCTCATATTAAAGTCTAGTCCACACTTTATAAAATTATTGTTTCTTATACCTGTTAGCAGCTGTTCAGGAATAAGCACACTAAGCCCTTAGTACTTTTCTGCCTATCTTTATCAGTCTACCAAGATGAAGAAGGCAGGGAGTAAGGCATGTGGTCATGGTCGTGGTCGTGGGCGTGGAGTTTCTGCAGGGAGAGGACGTGAGGATTCTGTGCCTGCAGGGAGAGGATGTGGGGATTCTGTGCCTGCTGAGGGCACCAGTGACTCAGCATCCCCCAGTTTTACCAGGGAACAGTCCTTTATGCGCAGCTTTGTAGGAGCTAGCCGTACCCCACTGCTGCGGGAGGACCAAATTGAAGCCGTTGTCGGATGGATGCCAGCTAACGCATCGACTTCAATTAGTTCCAGATCCTCTCAGGTCCTGAGCACTGAAGAGCACCCGTCTGTTTCTTCACCACCTGCCAAATTGCCCAGGCAGTCAGAGAGCCCTGGACAGGAGCCATCTCTACTTCTGTTCTCTGAATCTCTTGGCTTGGAAAGAGGGGGCCAGCCAAGCAGAATTTGAGAATTTGAAGAAGAGGTAGTATGCAGTGATGCGCAACCGTTTTGTCTCTCTGAATCTGAAGAGGCGGGTAGGCCAGTGCCTATAGTCAGCAGCACACCTCAGTACGCATCTGATGATGAGACTCAGGTGCCACTTTCTGGTGCGTTCTGTGCTGTCGAGACTACCCAGGAGAAGCAGTTGCTTGAAGAGGGTGGTGTAGATGATGAGATCCATGACCCATCATGGTGCGAGGGACAGGAAGGTGGTGGGAGCAGCTCTGAGGAAGAGATTCCCCGAACAGCCCAAAAAGGAGGGAGAGGGAGGGGGCAGACTTGGTTGCCTGTAGCCTCCACTTCGGCACCCATTAGGAGCATGGCTCTTCCAAAATCCAAAGCGGGCGCTCCCAAGACTTGCAGTGCCTGGTCCTTTTTTGACACAGTTGCAGATGACATTAGCTTTGTCAAATGCAAGCTGTGTAATCAGAAGGTGAAAAGAGGGAAAAGTGTCAGCAACCTCAATACCACAAATATGTGGAAACATGTGCGGACCAAGCACATGGTGGAGTTACAAAAACACACTGAAGACCTAGGCCAACCTACAGCGCCACCTACCACCTCTTCAGCTCGTGTTGTAGCCTCTTCCTCCAGCTCACACAGCTGGTTCGGCTTCCTCACAGGATCGCCATGGAAGAATCTCTGGCACTGTTGTACAGAGACACAGTGTAATTCCACCCACAGCACCACTTTCCCAGTCATCCTCACACTCCCAGGCCAGTCTACAGCCATCGTTAGCACAGGCATGGGAGAAAAGGTGCCCATACTCGGCAAACCACCCCCGAGCACAGGCTCTGAATGCTGGCATTGCTAAACTACTGGCCCTTGAAATGCTATCATTCAGGCTGGTGGAGACTGACACCTTCCGTAACTTTATGGCATTGGCAGTCCCACAATACAACGTGCCCAGCCGCTTTTATTTCAGCAGGCAAGCCGTCCCTGCCCTGCAACATCATGTGGAGGGAAAAATTAAACATGCGCTACAAAACGCCGTCAGTAGCAAGGTCCACCTGACCACCGATGTGTGGACCAGTAAGCATGGACAGGGACGATACCTTTCCCTCACTGCCCATTGGGTAAATGTTGTGGAGCCAGGTACAGATCTTGAGAGTGGCGCTGTACGTGTTCTGCCAACTCCAAGGATTGCAGGAATCCAGACTGTACACATTGACTCCTCCTCATACTCCAGTTCCTCTGAATCAGCGCTGCAGGAGCCATCACGGTCTACCTCCACATCGACCCGTGAACGGTTACCTGTTATGATGACCGATATGAGCACAGCCGTGGCCAAATGTCAACAGGCCGTATTGAAATTAATTTATTTGGGGAATCGAAGCCACACAGCGCAGGAGCTCTGGAATGCCATCAAGCAGCAGAGCGACGTGTGGTTTGTGCCAGCGAATCTCCAGCCAGGCATGGTAGTGTGTGACAATGGCCGAAATCTGGTGGCAGCTCTGGGCCTAGGCAACCTCACTCACATCCCATGTCTGGTACATGTGCTCAACTTGGTCGTGCAGAGTTTCTTGAGGGACTATCCGGACCTTGATGCACTGCTTCACAAGGTCCGCATAGAGTGCGCTCACTTGCGGCGTTCCAGCAACGCAAGATCACGCATTGCAGCTCTGCAGCGCCGATTACATCTTCCGGAACATCGCATCATATGTGACCTACCCACCAGGTGGAATTCAACGTTACATATGTTGGAGAGGTTGTGTGAGCAGCAGGCAGCAGTAATGGAGTACCAGCTGCAGCAGGCGCAAAAAAGTCGCAGTGCGCGCCGTTCACACTTCACCACCACTGAGTGGGCCTCTATGAAGGACATTTGCCACGTTTTGCGTGCCTTCGATTATTCCACGCGGATGACGAGTGAAGATGATGCACTAGTCAGCATGACTATCCCCCTTATCTGCCTGCTTGAAAAAACACTGCAAGCACTAAGGGACGATGTTTTGGAAGAGGTGGAGGATGAGGAGTCACAAATGCCATCTGCTTCTCTACAGTCTGCGCAACGTGGTTCCTCACAAAGGCCTAGGCAGGGGACACTTTGTGAAGAGGATGAGGAGGGGTCAATGGATGAGGAAGACATCTGTCCAGAGGAGGGAGGTACACAATGCTCTAGTAGTCAGTATCTAGAGCGAGGGTGGGGTGATACAGAGCAGGCAGAGATCACGCCTCAAGCAGGGGACAGCGTTTCTTGGCCAGTTGGCAGTCTGCAGCACATGGTTGATTTCATGCTGCAGTGCCTGAGAAACGACCACCGCATCGCCCACATTCTCAGCACGGCTGATTATTGGGTGTCCACCTTCCTAGATCTTCGCTACCGGGACAACTTACAAAGCCTCATAACACCGTTGAACCGGGAGCGTAAAATGCGGGAGTACCAAGACGCACTGGTGCATTCCATCATGTTCTCCATTCCAACCGAGAGCAGTGCTGCTAGTGCTTTACAAAGCAGCTCAGTGCGTCGAGGCAGTGGAGGAAGCTCTGCACAAAGAGGGAGCAGAAGCAGCGCCTCAGCACAAGGCAAGACCAGTATGGCCGAAATGTGGCAAAGTTTTGTGTCCCCGCCGCCACAAATGTCTACACCATCACAGACGGCTCCAGTCAGCAGGAGGCAACGTTTCCGTCCGATGGTGACAGACTACATGTCTTGCCCTCTTAGTGTACTCCCAGACAGCTCTTCTCCCTTCAAGTTTTGGGTCTGTAAGCTGGATACATGGCCAGAGCTTAGTCAGTATGCATTGGAGGTGCTAGCTTGCCCTGCTGCTAGTGTATTATCGGAACGCGTCTTTAGTGCCGCAGGTGGTGTACTAACAGACTGTCGCATGCGACTATCCTCCGATAACGTTGACCGGCTTACTTTTCTCAAAATGAACAAGGCCTGGATCTCTCATGAATTTGCCAGTCCTCTTCCAGAATAAATAATTGGTTGGCAACAGTATCCAGGTCTCCTGTTGTGTTCATGTTTCTACCACCTGAACTGTAATCCTGAGCTCCAACACCACCAGTTGGCGCTCGGAAGTGCCGTCTGCACAGTCAACACTTGCTGCCGTGTTATTGGGGTTCAGTAACGTCAGCTGTTCCCCTGCTGTGCGGATGGCAATTTCTCCTGCTCTGTCCACCTTCTCACTACTACAGATTTTAAAGTTGCTCCAATTACACCTCTGGCTCCTCTGTTTTCAGTATTATCCCTGAGCTCCAACACCGCCAGTTGGCGCTCGGAAGTGCCGTCTGCACAGTCAACACTTGTGGCCATGTTATTGGGGTTCAGTAACGTCAGCTGATCCCCAGCTGTGTGTCCGGCAAATTCTCCTGTTTTGTCCACATCCACTGTACTACTGATTTAAAACCTCCTCCAAATACACCTCTGGCTCTTCTGTTTTTAGTATTTACCCTGGGCTCCAATACCGCTAGTTGCTGCTCAGAAGTGCCGTCTGCACAGTCAACGCTTGCTCCAGTGTTATTGGGGTTCAGTAACGTCAGCTGATCTCCAGCTGTGTGTCCGGCAAATTCTCCTGCTTTGTCTACATCCACTGTACTACTGATTTAAAACCTCCTCCAAATACACCTCTGGCTCCTCTGTTTTTAGTATTTTCCCTGGGCTCCAATACCGCTACTTGCTGCTCAGAAGTGCCGTCTGCACAGTCAACGCTTGCTCCAGTGTTATTGGGGTTCAGTAACATCAGCTGATCCCCAGCTGTGTGTCCGGCAAATTCTCCTGCTTTGTCCACATCCACTCTACTACTGATTTAAAACCTCCTCCAAATACACCTCTGGCTCCTCTGTTTTTAGTATTTACCCTGGGCTCCAATACCGCTAGTTGCTGCTCAGAAGTGCCGTCTGCACAGTCAACACTTGCTCCAGTGTTATTGGGGTTCAGTAACGTCAGCTGATCCCCAGCTGTGTGTCTGGCAAATTCTCCTGCTTTGTCCACATCTGCTGTACTACTGATTTAAAACCTCCTCCAAATACACCTCTGGCTCCTCTGTTTTTAGTATTTACCCTGGGCTCCAATACCGCTAGTTGCTGCTCAGAAGTGCCGTCTGCACAGTCAACGCTTGCTCCAGTGTTATTGGGGTTCAGTAACGTCAGCTGATCCCCAGCTGTGTGTCCGGCAAATTCTCCTGCTTTGTCCACATCCACTGTACTACTGATTTAAAACCTCCTCCAAATACACCTCTGGCTCCTCTGTTTTTAGTATTAACCCTGGGTTCCAGCACCGCCAGCTGTTTCCCAGCAGTGTCTTTGGCACGGGTACTCCCTCCTGCCCAGCCTGGTTCCAGCACGCCAGCTGTTTCCGGGTAGTGTCAACGTCACTTTGCCTCCAATGCGTTGTCCTGTCGTGTTGCGGTCGGGTTAGCCGACTCTATGGTGCCTGCAGTTTAGGTGACTCCTATGTGGGCTGCGGGATCTGGCAATGAAGGCTGGTTCCATAGTGCCAATAGGACAAGCACCCCCTGTAGGACTGTGGGTTTTGGTAACTGCGGCCGGCTCGCGGCCTTGAAACTTTTTTTTACATGGGTACCTTCTGCTACGCATCCGGGTTCCAGTACCGTCAGCTGGTTCTCGGCAGTGCCTTTGGATTAGGTGCCTCCTTCTCGGTATCCAAGTTCCACCAACGTCTGCTGGTCCTTGGTAGTGCTTTCTGGCACAGGTACCTCCTGCTTAGTAACCGAGTTCCAGTACCGTCAGCTGGTCCTCGTTAGTTCCATTGGCTCTTGTACCTTCTGCTACCCATCCGGGTTCCAGTACCGTCAGCTGGTCCTCGGAAGTTCCATTTGCTCTTGTACCTTCTACTACCCATCCGGTTTCCAGTACCGTCAGCTGGTTCTCGGCAGTGTCTTTGGCACGGGTACTCCCTCCTGCCCAGCCTGGTTCCAGCACGCCAGCTGTTTCCGGGTAGTGTCAATGTCACTTTGCCTCCAATGCGTTGTCCTGTCGTGTTGCGGTCCGGTTAGCCGACTCTATGGTGCCTGCAGTTTAGGTGACTCCTATGTGGGCTGCGGGATCTGGCAATGAAGGCTGGTTCCATAGTGCCAATAGGACAAGCACCCCCTGTAGGACTGTGGGTTTTGGTAACTGCGGCCGGCTCGCGGCCTTGAAACTTTTTTTTACATGGGTACCTTGTGCTACGCATCCGGGTTCCAGTACCGTCAGCTGGTTCTCGGCAGTGCCTTTGGATTAGATGCCTCCTTCTCGGTATCCAAGTTCCACCAACGTCTGCTGGTCCTTGGTAGTGCTTTCTGGCACAGGTACCTCCTGCTTAGTAACCGAGTTCCAGTACCGTCAGCTGGTACTCGGTAGTTCCATTGGCTCTTGTACCTTCTGCTACCCATCCGGGTTCCAGTACCGTCAGCTGGTCCTCGGTAGTTCCATTTGTTTTTGTACCTTCTACTACCCATCTGGGTTCCAGTACTGTCAGCTGGTTCTCGGCAGTGTCTTTGGCATTTGTACTCCCTCCTGCCCAGCCTGGTTCCAGCACGCCAGCTGTTTCCGGGTAGTGTCAACGTCACTTTGCCTCCAATGCGTTGTCCTGTCGTGTTGCGGTCGGGTTAGCCGACTCTATGGTGCCTGCAGTTTAGGTGACTCCTATGTGGGCTGCGGGATCTGGCAATGAAGGCTGGTTCCATAGTGCCAATAGGACAAGCACCCCCTGTAGGACTGTGGGTTTTGGTAACTGCGGCCGGCTCGCAGCCTTGAAACTTTTTTTTACATGGGTACCTTCTGCTACCCATCCGGGTTCCAGTACCGTCAGCTGGTTCTCTTCAGTGCCTTTGGATTAGGTTCCTCCTTCTCGGTATCCAAGTTCCACCAACGTCTGCTGGTCCTTGGTAGTGCTTTCTGGCACAGGTACCTCCTGCTTAGTAACCGAGTTCCAGTACCGTCAGCTGGTCCTCGGTAGTCCCATTGGCTCTTGTACCTTCTGCTACCCATCCGGGTTCCAGTACCGTCAGCTGGTCCTCGGTAGTTCCATTTGCTCTTGTACCTTCTACTACCCATCCGGGTTCCAGTACCGTCAGCTGGTTCTCGGCAGTGTCTTTGGCATGGGTACTCCCTCCTGCCCAGCCTGGTTCCAGCACGCCAGCTGTTTCCGGGTAGTGTCAACGTCACTTTGCCTCCAATGCGTTGTCCTGTCGTGTTGCGGTCGGGTTAGCCGACTCTATGGTGCCTGCAGTTTAGGTGACTCCTATGTGGGCTGCGGGATCTGGCAATGAAGGCTGGTTCCATTGTGCCAATAGGACAAGCACCCCCTGTAGGACTGTGGGTTTTGGTAACTGCGGCCGGCTCGCGGCCTTGAAACTTTCTTTTACATGGGTACCTTCTGCTACCCATCCGGGTTCCAGTACCGTCAGCTGGTTCTCGGCAGTGCCTTTGGATTAGATGCCTCCTTCTCGGTATCCAAGTTCCACCAATGTCTGCTGGTCCTTGGTAGTGCTTTCTGGCACAGGTACCTCCTGCTTAGTAACCGAGTTCCAGTACCATCAACTGGTCCTCGGTAGTTCCATTGGCTCTTGTACCTTCTGCTACCCATCCGGGTTCCAGTACCGTCAGCTGGTCCTCGGTAGTTCCTCAGCCTTCTTGTACCTTCTGCTACATTTCCAAGTTCAAGCTTTTTGAAATGGCTCTTGGTAATCACTCTGGATCTCCCTGACGAGGACCCTGAAGACGAGGACCGTGAAGACCAACCCGAAGAAGACGAGGACCCCGAAGACGATGACCCAGAAGACGAGGACCCTGAAGACCACCCCGAAGAAGACGAGGACCCTGAAGACCACCCCGAAGAAGACAAGGACCCTGAAGACCACCCCGAAGAAGACGAGGACCCCGAAGATGAGGACCCCCGAAGACGAGGACCCCCGAAGAACAACCCGAAGAAGACGAGGACCCCGAAGAAGACGAGGACCCCGAAGACGAGGACCCCCGAAGACGACGACCCTGAAGACTGAAGACCACCCCGAAGAAGACCAAGAAGATGACCCTGAAGAAGTTGATCAAGAGGACAAAGAAGAGAAGACAACCACCAAGATACAGAAGAACAAGAGACAGAAAACCAAGAAGCAGAAGCTGCAGAACAAAAAGCGGAAGAACATTAAGCATAAGACTAAAAATCAGAGCAAAAGATAATATCTAAATTATAAGCAGAAGATGACTAAGCAGTGAATGGGGTTGAGTCCGTTCCTCCTCGTGTTGCCCCTGGAAAAGACCTGCTGCTGCAGGCCAAACTGAACGCGGACAAATCCTGTTGTAAATCTTTTGTGACGGGCAGAACGAAAGGTGTAATGTCCAAACTTTTAAAGATAACAACTACAGGAATGTCTGTCACAAATAAGAATATGATGAAGAAGAAGAATGTGAAGAAGATGAAGAAGTAGAATATGAAGAATGTGAAAAAAAAGAATAATACGAAGAAGTGAAGAAGAAGAAGATGAAGAAGGTGAAGAAGAAGTGGATGAAAAAGATGCTGATGCTGAGGATGATGAAGGAGAAAGTGTGGGAGAAGTAAAAAAGAAGGTGAAGAGCATGGAAGTAGTGAAACATAAATATCTGACAAAATCTAAAAATACTTAACATAGTCAATATTTCCGTAACTCAGAACGTCTTAAAAAAAATATTAATTCCTGCTATTCCATTTGATTGGGCTAAACCTCTATGCCTTTATTGTCTCCCCCACCTCCCCCAATACATTCTACATTATTCTTAGTTGTTTTCCTTCATGTAGAATTAACCTACAAGGAAAGAAAGGGTTTATTTTCATTCCGATATTTCTGTCCCATTGACTTGCATTGGTTTCCGGTATCGGAATCGGCGATATCCGATACTTTTTCGGTATCGGTCCGATCCAATCCGATCCGATATTTCCCGATATCGGAAGGTATCGCTCAACACTAGTAATAGGTGAAAATGGACCCCATAATGTGTTACACAATTTCTCATGAATACAGTGATACCCCAAATGTGGTCAAAAAATAATATTTGAGCACATTGCAACACTCAGAAAGAAAAGAGTGTTAATTCATTTTTGGAATGCCAATTTATATACAATGCTGAATTTGCAGAGCCCCTGAGGTGCCATGAATAGAGAAACATCCACAAACTAAACCCCATAAGGAATTCATCTATTGGTGTGCTGAGCATTTTTAACCCACAAACTACATCACAGGATTTTAGAAGATTGGGTCATGAAAAAGAAAAATGCAGTCTTTTCCACTAAAATGCTACTTTAGCCTAAAAAGTTTTAATTCACGCGAGGGGTAACAGTTGGAAATGGAAATATAACATTTCAAGAAGTAGTTGTCCTGAAGAAGGAGTCGGAGCGTAGACATTTAACCAGCATTCCTTTATCCCATCTTGGTTCATCCTTTGTTCAGCAGCAACAGATACTTTCATCGCCTTTGGCATAATTCAGCATGTGGTCATAACACTGAGGACAGATGCTCACGTCAAGATGTGGCTCAAAATAGTAGGTGCAAGACAATTAATCATAAAGAGCATACTTAAAGGCAATACAGAGGGGTCACATAACAGGCAGAAGAGCAAAATGGCGTCAAAGAGACCTCACCTATCTTAGAAAAAGCATCTGACGCGCGTTTCGCATCAAACTTCATCAAGGGTGTTGGAAAATGTGCAAACAAGGGTTTTTACAAGCTTGAACACCAATCAGGGTATGGATCACACAAGTGGAAATGCTAACGAAATTACAAAATTCACTTGACGGTATGTATTGCCAGTAACGGTATACATCACAGCGCTGTCTGAAAGTCACGTCAGATGCCAAAACCGGTGCATCGCCATCCATATCCTGGTAAGTGGAGGTGGCCGCATGATGGATAAACAACCTCCTGCAGATCAGTCGTGACTGATAACATGATACGGCTGCACAGTAGTCACAAAGGGGCTGGCAGTAGTTAAGAAGACTGCCGAGTCAGATGACTAGGGCGGCCACATCAGTGAGTACCCAGTGATGGGTAGTAATCATGTGTCAATGCATAGGTGGTCATGTGATCAGTGAATGAGAGACCACATAACTTCTGCTCCAGGATGGACTGACCACATGTGATATATGAATGTAAATGAATAAGCCATCATGTGATAAAAACAACATATGTATAAAATACCTACAAGAGGTCATGTGCAAAACGAAAGAGAAATACCCAGAGGTGACCAACATAGATGAACTGAGCACGTTGTCCCAGAAAGGGGGATCAGTCCGAGGAAAACGCAGGTGTTGCGAGGGTACAACATGAATGAAGGAATGTCAAATGGCGTGCCCATTAAATAGTTGAAGACCAACATTACTACTGTATACTGAGCTTTCTTCCTCTGGGAGGGGACAGAACAGGAGGCATTATGAATTGAATCCTCGAGGAACTTTGGGTAGAACAAAGCGACCAAGAACGTAGTTAGTATCCACATACGCTACGTCCCAGATTTACTAAATTTCCTCAACTCTCAAGTTGTACAACCATTGAGATGTACATAAAATTGGTCTATGAAGACCTTAGCCAGATATCAGAGGTGATGACTCATGGTGATCTTACAAAGATTGGCCTTAAATCAAACAAGAGCCTCAAGGGAATAACCATCAAGCCTTCAGACAAAGGAGGCAATGTGGTCATTTTGCCCACTACCATGTATGAATTAGAAATGTACAAACAGCTTAAAGATCAAATGTGTTATAAGAAGCTTCCATATCATCCTCTGTCACAAAATAGGACACAACCGATTGATTTTCTTGAGAAATCCAGAAATTTAATTCTGACTGTTTCCCTAACAAAGTGTGTGCGTCGCAAACATTTCTTTTTCATACCTGTTTTACTAGTCAAATTCTGCATCCATACAAGGCACATCAATAAAATAGAAAAATCTTCACACTCACCTCATTGCTCACCTCTCTGTCCCCTCCGCTACTCCTCACCCAACTGTCTGGACCTCCCTGCGTTTTCTAATCTGCAGAAATCCCCAGGAACCTGTGAGAGTGCGAGAATAGCCTCAGCATCATGACATCCCGATGTGCACGCTGGTCTTAGAGGGCACAGAATCCGCCCGGGGATTCTAACGAAGCAGCGGGGAATCAGAAGATGTAGCGGACTGGACCGTTGGTGGCGAGAAGCAGAGGGGCTGGAGAAATGAGTCGGGAAATTAATATAAGGATTTTTCTTTCTTTTTATGCTTATAATGTTCTTGAGATTCCCAAGAGAAAAATAAGGGACATTAAATTCTCCGCAAATCAAATTTTGCAGGAAAATCTTTGACAACAGTTTACATTGAATTGTGCCTGACCCTCGCGTTTCTACATGCAATGCTTGATTAGAGGGCTGTTTACTAAGGCTGATGCAACTGACCCTATTAAAATTAGGGCTCACGGAGTAGCTAAACCTGAGCACCTGGCAGATGACACCCAAGACAGGATTCATTTATTTCACATGAAGTAAGTCAAGATGGAACCTGTCAACAAGAGGAAATCTCTTTGGGTAAGATTCCTATGGAAACTTGTGTCTGGCTATGCATCACATCAACAGCAGGTCATAACAGCTGGAGCATCTTTACTAAGTACTAATGATGCTTTCTTGAATGGCTGCATCTGCTTCACGGCCGCAGTTGTACAGCACTTTACTATCTGGAGGATTATCCAATGTTATATAGCTTTCTAACCTTATCTATAATGCTGAGTTGTGAGCTCTGACAAGACTTTCACTCTCCTAAAATCGCTCAAAAATGGCTGCTGCATTCCCTGCCTCAGGTTTTATACAGGCTATAGTAATCCCTCTTGATTGGCTGCATTATATCATGTGATAGTATAGCTGTAAGACATCATGGGGAAGCCCACGTGGTCATGTCTGAGGTCATCAAGCATCAGAGGCCCAAGGAAATGGGACCTACATTTACCTCCAAAGCAGCAAGGGCCTTCTATTATAGCAGAGCTATTGGACTGCAAAGAACCCATTAACTCTTGTTACACAGGGGCCATTTTCTGTCTGCATCCGTCACTGGTCACGTCAGTCTTTTGTGAATGATACAATACTCTGCAATGTGTAAAAAGGAGGCATTTTTTAATAACTCACATGCTTTGAATCATGAATTGTTGTCATTTTCAGGGACCTGCTAATTTTTCATAAAATTCAATGAAAATTTGATTTGCATTGAGTTAATTCATTCATCACTAAAATATGTCCTTTGACAGACAGCCATGATATAAGTAATCGAGATTTAGTTACATAATTAATCACCCGAGAACTCGGACAGTTACTGTGCTCCCAAACAAGTGCCTCATTCCTGGTTACCAAATTCTGTAGACTCTTGGATCTGAATAAATGACTTCCCATGATGTCTTCCCATAAGGTCTCATGTGTGGTTGAGTGTTTCCCCAGACAAGGATTTGGGATTCATCAGTACAGTGAATGATTCTTTGAAAAAGTTTTTTTGTGTTTTCCAAGCTTTTTTACAGATGGTTGTAGTCGCACAACCACTAGTCCAGCAGATCTTCACCCAAACATCTAATTTTTTTTACTGCTAACTAAGAGTTCTCGACTATTCCTCTCCGGCCTCAGAAGTATGATGTAACATTTGGGGAGGAAGATGCAGCTCAGAAGTCCAGCGCCGGAAGCCAAGATGGCAAACACCTGCACGGCTACAGTATATTTACCACTGGTGCTCAGATAAGCCGGGATGAACGAGATCCAGACACAGCAGAAGACCAACATGCTGAAAGTGATTAGTTTGGCCTCATTGTAGGTTCCCGGAAGGTTTTTTGCTAAAAAGGCAACAAAGAAACTTATGAAGGCCAAGAAGCCCATAAACCCCAAAGTCATGTAGAAGAACAACTTATGTCCTTCATTACACTCAAATATCATCTTATGATTTTCTATCTCAGTGTTCAGTGAAGGAAAAGGAGGAGACTTGTAAAGCCAAACAGAGCAAATTATAATCTGTAACCCGGAACAAAGTCCTACAACGTGACGTGGGATTACTGGTCCTAACCATTTCCTCAGAGGACTGTTAAGTCTGGTGGCTTTAAATGCCAAGATCACCATAAGGGTCTTTGCCAGGACTGTGGAGATGCTGATGGAGAAGACCACACTAAAGAAAGTTTGCCTCAGTAGGCAGGTGACCTTTGATGGTTGACCTATGAAGACCAAGGAGCAGAGGAAGCAGAGGATGAGAGACCCCAACAAGATGTAGCTGAGCTCCCGGTTGGTGGCTTTGATGATTGGTGTTTCCTGGTGTTTAGCAAACAATATTAAGATGCAGATAGTAAGAGATGAGAAGATGATGACCATGATGACCAACATAATTCCCAATGGTTCCTCATACGTAAGAAATTCTATCACTTTTGGGATGCATTTGTCTTTCTCTTCACCGGACCACTGATCAGGAGGACACTTAACACACTCACTGGCATCTGAAATAAAGTAAGATGCACTTTGAAATGTATGCAAAAATGGCTTCACGGGCTTCATAAATCTAAAAGCTGTTTATGTGGTTGGGTTATCTATGAAAGAACATAAGGGGAAAAATGGATTTTCCTGAAGAGACCCAGCGGTCTAAGAAAATGTATTTGCAGATAATAAATGATGGGAAACAGTATGAAATGTAACTTATCAGCCAAATCAGAGACCACCACAAAACATAGAGATACTGGTACCATGCTCTGTGCCGACAAGGAGCAAGACCTCAAAACATTGTTTTTTTCATTTGGAGTAGTCTTTGGCTTTGCTGATTTACTTTTTTCTCCCTTTAAACATCAATTGTAAATAATTCGCCATTCAGTGCTGGTTATTTTAAGTAAGAGCTACTAATCCCCACCCCGGTTGAGTCTAAAGATGCCATATTAATGCTTTAGCTGTTGACTAAATGCTTCTTCACCCAACGGCAATTTTTCTTCACTATTATAAACCAATGAAACTTTGTTATAACTGAGCTTTCTTCTGTCTGAATCAAGAGTGTGAAGATAGCAGCTGTCAGACACCCGGGTGGTGGAATATCTTCAAGAAAACAAAAATGTTGGACCTTTGATTTAAGATTCATCAACCTGTATTTACTTCTACATCATCTGTTGTGAAGGGTTCGGAGAGACAGAAATTAGATGGACGTCGAACCTGTTAACACCATGTATGGGACCTTTCATCCAACCAGTATCTTTACAAATGAAGGGCAACAACCCTGAAAAATTGCTGTTTGGAGCCTCTAGTTTATCTATTATGGCTTAGTTTGCATACAAGAAGGACATACAACAATTATTTAATTATATCGCTGAATGTCTTCTATTGTTAATATATGCATTTATGCAGTACAGACCAAAAGTTTGGACACACCTTCTCATTTAAAGATTTTTCTGTATTTTCATGACTATGAAAATTGTACATTCCCACTGAAGGCATCAAAATTATGAATTAACACATGTGGAATTATATACTTAACAAAAAAGTGTGAAACAACTGAAAATATGTCTTATATTCTAGGTTCTTCAAAGTAGCCACCTTTTGCTTTGATGACTGCTTTGCACACTCTTGGCATTCTCTTGATGAGCTTCAAGAGGTAGTCACCGGAAATGGTCTTCCAACAATCTTGAAGGAGTTCCCAGAGATGCTTAGCACTTGTTGGCCCTTTTGCCTTCACTCTGCGGTCCAGCTCACTCCAAACCATCTCGACTGGGTTCAGGTCTGGTGACTGTGGAGGCCAGGTCATCTGGCGTAGCCCCCCATCACTCTCCTTTTTGGTCAAATAGCCCTTACACAGCCTGGAGGTGTGTTTGGGGTCATTGTCCTGTTGAAAAATAAATGATGGTCCAACTAAACGCAAACTGGATGGAATAGCATGCCGCTGAAAGATGCTGTTGTAGCCATGCTGGTTCAGTATGCCTTCAATTTTGAATAAATCCCCACTTGTGTCACCAGCAAAGCCCCCCCACACCATCACACCTCCTCCTCCATGCTTCACAGTGGGAACCAGGCATGTAGAGTCCATCCGTTCACCTTTTCTGCGTCGCACAAAGACACGGTGGTTGGAACCAAAGATCTCAAATTTGGACTCATCAGACCAAAGCACAGATTTCCACTGGTCTAATGTCCATTCCTTGTGTTCTTTAGTCCAAACAAGTCTCTTCTGCTTGTTGCCTGTCCTTAGCAGTGGTTTCCTAGCAGCTATTTTACCATGAAGGCCTGCTGCACAAAGTCTCCTCTTAACAATTGTTGTAGAGATGTGTCTGCTGCTAGAACTCTGTGTGGTATTGACCTGGTCTCTAATCTGAGCTGCTGTTAACCTGCGATTTCTGAGGCTGGTGACTCAGATAAACTTATCCTCAGAAGCAGAGGTGACTCTTGGTCTTCCTTTCCTGGGGCGGTCCTCATGTGTGCCAGTTTCTTTGTAGCGCTTGATGGTTTTTGCAACTGCACTTGGGGACACTTTCAAAGTTTGCCCAATTTTTCGGACTGACTGACCTTCATTTCTTAAAGTAATGATGGCCACTCATTTTTCTTTACTTAGCTGCTTTTTTCTTCCCATAATACAAATTCTAACAGTCTATTCAGTAGGACTATCAGCTGTGTATCCACCTGACTTCTGCACAACGCAACTGATGGTCCCAACCCCATTTATAAGGCAAGAAATCTCACTTATTAAACCTGACAGGGCACACCTGTGAAGTGAAGACCATTTCCGGTGACTACCTCTTGAAGCTCATCAAGAGAATGCCAAGAGTGTGCAAAGCAGTCATCAAAGCAAAAGGTGGCTACTGTGAAGACCCTAGAATATAAGACATATTTTCAGTTGTTTCACACTTTTTTGGTAAGTATATAATTCCACATGTGGTAATTCATAGTTTTGATGCCTTCAGTGTGAATGTACAATTTTCATAGTCTTGAAAATACAGAAAAATCTTTAAATGAGAAGGTGTGTCCAAACTTTTGGTCTGTACTGTATATACAGTAATTGAGTGGATAATCTTACCAGTGTCGTTGGACACCTCACCCACAGAACAGGGCAGGCAGTCGTAGCAGCAGACAGGTTGTCCTTGTCGTGGGACCTTCCTGTGCCCAGGAAGACACTGGATGCTGCAGACAGAACTGGGCACCTAGAAACATTAAATCCAACGGGATGATTGGCAGGTACATTTGTCATTTTAAAAGTCAAGATTATGTGGAATCTAGCCAAGAGGCTGTGGAGCTACCAATCAGATCTACAAAAGAGTCACAGGATCTAGAGATCAGATCAACACAAGAGCCTGTGGAGCTACAGATCAGATCTACACAAAAGTCTGTGAAGCTACAGGTCAAATCTGCAGAAGACTCTGAAGATCTATAGATCAGATCTACACAAGAGTCTGGAGCTACCGATCAGATCTACAGAAGAGTCACAGGATCTAGAGATCAGATCAGCACAAGAGTCTATGGAGCTACCGATCAGATTTACATAAGAGTCTGAGGATCTAGACATCAGATCTCACACGAGTATGTGGAGCTACTGATGAGAACTTCACTGTCCTTTACCTACACAATTTGTGAGCTCAACACCTAGCATAATCACAATGGAGGCAATGGTGTCCATTATATTGGAAAGATTAGGATAACACATGGTGGCCATCATCTTGAACTTCACTTTCTATATTGTTAGATTTTTCTGATGCAAAAGCTAAAAACCCAGATTCATATATATATACTATATATAATTAACCTACAAACATACAGCACATATACAATGCACATATAAAAAGCATTACATGCATTACAGACATATACTGTACATACATAACTCATACACATACATACAACGCCTATATACACTAATGAGCAAAAAGGTAATAATGTTTGGAACTTTTGACTTTCAGGCTCCATATCTCACCATCCACCACTGCTTAGAACATGAGACGACCATCATTATGAAGACAATCATCTTGGCTATCTCATACATAAATTTGATTTAGCATATGATTAGTTACGCAGTTTCTTATCATGTCTCTGCATTGTTACTGTTTTGCTCCTAAAAATCTAACTTTTAATTTTTATTATTTTGTTACTATTTTTTAAATCCACCTTTGACATTCAACAAATCTGATCCCAGGTCTCTTCTCCACGTTCCCACAGTTGGTGCATACTGGTCGACTCATCTGTGTATGTATATAGTTTTTTCTTCACCTCTCCCCACAAGTGTTGGATTGGTTTGAGGTCTGGGGACTGTGGGGCCGATCTATCACCTTTACTTCATTGTCATTGAACCATTTCTTTGCCAATCTCGACGTATGCTTTGGGTCGTTGTCCTGCTGGAACATTATGTCGTCCTTTTCATACCCATAGTACTCGAGTGTATGAAGTATCCCATCTTGTAGGATACTCACATATAGTTCACCATTGAGATCACCATCGATAGGGTCAAGTATCCAACGCCTCTGGCTGTGAAACAACCCCATATCATCAGGTTTCCTCCACCAAACTTGACAGTTTCTTAAATTTTTCGATCCATTAGCTCCTTTTTCCCTTGTTTCTTCCAGGCCCATTTGCACCCATCAGAGCCTAGTCTATTGACTTTTGTCTCATTGCTCCAAATCACCCGTTTCCAATCTTCTACTGTCCTCTTTTTCCACCTTTTTGCAAACTTGAGCCGATGCGTCTTATGACGATATTGAAGTCGAGGCTTCTTCACCTTTTTTTCAGGCCAGCATTCCAGACATGTGTAACATGCGTCGCACGGTGCTTGCATGGACGTCTGTGATCTCACTATTACGAAGCATACGAGTCACCTCCACCACCATGTTTGTCGCACCAGAACTGATAGACCTTGTGATGAGCCCATTTGTTGACTCCAATATTTTGCCTGGACGTCCACCTCTTGGCTTTTGAATGGATGGACAGACTTCATTTCATATTCTTCCAACTGTCATGGCTGTCACATGATGCAGTTTGGCAATTTTCTTGGCTGAGAGACCGCTATCAATGAGCTGGATGCTGCTGGGAAATCTTCTTCATGGCAGCTCCACCGAACCCGTGACCTTTGCTTGGTGAATCAGTCTAATAACACACTGAGCTATAAGGGAATGTGAGATCAGGTTGTATTTTCTAGTATACAGGAAGAAAATGATTTCTCCACCACCAGGAGCAAAACGGTAACAATGCAATGACAAGACGAGAATCTGTATAACTAATCATATGCTAAATAGCTGCAAATCAAATTTATTTATGAGATAGCCAAGATGATTGTCTATGAAATGATGGGAGTCTCATGTTTGAAGCAGTGGTGGATGGTGAGATATGGAGCCCGAAAGTCAAAAGTTTTAAACATTGTTACCTTTTGCTCGTCAAAGTACCTACTTACAGTACAAGCATACTTGATGCCCAAACATACAGCGCATATACAATACACACATTATTTACAACCATTCAAGAAATATATTAATAAATACATAAATGAAATGTTCATGGTTCTGTCAGTCAGTAATGATGTTTGCAGTTTTTTTCTGAGCGGATTTGGTGTTAGATCCTAGAATTTCCTGATTTCGGGATCAGGGTGCGGAGGTTAGGCCACCTCTTCATCAGGACAGTATTCGGCAGTCAGTCAGGTGGAATTAACAAGGAGATGTATTCCAGGATGATTAGTGTGAGTCATTGAGAAGCCGCTCTTCGGAGGTGGCGGCTGTGGACTGCGTTTCACATTTACCTGCTGCCTTGTGACCATCGATCCCAGGAGACTCTAATCCTTCTGTCCATGGTGATACCTGCACATTGTAGCTTCTTCTGTAAAGCATATTATTATCTATAAGTCCCAGTCATCCCTCTGTACTCACGTGTGAAAACTGCTCGTTCCACAGAATGGAGCTGATATTCAATGTGATTTTGTCTCCATCCTTTGACTCTGGGTCGACTTTTCCCACTTTCACAAAATTAAATGTGTTCTGGAGAACCTGAACGTTTATGATGTCATAGGAAGCTGTTAGGTCACCATCAGCATTAAATGTTAACTCCTCCCCTGACAAGGTACGGAAACTTGATTTCTTGAGATGATGAAGAACCTGTAGAAGTGGTACATGGTCAGAAAATATCAAAGAATTCACCATAAGACCTTCAGTCCTCACACTGACCACAATGTAAATGTGTTCCATACTCTAAACCGGCCATTCTAGCGCCATGGTCAACATTTGGCCAGGGGCTGACTCATCAAACCGGAACCAATCAAATGGATGGAATCAAATAAATAAAGTTTCAATCATTTGGGCCATATCTGGAGGATTTATAGATCAGGATTCAGAAATTTGTTTTGAATGTTGTGTGACATGCAGAAGTAGTGCTGTTGCAGAGTGTGACATGCAGAAGTAGTGCTGTTGCAGAGTGTGACATGCAGAAGTAGTGCTGTTGTTTTAAAAGCATTCAGCAACTGTCACAAATAACACAAGCACAGCACAGGAGACATGAATTGATGTGCTTCAGAAGCATCCAGCAACTAGAGGGGTTAATACAGTCACAGGAGAAGGGGAGTGTTTTAGCAGAGCCCCAGGGGGATTGTGGGGAAGTTGTTTACTGTCTGGCTGGAGCTGAAGAGAAATGTGGTGTGTGTGTTCTGTATCTCACAGAAGCCCACAGAAGCTCAAGGAACATCAGTGTCAGATTGCACCATCCGTCGTTGTTTGATCCAAAGTGGACTTCATGAGAGACGACCAAGGAGAACATCATTGTTGAAAAAAAAATCATAAAAAAGCCAAACTACATGTTGACAAGCCACAAAGCTTCTGGGAGAATGTCCTATGGACAGATGAGACAAAAATGGAAGTTTTTGGCAAGGCACATCAGCTCTATGTTCACAGACGGAAAAATGAAGCATATTAAGAAAAGAACACTGTCCCTACTGTGAAACATGGAGGAGGCTCTGTCATGTTCTGGGGCTGCTTTGCTGCATCTGGCACAGGGTGTCTTGAATCTGTGCAGAGTACAATGAAATCTCAAGACTATCAACGGATTCTAGAGAGAAATGTGCTGCCCAGTGTCAGAAAGCTTGGTCTCAGTCGCCGGTCATGGGTCTTGCAACTGGATAATGACCCAAAACACACAGCTAAAATCACCCAAGAATGGCTAAGAGGAAAACAGTGGACTATTCTGAAGTGGCCTCCTATGAGCCCTGATCTAAATCCTATTGAGCATCTTTGGAAATTGATGAAACATGCCGTCTGGAAAAGGCAACCTTCACACACGAGACAAGTGGAGCAATTTGCTCATGAGGAGTGGCCAAAATACCTGTCGAGAGATGCAGAAGTCTCATTGATAGTTACAGGAATCGTTTGATTGCAGTGATTGCCTCAAAAGGTTCTTCAACAAAATATTAAGTTAAGAAGAACCATCATTTCTGTCCAGGCCTATTTCATGAGTTTATTTTTTTTTAAATTCTGTGGAAGCAGAAAAGCAATGTCTGACTTTCACTAGTTCATTTTCATAGATTTTAAATTTATCATTACTTTTGTCAGATTCAAGTTATTTCTGTGACCATTGTGGATTTTTCTTTCATTAAACGAGGGGTACCAACAATTTTGACCACGTGTGTATATTTAGAATTGACATAAATGGGTACAATGGCTATACAGAAAGAAGAACATCAAATACGTTGTGCAAAGCTGAGACAAAGACTGATGTGACCTAATCTTACTGAATACCAAGACACAACAGTCCTAACAGAACACGGCGACATGGCATGATTCAAAGTAGATAGAGGCGTCAGACAAGGCTGCATCCTGTCATCATTTTTCTTCAATTCATAAGCAGAAGCTATTTTCAGGAAGGCTGGACTTGCCAAAAAAGAAGGAATCAAAATTGCAAAAAACAATCTTAAATACTCAGATGATACAACAATGATAGCAACAAGCGTATATTGAATGAAGGACTTATTACAGAGTGTCAAAGAGGAAAGCTCGAACATGGGGCAGCTACTCAACTCGAAGAAGATGAAGATATTGACTACTGCCAGGTATGACCGAGACACATTTGAGATGGGCAGAGACAAACTGGAAGTTGTAAAGGACTTCAAACTTCTGAGATTAATGATCAAGGTGAAGCAATGACACCTTAAGTCAATGGGAGAATAGTTATGGTCAAATCAACAATGAAGTCAATGGACAAGGTCTTCAAATTGAGGAACATTTCACTGGCAATGAAGACACGGCTCGTACATAGTTTGGTCTTTCAATGTCTTTGAAATGTTGCACTGGACAAGGATGTTATCAATACCATGGATGGCAATTAGAACAAATAAATCAATTTTGGACCAAATCAAGCCAGATATGTCACTCGAAGCAAGGATCACCAAGCTATGACTGGCCTACTTTGAACACATCATTTGAAGACAGCAATCACCGGAAAAGGACATCATCAAGAATATAAGGAACAAGGCAAAGAGGAAGACCAGCAACCAGATGACGTGATACTATCACTTGATACTATCAAGATAAAGGTGGACATATCTAGGCTTGTACAACATCAATCTTTCTCCAGATTGTTCATCTATCAAGTTCCATTGGCTGGAGATTGAGCAGAAGACAGTAAAAAAAACTAAAGAAAACATTATACATATCATCACGTACCTTCCAAGGTTTTACATCCCTAAATTCATCACAGATTCCATCATAGCATCCAAGAAGCCAGTGCAATGCATGAGCATAGGCATAAACCGCTAAGTATGCATGGTAGGTGTAACTTAGGTCATTGGTCTCGAATAAGAAGGGCATTTTTTCCCCAAGCTCCTCTTTCCCTGTGCAGTGCGCTGTGTCATTTGTATCAAGGAAAGCTGAGCTTTGCAGGTTCCTGTCCTCATCATTCCACTTGCAGTTGAATGCTTTCTCCCAGAAAACTTTGATAAATGGATACGAAGAATGATCAGATGGACATAAGTTGAGAAGAAAGTACTCAAAGCCAGGCATAACTCCTGTTTTTGGAATCAACCCAATGGTGCCATTCAAAACCTTCCAGGTATTTTTAGAATAAAGGCCTGGAGTGATTGCAAAAGAAGCTGAAGTTATGAATATCTTCCCAGTCACACCATCAGCAAACATAGCATCTAGCAGAGCTTTCGTGTGGACCTCAGGACTGTGCAGAACAATCACATTGACCGTGCTTTTCGTAATGACTTGGACCACACTAGAAATTTGTCTGGCTGAATAACTCAGGTGGATTTTCTCCAGGAAGGCTACACAAACTCCAATTCTCTCCATACCGGCTTGGATGACTTGTGCTCCTTGAAGCCCCACATCATTGTCCACCACAAGCATTCCCACCCATGTCCAGCCAAAATGACCAACCAACTGAGAAAGAGCAATGTTCTGAAATGCATTGCTAGGTACAGTGCGGAAGAAGGATGGGAAGTTAATCTTATTACTAAGGCTGGACAGGGTGGCCCCATGGCTAATCTGGAAAAGACACATAATCCATTTCAGAATCAATGAAATTTCCAATGAAATTATATAATAATATAATACAATACATTTACCCTCTGTCAGTCCCTTCACTTACTCCCCATTACCCAAAGACACCTTTTCAAAACCCTAACCATGGCATACAAAGCCATCCACAACCTGTCTCCTCCATACATCTGTGACCTAGTCTCCCGGTACTTACCTGCACACAACCTCCTATCCTCACAAGATCTCCTTCTCTACTCCCCTCTTTTCTCCTCTTCCCACAAGATTTCTCCGGTGCATCCGCTCTACTGTGGAACTCTGTACCCCAACACATCAGACTCTAGCCTACCGTGGAAACCTTCAGAAGGAACCTGAAGATCCACCTCTTCCGACAAGCCTACAACCCGCAGTAACCACCGCTCCATCATATCACTGCGCGACCAGCTCTACCCTCACCTACTGCATCCCCTGTAGATTGTGAGTCCTCGAGGGCAGGGTCCTCTCTCCTCTTGTACTAGTCAATCAATTCTACTGTCTAAGATTATTATACTTGTTTTATTATTTATATACCTTTTCACATGTAAAGCGCCATGGTATAAATGGCGCTATAATAATAAATAATAATAATACAGTTACTGAAATTTGTAACTTTACATAATGAAAGCAAGTGGCAGCTCAATGCATCATAACATGTGAGATGTCTGTACAAATGCATTACCTGGGGGTAATGGAGGACACCAAGGATTCGAGCAATTGGAAGAGACAAAGCTGAGAAAACATCCCCAATGATCCCAGCTTTGACAGACTGGAGATAACAATCATAATCTGGAATGGGGTTAGCAGTTCCGGATAACAAGGACATCACTCCCCTGACTGCTCTCAGTTCAGACATACAAGTATCTATGAGACTGAAGCCCAATGTGATATTAGGCAGGAGGTTCGGAGACCGATTAACTTCATTTAGTGCAAACATGAGGCCAAGAACATCTCGGTAATAACGGATGTGAAACCTGTGAGAACAAGAAGATAATGGAAGATTTATAGTTTATTTTATAATAATCACTCATTAGTCTGCAATATACAGAAGCTACAAGAAACATGAAGAAGACCTCGTCAAGAAACATCAATAAATGGCCAACACGATCTGGAGCAATATGGTCACATCTAATTTCACTTTGACCTATGTGCTTTCTAGTCACCTTTAGGCTTGGCAAAAGCTCAAATTTATTGAGCCGGAACATTGTCACCTGTTAACATGAGGCATTAAAACATTTTTTTCACCAAATTTACCTAGACTGCTGCCTATCTGTAGCATTGGCGTCTCTGCCTCCTGCCAGGCAGAGACGCCGCCCCTCTCACCTCCTCTCTCCCCGCGATCCCCGCTCTCCTTCTCTTCCTGCTGTCGGCACGCGCAGTCCCCCGGGCACTGTGCTTAGGGCGCGCGCGCGCGCTCCCCCCCTCTTAAAGGGGCCACGTGCGCCGTCCTAAGGAGTCCCCGGCCAATAGCCGAGGGTCCTCCCATATATAGGGCACCTCCTCCAAAATGGAGGTGCCCGAGCAAAGTTGTTGCACAGTGTTACTTATCTCTGCTTCAGCCCTCAGGTTCCGCTGCTAGCCTGACTTCTTGTCCTGCCTGCCAGCCTGTTATCTGCTCGTTACCTGCCGAGTCTGCCAGCCCACTCACCTGGGAGCGCTCGCCTGTTACCTGCCTATTACCTTACGTGTCTGTCAGCCCGCTCACCTGGGAGCGCTCGCCTGTTACCTGCCTGATACCTGCCGTGTCTGTCAGCCCGCTCACCTGGGAGCACCCGCCTGTTACCTGCCGTGTCTGTCAGCCCTCTCACCTGGGAGCACCCGCCTGTTACCTTCCGTGTCTGTCAGCCCGCTCACCTGAGAGCGCTCGCCTGTTACCTGCCTGTTACCTTCCGTGTCTGTCAGCCCGCTCACCTGGGAGCGCTCGCCTGTTACCTGCCTGTTACCAGACCGTCCATCTAGAGACTTCTGCCTGTCACTTGCCGTGACCACCTGACAGCCTACCCGGAGGCTCCCGCCTGTCACCTACCGTGTCTACCAGTCCATCCTCCAGGACCACTCGTCAGCCTGCCTGCTGTGTCATCTGCTATACCGGTCAGTCCCAGCCATCTGACCTGTGGGAGTCACCTGCTCTCTTACAAGGTCGTCCCCAGAGTAGCACCTGGTCCCTCTGCTCGGTCCCTCCCTGGTCACGAAATCGTTAGCCGCCGTACGACCAGGGTCGGTCCGGGTTGATACTTTGTCACGCCCCTCTGGGGCCCTCCTTGCACGACAGCACAGAGGTTCCACCACCCGGACCCGTAACAGTTTGCTCGGGCCATGGAACCCGGTGGCAACCAAGCTCCCTCGCTCTCTGACCTATTCCAGGAGGTGTCCCGTCAGAGATCCCAACAGGAAACCATCCTAAACTACCTGCAGAGTGTCAACTCCCGCCTGGACACACTGAATGTTCCACCTGCGTCTGCCGCGAGTCGTACGACTCCCGCTCTGGCAGCGCCGCTGCCCACAAGTGCCATGGCATCCAGCCCTGGTCCCCGGCTTTCTGCACCTCCTCGTTTCGGAGGCGACCCCGCACTAGCTCGGGGTTTCATAAATCAGTGCACCCTGCACTTTGAACTTTTGGCACACCAGTTTCCCTCCGATCGTGCCAAGGTGGCCTTCATCATGTCCCACCTCTCTGGAGAAGCACTGGCATGGCTGAATCCCCTGTGGGAGAGAGGGGATCCCCTGGTGTCCGATCTGTCGTCTTTCCTCGTTGCTTTCCGGAGAGTCTTCGAAGAACCTGGACGTAAATCCTCTTCAGCCTCCTCTCTGCATCGTATCTGCCAAGGGAGTCTCACCGTGGGCCAATATGCCATACGGTTCCGTACCCTCGCTTCTGAGCTTGCCTGGGACAATGAGGCCCTGGTGTCCATCTTCTGGGAGGGCCTTTCCGGTCGGATTAAGGACGCGTTAGCCGGACGGGACATTCCTACCACCCTGGATGACCTGGTGTCGCTAGCTACCCGGATTGATATCCATTTCCTCGAGCGTGCTAAAGAGACTACCCAGGAGTGAAGATTTCCCCGTCTGGCTCCTACCTTCCAGAGACCTGTCTCTCAATCAGCCACTTCCCGGGCACGCTCGCCCGAACCTATGTAGGTCGACTAGACCAAGATGGTCGAATCTCGCCAAGAGTCTCGCCGAGCCGAGGGGAGCTGTTTCTACTGTGACAGTAAGGAGCACTTCATCCGTTCCTGCCCGGTGAGGCCGGGAAACTCCAGTGTCTAGGACCGCTCGGAGAGGTCATCCTAGGCAAAAGTAAATCCTCTGCTTCCCTGACTTTGTCTGTCTCTATCCCCTGGGGAGAGAACCGCTGTTTTGAACTTGCACACCTAGATTCCGGAGCTGATGGGAACCTCATCTCCCAGTCCCTGATAGAGAGATATCACATCCCCACCAAACCTCTGGCTGAACCATTGGCTGTCGCCGCCGTGGATGGAAGACTTCTTCCGGTATCCATCCTGCTCGTCACTGAGCCTATAACCCTGCAGGTGGGAATGCTGCACTCTGAGAGGATCTCCTTCCATGTACTTTCCAGTCTCTCTCACTCCCTATTGCTGGGTCTACCCTGGCTGCAGAGACATGAACCCGTGCTGAATTGGCAATCCGGCGAGGTTCTCTGTTGGGGGCAGGAGTGCCATGGGACCTGCCTGGTCCCAGTCCGCCCGATTCGCCCTCCGCTCACCCCGCCTAATCTACCCAGTTTACCGGCACCTTACTGGTCCTATGCAGATGTCTTCGATAAAAAGGAAGCAGAGACACTGCCACCTCTAGGTCATATGATTGCCCGATCGACCTGGTACCCGGAGCCACTCCGCCCCGTGGGCGTATTTACCCGTTGTCATCGGCCGAAACCCGGGCCATGTCGGAGTACATCGAGGAGAATCTGGCTAGGGGATTCATCCAGAAATCTACCTCCCTGGCCGGAGCCGGATTCTTCTTTGTCAAAAAGAAGGATGGCTCGCTACGTCCCTGTATAGACTATAGAGGACTCAATCAGATCACGGTCAAAAATAAATACCCCCTGCGCTCATCTCCGAGTTGTTTGACCGCCTTAAGGGCGCTAGGATCTTTTCCAAGCTGGATCTACGTGGGGCGTATAACCTGGTCCGAATCCGTCAAGGAGATGAGTGGAAGACGGCATTCAATACCCGGGACGGTCACTACGAATACCGTGTGATGCCCTTCGGTCTCTGCAATGCTCCCGCCATCTTCCCAGAATTGGTCAACGACATCTTCCGTGATCTTCTTTACTCCTGCGTGGTGGTGTACCTGGACGATATCTTGGTCTTCTCTCCGGATCTTCCCACACACCAGAGGGATGTTCGTCAGGTCCTGCTTAGGCTCAGGCAGAATCACCTCTATGCAAAATACGAGAAGTGCCTCTTCAAAGCAGACCTCTCTTCCATTCCTGGGCTATGTTATCTCCCAGACAGGCTTGCGAATGGATACCGAGAAACTCTCTGCTGTCCTAAAGTGGCTCCGTCCGGAGGGGTTGAAGGCGATTCAGCGATTCCTAGGCTTTGCCAACTACTATCGTCTCTTCATCCCGCACTTCTCTTCCCGGTCAGCTCCCATATCTGCGCTCACCCGTAAAGGAGCAAATCCCAAGGTATGGTCGCCCGAAGCTGAGGAGGCCTTCCTTTCCTTAAAGCAAGCCTTCTCCTCTGCCCCAGTACTGCACCGTCCGGACTGCAACAAACAATTCTACCTGGAGGTTGATGCTTCCTCCTCCGGAGCCGGAGCGGTGCTCACTCAAAAGTCTTCATCCGGGAGAATGGTAACCTGCGGTTTCTTCTCCAAACTCTTCTCCTCGTCTGAGCGCAACTACTCCATTGGAGATCGAGAACTGTTAGCCATTAAATTGGCGCTGGAGGAGTGGCGCTATCTGCTTGAAGGGGCTCTATACCCGGTGATCATCTATACGGATCACAAAAATCTGGCATATCTCCAAAATGCCCAAAGACTCAATCCGCGTCAGGCCCGGTGGTCTTTGTTCTTCGCCCGCTTCGACTTCGTCCTACATTTCCGCCTGGCGGACAAGAATGTCAAACCCGACGCCTTGTCCCGATCCTTCCTGTCCTCCGATCAAGAGGAGGAGCCTATGCACATCATTGACCCCTCCAAAGTGATGCATGTGGCCCCCTTGGATCTTACTCGTCTTCCGCCCGGTAAGACGTTTGTAGCAGTACCAGATCGTGAGAAGGTTCTTCACTGGGGTCATTCATCTAAACTAGCCGGCCATGCAGGGCAAAAGAAGACCTTCCTGCTCATTACCAGGCATTACTGGTGGCCTACCCTGCGCAAGGATGTGGTAGACTTTGTCTCGGCCTGTTCATCCTGTGCCCGCAACAAAGTTCCCAGACATCTTTCAGCCGGTCGCCTCCTGCCTCTTCCTGTTCCTGCTGCCCCGTGGCAGCACATTGCCATGGACTTTATTACTGATCTACCAGCTTCTGCCGGTTGTACAGTCATTTGGGTGGTTGCCGACCGCTTCTCTAAAATGGCCCACTTCATCCCTCTACCTGGTCTCCCGTCTGCATCTCAGTTGGCCAAGGATTTCTTCTGTCATATCTTCCGTCTCCATGGTCTACCTCTCCACATTGTGTCGGATCGAGGGGTTCAGTTCACCTCACGTTTCTGGAGAGCTACCTGTAAGTTACTGGTTGTCACCCTGGATTTCTCCTCCGCCTACCATCCACAGTCCAATGGCCAAGTGGAGCGAATCAACCAAATCCTTACGAGCTACCTCCGGCACTTTGTTAATGCTCACCATACCGACTGGGTGGAGCTCCTACCATGGGCCGAATTCTCCTACAACAACCATGAGAGAGAATCCACTTCGAAATCCCCGTTCTTCGTGGTCTACGGTCAACTTCCTCGGATTACATTTCCCATCTCCGCCTCGGTGGACAACCCTGCCGCGGAGGCTCTTGTCAGCGAATTCTCCACCATTTGGGAGAATACCAGAACCGCACTTCTTCAGTCATCCGAGCGGATGAAGAAACATGCTGACAAGAGACGTCTGGAGCCGCCTCAATTCCGCCTGGGAGATAAGGTCTGGCTCTCTTCCAAACATGTCCGACTCAAAATACCCTCCTATAAGTTGGGCCCTCGGTTCATCGGTCCATTCAAAATTCTCAAACAGATCAATCCAGTGGCATACAAGTTAAAACTCCCGGCCACCTTATGGATTCCCAACTCCTTCCATGTATCTCTCCTCAAACCAGTTGTGTTTAACTCTTTTTCCAACAATCCAGGTACTCCTCCTGCTCCGGTTTCCGCTGAGGACATTTTTGAGGTAGAGAACATTCTGGCCACTAAGAGTGTAAGAGGAAAGACCTTTTTTCTTGTGGATTGGAAGGGGTTTGGCCCAGAGGAGAGAACTTGGGAACCCAGGGAGAACATTCATGCCCCGCTTCTCCTTGAAAAATTCCTTTCTGGCCTAAAAAAGAGGGGCCGTATAGGGGGGGTACTGTAGTATCGGTGTCTCTGCCTCCTGCCAGGCAGAGACGCCGTCCCTCTCACCTCCTCTCTCCCCGCGCTCCCCGCTCTCCTTCTCTTCCTGCTGTCGGCGCGTGCAGTCCCCCGGGCACTGTGCTTAGGGCGCGTGTGCTCCCACCCTCTTAAAGGGGCCGTGCGCGCCGTCCTAAGGAGTCCCCGGCCAATAGCCAAGGGTCCTCCCATATATAGGGCACCACCTCCAAAATGGAGGTGCCCGAGCAAAGTTGTTGCACAGTGTTACTTATCTCTGCTTCAGCCCTCAGGTTCCGCTGCTAGCCTGACTTCTCGTCCTGCCTGCCAGCCTGTTATCTGCCCGTTACCTGCCGAGTCTGCCAGCCTGCTCACCTGGGAGCGCTTGCCTGTTACCTGCCTGTTACCTTACGTGTCTGTCAGCTCGCTCACCTGGGAGCGCTCGCCTGTTACCTGCCTGATACCTGCCGTGTCTGTCAGCTCGCTCACCTGGGAGCGCTCGCCTGTTACCTGCCTGATACCTGCCGTGTCTGTCAGCCCGCTCTCCTGGGAGCACCCGCCTGTTACCTTCCGTGTCTGTCAGCCCGCTCACCTGGGAGCGCTCACCAGTTACTTGCCTGTTACCTTCCCTGTCTGTCAGCCCGCTCACCTGGGAGTGCTCGCTTGTTACCTGCCTGTTACCAGACCGTCCATCTAGAGACTTCTGCCTGTCACTTGCCGTGACCACCTGACAGCCTACCTGGAGGCTCCCGCCTGTCACCTACCGTGTCTACCAGTCCATCCTCCAGGACCACTCGTCAGCCTGCCTGCTGTGTCATCTGCTATACCGGTCAGTCCCAGACTTCTGACCCGTGGGAGTCACCTGCTCTCTTACAAGGTCGTCCCCAGGATAGCACCTGGTCCCTCTGCTCGGTCCCTCCCTGGTCAAGGAGTCGTTAGCCGCCGTACGACCAGGGTCGGTCCGGGTTGATACTTAGTCACGCCCCTCTGGGGCCCTCCTTGCACCACAGCACAGAGGTTCCACCACCCGGACCCGTAACACTATCTTCTTTAGGTTTGTAGAAAAAGTGGATGATGGGTGACAACCAGCCGGTTGACATCCACCTTTGTAATAGACTTACACTACTTTATTTTATTCTGTTAACCTGTGGGACCAGACACCATTCTTGCAGAAATAAAAGAAGCATCGAAAGAAGAAAGGATTAGCTCACCCTTACCTGGTGCACGAGACTGGTTTTGGCAGCTCATGGAAAGTTGGTGGTTTGAAGTCAAAGCCAGAGTGAACAACGAAGGTTCCTCCAATTAGAATATCTCCAGTCTGGAGGAAGGAATCCATTGCCCATCCCTGAAGGTTGCAGCCAATCTGGGACTGTTCTTCACTCAGTGAAGACAGAAGAAGTAGGAGTATTTGAAGAATTCTTCTCATGGAGGCGGAATAGTCGTTTAAGATGTATCGAGACTGTATGCCAAGTCAAGCAACTGGAACTGAAGCAAAATTATGCAAAGTTTGCTAAACCATCATTTTTAAGCTAACTTTGATGTTAAATCATAATTATATATTTAATATGTTTAAAAAAAAAGCTCATAGATGGGAAAGGTTAAAATGAGGAACTATGTACACCTACAATGCATGATCCAGTCCGAACCAAAAAGCTCATCTTTTCCTCCTGGTCCCAGTTGTGGATCCACTGAAATAACCACTCAGAAAAGACCTTAACACATGAACATGATATATTATTTACTTCTAAAAAAGCATCCAAACCTTTTTTGAAACCATCAATGGTTCCCACTGTGAGCAGCTCCTGAGGTAGATTATTCCACATATTAATAATTCCTGTGGTGAAAAAACCTTTATTTCTCCAGGCAGAGGCTGTGCCCCCTTGTCTTTTCTGGGGGTTTTATATGAAACTACTTTTTACCACAATTTTTTTAAGGGTCATTTCTGTACTTGTATAAACAATCATGACACCCTTAGACATCTCATCTCAACTACATTTTAATCCTGTATTCTTTCCTCATAACTAGACTCCTCCTCCTCAAGACTGCTGACTTGACAGATGTCCAGAAGGCAGTCATTGACACGCTCCACAAGGTCCCAGAGTCTGGAGGAAGAGTGGAGAGGCCACAATCCAAGCTGCTGGAGGTCTAGTGTGAAGTCTCCAAAATCAGTGATGGTTTGGGGGGCCATGTCATCTGCTGGTGTAGGCCCACTGTGTTTTATCAACACCAAAGTCAGCGCAGCCGTCTATCAGGACATTTTACAGCACTTCATGATTCCCTCTGACGACAAGCTTTATGGAGATGAAAATGTCCTTCTTCAGCAGGACTTGGCCCCTGTCCACACGGCCAAAAGTACCAATACCTGGTTTACACACAACAGGATCACTGTGCTTGATTGGCAGCAAACTCGCCTGACCTTAACCCCATAGAGAATCTATTATAGAGAATCTATGGGGTATTGTCAAGAGGAAGATGAGAGACCCCAGAGCCAACAATGCAGACGAGCTGAAGGCGGCTATCAAAGCCACCTGGCTTCCATAACACCTCAGCAGGGCCACAGGCTGATCCCTCCATGCCACAGGCTGATCCCTCCATGCCACAGGCTGATCACCTCCATGCCACATTGCCGCATTGATGCAGGAATTGATGCAAAAGGAGCCCGACCAAGTATTGAGGGCTTTTACTGAACAGACATTTCAGATTTTAAAAACATTGTTCAAGCCGTTGTTATAAAGTATTCTAATTTACTGAGATAATGACTTTTGTGTTTTCATTGGCTGTAATCCATAATCATCAACATTAACAGAAATAAACCCGTGAAATAGATCCCTCTGTGTGTAATGACTCTATATAATAGATCCCTCTGTGTGTAATGACTCTATATAATAGATCCCTCTGTGTGTAATGACTCTATATAATAGATCCCTCTGTGTGTAATGACTCTATATAATATATGAGCTTCACTTTTTGTGTTGAAAAACTGAAATAAATTAACTTTTTGATGATATTCTAATTTTGTGAGAAGCACCTGTATGTGGCAGATTGCAATGCATATAGTGCAAGAGGGTCCATTGCACATTCTGACTGCTGCTGCTGCGACAGATATTTGTAGACATAGTCCCAGGTATCAGGGGCCAGGGCCAATTTTTTTTTTTTTATCGTAATCATGGTTATTTGCTTGAAAACCAATCCAGAGTACACCGTTTATCTGCGCCATTTGCTTGTTGGCACTGCAGAATAAAACAGCCAGATCTGTTCCATATTACAATGATAAAAAGACAGAAATTTGTAGTGAACGTGGAAAATATTGGCCTCCATTTCTATTTTGTTGCAGTGTGTCAGTGAAGCTATTCACATGAGGTTGCTGTGAAGAATAGTATTAGTAAACTGCAGGACTGCATATTAAAACCGTGGTTCTCCTTCAGACGTATCACATATAATTGCGTTCCAAATTCAGCCATTTCTGGTTTCCAGTTACATTTTGCTGCAGTGTGTCAGTGAAGCTATTCACACGTGGTCGCTGTGAAGAATAGTAACCTACAGGCCCACTATTTAAAACCGTGATTTTCCGTCAGACATATCACATATAACTGCGTTTGAAATCCAGGCATTTGTACTGAACGTGGAAAATATTTAAAATGGGCAAGGTGCGTGGCAAGGGACAGGAAAGTGGACATGATAATGGTGGTGCATGCAGAGGATGAAGCCAAGGCCGTGGGCAAGCTGAAATTGTGCCACAACAAACACCGACATCTTGTCGCTCGGCCTTCCTGTCCCAATTACTATGGGATCACGGAAAACCACTATTTAACACAGAGCGGTGTCAAAAGGTTGTTGGTTGGATAGCAGATAATGTTTCCAGTCATTTAGCCACCAGCACCACCCTGTCTTCCACACGGTCAAGTCTCAGTAGCCGTAAGTCTGGACTGCATATTCCTCACCCTGATCCTCCTTCCTCCCACCATGCCGAGTGCCCGGAGACAACTGATCCCACACTTGGACATTCAGACGAGCTGTTCACTTTTCCATTTGTAGATTCGGGCCTCTCGCCCAGCCACCTTCAAGTGAGTCAAGAGGAGAACGTGTGTAGCGATGCCCAAATATTTGAGCAGCCACGGTCTCACGAAGGCAATGATGGGAAAGTGCAATAGGTGGATGATGATGAGACACAATTGCCAGAAAGTCAGGAGGAGGACAAGACTGCGGAAGTGGAAGATGAGGTGGTGAATGATATAGTAACTGACCCAAACTGGCAGGGGGACATACAGAGCGAGGACAGCAGCACACAGGAGGAGGGAGGCATAGCACCATAATAGGCAGGATGAAGCAGTGTGGTGGCCGCAGACACAAGGCGGGAATGCGTTTCCCATAACGCAAACACAACGGAAGTTGCAAGTACACCTCTTAGGTCTTCCCGAGTCTGCTTTTTTTTATTAAAGACTCTGCAGATAACCTCAAAAAGGCCATTTGCACCACCTGCCATGCCAGCATCAGCAGGAGTAGCAAAACTAGCAGCCTGACAATCACCAGCATGATCAGGCACATGGCAGCAAAGCACCTGACTTAGTGGGCTGAACTCTAGGGTCCAGAAACAGTGTCTGTGGGTGACACCACAGTTTCTTCTGCTGTTGTGCATGCACACCAATCCCACATCCATGGCGCATGCGATGATGCCTCCCGCCCTGCACCTGTCATTGCACACTTCAACTAGCACCATCGGCAAGCACGTCCACGTACTTATCCCAGTGCAGCATTCAATTGTCCCTACCACAGTCCTTGGAACGCAAGCGCAAATACGCAGCCAACGCCCCACAGGCCACACTACTAAATTCAGATATTTTGCGAATGCTTGCGTTCAAAATGTTGCTTTTTAGGCTCGTGGAGACGGAAGCTTTCCGCAACCCGATGGCAGCAGCCGTCCCTTGGTACTCGGTCCCCAGCCGCTACTATTTCTCCCGGTGTGCCGTCCCCGCATTACATGAGCACGTGTCCCACAACATTAGTCGTGCCCTCAACAGCACAGTTACTGGGAAAATCCAGCTAACCACGGACACATGGACAAGTGCTTGTGGGCAGGGAGGGTACATCTCGCTGACAGCATACTGGGTTAATATTGTGGAAGCCGGGACCCAGTCGGACCTTGGGACGGAATACATCCTCACGACGCCGAGGATTGCGGGCCCTGGGTCAATCACGGTTTCCCCCACATTCTACAGCTCCTGCACCTCCTCCTCCTCTTCAGCTTCCATCTCCGAAATTACCACATAAGACAGAAGCTGGAAGCACTGCAGCACTGCCTCGGCCAAGCAGCAACAGGCTGTGCTGAAGCTAATATGCTTAGGTGACAATCCACACAATGCTGAAGAGTTGTGGACAGCTCTGAAAGAGCAGGCAGATCTGTGGCTGACATCGCTGACCCTAAAGCCAGGCATGGTCATGTGTGACATTGGCCGGAACCTGGTGGCGGCTCTGAAGCAAGGCGAGCTCACACACGTACCATGCCTGGCCCATGTGCTTAACCAGGTGGTTCAGTGGTTTCTCAAAACCTACCCAGATCTGCTTGTCAAAGTACATCACGTGTGTGCCCATTTTAGAAAGTCAGGTACAGTTTCCTCTGCACTTGCCGTGCTTCAGCAGCATTTGCAGCTTTCAGCTCACCGACTGATCTGCGATGTCCCCACACGCTGGAACTCTACATTGCAGATGTTTGGAAGGATTTGTGAGCAGAAGAGGGCAGTTGTTGACTACCACCATCAACATGGCAGTCTGTATTCAGGTCAGACTCCGCACATAAGACCTCAGGAGTGGACATGGATGTCAGCCATCTGTATCATTCTCCAAAACTTTGAGGACTCCACCAAGATGATGAGCGGCAATGACGCCATAATTAGCATCACCATCCCATTTCTCTGTCTTCTGAAATGCTCTCTGCTCGCAATCAAAGAGGATGCATTGCAGGCAGAGCACGATGAGATGGAGCAAGGAACCATACAGGGTCATTCCACACAGCCCAGCCTCATCTCAACTTGGATTGGGTGACAATGAGGAAGATGAGGAGGAAGAACAGGGACTAGTTTCCTGCACTATAGACGGTACTACCTGCACAACTGTCATACAATCTGTTCAGCGTGGATGGCCTGAGGACAGGGAGGAGGATGAGGAGGAGAGCATGGTCAGTCGTCCTCTTGATGAGGACACGAAATTCTTGCCTGTCAGCAATCTGGCATGCATGGCTGAGTTTATGTTACACTAATTGGTGACATTTCTAGACCCACGCCATAAGAAGAACTTTCTGTCTCTTATTCCCATGCCGGACAGGCCTAATAAAATGGTGCAGTACCAGAAGGCCTTTTTGAGGAATTATTAAAAAAATTCCCATCTGAAAATGCTAGCAACAGAGATCACAGTTTGTTGGACAACCAAGGAGTACAGGCGAGAAAGACACAAATCCAATTTAGCAGAGGATGGGGAACACTGTCAAAGTTCTGGGACAGTTTTCTCAGACCCTCCCATCACACAGTCCCTGAAGAGCGGGGTACTCTTACAATAAGGGAAAAGTTTCGGAAGATGTTGAGGGAGTACCTTGCCGACCATACCAAAGTCCTCCGTGATTCCTCTGTGCTTTATAATTATTGGGTATCCAAGCTGGACACGTTGCATGAACTGGCTCTCTACGCCTTGGAGGTCCTGGCCTGCTTTGCCGCTAGAGTTTTGTCAGAGTGGGTTTTCAGTGCCGCTGGTGGAATTATAAGCAATAGGCGCATCCGCCTGTCAGCTGAAAATGCTGACAAGCTGACTCTTAGAAAAATGAACAAGGGCTGGATTAGGCCAGACTTCTCAACATCACCGAAGGATAGCAGCGTAACATAAACTCCAATCCAGTGTCTTTTTTTGGGAGGTCTAACTCTATTCCCATGCACCTCTGTCTTCACACCCAGACATGGGTATATGCTTCCTGATTTCGTCTATTTATTCTTGTCCTCCTCCTCCTCATCCTCATCCTCCACCACCATATCACCACCATAACTTCCATATCACCATATCTACGTCTCTTGCAAGGGGTATTGGAGTGCCTCCAAATTTTTGGTAGCCGTTGCATTCACTCCATAGGCAAGAACAGTATGGGAGACCCGCTCTTTTCTAATGTGAACATGTCCTTACTGTGGCCCTGCTCTGTGTGTCTTTAAATTGTTATTGGGGTTTTTCCTAAATTTTGGCAGCCGTTGGACTCACTGCCTACCCTCTAACTGTACAGCAAACCCACTCCTTTCTAATGGGAACATGTCGTTACTGTGGCCCACCTCTATGTGTCTTTTTTTTGTTTTTGTATGTTTTATTGTGAGTCCGTAAAAGTGGCGTAATATTCTGACAACTTTATTGACAGCAGTGACCTGGGAGTCAGAAATGCTTCCCGGGGTCTTCCCCATGCTGTTCCCATGTCATTTGAGCACTGTTCCCATCGATTTGGGCAATTTTTAGGCCCTCTGCAGACCACCGGGGGGAGCCGCCGTAAAAATGCTCGAGTTTCCCATAGACTAACATTGGGCTCGTTACTTGGACTGAGCAGTCGAGTATTCTAATTTGCTCAACCCGAGCAATGAGTACCCGAGCATTTTCGTGCTCGCTCATCACTAATTATCTCATTTAATTAGAATACTTTATAACACCAGCTTGAAAAATGTTTTTAAAATCCGAAATAATGGCCTACTGAAATGTCTGTTCAGTAAACGCCCTCAATACTTGGTCGGACTCCTTTTGCATCAATTACTGCATCAATGCGGCAATGTGGCATGGAGTCGATCAGCCTGTGGCCCTGCTGAGGTGTTATGGAAGCCCAGGTGGCTTTGATAGAAGCCTTCAGCTCGTCTGCATTGTTGGGTCTGGGGTCTCATCTTGACAATACCCATAGATTCTCTATAATAGATCCTCTATGGGGTTAAGGTCAGGCGAGTTTGCTTCCAATCAAGCACAGTGATACTGTTGTGTGTAAACCAGGTATTGGTTCTTTTGGCCGTGTGGACAGGGGCCAAGTCCTGCTGGAGAAGGACATTTCCATCTCCAAAAAGCTTGTCGGCAGAGGGAAGCATGAAGTGCTGTAAAATGTCCTGGTAGACGGCTGCGCTGACTTTGGTCTTGATAAAACACACTGGACCTACACCAGCAGATGACATGGCTCCCCAAACCATCACTTATTGTGGAAACGTCACACTAGACCTCCAGCAGCTTGGATTGTGGCCTCTCCACTCCTCCTCCAGACTCTGGGTCCTTGTGGAGCGTGTCAATGACTGCCTTCTGGACATCTGTCAAGTCAGCCGTCTTCTCCTTGATTGTGGAGCCTACTCAAACAGACTAAGGGACCGTTTTAGACTCTTCGGAAGCCTTTGGGGGTGTTTTTTGCTAATTATTTTAATTTAATGACTTTTGTGTTTTCATTGGCTGTAAGCCATAATCATCAACATTGCCAGAAATAAACACGTGAAATAGATCCCTCTGTGTGTAATGACTCTATATAATATAGGAGCTTCACTTTTTGTATTGAAGAACTGAAATAAATTAACTTTTTGATGATATTTTAATTTTGTGAAAAGCACCTGTATATTGTTGCATCTTGTTATTGACCATGTGCTTAGCATTACAACCCCTGAAGAAGGCAGCGCCAAAATGTGAATTGGGGCTTACACCATTGTTGAGATACTGGTGCATTCTGGTATAAGTTCAGCACCATACACTTTATCTTCCTCTGATTTGGATTTGATTCTACACTCTTATAATATAATATAAATACTGTTGTTCCTATATTGATTCGCAGCACTATATAAGAAATATTTTATTGCTTCCCACTAGAGATTAGCGAATCTTTTGACACTTTAGTTTTCCTGACTCCTTCAATTTTTGAGGCAAATTGACTTGTCACGAATCGGAAGTACTGCGAAGCCATCAATTCTGGGTTGCCAATTGTCCATAAATTTACAGACAGCATGCAAAAAATATTGTTTTTTTCTACTGTCCATAGTGTCCATGATTTTTTTACAGCCCTGAAGTTGAGCCAAAACTGGGAGCAGCTCAGGGGAAGGGAGAACAGAGCTCCATTGGGAGTGTAGAGATGGAGTCATGTGTCCGCTCTTTCTGCAGTCCTTGCAGGAAAGGATGAGAATGTCAACTCACCCAACCCTGGCTGAGCATCCCCCTTAAAGTTTCCTCCAGCCGGCCAGTAGCATCTCCGGGAGGACAGACAGTATGTGCAAGCTCGCCATCTGTCACCATCTGTCTTTTTCTTGGGACCTACATGAGCTGATGTGGCACCCTGCTGCGCATTGGTGCCACAGATCCCAGAGGGATGCATGGACAGATTTATCCACAAGAGGCCCTCATAGCATTCACACACCTCCACCCTACCATCTCAGACCACCAGAGGGAGCCTGGATAGGGATATATATACTGGAGGGTGGAGTTAGGCAATGAGTCTGGAGTCTTCAGTCTGTGAGAAGGTAAGTCTGTTGAGAGGAACTCCTGCAGAAGCTAGCCTGCAGTGGAGCTCAGTCAGTTCAGTCCAGACTCAGAGATCTCGAGTTAGTGAGCCTAGGGCGTGCCGACGTCAAAAGAGCGGTGAAGAGTAGCGAGGCCTACTACCCGTGTGGAGACTAGTGATGGCCCGAGCGTGGCCGAAGGCGAGTGGAGTAAGTAAGCAACCAAAAGGGGGCAGAGGAGCTTAACCAGCTCACCCCAGAGCATATACCAGACACCGGGTCCGCGTCTGCAGGGATCCCTTACACACAGCAGAAACAACCGGAACCCCTGGCGAACTAAATGTCCCAGGAACACCAAAAGCTGACTGTTATACCAGGGTCAGGAGTCACAGAGGCCCAAGAGACCAGGGAGTGTGATCTCCAACAGAAGGCCCTACCACCAGGTCAGCCGGTGCAAGACAGAGACCAAGTTAGGCCTAGTTCCAGGCAGGTCAGAAACTTATCAAGGAAAGGCAAAGAACAGGAGGCCCCACAACCGCTCACTGGGGAGAGTCCTGATATGCACCCTTCACCCTGAAGTACCCTGGACAGTGCCAGAAACACCACCAGTAAAGGTACTGAAGTGAACTGTTGTATGTGTGCCTATCCTTTCTCTGACCCGGCTGGGTCCCCTCTGTCCTGCATCCCTACACTTACGCTGCTCTGAGGCCCCACTCCACCTGTGGGGAGCCGCACCAACTAAGCTGCCTGAACACCGGCCTTAGAGGACTGTCGCAGCGCTGATGATCTTCACCAGACACAACAGGTGGCGTCACAAACATTCCCTATCCCATATAACTTCCCCCCTTTCCTTTTAAGAGTGACCCCAGGGTACGGACCCAGGAGCCGACCACCGCGACATCCCCCAAGGTCAGGCAACAAAAAGGCCCTGGCGCCGAGTCATCCCCATCCCCTGGGCGCGTCACTGACATCGATCAAGAACAGAAGATTCAGAGGAATCTTAAAGTTGTGTGCAATGAAAACATAGGAGTAAGAATGAGATAAAAGAGAACAGAGGATTTAGATTCTCAAAAGATTTGCTCATCTCTACTGTCTCTGCTCGCCTAACAGTTTACATCTTTCCCCATAAGATATGACTCAGAAACAGGTCACACCAGAAAGGTCCATCTAGAGACAGCTGTTTCTCCAGGTCAGTACAGACTTCGGTTCTGGATGGACATGAAGCCATAATATCCACATATAGACACAAGTATCAGGTTTTTGGGCTTGTAGCATCGGAGTCTGGCCAGTGTGTATCACCAATTTAGCTTTAAAATAAATAGACTCTTAACCAAGCACTGGGTATTGAATCTGTTCTTTGACCCGGAGGAGTGCGGAATCATTGGCACTTTCTTGCATCCAAAACTTATGGTACTCGGACCCTTGAGGTTTGGTGTCTCCTGCAGCACTCCACTATACCATCATATGAGTTGTGCATTTCACAACTCACCAAGGTGAGCATCCTTTTTCCTTTATACCACTACTTGTCTGGGTAACAGCGCTATTGGCGCCCCCTCTCCATCTTATTGTGCATCTTGAAACAGCCACACCGCTAGTTTTCAGAGTCCTGAATTTCAGCTGATGTTATTTGTGGGTTTTTCTTTGCATCTCGAACAATTTTCCTTGCAGTTGTGGCCGAAAACTTTGTTGGTATACCTGACCATGGTTTGGTTTTTACGGAGCCCCTGATTTTCCATTTGTTAATCACAGTTTGAATGCTGCTGACTGGCATTATCAATTCCATGCATATCTTTTTGTATCCCTTTCCTGTGTTATACAGTTCAACAACCTTTTCCAGTAGATCCATTGACAATTCTTTTGCTTTCCCCATGACTCACAATCCAGAAACGTCAGTAGCTGGATGAAAGATGCAAGAGTCTGTCTGGATGCCAGAAACTCACTCAGCTTTTATGCACACACACTGATTACATGCAAACAGGTCACAGGTGAGGATGTTACCTTTCATAGCCATTCAAACCCATTTGTTTCAAATTCTGTGATTGTTATCAGGCCAAAATCACCAGGATATGTGAACTTTTGATCAGGGTCATTTGGATGTTTTTGGTTGTCATTAAGATTTAAAAAGAGAAAATACAGTAGTTTGACAATAAATGTCTTCACCCAACCAATAACCATGAGTGGAGGAAAAGGTTTTTGTTATCATTCATATTATCTGAAACAAGGCCAAGAAAGGAAAAATTCTGCCGGGGTATGTAAACTTTTGAGCACAACTGTATATTGTGAAGTCTAAGTCTGGTGATGTAGTCTGACCAGTGTGTATCACAAGTGTGGATCTACAAGTGTGGCATTAAATTAATCCTGAATTTAATACTATGTATGCTGTCTGCATTTTGTCATCTATGATAATCACACTCTAATGAGCATGTCCATTTGTTTATTCTTTTTGCTGGTACGACACCCATCTTTCCATATGTGTGACCTATCTTGCCATTCCTATCTGCACTAACCTGGCATGTCTGTAAGCTGACCACAGCACGACCCCCTGTTCAACACTTTTCTTTTCTTTATGTCCAGCCTGTTTTACTTTGCTTGTGTTATATCCTGCTGTGGCCCAATTTGTAATTCTCTGATAAACCTGGGTCAGAGGCCTCTCCCCTCCATTTAACAGATGAATGCATTTTCTAGCATATATATTGTGAAGACTAAGTCGGGTGACATAGTCTGGCCAGTGTGTATCACCAAGTATGGATCTACAAGTGTGGCATTAAATTAATCCAGAATTGAACTTGAAGGGAACAGAAGGTAACTGGATACCCAGGAAAAGTAAACAATGTTTCTGTTTGTTTTCACTCTTTCCCCTATAGTCTTTCACTTTCTACTAACCCCCCTAATCCCTACACCAAGTAAGGAACTCTTCATCTCTCCCTCCATCCTCCCTATTCATCTCACCTCCTCCTCAGAACTATTCCTCAATATTCACTCCTTTGTCTCCAAACACAAATAGCCACATCACGGCCTCTCCTGTTCCCACTTGCTAACACTTTCCCTGCTCCTTCTGACTGCTGGCAATATCTCTCCAAATCCTGGGCTTCCTCACCACAATCACTTCCACCTCCTATTCACGATCTGTCACAAACTCCCGCAACCTTTCTAACCTTATACCCATAAGCCCAGCCCCCATCTCCCCAGCCCCACTAACAGGAGCTCTATGTGCGACAAACTTTCCTACATCCATGATCTATTCATTATCAACAAACTCTCCTTCCTCAGCATCACTGAAACCTGGCTCACTCCCTCTGACACTGCCTCCTCAGTGGCATTTTTGTACCATTGATTCCGTCTTTTTCACACCCCTCGCTGCAATGGCAAGCATGGTGGAGGAGTAGGTTTTCTCCTGTCAGGCAACTGCTCCTTCACCCATGTCCCACTGCCACCCTCCATTACTCTCCCCTCTTTTAAAATGCACTGTGTGCACATCTACTCCCCCCTCCAACTTCCAACTGGCCATTGTTTACCTCCCCCAAGGACCTGCCAGCACCTTCTTTGACCACTTCATCACCTGGCTGCTTCATTTCCTTTTTGCTGACATCCCCACTATCATCATGGGTGACTTCAACATCCCCATTGACACTTCCCATTCATCTTTCTCCAAGCTTCTATCCCTCACTACCTTCTTCAGCCCTGCTCAATGGTCTTCTGCCCAGACTCACAAAGATGGCCACACACTCGACCTCATCTTCACCCACCTCTGTTCCCTATCTAACCTCTTGCTCACCTCTCCCTCTTTCTGACCACAACCTACTCACATTTGTTTCCCTCTCCTCTCAAGGTGCACAAGCACCACTCCACAAACTTGCACACCCTAGCAAAAATTTCAAGCACCGTGACCTACACTCACTCTCTGAATCCCTTCTACCTCTCACAGGCATAAGTTCATGATGCAAATGCTGTTGCCACTTTATATAACACCACAACAGCTGCAACTCTCAATTCGGTCACCCCCCTCACACATATCAAACACGCCCACTCAACAGGCAACCCTGGCACACCAACCTGACTAAAGAACTGAGACACTCCTCAAGGGTTGCAGAGTGGAAATGGAAAAGATCCCACTCCAACGAGCACTTCATCGCATTCAAACAGTCGCTCACTACCTTCAAGTCCACACTTACTGCAGCAAAACAAACATACTTCTCATCTCTCATATCCTCCCTGTCTCACAACCCTAAGCAGCTATTCAAAACTTTCAATTCTCTTCTCCGTCCCCCAGGGCCTCCTCCCTCTCCTCTCATCTCAGCCAAAGACTTTGCCTCATTCTTCAAGCAGAAGATTGACACCATCAGACAAAGCTTTTGCCTAAAGTCCCCACAACCCCTCCTCATAACTACTCAACCATCCTCCTCTAAAACCAGCTTCTTTACCATTACAGATGATCATCTCTCCTCTTTACTTTCCAAATCACACCTCACCACCTGCGAACTTGACCCAATTCCGTCCCACCTCATCCCTAACCTCATCTGGCTTCCGACCACACCACTCCACTGAAACTGCCCTGATTAAAGTCACCAACGACCTAACTGCCAAATCCAAGCGACACTACTCTGTACTTCTCCTCCTGGACCTGTCATATGCCTTTGAAATAGTGGACAATTCCCTCTTACTACAGACCCTCTCTTTTCTTGGCATCAAAGACTTGGCCCTATCTTGGATCACCTCATTCTTAACAGACAGGACATTCAGCGTCTCCCACTCACCTCCTCAACTCGCCCCCTATCTGTTGGTGTCCCCCAAGGTTCAGTCCTAGGACCACTGCTCTTCTCCATTTACACCTTCGGCCTGGGACAGCTCGCAGAGTCCCATGGCTTTCAGTATCACCTCTATGCTGATGACACACAGATCTACCTCTCTGGACTCGATATCTCCTCCCTACTAACCAAAATCCCACAATGTCTATCTCATCCTTCTTCTCGGACAGATTTCTAAAACTTACAGTGGGTACGGAAAGTACTCAGACCCCTTGAAATTTTTCACTCTTTGTTTCATTGCAGCAATTTGGTAAATTCTAAAAAGTTCATTTTTTTTCTCATTAAGGTACACTCTGCACCCCATCTTAACTGAAAAAAAAACAGAATTGTAGAAATTTTTGCAAATTTATTAAAAAAGAAAAACTGAAATATCACATGATCATAAGTATTCAAACCCTTTGCTCAGACACTCATATTTAAGTCACATGCTGTCCATTTCCATATGATCCTCCTTGATATGGTTCTACTCCTTCATTGGAGTCCAGCTGTGCTTAATTAAACTGATAGGACTTGATTTGGAAAGGCACACACCTGTCTATATAAGACCTCACAGCTCACAGTGCATGTCAGACAAAATGAGAATCATGAGCTAAAAGGAACTGCCCAAGGAGCTCAGAGACAGAATTGTGGCAAGGCACAGATCTGGCCAAGGTTATAAAAGAATTTCTGCATTACTCAAGGTTCCTAAGAGCACAGTTGCCTCCATAATCCTAAAATGGAAGAAGTTTGGGACCACCAAAAGCCTTCCTAGACCTGGCCGTCCAGCCAAACTGAGCAATCGTGGGAGAAGAGCCTTGGTGAGAGAGGTAAAGAAGAACCCCAAGATCACTGCAGCTGAGCTCCAGAGATGCAGTAGGGCGATGGGAGAAAGTTCCATAAAGCCTTTATGACAGAGTGGCCCGACGGAAGCCTCTCCTCAGTGCAAGACATATGAAAGCCCACATAGAGTTTGCTCAAAAACACATGAAAGACTCCCAGACTATGAGAAATAAGATTCTTTGGTCTAATTAGATTAAGATAGAACTTTTTGGTGATAATTCTAAGTGTTATGTGTGGAGAAAACCAGGCACTGCTCATCACCTGCCCAATACAATCCCAACAGTGAAACATGGTGGTGGCAGCAGTATGCTATGGGGATGTTTTTCAGCTGCAGGGACAGGACATCTGGTTGCAAATGAAGGAAACATAAATGCGGTCAAGTACAGAGATATCCTGGATGAAAACCTCTTCCAGAGTGCTCTGGACCTCAGACTTGGCCGAAGGTTCAGCTTCCAACAAGACAATGACCCAGAGCACACAGCTACAATAACAAAGTAGTGGCTTCAGAACAACTCTGTGACCATTCTTGACTGGTTCAGCCAGAGCCCTGACCTAAACCAAATTGAGCATCTCTGGAGAGACCTGAAAATGGCTGTCCACCATCTGCAAGGAAGAATGGCAGAGGATCCCCAAATCAAGGTGAGAAAAACTTGTTGCATTCCCAAGAAGACTCATGGCTGTACAAGCTCAAAAGGGTGCTTCTACTCAATACTGAGCAAAGGGTCTGAATACTTATGACCATGTGATATTTCAGTTTTTCTTTTTTAATAAATCTGCAAAAATTTCTTCATTTGTCGTTTTTTTTTTACTCAAGATGGGGTGCAGAGTGTACTTTATTGAGAAAAAAAATGAAGTTTTTAGAATTTACCAAACGGCTGCAGTGAAACAGAGCGAAATATGTAAAGGGGTCTGAATACTTTCCATACCCACTGTAACATGGATAAAACTGAATTCATAATCTTTCCACCATATCACTCAACCCCCCAACTAACCTATTCATCAAAGTCAATGGCTTCCCAATCTCCCCAGTCAAGCAATCCCGCTGCCTTGGCGTAACCCTGGACTCTAACCTCTCCTTCAAACCATGTATCCAAATGGGACATGCAGAAGTAGTGCGTTGCTTCAAAAGCATCCAGCAACTATTAGAAATAACACAAGCACAGCACAGGAGACAGGAAGTGTTGTGCTTCAGAAGCATCCAGCAACTAGAGGGCTTAACACAGTAACAGGAGACAGGGAGTGTTTAAGCAGAGTCCCAGAGGGATTGTGGGGAACTTGTTATGGTAGTCTGGCTGAAGCCGAAGAGAAAAGTGGTGTGTTATCTGGATCTGACAAAAGGCAACTGAACAGGATTCAGATCAGGAGAGAAATTAAACACAGGTCAGATAAACTCCCTGAACTAACAGTGAATATTATCAGGCAGGAAGATAAGGACTAGAAGGAATTGTGTCACATGGATCATCTCCCTCATCAAACCCTCCCCCCTCCTTCTCCATGCAGGATAAAGAATGCTGTGTACTATTGTGTCTTTGTGAAGGAAAAGCCTGTGGTTGTGTATGCGTAGAAGTGTGCTGCTAAGAGATCTTATCTGTGCTGTATTATGCTACTAAAGAGACTGTAATACTGTGCTTTGTGAAGAAACTACTATATTGTTACTGGAGCCGCTTGCTCAAGAAACTCAGACTGTACTGTAATGAAGATTGTTGCTATAATATCCCAGAATTGCACTGGCGGTGCTTCAGATAAATTCCACTGTTAAAACGTTGAAAAAGACTCTGACTCAGATGTGTATGGGCAGCAACTGAATCTATCGTGTGCCTGAGAGAAGCTGCAGCTCATGGTCTATGGTCGCCCTGAGTAACAGTTCCCCCAGGATTCTAAAAAATTCATGAAACCCTTCTTTCCCTATCTGAACCTAGCGGCGTGCGTGAAACACAACCCTTTCCACTTCCTGCCTACTCCAACTCATCAAATATCTCCCGGATCCACATATTCCTCAACCACGAATCTGAAAAAACACTAGTGCATGCCCTCATCATCTCCTGCCTCGACTACTACAACCTCCTGCTCTGTGGCCTCCCTTCTACCACTTTCGCACTCTTCCAATCTATCCTAAACTCTGCTGCCCGACTAGTCCACCTGTCCCCCCGCTATTCCCCGGCCTCTCCTCTCTGTCAATCTCTTCACTGGATACATTTCCTCTCTGTCAATTCCTTCACTTACTCCCCATTACCCAAAGACTCCTTTTCAAAACTCTAACCATGGCATACAAAGCCATCCACAACCTGTCTCCTCCATACATCTGTGACCTAGTCTCCCGAGTACTTACCCGCACGCAACCTCCAAGATCTCCTTCTCTACTCCCCTCTTATCTCCTCTTCCGACAATCGTATACAATATTGGATCCCGTGCATCCCCCCTACTCTGGAACTCTCTACCCCAACATATCAGACTCTTGTCCACCATGGAAACCTTCAAAAAGAACCTGAAGACCTACCTCTTCCGACAAGCCTACAACCAGCAGTGACCATCGCTCCACCATACCGCTGCATGACCAGCTCTACCCTCACCTACTGTATCCTCACCCATCCCCTGTAGACTGTAAGCCCTCGCGGGCAGGGTCCTTGCTCCTCCTGTACCAGTCGCCGACTTGTATTGTTCAAAATTTATTATAATTGTTTGTGCTATGTATACCCCTTTCACATGTAAAGCGCCATGGAATGAATGGTGCTATAATAATAAATAATAATAATAATAATAATAATCACCCTGTAGTGATGGATACAGTATAATCCTCGTTGTTCCATCTCACTGGTGACTCAGGGACATTATAAGCAGATTACAGACCTGAAGCCTCAGATTGATATCATCAATGATTATACAGAGAGCAGCCTATGGGTCAGTCCAGGTCCAGCACATACCTGCTTTATGGAGTCATGTCTGTCACACAAAAGATGTCATATCGAGATTGTCTTCATCAGTCCACAAGTTTCTACACATTTCTTAAAGTTTTAAATGCTCTTACTTCAGATTCAGATGGATCTGTGTATAGGGTGTATACATGTGATATATATGATATATGAGGCTGCATATGACTCAGTGAGGTATATATATGGATATGATTTCAGGACTGATATATGTCTGATATACGGTGGTGTATATGTCATTGAGATGGGGAAATGTATATATCTGAGGTTATATATAACATGGGGTCAGAGTATATATTCTGACCCAAGGATCGCTATATAGAGATGGTTGTATATTCTGTCGGTAGATGACGTGGGGGTGGATATATGTATATAGTAGGGAGGTGAACCTGTCAGTATTTATAGCTATGATCATCTGACTCCTAGGACACAGATTCACAATAATTATAGATTTGTTCCTGTGAAGGTCTCCAGGGTTTCGGCACCTCGCTGTCAGCAGAAGCTGATGATAATGAAGGGCTTGCTGATTACAGGGTCAGATAATGATGGCTTCTCAGGTCGTAATCTGAGGATTGTGATGGGATCCGTTCACTGTGGGATACTTGGATCTGGGGAATATCAAGGAACATTAACAATATCAACTCTTATGTATGACCAGTGCTTTATACCATATAGAAGAAGCCCACTGACATCCATTATAGGGGGCTCTACATAAATGAGGGTGAAAGGAAACATATATGGGGTTTGTAATGATTGCCATACTTGACAATGTAATAATTTCTAGTATCATGGATAGTGATTGATTAATGTCTGACCAAGAGTAGACAGCACAGGCCCTCTGTAACTGACACAGGCCCTCTGTAACTGACATGTGCCCTCTGCAACTGACACAGGCCCTCAAACTAACCTATGCCCTCTGTAACTGACACAGGTGCTCTGCAACTGAAACAGGCACTCTGCAACTGATACAGGCCCTCTGCAACTGACACAGGCCCTCTGCAACTGATACAAGCCCTCTGCAACTGATACAGGCCATCTGCATCTGATACAGGCCCTCTGCAACGGATACAGGCCCACTGTAACTGACATAGACCCCGAGTAACTGACACAGGCCCTCTGCAACTGATACAGGCCCACTGTAACTGACATAGACCCTTAGTATCTGACACAGGCCCTCTGCAACTGGTACAGGCCCTCTGCAACTGATACAGGCCATCTGCAACTGACACAGGCCCTCTGCAACTGACACAGGCCCTCTGCAACTGACACAGGCCCACTGTAATTGACATAGACACCTAGTAACTGACACAGGCCCTCTGCAACTGATACAGGCCCTCTGCAACTGATACAGGCCCTCTGCAACTAATACAGGCTCTCTGCAACTGACACAGGCCCTCTGCAACTGATACAGGCCCTCTCCAACTGACACTGGCCCCCTCCAACTGACACAGGCCCCCTGCAAATGATACAGGCCCACTGTAATTGACATAGACCCCTAGTAAATGACACAGACCCCCTGCAACTGATACAGGCCCCCTGCAACTGATACAGGCCCACTGTTACTGACATAGACCCCTAGCAACTGACACAGGCCCTCTGCAACTGGTATAGGCCCTCTGCAACTGACACAGGCCCTCTGCAACTGACACAGGCCCTCTGCAACTGACACAGGCCCACTGTAATTGACATAGACACCTAGTAACTGACACAGGCCCTCTGCAACTGATACAGGCCCTCTGCAACTGATACAGGCCCTCTGCAACTGACACAGGCCCTCTGCAACTAATACAGGCTCTCTGCAACTGACACAGGCCCTCTGCAACTGATACAGGCCCTCTCCAACTGACACAGGACCCCTGCAACTGACACAAGCCCCCTTCAACTGATACAGGCCCACTGTAATTGACATAGACCCCTAGTAAATGACACAGACCCCCTGCAACTCATACATGCCCTCTGCGACTGACAGAGGCCCTCTGCAACTGATACAGGCCTTCTGCAACTAATACAGGCTCTCTGTAACTGACACAGGCCCTCTGCAACTGATACAGGCCCTCTCCAACTGACACAGGTCCCCTACAACTGACACAAGCCCCCTGCAACTGATACTGGCCCACTGTAATTGACATAGACCCCTAGTAACTGACACAGGACCCCTGCAACTGATACAGGCCCACTGTAACTGACATAGACCCCTAGTAACTGACACAGGCCCTCTGCAACTGATACAGGCCCTCTCCAACTGACACAGGCCCCCTGCAACTGACACAGGCCCCCTGCAACTGATCCAGGCCCTCTGCTACTGATACAGGCCCACTGTAGCTGACATAGACCCTTAGTAACTGACACAGGCCCCCTGCAACTGATACAGGCCCACTGTAACTGACATAGACCCCAAGTAACTGACACAGGCCCTCTGCAACTGATACAGGCCCCCTGCAACTGATACAGGCCCTCTGCAACTCATACAGGCCCTCTGCAACTCATATTGGCCCTCTGCTACTGACAAAGGCCCCCTGCAACTGATACAAGCCCTCTACAACTGATACAGGCCCTCTGCAACTGATACAGGCCCACTGTAACTGACACAGGCCCTCTGCAACTGATAAAGGCCCTGTGCAACTGATAAAGGCCCTCTGCAACTGATACAGGCCCTCTGCAACTGATACAGGCCCTCTGCAACTGATACAGGCCCTCTGCTACTGACACAGGCCCTTTGCAACTGATAAAGGCCCTCTGCAACTGACACAGGCCCTCTGTAACTGACATAGACCCTCTGTACCTGACAGAGGCCTTCTGAAACTAACACAAACCTTATACAACTGACACAGACCCTCTACAACTGACTCAGACCCTCTACAACTGACATAGGCTTCTGTAACTGACACAGACCCTCTACAACTGACCTTGGTACTCTGCAACTGACACAAGCCCTCTGTAACCGACATAGACCCCCCGAACTGACACAGGCCCTCTGTAACTGACACAGGCTTCTGTAACTGACATAAACCCTCTGTACCTTACAGAGGCCTTCTGCAACTGACACAGGCCCTCTGCAACTGACACAGACCTTATACAGCTGACACAGACCCTCTACAACTGACACAGGCCCTCTGTAACTGACACAGACCTTATACAGCTGACACAGACCCTCTACAACTGACACAAGCCCTCTGTAACTGCCACAAGCCTTTTGTACCTGACTTAGCACCTCCATAACTTAGAAACCAGAACCTAGATAAACCTTGTCTTTCATTTATATTATCTTCCCTGTCTTTCTTAGCATCCTGGAGAACAGGCTCATGACTCTGTATCTGCTGCAGCATTAGTCTAACTCGCCATTGCCCACAGAGACAAAGCACACCCAGAAGGCATTGCTGGAACTGATCAGGCAATTAAAACATACAGTGCAAAAGAACAATGTAAAATCATAGTGTCAATATGTCCAACATAATAATAACTACCTAATTGATAAGTGGATGACCTATATACAAGTGTAATGATGGGGTTGGCAAAACTATTTTGCTCATCCGGGGTCATTTTTGCCGCTGAGATGTTCTTAGTGAATTTTTAATCATCCTGATGCATGTTTGCACAATTAACATTTTGGGTGTCCTTAGATGAGCGAATGAAGTCCACATAACTTTTACAAAAATCAGCATTCGCCAAAATATGGATTTTTTTGTAGTTTGCTTCCGCACAATTTTGCTTAACTGTGAATGACCATCAAAAGGTAAAAATAATAAAATTTTATAAAAAAAATTAAAAAATCTTTCTACTTACCTCACTACTCACATCTCCAGCCCTTCACTGTCACCTGTCCGATCCTCGTTGCATCTTCTGATCCCTCCCGCTCTCCTTGAAATCCACCAAGTCGTGATCTTCAGCACAGCGGCGTCGGACCGTCTCAGGCCTCATCAGAGCTGGAAGTGGCCGCTGAGTGCGGGAAGACCGGACAGATGATGGCTAGGAGCGGAGGGGCCGGAGAGGTGAGCCAGAAGGTGGCTATCAGGAAGGCCGGACAGATGATGGCTAGGAGCGGAGGGGCCGGAGAGGTGAGCCAGAAGGTGACTATCAGGAAGGCCGGACAGATGATGGCTAGGAGCGGAGGGGCCGGAGGAGTGAGCCAGAAGGTGACTATCAGGAAGGCCGGACAGATGATGGCTTGGAGCGGAGGGGCCGGGGAGGTGAGCCAGAAGGTGACTATCAGGAAGGCCGGACAGATGATGGCTAGGAGTGGAGGGGCCGGAGAGGTGAGCCAGAAGGTGATTATCAGGAAGGCCGGACAGATGATGGCTTGGAGCGGAGGGGCCGGTGAGGTGAGCCAGAAGGTGACTATCAGGAAGGCCGGACAGATGATGGCTAGGAGCGGAGGGGCCGGAGAGTTGGGCCAGAAGGTGACTATCAGGAAGGCCGGACAGATGATGGCTTGGAGCGGAGGGGCCGGAGAGGTGAGCCAGAAGGTGACTATCAGGAAGGCCGGACAGATGATGGCTAGGAGCGTAGGGGCCGGAGAGGTGAGCCAGAAGGTGACTATCAGGAAGGCCGGACAGATGATGGCTAGGAGCGGAGGGGCCGGAGAGGTGAGCCAGAAGGTGACTATCAGGAAGGCCGGACAGATGATGGCTAGGAGCGGAGGGGCCGGAGAGATGAGCCAGAAGGTGACTACCAGGACTTTTCCATATCACATATTTTTTATATATTATATTATTATTATGTTCTGGGGTCTGGAGATTGTTGCAATGCTTCTCCTCACATTACATTCTCCAGGACAGAAAGCACAAACAGGTGACGGCTGATCTCAACTGATGACAGATCCGCCATGTGATAGAGGAATGAGATTAACAATTATTTATCTAATAGGTTAATTAAGACGAAGCAGCCTGTAGTGCCACAAGAAAGGCATTAAAGGGTGCAAGCTTATTATACTGTATGGAGGGGGCTTGTGAAAGTATATATCTAAAGGGCATTTATTATAGAGATTGGGAGGACAAATGAGTAGAATAGCATAGAGAAAACTTTATTGTATAATCATTAAAAGACAGTACATCACTTAAGTAACATTGACATATAGATAGGACAAGCGGACATGTAGTCCCTCACATTGCTTATAAATCAGTCTGAACAGAAGGTTCACCCCAAGGGTCAGAAAGTTGTGCTGAAGTTAAGACAGGGAAAGTGACATATAATCAAAATATTTAGGAATCGCTCCCCTGTGGATTATATTATCCAAACAATCCCAAAATTCTGGTTGCACCAGACTCACCCGGATACAGAGGGACCCCAGACCTGCAAAAGGTGGTGCAGGGACAGGACACAAGGTTAGAAAAAGCCTCGACGCGCGTTTCGCCGGTGTTAGGACCTGGCTTTGTCAAGAGGCAGATGACAGATCCGCCATGTGATAGAGGAATGAGATAAACAATTATTTATCTAATAGGTTAATTAAGACGAAGCAGCCTGTAGTGCCACAAGAAAGGCATTAAAGGGTGCAAACTTATTATACTGTATGGAGGGGGCTTGTGAAAGTATATATCTACAGGGCATTTATTAAGTATCTATTATCTAGTATCTATTTATTATCTATCTATGTATATCTATCTTTATCTTTAGAAAATATTGCTTTATTAGTTTGTAAACTGTCTTTAAATGACCTAGAGACTACAGTATGTAAAAGATGATGTTAATAACACATGGCATACAGATGTCATACAGATAGTAGGTGAGATCAATCGCATTGTACCCACATGACACTGGTCCTTCTTTTCTGGATCAGCATCTGAGTGTTTTTTCCGCAGTGAGCGTGGCCATAGGGAGATGTATTTGCATCACTTGTGACAGTATAAATACAGTGGGTACGGAAAGTCTTCAGACCCCTTTAAATTTTTCACTCTTTGTTTCATTGCAGCCATTTAGTAAATTCTAAAAAGTTCATTTTTTTCCCATTAATGTACACTCTGCAGCCCATAATGACTGAAAAAAAACAGAAATGTAGAAATTTTTGCAAATTTATTAAAAAAGAAAAACTGAAATATCACATGGTCATAAGTATTCAGACCCTTTGCTCAGACACTCATATTTAAGTCACATGCTGTCCATTTCCTTGTGATCCTCCTTGAGATGGTTCTTCTCCTTCATTGGAGTCCAGCTGTGTTTAATTAAACTGATAGGACTTGATTTGGAAAGGCGCACACCTGTCTATATAAGACCTCACAGCTCACAGTGCATGTCAGACCAAACGAGAATCATGAGCTCAAAGGAACTGCCCAAGGAGCTCAGAGACAGAATTGTGGCAAGGCACAGATCTGGCCAAGGTTACAAAAGAATTTCTGCAGTACTCAAGGTTCCTAAGAGCACACTGGCCTCCATAATCCTTAAATGGAAGAAGTTTGGTACCACCAGAAGTCTTCCTAGGCCTGGCCGTCCAGCTAAACTGAGCAATCGTGAGAGAAGAGCCTTGGTGAGAGAGGTAAAGAAGAACCCCAAGATCACTGTGACTGTGACTGAGCTCCAAAGATGCAGTAGGGAGATGGTAGAATGTTCCTCAAAGTCAACTATCACTGCAGCCCTGCACCAGTCAGGCCTTTATGGCAGAGTGGCGCGACGGAAGCCTCTACTCAGTGCAAGACATATGAAAGCCTGCATAGAGTTTGCTCAAAAACACATGAAGGACTCCCAGACTATAAGAAATAAGATTCTCTGGTCTGATGAGACGAAGATAGAACTTTTTGGTGATAATTCTAAGCGGTATGTGTGGAGAAAACCAGGCACTGCTCATTACCTGCCCAATACAATCCCAACAGTGAAACATGGTGGTGGCAGCATCATGCTATGGGGGTGTTTTTCAGCTGCAGGGACAGGACGACTGGTTGCAATTGAAGGAAACATGAATGCAGCCAAGTACAGAGATATCCTGGATGAAAATCTCTTCCAGAGTGCTCTGGACTTCAGACTTGGCCGAAGGTTCACCTTCCAACAAGACAATGACCTTAAGCACACAGCTAAAATAACAAAGGAGTGGCTTCAGAAAAACTCTGTGACCATTCTTGACAGAGCCCTGACCTAAACCCAAGTGAGCATCTCTGGAGAGACCAGAAAATGGCTGTCCACCAACGTTCACCATCCAACCTGACGGAACTGGAGAGGATCTGCAAGGAAGAATGGCAGAGGATCCCCAAATCCTAGTGTGAAAAAATTGTTGCATCATTCCCAAGAAGACTCATGGCTGTATTAGCTCAAAAGGGAGCTTCTACTCAATATTGAGCAAAGGGTCTGAATACTTATGACCATGTGATATTTCAGTTTTTCTTTTTTAATAAATTTGCAAAAATTTCTACATTTCTGTTTTTTTTTCAGTCAAGATGGGGTGCAGAGTGTAATTTAATGAGAAAAAAATGAACTTTTTAGAATTTACCAAATGGCTGCTATGAAACTGTTAGAACCTTGCTGTTAGGTTTTTTTTCCTTTGCTGGTCACATGACCTTGTTGGCCTATTTAATCCTGCTCCGCCCTTCTGGCTTTGCTGGACTTCATTGTATATCTACTTTCTAGCTAGCCTGTGCTCTGTATCTAACTCTGTTAGTTTGCTTGGTCTACGGACCTCTATGTTCTTTATATTTTGTTTGTTCGTCTGTCTGCTACTATTTCTGTTAGGAGGTGTCCCATATTCCTCCCAGTCCTTAGTACTTGTAGGGATTCCCTCCCCACATCTATAGGTCTCCGTACAGACTAGATTAGGACTTTAGCAGGTCTGATCGCAGGATCAGGTTCCCTGTTACATCGTAGGGATTCAGCTGAGTCCTATAGTAGGGACAGATCTCCTCTCTTTCCTTAGCTTTGGTAGCAGAGCATAACAGTAAGTCCAGCCTGCAAATTCTCTAAGGAAAGATTTTTTTTTTTTTTTTTTGTTCCATCATGGTGTCGGTTCAGGATTTGGCTAAACACCTGCAGGGACTCTCTCTGGAAGTGGCCGAGCTCCGTCAGCACGTGAGTAACTGTCCTGGAGCATATTTCTTGGAGCCTAAGGTATGTTTGCCGGATTTATTTTTTGGTGAACATCGAGAATTTTTTTCATTTAAAAATGCTTGCTTATTGTATTTTCGTTTGAGACCCAAGTCCTCTGGGGATGAATCCCAGCGCGTAGGGTTCATAATGTCACTTTTGCGCAAAGAGCCTCAGGAGTGGGCCTTTTCTTTGCAACCTAGTGATACATGCTTCAGATCAGTGGATAGTTTTTTTTCTGCTTTAGGACTATTATATGATGATCCTGACCGTGTGGCATCAGCTGAGACTGAGTTGAGACGTTTAAAACAAGGATCAGGTAATGTCGAAAAATATTGTACTCATTTTCGTCGTTGGTCCACTCAAACAGGGTGGAACTATTCTGCTCTGAAAAGTCTATTTCTTGCTGGGCTCAGTGAAAGGGTTAAAGACCTGCTAATTGCTTATCCTACACCTGAGGATTTGCAACAGGCTATGCAATTAGCTATACGGGTGGATAGAAGACTGCGTGCTAGGGTTAATGAGAGCAAATCCTCTGCTATGTCAGTTTCTGGTTATGATAATGTGTGTACTAACAGTGGTGAACCGATGGAGATTGGATCGGTGGCACCTCGCTCTCAAGAAAAAGACCGTCGTTTTTCGGAAGGCTTGTGTTTCTATTGCGGAAAATCTGGTCATTTGATTAAAGGCTGTGAGCTTCGTATGAAGAAAGAAAAAAAAATGGTCAGTCACGCCCGTATTGCCTGTTTAAATTCCAAGGGTGTATTTTTAGCTGCTTCCACGATTGCTCAGGAAAAATTAATGGAATTTCGGGTGTTTGTTGATTGCGGGTCTACACTGAATGTAATTGATGGGGGATTCGTGGAAAAACTCAATTTAAAACCTGAACCTTTATCATCCCCCATTGCTGTGGTTTCTGTGGATGGCTCCCCTTTGAAGAATATTACTCTCAAGGTCAGTGAATTTCCTCTCACTATTAATGGTGTTCACCATGAGAAATTGGATTTGGTAGTGTTGAATAACTTGCCTTCTCCAGTAATATTGGGGTTGCCCTGGTTAAAATTTCACAATCCTGTACTGGATTGGTCTACCAGTGAAATTAAATCCTGGAGCCATAAATGTTATGACAAGTGTTGTAACGGGCGTATTGCAGCTTTGGATAGGGGAGAATTGCCTGTTCCTATTCAGGATTTTTGGAGAGTTTTTTCTGAGAAGGAATCGCAGGTTTTGCCTCCCCATAGAGACTATGATTGTTCTATTGAATTTGTCCCTGGAGCGACTCTTCCTAAAAGTCGTTTATTTAACCTTACTATTCCTGAGAGGAAGGCTTTGGAGGAATACATACAGACAAGTTTGGCCGCCGGTCACATTAGGCCCTCTAAGTCTCCTGTGGCGGTTGGATTTTTTTTTGTAAAAAAAAAGGACGGCGGTTTACGTCCTTGTCTGGATTTTCGTGAGATTAACAAAATTACGGTACGCAATCCTTACCCACTGCCATTGATTCCTGATCTGTTTAACCAGTTATTGGGGGCCAAGTGGTTCTCTAAAATTGACCTTAAGGGGGCATACAATCTGTTGCGCATGAAGGAGGGTGATGAATGGAAGACTGCTTTTAACACTCCTGTGGGTCATTTTGAGAATCTGGTTATGCCTTTTGGTCTTACTAATGCTCCTGCATTTTTTCAGAATCTGATTAATGACATCCTTAGACCTTTGATCGGTAAAAATGTGGTTGTGTATTTGGATGACATTTTGATTTATTCGCCAGATCTGGAGTCTCATTGGCGGAGCGTGCGTGAGGTATTACAGTTATTAATGGACAATTCGCTTTTTGCTAAGTTGGAGAAATGTGAGTTCGCTGTACAGAGAATTAGTTTTTTGGGCTACATTATCTCCAGCAAAGGTTTTGAGATGGATCCGGTTAAGGTTCAGGCTGTGCAGGAATGGCCTAGGCCTATTGGTTTGAAATCGATACAGAGGTTTTTGGGTTTCGCCAATTACTACAGAAAATTCATAAAAAATTTTTCTAGTATTGTCAAACCTCTGACTGATCTCACCAGGAAAGGTGCTGATGCGGTTCAGTGGTCTTCTGAGGCCATTGAAGCTTTTGTGTATCTCAAGGAGAGGTTCACCTCTGCTCCCATCCTTATGCAGCCTGATGTTACTAGGCCGTTTTTGGTTGAGGTTGATGCTTCCTCTGTGGGGGTTGGCGCAGTATTGTCTCAGGATAACGGGGATGGATTACATCCCTGTGCCTTTTTTTCAAAAAAATTTTCGGAGACTGAACTGAATTACGATATTGGTAATCGGGAATTATTGGCTATTAAACTCGCATTTGAACACTGGCGCCACTTCTTGGAAGGTGCGGAATTTCCCGTTCAGGTTCTTACGGATCATAAAAATCTGATATATCTTGATGCTGCCAAGCGCCTGAATGCCCGTCAGGCTAGGTGGGCACTGTTTTTCTCGCGGTTTAATTTCTCCGTTACTTACATCCCTGGTACTAAGAATGTTAAGGCGGATGCCTTGTCTCGCAGTTTTTCTCCCATAGTCGGTGCTGAGAAAGAGGAAAACATTTTACAAGAAGGTGTTGTGATAGCTGCTTTAGACTCCGTTTTGGAAGATGAGATTCTTAAAGCTCAGGAGAATGCCCCATCTAACACTCCTCATGGGAGGTTGTTTGTGCCTGGGACCTTTAGGAGAGATTTGTTTGTTGAGTGTCACGAATCTCGGTTGGCAGGTCATCCCGGAATCTCTGAGACTAAGAGACTGGTGGGTCGCAGTTTTTGGTGGCCTGGATGGCAGAAGGAAGTCATTAAGTGGGTGCGCCAATGTACTATATGTGCTAGATCTAAGTCCTCACATACTCCTGCTGCGGGGTTGCTTTGTCCTTTGGAGGTCCCCAGTGCTCCTTGGACACATTTGGCTATGGACTTTATAACTGACCTTCCCCCCCTCTGAGGGTTTTACTGTCATCTGGGTGGTCGTGGACCGTTTTAGCAAGATGTGTCACTTGGTTCCCTTCGTCAAACTGCCCTGCGCTAAAACTCTCGCTAAGGCCTTTGTCAAGGAAATTGTCAGACTTCATGGCGTTCCTACTGACATTGTTTCTGATAGGGGTCCTCAGTTCGTGGCTCGTTTTTGGCGTGCCTTTTGTGACAGGTTGGGAATTCATTTGTCGTTTTCGTCCGGATATCATCCTGAATCTAATGGCCAGACAGAAAGGAAAAACCAGGATGTTGAGCAGTTCTTGCGTTGTTTTGTGGCAGACAATCAAGAGGGGTGGTCTGAGTTTCTGCCACTTGCCGAATTTGCTCTGAACAATCATACATCTTCTTCTGCTGGTTGTTCGCCTTTTTTTTGTTGTTCTGGGAGACATCCGTCGTTTGGGTCGTTCTCCAAGTTGGGATCTGCCGTGCCTGAGGAGGAGAATTTTTCCGGTGATTTGGAAAGAGTTTGGACGGATGTGCGTGGTAATCTTCAGGAGGCCAACAGAAAATCTAAAGACTACTTTGATAGGAAACGACAGGAGGTTTTGTTCGCTGTTGGTGACATGGTTTGGTTGTCCTCTAGGAATCTGCGGTTGAGGATTCCTTCTAAGAAATTGGGTCCCAAGTTTGTAGGGCCCTTTAAGGTGCTTCAGGTTGTCAACCAATCTGCTGTTAGGTTGGAGGTTCCTACCTCCTGGAGAATTAATCCGGTCTTTCATGTCTCTCTGTTAAAAAAAAGCTGTTGTGTCGGATGGTGACGCCTCTGCCTCTGTTCCTCCGGTGGTGGAGGACGGGGAATATGAAATTTCTCGCATCCTTGACTCTAGACGGTATAGAGGTAGTTTGCAGTATCTTGTGGCCTGGAAAGGTTTCGGACCCGAGGATAACTCTTGGGTGAGGTCAGATGATGTTTCCGCGTCCAGACTTATCAGAGCGTTTCACAGGAGATTTCCTGATAAGCCTGGTCCTAGGGGATCCGGAGGATCCTCTTAGAAGGGGGGGTACTGTTAGAACCTTGCTGTTAGGTTTTTTTTCCTTTGCTGGTCACATGACCTTGTTGGCCTATTTAATCCTGCTCCGCCCTTCTGGCTTTGCTGGACTTCATTGTATATCTACTTTCTAGCTAGCCTGTGCTCTGTATCTAACTCTTTTAGTTTGCTTGGTCTACGGACCTCTATGTTCTATCTATTTTGTTTGTTCGTCTGTCTGCTACTATTTCTGTTAGGAGGTGTCCCATATTCCTCCCAGTCCTTAGTACTTGTAGGGATTCCCTCCCCACATCTATAGGTCTCCGTACAGACTAGATTAGGACTTTAGCAGGTCTGATCGCAGGATCAGGTTCCCTGTTACATCGTAGGGATTCAGCTGAGTCCTATAGTAGGGACAGATCTCCTCTCTTTCCTTAGCTTTGGTAGCAGAACATAACAGAAACAAAGAGTGAAAAATTTAAAGGGGTCTGAATACTTTCCGTACCCACTGTATACTAGAACGCTGCACGGCTGATTGCATTAGGAGAGGTGGACTGGATAATGCAATGTAATGAGGTGCAGGCGGGATTACAAGAGGGATCATTATAGAGATGAGCCAATCGTGTAACTTTCGAACTCTCCAGCTTTCACAGATTTTCCCCAAAAATCTGATCTGCAGTGAATTTATGAGATAATCGTGATAGTGAAAAGCCTCGAATTGCCCAGAAAACACGTATAACCCTCTGAGGTCTTCTAGGACTGTAATGAACATGTTTTGATCTGTATAATGAAACACAGCCTTATTAATGCCCAGGTGACCTCAACCTATTGGGCTACGGGAAATCAGTGGTAGCCAGAAGCCTATGTAACCACGAACTGCAGTATCAGACTTGTTAGGCCACTGAAATTGTAAAAATGGTCCAAAATCCTCTTATTTGGGGGCAGACTGCTGCCTTGCTGGTGTCTATACTTGAATCTTTGGATTAGTATTCACAGACTCAGACTATCACTCCCGTTTTCAATCTGGTCAGCCCTGCAGTTTCACACCACAATCAGATTAGGCCTTTTTCTCTCCCTAGGTGGAATGAGCTGTGCTCTGACCTCCTATCTCTACCAAGTACCACTTGAGCACCACTTGTGCACTCGACCCCATCCCATCTCCTCCCCAACCTCACTACCATACTTATCCCGGCCCTAACCCACCTCTTAAACCTATCATTAACCTCTGGTACCTTCCCTACTGCTTTCAAACATGCCACAACCACGTCTATTCTCAAAAAGCCATCCCTTGACCCAATTGCTATGTCAAGCTATCGCCCCATATTGCTGCTCCCATTTGCTTCTAAACTCCTTGAGCAATATGTTCACGCTAAACTTTCTTCCCATCACCCATCTAACTTTCTCTCCAACAACCTAAAATCTGGTTCCGTCCCTACCATTCCACTGGAACTGCCCTTACCAAAATTATTAATGACCTACTTACAGCCAAAGCTAACAGACAATTCTATATACTCCTCTTTCTAGACCTGTCCTCTGCCTTTGACACAGTTGACCACTGCCTCCTACTATAGATCCTCTCTTCCTTTGGTTTCAAAGAGCTTGCCCTATCCTGGATCTCCTCATACCTTTCCAACCGCACATTTAGTGTCTCCCACTCCCACACTACCACCGTATCCCACCCTCTCTCTGTTGGAGTCCCTCAAGGCTCAGTCCTAGGACCCCTACTCTACTCCATCTATACCCTTGGCCTTGGACAACTCATAAATTCACATGGCTTCCAGTATAACCTATACATTGATGACACTCAAATCTACCTCTCTGGCCAAGATGTCACCTCTCTGCTGTCCAGAGTCCCAGAGTGTCTCTCAGCCATATCCTCCTTCTTCTCTTCTCACTTCCTCAAACTCAATATGGACAAAACTGAACTCATCATCATTCCTCCATCTCATGTATCTTCCCTACCTGATCTATCTATCACAATAAATGACATCACGCTTTCCCCTGTACCAGACATTCGCTGCCTCGGAGTAACCCTCGACTCTGCCCTGTCCTTCAAACCGCACATCCAAGCTCTTTCCACCTCCTGTTGCCTCCAGCTCAAAAATATTTCCAGAATCAGTCCTTTCCTCAACCCTCAATCTACTAAAATGCTTGTGCATACCCTCATCATCTCCCGCATTGACTACGGCAATATCCTCCTCTGTGGCCTAACGGTTAACACTCTCGCACCCCTCCAGTCCATTCTTAACTCTGCTGCGCGACTGGTCCATCTCTCTCCTCGCTACTCCCCTGCTACCCGCCTCTGCAAATCCCTTCACTGGCTCCCATTTTTAACCTTTCTCCTCTGTACATCTCTGAACTATTCTACCAATATTTTCCCTCACGTAATATCTGGTCCTCCCAAGACCTCCTTCTCTCCTCCACACCCTCTCCCGAATATCCCCCATCCTCTGGAATTCTGTGCCCTAACACGTCCGACTATCTACCACACATGGATCCTTCAGAAAGAACATGAAAACCCATCTCTTTAAGAAATCTTACAGCCTGCTATGAACTCGCTACCTCCTCAACACCACTGGATTTTTTGCCCTACCAACAAAGGACCTGTGCCACACCAACACCGGAGCTGCTGCAACCCCCCACCTACTGTCTACTTCCACACCATCCTGTAGAATGTAAGCAAGCAGGGGCAGGGTCCTCTTCCCTCTGTACCAGTCTATAATTGTTTATTTGTTACTGTAAGTGATATCTGTATTTGGTATGTAACCCCATTCTCATGTACAGCACCATGGAATCAATGGTGCCCAAAATGGCACTGTTTGGCCGGCCTTTGTCTTGTATACTGGCTGTGATTGCCCTCTGATTTGCTGCTCTGGACCATGTGATGTGATAGCTGCAGGGCATTATGGGAAAGCCCACACACTTACACCTGGTATAGGTTGCTCACTTTTTAACTCTTCTGGAGTGCATGAAATGGCGCCGGGCTATTTCCTTTGGCCGATACTTGTGAATTGAATCACAGAGAGTTTGAATTCATGGGGACCTATGAATTCAGGATATTCGACTCGTGGTTTTTCCACCACAGATTGATCCGCTCATCTCTAGTTCATTGAGATACTAATTTACACAGAATGATTTTGATTAGTATATTTTGTGTCTCCTGTGTGTCATTTGGGCAGTTGTGTGGGACTCCACGATGTGAGATCTAGGTCTCCGGCTGAGTCATACGGTAGAGAGTTGATGAAACGAGTTGAGACAGTGATGGATTTATGTGATTCATTAGATCAAATCTAGAGGCACCAATCTGTGTGAGGTTTTCTGAAGAGCGTATTATTCTGCTGGATGAATCCAGAAAATGAACATGACAGGGCTTGTTAGGACATGAATTACAGCAGAGCAATATATACAGTATTTTGAGTCTTTTTATGATTGATATGATAAAAGCTAAGTTTTATGTTAAATAATCAATTACTTAGTGAAGCCATGTTAAGGTCCTGCCCGGTTTGAGGCTCAATGAGTCACTCCAAAGTGTCATGAGTCCTCCTATCGGTGTGTTTGCATGCAGTGAGTGGCAGTTCAGCCGTCCAATCTAGGGCAGGGGGGTGCTGACCTGTCAGTATGGTGATGGTCAGCTTAATCATCCAATCAGAGGTTGGGGCGTGCTGAACTGTCAGTGTGATTGAATGACAGCCCAGCTGCTGAATCAGGGCCAAGGCATTTAGGGATTTATCCATATATCTCCTGTGTTCGGACTGATTACTTAGCTATTTAGCTGGCTCTCTGCCTCCAATTAGTGGCAGTTGTACCTTTAAGCTTGATGGAGTCTGCACGCCTTTTATTCCTGTGCTCAGTCTCGAATCCATTGTTTACTGACCTTTAACTTTGCTGCTCACCATCTATTTGTCTATCCCCTTTATCTTCATCCCCTACCTCCTTGGAATTCTGACCTCAAACCATTACCTGACTACGCCTTTGTCTTACCCCTTTGTTTAGGACGAACTCTCTTGGTATCTGACCCCGGACCTCTCGTTTGCCGACCCTCACAGCTTGTCAGTGAGTGGACACTGTTACGGATCCAGGTGGTGGAACCTCTGTGCTGCGGTGCAAGGATGGACCAGAGGGGCGTAACTAGGTATCAACTCGGACCGACCAAGGCCGTACGGCTGCTCAATCGACTCTGTGACCAGGGAAGGACCGAGCAGAGGGACCAGGTGCTACTCTGGGGACCAACCTTGTATGAGAGCAGGTGACTCCCACTGGTCAGAAGGTAGGGACTGACCGGTACAGCAGATGGGCACGGCAGGCAGGCTGACGGGTGATCCGGGCAGATGGACTGGCAGGCACGGCAGGTACCAAGCAGGAGCCTCCAGGTAGGCAGGCTGGTGGGCACGGCTGGTAACAGGCAGGAGCCTCCTGGTAGGCTGGCTAGTAGGCACGGCAGGTAACAGTCAGGAGCCTCCAGGTAGGCTGGCTGGTAGGCACGGCAGGTAACAGGCAGGTGCTTCCAGGTAAGCAGGCGGACAGAGCCCATAGACAGACTGGCGGACTGGATTGTAGACAGACTGTCGGGCTGGAGAGTAGACAAGCAGGCAGACTGGACTAGTAGTCAGGCTGGCGGACTGGACTTGTAGTCAGGCTGGCGGGCTGGACTCGTAGTCTGGCTGGCGGGCTGGACTTGTAGTCAGGCTAGCAGCGGGACCTGAGGGCTGAAGCAGAGTATCACACACAAAGCTACCACCTTGCATGGGCACCTCCATATTGGAGGAGGTGCCTTTTATAGGGGAAGTCCTCCGGCCATTGGCCGGGGACTTTTTAGGACGGCGCGCGCGGCCCCTTTAAGAGGGAGGGAGCGCGCGCACCCTAAGCACAGAGCCGGGGAAGCTACGTGCACCAGCAGCAGCTGCAGGGAAGCCAGAAGACGCCAGAGCAGGACCGCGGCGGTAAGGGGGGCGGCGTCTCTGCCAGGCAGGAGGCAGAGACGCCGATGCTACAGACACTAGAGTCTTTACAAAGTTTTCATCATAATATCCAGATCTTCCTTCTATTCCCTATTCTGGGTGGATAGTATTATATCCTCCCAATGAGTATATATGAACATCACACATCTCTGATTCCCTTTCTTATGTTCTAGGAGTAATTATAGGTCTTTTTAATAGGAAAATCAACAATGAAGTCACTGGACAAGGTCTTCAAATAAAGAAACAAGACAGAAGAAGAATCATCGTCTTTGAATTGTGCTGCTGGAGAAGGATGTTATCATTACCATGGATGGCAAGAAGAACAAACAAATTAATCTTGGAATAAATCAATACAGACATGTCACTCAAAGCAAGGATCACCAAGCTATGACTTGCCTCTTGTGGATTGGCCCTTAGTTATAGAGTGATGTCTCCACTCCAGGAAAGTGAAAGGATGCTGATGTACAACTTTAACAACTTTACTCACAGTGAGGCAGCGAGCTTGATAGTTACAGTCCTACATAAGGTAGAAATTCCTCTTGATCAGAGACAGTTGCAGTAGGATAACAGGCTGACACTGGAGATAATTTACTAATATGAGGAACAGTCTGCAGGCAGTTTCCACACAATACCCACGGCGGGTCAGCACAGTACATGCTCACAGCACTGGTCATTGTCTTTCTCATGGTCACGGTCCCTTCTCATTGTCATGGTCCCATTTTATGGTAAAGGTCCCCTCTCATGGTCATGGCTCCGTTTCATGGTGGAGGTCCCTTCTCACGGTCATGGACCCCTCTCATGGTCATGGCTTCTTGTCATGGTCATGGCCACTTCTTATGGTCATGGTCTCTTTTCATGGTGAAGATCCTTTCTCATGGTCATGGCCTCTTTCCTTGGTCACGGCTCGGGTCCCCTCCCTGCATGTTTGGCGCTCTTTACTAGAGATGAGCGTTGTTCTACTCGAACTGTTCGCCAATCTCAAATTCGAGCTGTTTTGGGCGGTGTTCGAGCCGTTCGGCGAACACGAACAATTTGAGAAAAATTCGGCTGTTCGAGGTTATGTTCGATAACTGTTCGTGCACCAAAATCATAACTGGATTTTTTCTCAGTAATGATGAAAATTAATGTTAATCCGCAGTTTGAGTGTACAGCGCGGTGGGGGGATGAGCAGGGGATGGATCTCTGCAGGAATAATGAAGATCTCCATTTTTTTTCTCTTTCCCGCATTTACAGTGGGGAGGTGCAGTCTGTCAGCCTATCAGCAGCGCACACACGGAGCGAAGTGCTTTTTTTCACACAAGCAAGGGCATGTGTCATTGGCAGTGTATGTCACATGTCCTTGCCCTATAAGACCAAGTCATTTTCCCCGTCGCCACCATTTTCTCACTGCTGCAGCTGCGTGTTAGACGGCACCGCTGTTGCTGTGTGCGCTATACCTTGTTAATTTCAAGCCAATTTTCGCACAAATCTACAGATAGCTTGGGAGTAGGGAATAGTTGTGATTGCAGTCCTTTTAAGGACTAGGTTACAGCATTTCCTACGACTTTTATCAGGCAGGTCTGTGCTCTTAAATAGATAGATTGTGGGAGTAAAGACTAATTGTAATTGGAGTCCTTTTCAGGACTAGGTTACATCAGTTCCTATCAGTTTTTGCCAGGCAGGTCTGTGCCAGTGCTGTGCAAGTTTTTTTCACAGCATTTGGCTGAATCTAGCAAAGCTAATCCTTTTTGGCCTATTGCAGAGTGTGTTAGTCAGTGGAGTAGCCTATCTGTGTTGCAAGATATACCACCTGTGTATAGAATACCAATTTTTTTACTGCACCTAGTGAAGTAAAATCTTTTGGGCATAGCATCATTCTATTAGTCCATCTATACTGACCTCCATCAGGTTGCAAATTAAAACTAATTTTTATCTGCATCTACAGTACCTCTGAAAAAATATTTGGGCTTCTAGCAGTGTGTGGGACTTGTTCTATTAGTCCATCTATACTGACCTCCATCAGGTTGCAAATTAAAACTAATTTTTATCTGCATCTACAGTACCTCTGAAAAAATATTTGGGCTTCTAGCTGTGTGTGGGACTTGTTGTATTAGTCCATCTATACTGACCTCCATCAGGTTGCAAACTGAATATATTTTTTTCTGCATCTACCTCTGAAAAAATATTTGGCCTTCTAGTAGTGTGTCGGACTTTCTCTATTAGTCCATCTATACTGACCTCCATCAGGTTGCAAATTAAAACTAATTTTTATCTGCATCTACAGTACCTCTGAAAAAATATTTGGGCTTCTAGCTGTGTGTGGGACTTGTTGTATTAGTCCATCTATACTGACCTCCATCAGGTTGCAAATTCAAAATAATTTTTTTCTGCATCTAACCCAGCCAATAGTTTTGGCCTAATACCACAGTTTGGCCACTCAGCTCTGCTCGGTTACCATCCATTGTTTTTTTGTGCAAACAACTCCAGAGTTGTGAATTAGTTAATCACCAAAATGAGTGGAAAAAGGCCTGCTGCTGGTGGAAAGGGGAATAGGCGTGTTGGGAAGGGGAAAAAAGGTTGTGTCCGTGGGGTAGGTGTTAAAGCAACAGTAACATCTGCAGAAGAAAGACCATCTTCCAGCCAAACTAAAATGTCTACTTCTTTTAGCGGACAATGTGATAAGATCCCTTTCTTACGGCCACGCCAATCGCTACAAATTCCAGATGAGGCACAAAAACAGCAGGTGCTTCAACGGATATCAAGTGCTCCTTTAAGTGGGCTCTCCTCCACATCAACTTCAACATCACAAATACTCCAGTCCTCAAAGGTGTCACCCAAATCGCACTTGCCTCCTCACAGCTCCCAAATCTCCAGCTGCCCGTCTGAGTATGAGGTAGAACAGATGGTTGAGTCTGCAGAGCTGTTTACTCATACTATAGCCTGGGAATCAGAGGTCGACTCCAGCGCTTCTGTGAATCCAGACGAGGAAATGATCTGCACTGATGCCCAGAATCTTTATGAGTCGGATCCAGGACCAGACGCAGAAGGATCTGACCATAATGTAGACCCTCATTCCCAAACTGTAACTCCTGTTGGTGGAGACAATGAGGAAGACGATGATAAGACTCAAATACCTGATTGGAGCGACAACTTTAGTTTTTTGTCAGGGCAGGAACAGGTTGGCTCTGAGGACGACGGGTGTGATAACGCACAGGGTGATGATGATGAGGTCGGAGATCCCACTTACTGTCAACCCACAGTCAGCCAAGAGATGAGGTCAGCAGAGGAGGTGGAGGAAGATGCTAGTGACGACGAGGTCAGGTTGCGCCTTCCTGGACAGAGACGTAGTACTGGAAGCACGTCAACAACTGCATCCTCAAACACAACTCTGCCTCTCACCACAAGTCGTGGTGGCTCTTCAGGTCGCATGGGTGCTAAGCCTTGCATAGCCTGGGCATTTTTTCAGATCGATAAAGATGACCCAACTCGTGTTATCTGTAACATTTGTCAGCAAAAGCTAAGTAGAGGCCAAAAAATACATAGTTTGAGTACTTCATGCATGAACCGGCACATGGACATGAAGCATAAGTTGCAGTGGGAAGCTCAGTGTGCTACAATGCGGCCTAGCCGGCCGGGCCAACCACCGTCTGCCATATCTTGTGCATCCGCGGCCTCTTCATCCTCTGTGACTGGGGGGACAGCAGTCACACCTGTTTTGGGGCGCAGACCTGCCACCTCTTTACCCGCAACAGCCAGCGTGATTGGCAGGTCATCATTTTCTTTGGAGGTGGGAACACCAGCTGGTGTTGAGCGCTGTCCGACATCGATAGCACCACCTTTGGATGAAGGCAACCTAACATGTCCGCCTGCATCTTCCTCACAGACCGGCAGTTTGCCGGGGACACCCTTATCAACCCCGTCTAAGCACAATAGCCAGCCCTCGGTCCCTCAGATGTGGACAAGTAAAAGACCATTTCCTCCTAGCCATGAGAAAGCTAAGAGGTTGAATTTCACCATCTGCAAGCTCTTGGCTACAGAAATGCTGCCTTTCCGCCTGGTGGACACAGAGGATTTTCGAGACCTTATGTCCGTCGCAGTGCCCCAGTACCAGATGCCCAGTCGGCACTACTTCTCAAAGAAAGGTGTGCCTGCGCTCCACCAGCATGTCGCACACAACATCACCGCTTCTTTGAGAAACTCTGTGTGTGACAGGGTGCATTTCACCACAGACACTTGGACGAGTAGGCATGGACAGGGGCGTTACATGTCGCTGACTGGGCACTGGGTAACTATGGTGACAGCAGGACAAGGGGCTGCTGTCCAAGTCTTGCCGTCCCCACGAGTTGTGCGTCAATCCTCTTTATGTCAAAGTTCCTCCACTGCTTCTGCCTCCTCAACCTCCTCTCGGTCTTCCACCTGCACCCAAAGCCTGTCTGGTCATGCCACAAGCTTTCTAACTGCGCAGAAGGGATCCTGCACACCTCCTTACTATGCTGGCAGTAGGGCTCAACGTCATCAGGCGGTTTTTACATTGAAATGTCTGGGAAATGTGAGTCACACAGCTGAGGAGTTGTGGTCAGCTCTGGAGAACCAATTTCATGAATGGTTGTCTCCACTGGACCTGAAACCAGGGAAGGCCGTGTGCGACAATGCTGCAAACCTGGGTGCGGCCCTTCGCCGGGGCAATGTCACACACGTGCCTTGTATGGCTCACGTGTTGAACCTGGTTGTCCAGCAATTTTTAGCCCACTATCCCAGACTAGATGGTCTTCTGCAGAGGGCACGGTCGCTGTGTGCTCACTTCCGCCGTTCGCATCCCACAGCTCAGCGACTTACATCTCTACAGAAGTCGTTGGGCCTGCCACTTCACCGGCTAAAATGCGATGTGCCTACCCGGTGGAATTCAACTCTGCACATGTTGCAGCGACTGTGGCAGCACCGACAAGCCCTGGTGCAATTCGTTCTGACCTATAGCCTGGGCCAACGAGATTCAGAGGTGGGGCAAATCACGCTGGAGGAGTGGTCTCAGATCAGGGACCTATGCACCCTTCTGCACAGTTTTGAAATGGCGACGAAGATGTTTAGTGCTGACGATGCCATTATCAGCATGACTATTCCGGTGATTTACATGCTGGAGCACATGTTAAACAGAATTCGGAGTCAGGTGGTGGCACAAGAGGAGGTGGAGGAAGTAGAGGAGGAGGAGTTGTATGCGGAAGGGCTAACATCTGCAAGGTCCAGAAGGTCGGCAGCACCAAGGCGGCAGGCATGTGAGGGTGGGGGAGATGGTTTTACCAGGGCGCATGGTAGCAGCCAAACTAGTGAGGAAGGTGCAGGAGCCCAGGAAGAAGTGGAGGACGAACTGATGGAAGACTCATCAGATGAGGGAGACCTTGATCACATTTCTGTTGTGCGAGGTTGGGGGGAGAGGACAGAGGAAGGAAGCATGATTGTTACCTCGCCACCAACACAACAGGGACTTGGTGCTCCTGGATGCGCAACACACATGAGTGCCTTCTTGCTGCACTACCTGCAACATGACCCTCGAATTGTGAGAATTAGAAATAATCCTGACTACTGGGTTGCCACACTGTTATATCCCCGGTACAAAAGTAAATTTGCAGAAATTATTCCTGCCATAGAAAGGGATGCACGCATGCAGGAGTATCAGCAGAGACTGTTGCAGAATCTTACATGTGCTTTTCCACAAAATACCAGTGGTGCACGTAGTGAATCTCATAGTTCCAACTTGCCAACCGTGGGACCGTCAAGTGTTCAGCACTCAAACCGTAACAGAACCACAGTATCTGCTGGTAACATCAATTTTGCGGAATCATTTCACCACTTTTTTAGCCCATCCTTTGCAAGGCCACAGGAGACAAGAAGTCTGACACATAGTCAACGCCTAGAGACGATCTTACAGGAGTATCTCCAAGTAAACATTGAAGCCACGACTGTGTCACTGGACCCTTGCTCTTTTTTGGCTTCCAATCTGGATAAATGGCCGGAGCTAGCCACTTACGCCTTGGAGATCTTGTCATGCCCCGCAGCCAGCGTTCTGTCTGAACGTGTGTTCAGCGCTGCTGGTGGTGTGCTGACAGATAAGCGCACGCGGCTCTCCACTGATAATGTAGACAGACTCACGTTCATAAAGATGAACAAATCATGGATCCGAAACGACTTTTCTACCCCTGTGTCATCCTGGGGAGAGTAAAAGCTTGATGATTGGTTAAAATCACCCTACCAAACGTTTTAAGCTTTCAAATTACTAATCATGTTTATCTGTATCTTGACTGGAAAATAATTTGGGCTTTGTAGCAGTGTGCAGCACTGATCCTATTAGGCCATCTATAATAAGCTCCACCAGATTTAAAATTAAAAATAATTTTTAGCTGCATCTAGCCCGGAAAATAATTTTGGGGCTCCGAGATGCGCAAGACACATAAGTGCCTTCTTGCTGCACTACCTGCAGCATGACCCTCATATTGTCAGAATTCGAAGTAATCATGACTACTGGGTTGCCACACTCTTAGATCCCCCAAACTTTTCGATCAACCTTTTCATTTTAATAAAGACCAAAAAAATGGTCATTTTTGAAATTCTATGCATTAGCAGGTTGTTAGAAACTGAAATCAAACAGTTTTCAACTCAAAACTTTATTCTAGGTGATGTTACATTTTCACATAGGACCCCTTGTTCGAAAGGAGCTTCTGAACTCTCTCGTCCATTGAATTTGTCAGGTTTTGGATGGTTTCTGCTTCAATTGTTTTGCATGAGGACAGAATACCCTCCCAGAGCTGTTGCTTAGATGTGAACTGCCTCCCGCCATCATAGACACTCCTTTTAATGATGCTCCAAAGGTTCTGAATGGGGTAGAGGTCAGGGGAGCATGGGGGTCACACCATAAGTTTGTCCCCTTTTATGCCCATATCAGCCAGAGATGCAGATGTTTTATGTGCAGCATGAGATGGTGCATTATCATGCAGAAAAATGATCTTGCTGTGAAATACACGGTTCTTCTTCTTGAACCATGGCAGGAAGTGCTGTTTGAGAAAATCCACATACATTATGGAGTTCATCTTTAGCGCCTTCAGGGATCCTAAAGGGGCCGACAATCTCTCTCCCCATGATTCCAGCCCAAAACATTACTCCACCTCCTCCTTGTTGGCGCTGTAGCCGTGTTTGCGTGGGGTGTCCATCAACCAGCCATCCTCCACTCCATCCATCTGGACCATCGAGCGCTGCACGGCACTCATCCGTGAACAAAACAGTTTTGAAATCAGTCTTCATGTAATGTTTGGCCCACTGGAGCCGTTTCTGCTTGTGTGAAGTGGATAGAGGAGGTCGACAGGATGGCGTATGCACAGCTGCAAACCTCTGAAGGACCCTGCATCTTGTTGTTCGGGGGACGTTGGAGGCACAAGCAGCTTCAAAAACTTGTCTGCTGCTATGACAAGGCTTTTTTGCCGCTGCTCTTTCAACCTGACGTAATTGCCTGTAGGAAAGAGTCCTCAATTTGCCCTTATCAGCACGCACACGTGTGTACTGTGAATCAGCTACATACTTCTTGATTGCCAAGACACTTCATCCTGATCATCGCACAATGTTGATTGTAGTCATGCCTTGACCTAAACACTCCACAATTTGTTGCTTCTCAGCAGCCGACACATCCTTTTTCTTTCCCATTTTGGCAGAAAATGTAGGCTGCTTAATAATGTGGGACAGCCTTCTTAAGTAGTCTTGCCATTCATTGGACACATCTGCCAAACTAATTAGCACAGGTGTCTGCAATTGCTTACAGTGATATAAAGAGCCCTGACACACATCACCATCAATGAGTTTAACTGACAAACAAACAAATTCTTCCCTTATCACTCCTAAACACTTTTTGCATAATAATTTGGAACGCGGTGTACATGTGCTTTTCCACAAAATACCAGTGGTGCACGTAGTGAATCTCACAGTTCCAACTTGCCAACCGTGGTCTGTATGGAGTTGTTCAATAAAGGGCCCAAAATTAAGATAACATAGATGGGAGAGGTCTCTATGAATAGGAATTCCTAAGTATTTGATACCCTGTGAGGGCCAGGCAAAGGGAAAGTTGGACTGGATGGAATCCTATATGGATTTGGGGAGGGAGACATCGAGGGCCTCAGACTTCGCTGCATTGATTTTAAAATTTTACCATGTAACAAAGTGATCTATTTCAGCCATAACAGCATGGATGGATATATGTGATTGAGTGATATATACTAGGACATCATCAGCAAATAGAGAGCACTTGTACTCGGTGCCTCCCACCTCAATCCACCTAATATTGGGGTTATGGCGAATTGATGAGAGCAGGTGCTCCGTCACTAGGATGTATAAGAGAGGGGACAGAGGACATCCCTGCCTTGTCCCATTGGTGATTGTGAAAGGTGATGAAAATGTTCTGACGCACCCCCTGGGCCTTGGGACACCCGGAGCCGGACCCTTTTTGGTGGATGCTGGTGGTTGTAGTCTTCGTGGCGGCGACCCGGTTCCGTGGCTCAGGGCGGTCAAACCAGTGGCGGAACTATTTATGTGGTTTTGATGTTTAAATGTCCGACTACGCCACCCGTGGATTGCGGTCAGAGTGAACCGCCGCTACAGGGCAGACCGCTGAGGCTGGTGTTGTGGGTGCAGCAGAGCGTAGCATAACTCCCCACGGGAGGAGTATAGCCTCAGAGCAGTGTATGCGGAGGATGGGGGTGATGGTGCAGGGCAGCAGCAGTAACGACACGGAGTCAGTGATGCAGTCCAGGGCCTTTACTCACAGTTCTTATTATCCAGACCACGTCTGCAGGTAACGGCTGCCCACGTCGTACTGTGCTCACCAGGTGAGGGGCTCAGACAACTCCCAGATAACTTTGGAGCACTTCACAGGACCCCCTTTGTGTGTCCTTTGTCTGGCCTTTCTTACCAACACTTCTGTCTGGCTGCCTCGGGCCTCCTCTTGGTAAACTTGGCGCCAGTTTCCCTGACCCTATGTGGTGCCTTCCTAGCGGGTGTAGCGAGGGGCTGCGCCACATAAAATGTCAGAGCCTCCGGTTTCTAGTTGTGGGTCCTTTCCTGCCTCCACTAGTTCGGGGACCGGTCTCCCCCTTTGGCCTGACCCATCCACGCAGGTGGATTCGGGCGTGCGGTGGCGACTCGCCCGTCCGCACCCCTGGGATCCCTTCATTCCTCGTTCCTGGAGCCTTCTCCGCTCCTCTTCCTTCCTTCTCCCTCTTCCAGGCCTGGGCCTCTGTTACTAGGCCCACCTCCGGAGCAGAGCTCATGCAGAGCCCCTGCTCCCTGCCACTTCTGCTCAGACTTCTCTGCACTGAACTAAGATGGTGCCCACCTTTTATACTCCCTTCTCAATGCACCCAGGAACTGCTTCCTCCCTGCTCCTGCACTACAGGGTTCCCCTTCCTCAGTGTTCCCTCCCCCCACTCCAGCCAGGGACAGGGACTGTCGTGCCCATCTCAGGGGCATATTGGTCGCCCTGCCCCACGGCAATGTGGTGTAATGCATGCAGGTGTCGGGTCCTGATCCACACTCCATCCTTACCTGAGAGTGAGATATCACACCTCTGGGTGAGGTGCAATACATCTGTAGCAACCGAGCCCTCAGGGTGCTACAGTTCCATGTATCTTCAGCCTAGGTGACGTATTGCGATACAGGGCCGTGATTTTGGCTATAAAAGGGTCCCCTAGACCCCTACCCCAAGCTTTTTAAGAGAATCATATATGGCGTGCCAGGAGACTCTATGGAATGCTTTCTCAGCATCCAACGAGAGTATCTAATTACAAATTTTTAACTGCATCTAGCCCAGGAAATACTTTGTGCCTAGTAGCAGTGTCTGCTAGTCAGCGGATTATCCCGGCTGTTAAGCAAGCTACACCACCTGTAGTTTAGACACTTAATTTTTTCAAAGGAAATGCTTCGGGACCATGGGATACTCAGTGAAGAGCGTCAGGAGGCACCCCAAGGCATAGGGGCTGGGACTGGCAGTAGGATGCCTTGCGGTGGACAGCCGAGCTCGATCCTTATAAAAGCTTTTTAACTGCAGCAGCTTTAGTGGACGCTACTGGAGCTGGAATTACGCGGTTGCTGGCATGAGACTTGCCCTCCAATAGATCCTTGTAAATGGATTTAAAGTGTATTCATTCAAATTAGAGAGACAATTTAAATTAAAAAGCTTAGAGCTGCCTCCACCACAGGGGGGCTCGCTCGACCCACCAGCGGACAGGCACCAGTATTGGGAGAGGGGGGCTGGCCATCAGGGTTCACCACGGCTCTGGCACAAACCCGGCGACACGGAGGTGGCACGGGCAGGAGCGGACTGGCCGTGTCGGCTTCTCACTTTTTGGATTTTAGAAGGGCATGACATGCCTATATCTGTGTCTCCCCCTCCTTTTACTCCTCCACCTCTTTTATTTTCGCATGACTATATGTACTTGTCACTTTTCCATGTGTTAGTTGTGTCTTCTGAGCAGTTTGTCAGCTTTTGGACACCTTTGAAGGTGTTTTCTATGTGTTTCTATGTGTTTTTGTTTGCCTGCCATTGGTTTTAACGGTGTTCGAAGGTGTTCGACGAACAGTTCGACGAACAGTTCGGCGAACACACGGGTGTTCGACGAACCGAACCGAACTCGAACACTACGGGGGTGGCTCAACACTACTCTTTACAGAGCCAATGAACATGCAGGGATTGCCTGCCATGCACTGTAATGCTGTAGCCATGTTGGTTGTGACATTACAGTGATTGGCTGGCCGCACAGCGTTATCAGGTCTATATCAGACCTGGTGCCGCCATGCTCGTCACTGTCATTCCGGATCAGACAGTGTAGGGAGAGGTACTGCTGAGCTAGGGAGACATTTGCTTGTGTATTAGGTAGTGTAGGGAGAAAAAACGTACTTTACACATATCCATCTTAACAAACAGCCCTTCTGAGGACTAATCCATCTGCAGAGATATCAGGTAGGCAGTGTATATAGGCAGGCAGGGTATATAGGCAGCCAGGCAGGGTATATAGAAGACTGCAGTGTATATAGCACAATATGCTCCATTCCAGTTCTGCCTTCTGCTGCTGTTAGATATTTCTATACAAAGGCCCAGGTCTCAGGGGCCAGGAATACTTTTTTTTGGATCTTAATCCTCATTATTTGCTTAAAAAGCAATCCAGAGAACACCGTTTTTCTGCGCCATTTGCTTGTTGGCACTGCAGAATACAGCCAGGTCCTTTCCATATTACAGCGCTAAAAGTCCAGCTAACTGTGTTTTCTCCGTCACACGGATCACATATACTTTGTCAGAAAATACCACCATTTCTGGCCTCCATTAAAAATTTCCTTCAGTGTGTCATTGAAGCAATTCACAGCAGTTTGCTGTTCAAACTACTTACCTACAGGCCAGCTATTTAAAACTCTGTTTTCTCCGTAACACGGATCACATATAACTTCGCTCCAAACTCAGTCATTTGTAGTGAGCGTGGAAAATACTGTCCTGCATTTAAAACAGGCAAGGCACGTGGCAAGGGACGGGGAACTGGACATGATGGTAATGGTGCATGCAGAGGCCGAGGACAAGGCCGTGGGCAAGCCGAAATTGTGCCACAACAAACACCCACAACTTCTCGCCTGACCTTCCTGTCCCAATTTCTAGGGGACCGCAGCACACCACTATTGAACCCAGAGTAGAGTCAAAAGATTGTTGGTTGGATAGCGGATAATGCTTCCAGTCACTTAGCCACCATCACCACCCTGTCTTCCACACGGTCAAGTCTCGGTAGCTGTGAGTCTGGACCGCATATTCCTCAACCTAATCCTCCTTCCTCCCACCATGCCGAGTACCAAGAGACAACTGATACCACACTTGGACACGCTGAAGAGCTGTTCACTTTTCCATTTATAGATTCGGGCCTCTCGCCCGATCAACTTGAAGTGGGGCAAGAGGAGATCACATGTAGCGATGCCCAAATATTTGAGCAGCCACGGTCACACGAAGGCGACGGTGGGAAAGTGTCACAAGAGGTTGATGATGATGAGACACAATTGCCAGAAAGTCAGTAGGAGGCCCAGGGTGCGGAAGTGGAAGACGAGGTGGAGGATGATATAGTAACTGACCCAACCTGGCAGGAGGACATGCAGAGCGAGGACAGCAGCACACAGGGGGAGGGAGGCAGAGCACCCCAACAGGCAGGAAGAAGCAGTGTGGTGGCCACAGACAGAAGGCAGGCAACTGCTCCCCGTAGCACCAACATGAAGGAAGTTGCCAGTGCAACGGTTAGGTCTTCCCGAGTCTAGTTGTTTTTTAAAGACTCTGCCGATAACCCCAAAAAGGCCATTTGCAATACCTGCCAGGCCAGCATCAGCAGGGGTGGCAAAACGACCAGCCTGACCACCACCAGCATGATCAGGCATATGGCAGCAAAGCACCCGACTTTGTGTGCCGAACCCCAGGTTCCAGGAACAGTGTCTGCGGGTGGCACCATTGCTTCTTCCGCTGTTGTACATTTAAGCCAATCCCCTGTTTATTGTGCATGCGAAGATGCCTCCTGCCCTGCACCTGTCGTTGCACACTGTCAAGTAGCAGCATCAGGAAGCACATCCATGACCTTGTCCCACCGCAGCGTTCAGTTGTCCCTACCACAGTCCTTGGAACGCAAGCACAAATATGCAGCCAATGCCCCACAGGCCACACTACTAAATTCTCACATTTCAAGACTGTTTGCGCTCGAAATGTTGCCTTTTAGGCTCATGGAGACGGAAGCATTCTGCAACCTGATGGCGGCGGCTGTCCCTCTGCACTTGGTCCCCAGCCGCCACTATTTCTCCCGGTGTGCCGTCCCCACATTACACAAGCACGTGTCCCAAAACATTAGCTGTGCTCTCAACAACGCAGTTACCGGTAAAGTCCACCTAACCACGGACACGTGAACAAGTGCTTGTGGGCAGGGACGGTACATCTCGCTGACGGCACACTGGGTTAACATAGTGGAAGCCGGGACCCAGTCGGACCTTGGGACGGAACACGTCCCCCCGACGCCAAGGATTGCGGGCCCTAGGTCAATCAGGGTTGCCCCCACGGTCTACATCTCCTGCAACTCATCCTCCTCAGCCTCCCCCTCCTCTTCAGCCTCCATCTCCAAAATGACCACATCACTCACAAGCTGGAAGCACTGCAGCACTGCCTCGGCCAAGCGGCAACAGGCTGTGCTGAAGCTAATATGCTTAGGTGGCAAACCACACAGTGCTGAAGAGTTGTGGACAGCTCTGAAAGAGCAGGCAGATCTGTGGCTCACACCGCTGAACCTACAGCCAGGCATGGTCATGTGTGACAATGGCCGGAACCGGGTGGCGGCTCTGAGGCGAAGCAAGCTCATACACGTACCATGCCTCGCCCATGTGCTTAACCTCGTACCGCGGGGTACTCTCACAAGGAGTGCAAAGTTTGGGAAGATGCTGAGGGAGTACCTTGCCGACCGTACCAACATCCTCCGTGATTCCACTGTGCCTTATAATTATTGGGTATCCAAGCTGGATACGTGGAATGAACTGCCTCTCTATGCCTTGGAGGTCCTGGCCTGCCTTGCCGCCAGCGTTTTATCAGAGCGGGTTTTAAGTGCCGCTGGTTGAATTATAACTGATAAGCGCATCCGCCTGTCAACTGAAAATGCTGACTGGCTGACTCTTATAAAAATGAACAAGGGCTGGATTGGGCCAGACTTCTCAACACCACCGAATGATAGCAGGGTAACAAACTTAAATCCAGTGTCTTTTCTTGGGAGGTGTATTCCCATGCACCTTTTCACACCCACACATGGGTATATGCTTCCTGATTTTGGCTATTTGCTCTTGTCCTCCTCATTCTCCTCATCCTCCTCATCCTCCATCACCATATCACCAGGGTGACCGTGGTCCGTTATGCAACACCCACGTAATTTTTTTAAAGGGTGTTTATGATGCCCATAAAATAAAATTTTTATACAGTATGTTCATGTATACCCCCCAGGGGTAAATGTTTGTCAGCCCATACACTTAGTGCATGGGCATTCCAAGTATAGGAGGCGAGCTCCTTTCTAATGGGAACATTTTTTTATGAGGCCCGCCTCCACGTCTCTTCCAAGGGGCATTGAAGTGCCTCCAAATTTTTCGCAGCCCTTGCATTCACTGCATAGGCCAACACTATGAGAGACTCTCCTTTCTAATGGGAATTTGTCGTTACTGTGGCCCTGCTCTGTGTGTATTTAAATTCTTAGTGGGGTTTTTCCTAAAATTGGTCAGCCGTTGGACTCACTGCATACCCTATAACTGTATAGCAGACTCTCTTCTTTCTAATGGTAATTTGTCGTTACTGTGGCCCTGCTCTATGTGTCTTTAAATTCTTATTGGGGTTTTTCCGAAATTTTGGCAGCCCTTGCAGTCACAGCATGGGCATTACCACTATAGGAGACCCACTCCTTTATAATGGGAACATTTTTTTTACTGAGACCCTCCTCTATGTCTCTTCAAAGGGGTATTGGGTTGCATCCAAATTTTTGGCAGCCCTTGCAGTCACTAGATACGCAATAACAGTATAGGAGACCCACTTGTTAATAATGGGAACAACAAAGCATAGCCGGCTGATGGCTCTCTAACAATAGCTAGGGCTGACTGCTGGCCTTTTAAGAATAGTAAGGGCCATCTGATGTCCCTATAAAAATAGGCTTTATGACTTTCAGAGTCCCTCCATCATAAATAAAACATGATGTGTCTGATGATGTGTCACACACCATATTGCCAGATAAGGTTGTAAAATGTGAAAATGACATTTCCCGGTGAATGAATTTGTCTTAAAAAATAACGTAAAAAACCCCAAACAATAGGATCTTTCTTTAGTATAAAAAACAGCGTCACCAATTTAAACTTAATGTAATCACATTGTTCAGCTCATGCACCTCCTCCTCCATCTCCGAAATGACCACATCAGTCACAAGCTGACAGCACTGCAGCACTGCCTTGGCCAAGCGGCAACAGCCTGTGCTGAAGATAACATGCTTAATGCTTAGATGACAAACCGCCCAGCGCTGCAGAGTTGTTGAAAGCTGTAACACAGCAGCCTGATCTGTGGCTCTCACCGCTGAACATACAGCCAGGCATGGTCGTGTGTGACAATGGGCGGAACCTGGTGACGGAGAAATGACAGCTGGAGTAGATACGGTTTCCCTCTATGCCAGTACTTTCACCGAGCTAAATACAACTCTCAGCAAAAAAAGTTGTGGACTGGCTCCGTACCATCCCTGGCCACATGTTTGTGGTTAGACGGTCCTTCCCAGTAAGTGCACTGGGGAGGGCACAGGTAATGTTTTGGGACCCGTGCTTGTGGAAGGCGGAGGCGACACCAGCAGAAACAGTGGCGGCTGGGGACCGAGTATGTGACTCGACCAGGGGGATATGGGGAACTTGGTACCCGGACCTTTACCTACTTGGGATGTCATGGCGGTTGGCTCCCGGGCCCGTACCCTGGGGTCACTCTTGAAAGGGGTTGTTTCTTGAAGGGATGATAAACGATTTTGTCTCGTGATGCCACCTGTGGTTCCTGGTAATGGGTACCAGCGCTGCTGCAGACCTCCAGGGGGTAATGGGATGGCAGCTGAGATGTTTCTGCTCCCCACAGGCAGAGCAGGCCCCCGGGGCAGGGTTGATGGAAGGGATGCAGATGAGAGGTGGCCCAGTCGGGTCAGGGGGAATGACGGACACGCACACAGGGGATTCGCTTCAGTACCTTTACTGGTGTAAACAGCAGGTATGGTCCAGGGTACTTAGTAGGAAGGGTGCACTTCTGGACTCTCCCCAGTGAGCGGGTAGTAGGCCTCCTGATACGTTTCTTCCTCTCTCTCTCTCTCTCTCTGAAGCTCCTGGCCAGCCTGGAACTAGGTCTAGCTTCTGTACTGTTTCACTCTCTCACCTGTCTGCTTGGTAGTAATAACTTTTCTCTGGCTACCACTATCCCTGGACGCTGGGGCCTTCGTGGTTCCTAGTTCTGTAGATGATTGTAGCTTCAGGTTGACCAGGGGTCTGGAATCCTCCTGGTATACCAGTTATTCCTACTGGGCGTAGAGGATCCTGTAGGCGCGAACCCGGTGTCTGGCTTGTGTTCTGGGGTGAGCTTAAGATGCTCCTCTTCCCCCTTAACTCCTCTCCTTGCCTCCGGCCATGCTCTAGGCCCTCAGGCTTCAGCACGTGCTTTCGGCCTTGGTTTGCCCTCAGTGTTATGATCTGCTACAAGCACTAAGGAAAGAAAGGAGATCTGTCCCTACAATAGAACTAAGCTAGATCCCTACGATGTAACGGGGAACCTGATCCTGCGATCAGACCCGCTAAAGTCCTCGGCTAGTCTGTATGAAGACCTATAGATGCAAGGGAGGGATCCCTACAAGAACTAGCGACTGGGATAAAGTTGGACACCTCCTAGCAGAGATTGTAGCAGTAAAAGACAAACACACAACATAGAACATAAAGGTCCGAAGACCTAGCTAAACTGACTGAGAAAGGTAACTAAGCACCAGACTAGCTTAAAAATAGAAATTACAATGAAGTCCAGCAAGGCCAGGAGGGCGGAGCAGGATTAAATAGGCAAAAAAGGTCATGTGACCAGCAAGATATAAAAAACCTAACAGGAGAGTTCTAACAGTACCCCCTCTTCTATGAGGATCCTCCGGATTCCCTAGGCCCAGGCTTATCAGGAAACCTCTTGTGAAACGCTCTGACAAGTCTGGAAGCAGAAACATCATCCGCCCTCACCCATGAGTTATCCTCGGGTCCGAAACCCTTCCAAGCGACGAGATACTGCAAACTCCCTCTATACCATCTAGAATTTAGGATGCGGGAAATTTCGTATTCCCCGTCCTCCACCACCGGAGGAACAGTGGCAGAGGCGTCTCCATCCGACACATAAACTCTTTTCAACAGAGAAACATGAAACACCGGATTAATCTTCCAGGAGGTAGGAACCTCTAACCTAACAGCAGATTGGTTAACTACCTGAAGCACCTTAAAGGGCCCTACAAACTTGGGACCCAATTTTTTAGAAGGAATCCTCAGCCGCAGATTCTTAGAGGACAACCAAACCATGTCACCAATAGCAAACAAAACCTCTTGCCGTTTCCTATCAAAGTACCTCTTAGATTTTTTGTTAGCCTCCTGAAGATTACCACGCACATCCGTCCAAACTCTCTCCAAATCACCGGAAAAACTCTCCTCCTCAGGCACAGCCGATACCAATTTGGAGAATGACCCAAAAGACGGATGTCTCCCAGAACAACAAAAAAAGGTGAACAACCAGCAGAAGAGGATGTATGGTTGTTAAGAGCAAACTCAGCAAGTGGCAGAAACTCAGACCACCCCTCCTGATTGTCTGCCACAAAACAACGCAAGTACTGCTCAACATCCTGATTCTTCCTTTCTGTCTGGCCATTAGACTCAGGATGATATCCGGATGAAAACGACAAATGAACTCCCAACCTGTCACAAAAAGCACGCCAAAAACGAGCCACGAACTGAGGTCCCCTATCCGAAACAATGTCAGTAGGAACGCCATGTAGTCTGACAATTTCCTTGACAAAGGCCTTAGCGAGTGTCTTAGCACAGGGCAGTTTGATGAAAGGAACCAAATGGCGCTTGGCAGAAAAAACATTCCACACCATACTTTGGGAACATAGTTCCATACTAGCTGCCATTGTGCAGTAGCACAGCTTTCAGACTTTTTTTTGGATGAATCAATAAAGAGTCTCCACTCGCTCACATTGTACTCAATGTCAATTTTTTCCATCAACCCAGGAACATCACTGCAATACACTAGAGCACTGTCTTGAGAAAAGTATGGAAGGAATTCCTTTTCTCTACTTCTATACCATGAAACACTGGTATCAGGAATGAGCAGGTTATTTTCCTTTAGTCTAGAGCCTAAAAGTTCTGCAGAAGTTTAGGAAGATCTTAGTCCCTAACTAAATCATTTAATTTGAGCTGTGAAAAAAGCTTTGGCTCCTTGGGACCAGCGTGAAAGTCTTTGTCAGCATCCTTCTCTTCATGTTCTAAATCTTCTGAATCAGGCTGATCTTCAAGTTTCTCTGGAGGTGAAGGGACCGTGGACCTGGACCGTGAGGCACAGGTGGAATCGCTGATAGGAGATCTGAGTATATAATTAACTTCTTATTTTTAGAGTTGAATCTCTCCACGATGCACATGCAGATTTCAGTTCATATAGTGCTCAGGTTAAATGAAAGCTATGCTATGATTGGATGCTGTGGACACCACCACACTGTTTGGAAGCTGGTTAAGAAAATCTTCTCTGCCCTCATCAGCCAATCACATCCATTAATTTCTTACCAATCTAATGAAACCATAATCATCCACCAAAGGTCACGCAAAGGGGTCAAAGTGCGGTGCAAAAAAAAGCCTATGGAGTCAGTGTTTGTGAAAAAATTGTAAGTTTTGCTGAGTTCAGCGATTGAAAGTATAAAAAATTCACCACTTACCGTTCAAGCAATTTTACGCTTTCAGATCCGTGTTATAAGTTCTGAAGGATAATTCTGGCGCAGAAGACTCCAGACTTCTGATGTCCGTGATGACATCTTATCTATATAATGATGATATATACAGTCATGGCCAAAAGTGTTGTCACCCTTTGGTGAAAGAGAACAGAACTGTCTGAGGACTTGAGAACCAGAATTGTTGAAAAATATCAACAATCTCAAGGATACAAGTCCATCTCCAGAGACCTTGATGTCCACTGTGTGCATTATAATCAAGAAGTTCACAACCCATGGCGCTGTAGCTAATCTTCCTGGATGTGGACGGCAGAGAAAAATTGAAGAAAGTTTGCAACGCGGGATTGTCCGGATGGTGGATAAGCAGCCCCAATCAAGAACCAAAGAAATTCAAGCTGTCCTTCAGGCTCAGGGGGCATCAGTGTCAGCGTGAACTATCAGTCCACATTTGAATGAAATGAAACGCTATGGTAGAAGACCCAGGAGGACCCCACTGCTGACACAGTAAGTGAAGTCCTCCAATAGTAAATGAAGAGAACTGTGCTCCAGCCGCCCTGAGAGGTCTGAAACCTGCTGCTTCACAAGGAAATGAGACCTTCGCTCATACACAAACGTATACAGGCAGAACCCGACTTATGAACATTAGACTTATGTACAACTCGTAGATACGAACGTCGGATGTAAAAAAAAAAATAATACTCAGCGCTCATCTCTCCAGCTTGTCCGCTGCTCGCTGGCCGCCTTCTGGTCTTCTTTTCACCATCACACACCGAATCTCCAGGCTCTTCTCTATAGGCCAAGGCTTCAAGTCACTTCCATGCCTCAAAAGTCACTCCGCGCCATAAGGGCTTGACGTCGGGTGGCCTGAGAGGTCAGCGATGATGATGTATTTATTTTTCTGGCCCTGCTCCAACCTACATACAAATTTGGGTTAACAACAAACCTACCGTCCCTTTCTAGTTTGTAACCTGGGGACTGCCTGTAAAGGATCTGTGAACTACATGATCTGTCTCTTTAAGAGAGGCTGTAACCTGTTATTCTCTTCAGTAAAGAAGTGTCATGTCTACATGTTCACATCTGATTGTTTCCTGCTGCACTTACACCACGGGCGCTCCAACGCCTGCACCCAGACATCAACTCAACAGCAGCACCACCCCAAGGGGGCCTATAGCAAAAGTGCCATTGCCCACTACTGACAATTGCTGTTCACGCGAGGAAAGTGTTTAGGGGTCCAAGAGCCCACTACAGCTACCATGATATTAACATCTGCTGCCAGTGGAAATACATGACCCAACTGGTCTCTGCAACATCCTTCTCTCCTCCACTGTCGTATGTTGCTCACCCAATCACCTCCAGGATATTTCTCGGACATCCACCATCCACTGACATTCAGTGCCTCTACATGTCTGATTGTCTCCTGCAATAGGAATCTTCAGACGTAACCTGAAAACTCATCTCTTCTGGAAATCCTACAGCCTGAGATAAACCGGCTGTCACCGGAGCTGCTGCAATCCACAACCTGCTGACCCCCTCCCTGTTACCCTGTAGAATATAAGCCTACGAGGGTCCTCTCTGTACCTGGATGTCACCAGAGCTTCTACAACCCCTAACTTCTGTCTCCTTCCCCATTATACTGTAGACTATAAGCCCAGGAAGGGTCCTCACTGTACCCAGCTGTCACTGGACCTGCTGTAACCCCCCAACCTCTGTCTCCTTTCCCGTTATCCTGTAGATTATAAGCCTATGAAGGTCCTCCCTGTATCCAGCTGTCACTGGACCTGCTGTAACCCCCCAACCTCTATCTCCTTCCCTGTTATCCTGTAGATTATGAGCCTATGAAGGTCCTCCCTGTATCCAGCTGTCACTGGACCTGCTGTAACCCCCCAACCTCTGTCTCCTTTCCCGTTATCCTGTAGATTATGAGCCTATGAAGGTCCTCCCTGTATCCAGCTGTCACTGGACCTGCTGCAACCCCCCAACCTCTATCTCCTTCCCTGTTATCCTGTAAATTATAAGCTTGCGAAGGTCCTCCCTGTACCCGGCTATTACCGGACCTGCTGCAATCCCTCAACCTCTGTCTCCTTCCCCTTTATCCTGTAGATTATGAGCCTACGAGGGTCCTCACTGTACCCAGCTGTCACCGGACCTGCTGCAACCCCCCAACCTCTGTCTCCTTCCCCTTTATTCTGTAGTCTATAAGCCTACGAGGGTCCTCACTGTACCTGGCTGTCAACAGAGCTGCTGCAACCCCCAACCTCTGTTTCCTTCCCCTTTATCCTGTATACTATAAGCCTATGAGGGTCCTCCCTGTACCCAGCTGTCACTGGACCTGCTGCAACCCCCCAACCTCTCTCTCCTTCCACTTTATCCTGTAGACTATAAGCCTACAAGGGTCCTCACTGTACCCAGCTGTCAACAGAGCTGCAACCCCCCAACCTCTGTCTCCTTCCCCATTATCCCGTAGATTATAAGCCTACGAAGGTCCTCACTGTACCCTGCTGTCACCGGACCTGCTGCAACCCCCCAACCTCTGTCTCCTTCCGCATTATCCTGTAGACTATCAGCCCACGAGGGTCTTCTCCCTTCTGTACCAGTCTGTCTATTTGTTTATTTTCAATGTCTCATGTATGTTATGTCTATGATATATGTATTCAATCCTTTCTCATGTTCCGCACCATGGAATTAACGTAGCTTTAAACAAAAGTAAATGAGAAGCAACTTCAAGAAAAAGGACATTGTCACACACAGGGACCCTCGTCACTGGTATTAGGGGCAATAACTACACATTTCGAGCCATGTGACCCTTACAAGGGAGGAATTATTTGGGCAACCCAGTTGTTATATTAGCAGTTTTCATATATTTATATTGTTGTTTCATTGTTTTATTGCAAACAGTAGAAGGTGTGTACATGTTACTCATAAACTGAGTTTGGGGGGATACTTTTGATTGCATGCTTGGCTTGTGACACATCAATGGAGGCTGCAGACATGTGTATATTGATCCATAGGAAACTCATCCATGATCGGAGCCGTCCATCGGACCTCGTAGACTCGCACCTCTATGGAGTAGAGCGCCATATTGTACGTCACAATCAGGAGTATTGCATGCAGTAATATGGATTAAAATTAAAAATGAAAAGAAGGGTTTAAATCATCCCAATTTTTAAAATAAAAACATTGAACAAACATAAAAAGGTGTCACCAAAAGTCTGGTCAATAAAAATAATAAAAAAAAAAATAAAGTAAAATAATGAAACTGTACATTTAAATTAAAAAGTCTCCACATAGTTCCATCAACAACAAAAAAAAAATTCAATGTTACAGGTCTCAGAAAATGGTAACACAAAACAATTTTTTTTTTCTAAATTCTGGATTTTTTTTTACCACCAAAATATATAAAAAAAAAAAACTATATTAGTTTTACATCGTACTGACCTGAAAAGTCATTATACAGCACAATGAACGCCGTGAAAACTAAAAACTCCAAAAAAAAAATGGCGGAATTGCAATTTTTTTTTTTTACAGTTTTACAGCCCATCATACGGTAAAATGAATGGGTTCACAAAAAAAAAAAATCAACTTTTTTCCAGGAAGAACAAGCCTTATAAAGGTATAACGATGGGAAGTGTAAGAAAGTTATGTCTCTGGGAATAATCTGTATGGCGAGTCCTCCCCTTCACAGAGCAGTGAGTCCTCCCCGCCGTTGAAGAATTCCTCGAGATTAACCATCATGGATTCCTCAGGTTGTGTATGGCCTCTCAGACACCCGTTCTTCATGAATGTCTTCTATCCAACTTATTCAGGCTAGAACACGTACCCATTACAGTCTATGGGGCTGTTCAGATACTCATGTTTGTCTTCAGACCAAGTGTCAACAAAATAATCCTAGAGATGCCTATGAATGATCTGATTCATGGATCAAAATCATAGATATAATTTTTTTTTTGTATTTATGAGAAAATCACTGATGAAAAAAACAGACACAATGACCAATCACTGATGAAAATCCAATTCAAAACACTGAAAAAACTCAGACCATACAGTGGTGGCCAAAAGTATTGGCACCCCTGCAATTCTGTCAGATAATACTCTGTTTCTTGCAATCACAAATTCTTTGGTATTATTATCTTCATTTAATTTGTCTTCAATGAAAAAAACACAAAAAGAATTGTCCTAAAGCCAAATTGGATATAATTCCACACCAAACCTAAACAAGGGGGTGGACAAAAGTATTGGCACCCTATGAAAAATCATGTGATGCTTTTCTAATTCGTGTAATTAACAGCGCCTGTAACTTACCTGTGGCACCTAACAGGTGTTGACAATAACTAAATCACACTTGCAGCCAGTTAACATGGATTAAAGTTGCCTCAACCTCTGTCCTGTGTCCTTGTGTGTACCACATTGAGCATGGAGAAAAGAAAGAAGACCAAAGAACTGTCTGAGGACTTGAGAAACCAAATTGTGAGGAAGCATGAGCAATCTCAAGGCTACAAGTCCATCTCCAAAGACCTGAATGTTCCTGTGTCAACAAGAAGTGTAAAGCCCATGGCACTGTGGCTAACCTCCCTAGATGTGGACGGAAAAGAAAAATTGACGAGAGATTTCAACGCAAGATTGGGCGGATGGTGGATAAAGAACCTCGACTAACATCCAAACAAGTTCAAGCTGCCCTGCAGTCCGAGGGTACAACAGTGTCAACCCGTACTATCCGTCGGCGTCTGAATGAAAAGGGACTGTATGGTAGGATACCCAGGAAGACCCCACTTCTTACCCCGAGACATAAAAAAGCCAGGCTGGAGTTTGCCAAAACTTACCTGAGAAAGCCTAAAACGTTTTGGAAGAATGTTCTCTGGTCAGATGAGACAAAAGTAGAGCTTTTTGGGAAAAAGCATCAACATAGAGTGTACAGGAAAAAAAAGAGAGGCATTCAAAGAAAAGAACACGGTCCCTACAGTCAAACATGGCGGAGGTTCCCTGATGTTTTGGGGTTGCTTTGCTGCCTCTGGCACAGGACTGCTTGACCGTGTGCATGGCATTATGAAGTCTGAAGACTACCAACAAATTTTGCAGCATAATGTAGGGCCCAGTGTGAGAAAGCTGGGTCTCCCTCAGAGGTCATGGGTCTTCCAGTAGGGCAATGACCCAAAACACACTTTCAAAAGCACTATAAAATGGTTTCAGAGAAAGCACTGGAGACTTCTAAGGTGGCCAGCAATGAGTCCAGACCTGAATCCCATAGAACACCTGTGGAGAGATCTCAAAATGGCAGTTTGGAGAAGGCACCCTTCAAATATCAGGGACCTGGAGCAGTTTGCCAAAGAAGAATGGTCTACAATTCCAGCAGAGCATTGTAAGAAACTCATTGATGGTTACCGGAAGCGGTTGTTCGCAGTTATTTTGGCTAAAGGTTGTGCAACCAAGTATTAGGCTGAGGGTGCCAATACTTTTGCCCGGCCCATTTTTGGAGTTTTGTGTGAAATGATCAATGATTTGATTTTTGCTTCATTCTCTTTTGTGTTTTTTCCTTGCAAGCAAATTAAATGAAGAGAATAAGACCAAAGAATTTGTGATTGCAAGAAACTGAGTATTATCTGACAGAATTGCAGGGGTGCCAATACTTTTGGCCACCACTGTATATTTTTTACATAAGTGGAAAAAAGGACATCTGAATGAGGCCTTACTCTAGTTTATAGCCTTCAGGCCATTCCCTGGCATCCATTTTGTCATATTTTGCTAAGTATGCTGGATATAAGAGACTGCTTCTGCGAAGAAATAGTTTAAGTCAAGAATAACTGTATTTCAAGGTTCAGACACAGTGTAACTAAGAGAGATTTATTTACATGATCAATCACCCCAGTCCTCAGACCGGCCCAGTGCTCCCCATTGAGTGCCTCCTCCCTGGTGACTGTGTTTTGTAGACTCTCAACTCTACATAGACAATGTCTTCCCATGATGTCTCTCGTGTGGCTGAATTCAGGGCATCTGCGGCGCATCATACACCAGTAATATTACTTTCTGACTTTTCGCAGGTGAAATTGACCCATAAGTCCTCCAAAAAGTGTAAGAATTCAAGTATTTTTGTCTCTGGGACAAGGTTTTTGGATTATTGTCATGTATGAACAATTTTTGGTAACAATTTTTGTGTTTTCCGAGCTTTTTACAACTAGTTGTATCTGCCCTCCAGTCCAGCAGATCTTCACCCAAACATCTAATTTCTTTTACTGCTTACTAAAAGCTCTCGACTATTCCTCTCCGGCCTCAGAAGTATGATGTAACATTTGGGGAGGAAGATGCAGCTTAGAAGTCCAGCGCCGGAGGACAAGATGGCAAACACCTGCACGGCTACAGTATATTTACCACTGGTGCTCAGATAAGCCGGGATGAATGAGATCCAGACACAGCAGAAGACCAACATGCTGAAAGTGATTAGTTTGGCCTCATTGTAGGTTCCTGGAAGGTTCCTTGCTAGAAAAGCTACAAAAAAACTTATCAAGGCCAAGAAGCCCATGAACCCCAAAGTCATGTAGAAGAACAACTTATGTCCTTCATTACACTCAAATATTATCTTATGATTTTCTATCTCAGTGTTCAGTGAAGGAAAAGGAGGAGACTTGTAAAGCCAAACAAAGCAAATTACAATCTGCAACCCGGAACAAAGTCCTAAAACGTGACGTGGGATTACGGGTCCTAACCATTTCCTCAGAGGACTATTAAGTCTGGTGGCTTTGAATGCCAAGATCACCATGATGGTCTTGGCCAGGACTGTGGAGATGCTGATGGAAAAGACCACACTAAAGAAAGTTTGCCTCAGTAGGCAGGTGACCTTTGATGGTTGACCTATGAAGACCAAGCAGCAGAGGAAGCAGAGGATGAGAGACACCAACAAGATGTAGCTGAGCTCCCGGTTGGTGGCTTTGATGATTGGTGTTTCCTGGTGTTTGGCAAACAATATTAAGATGAAGACAGTAAAAGCTGAGAATATGATGACCATCATGACCACCATTATTCCTAATGGCTCCTCATACGCAAGAAATTCTATCACTTTTGGGATGCATTTGTCTTTCTCTTCACTGGACCACTGATCAGGAGGACACTTAAGACACTCACTGGCATCTGAAATATAAGAAGATGTCTTTTGAGATGTAGGTAAAATGCTGTGGTATGGACCTGCTAGAGTGGGTATATCTATGGAAGAAAATAGTTCAGCAGCTTACTGGCTTTCATTGAAGAGACCTAACAGAAGGTAAAAACTTCATTTACAGGTAATGCTACAAGGCAAGACGTATGCAAAATAACTTAAATCAGTGAAAGAAAGTCCTCCAAAAGAGAGAATGGTGCTGTGCTCTGAGTTTAGGAGGAGAAGGAACCCCAAAACATTGGTGTCTATGTTTGTTTTGGAATAGTCTCTAGTTTTGTTGATATATTGGAATACTAGATTGCATTTTGTTTTTTTTCCTATTAAACATTGTCTACATTTTTCACGGGATCTTTTCAATGAAAGTTAGTACCACACCCGCCCGTTGAGTCTACAGATGGACATACACAGGCTTCTCTGGTTTAGATAATATGAGCATTTTGCATACAAGGGAACATATAACAATGTCCATGTTTAATTGGGTGATGGATCTTACCGGTGTTGTTGGCCACCTCACCCACAGAACAGGGCAGGCAGTGGTAGCAGCACACAGGCTTTCCTTGTTGTGGAACCTTCCTGTACCCGGGAAGACACTGGACGCTGCAGACAGAACTGGGTATCTACAAGAAGTAAAGCGAAGAAGACCATTGGATGGTAAAACCATGGATGGATCATACTTATACTTATTATATTTAGGAATTTTTGAGGCTTAATTTAGGGGCTCTACAGACAAGAGTCTGTGGATCTACAGATCAGATCTACAAGAGAGTTCGTGGAGCTACAGATCAGATCTACGCAATAATCTGTGGAGCTACAGATCAGATCTCAGATCTACACAAGAGTCTATAGCGCTACAGTTCAAAACTACACAAGAGGCTGTGAAGCTACAGATACGATCTACACCGGAGTCTGGAGCTACAGATCAGATCTACAAGAGAGTCTGAGGAGCCACAGATCAGATCTACTCAAGAGTCTAACCAACTACTGATCAGATCTACACAAAAGTCTGAGGAGCTACAGATCAGATCTACAAGAAAGTCTGAGGTGCCACAGATCAAACCTACACAAGAGTCTAAGGAGCTACTGATTAGATCTACCCAAAGTCTGTGGAGCTACAAATCAGATCTACAAGAGAGTCTGAGGAACCACAGATCAGATCTACACAAGAGTCTGAGGAGCCACAGATCAGATCTACACAAGAGTCTATGGAGCTACTGATTAGATCTACCCAAAGTCTGTGGAGCTACAGGTCAGATCTACAAGAGAGTCTGAGGAGCCACAGATCAGATCTACTCAAGAGTCTGAGGAGCCACAGAACAGATCCACACAAGAGTCTAAGGTGCTACTGATTAGATCTACACAAAAGTCTGAGGAGCTACAGATGAGATCTACAAGAGAGTCTGAGGTGCCACAGATCAGACCTACACAAGAGTCTAAGGAGCTACTGATTAGATCTACACAAAGTCTGTGGAGCTACAAATCAGATCTACAAGAGAGTCTGAGGAGCCACAGATCAGATCTACACAAGAATCTAAGGAGCTACAGATCAGATCTACACAAGAGTCTGAGGAGCTACAGATCAGATCTACACAAGAGTCTGAGGAGCTACAGATCGGATCTACATGAGAGTCTGAGGAGCTACAGATCAGATCTACACAAGAATCTAAGGAGCTACAGATCAGATCTACACAAGAGTTTAAGGATCTACCGATCAGATCTACACAAGAGTCTGAGGAGCTACAGATCAGATCTACATGAGAGTCTGAGGAGCCACAGATCAGATCTACACAAGAATCTAAGGAGCTACAGATCATAGCTACACAAGAGTCTGTGATCTACCGATCAGATCTACAAAAAAGCTTGTGGAGCTACCGATCAAATCTACAGCATCCTCTAGCTCAATCATGTGTGAACTCAGCATTCAACATATTCACAACGGAGGCCGTGTTGTCTATTATTTTGGACCGGTGATGATCATAAGTGGCCCTCATCATGTCCATCTCTTTCCATGACGTTCACTAATCTTTATTTTAAAGTTAAAAATGGAACAAAGTTAAACTAGTAAAGCTAAATGCATTAGAAAGAGATGTAATGAATCGATTAAAAATATGCACATCCATTACCTAAAAAACATACAGCATATATACTATACATCCATTACTAACAAACTTATACCATACATAAATACATTCATAGTGTATGCATGTGGGTAAGAATAATCAAATGTTCATGGTTCTGTCAGTAAGTAAATAATTTTGCAATTTTTTTTCTGAGTGGATTTGGTGTTAGATCCTAGACTTTCCTGATTTCTGGAGCAGGGTGCGGAGGGGAGGCCAACTCTCCATCAGGACAGTATTCGGCAGTCAGTCAGGTGGAATTAACAAGGAGATGTATTCCAGGATGATTAGTGTGAGTCATTGAGGAGCTGCTCTCTAGACGTGGCGGCTGTGGACTGCGTTTCACATTTACCTGCTGCCTTGTGACCATCGATCCCAGGAGACTCTAATCCTTCTGCCCCATGGTGATACCTGCACAATGTAGCTTCTTCTGTAAAGCATATTATTATCTATAAGTCCCAGTCTCCTCTGTACTCACGTGTGAAAACTGGTCATTCCACAGAATGGAGCTGATATTCAATGTGATTTTGTCTCCATCCTTTGACTCTGGGTCGACTTTTCCCACTTTCACCAGATTAAAGCTGTTGTGGAGAACCTGAACGTTTATGATGTCATAGGAAGCTGTGAGGTCACCATCAGCATTAAATGTTAACACCTCCCCGGACAACGTACGGAAACTTGATTTCTTGAGGTGATGAAGAACCTGTAGAAGTGGTACATGGTCAGTAAATATCAAAGAACCCACCATAAGACCTTCAGTCCTCGCACTGGCCACAATGTAAATGAGGTTCATGCTCCCAAGCTCCATGGTCAACATTTGGCCATGTGATGGCTCTTCAATCAGTTACCAGTCAAGTGGCTGGAAACTATTCAGATTTTAATCAATTGGATCATTTCCTGAGGATTTATCTGATGGTGAATAAACAATCTCAGAGAATTTTATGGATCGGGATTATCACTATTGACTATTAGGGAATTCTGATCCATGAAATTTGTTTAGAATGCTGTTCAAAAATTAAGTGAACCCATGGTTTCTTCATGGTAGAGTTGAGTTACATATCTGCTCCACTGTTGACATAAATGGTACAAGTTGGTGGAAATTTTCCAACTTATTGTTTGAGGGCACAATGGCTACACAATAGGGTGATAAATTGTTCTACGTTAGGACACAGTCAGAAGTTACATAATTTCACTGAATATATTATTATTATTATTATTTATTATTATAGCGCCATTAATTTCATGGCTCTTTACATGTGAAAAAGGGGTATACATGATAGAAACAATTACAATAATCTTGAACAAAAAGTGATGGCGACTGGTACAGGAGGAGTAAGGACCCTCACAGTCTACAAGGAATGGGTGAGGATACAGTAGGTGAGGGCATAAATGATTTATATAAATCATCACGTACCTTCCAAGGTTTTACATCACTAAATTCCTTGCAGATTCGATCATGACATCCAAGAAGCGAATGCAATGCGTGAGCATAGGCATAAAGCGCTAAGTATGCATGGTAGGTGTAACTCAGGTCATTGATCTCGAATAACAATTGCATTTTTTCTCCAAGCTGCTCTTCCCCTGTGCAGTGCACTGTGTCATTTATATTAAAGACATCTGAGGTTTGCCGTTCCCTGTCCCTATCAGTCCACTCGCAGTTGAATGCTTTCTCCCAGAAAACTCTGATAAATGGGTACGAAGAATGTTCAGATGGACTCAAGTTGAGAAGAAAGCTCTCGAAGCCAGGCATAACTCCTGTTTTTGGAATCAACCCAATGGTGCCGTTCAAGACCTTCCAGGTATTTTTAGAATAAAGGCCTGGAGTGATTGCAAAAGAAGCTGAAGTTATGAATATCTTCCCAGTCACACCCTCAGCAAACATAGCATCTAGCAGAGCTTTCGTGTGGACCTCAGGACTGTGCAGAACAATCACATTGACAGTGCTTTTCTTAATGACTTGGACCACACTAGAAATTTGTCTGGCTGAATAACTCAGGTGGATTTTCTCCAGGAAGGCTACACAAACTCCAATTCTCTCTATACCGGCTTGGATGACTTGTGCTCCTTGTAGCCCCACATCATTGTCCACCACAAGCATTCCCACCCAGGTCCAGCCAAACTGGCCAACCAACTGAGAAAGAGCAATGTTCTGAAACGCGTTGCTAGGTACAGTGCGGAAGAAGGATGGGAAGTTAATCTTATTACTAAGGCTGGACAGGGTGGCCCCATGGCTGATCTGGAAAAGACACATAATCCATTTCAGAATCCATGATATTTCCAATAAAATAATTGATGCGGAATTTTTAACTTTGCATAATGAGAGCAAAGAGCAAAATAAAATTTGTCATGAGGGATGAGATGACTCTACAATGCATTACCTGGGGGTACTGGAGGACACCAAGGATGCGAGCTATCGGAAGAGATAAAGCAGATAAAAGATCCCCCACAATCCCAGCTTTGACAGACTGGAGGTAACAATCATAATTTGGAATCGGGTTATCAGCCACAGATAACAAGGATATGACTCCCCTGATTGCTCTGATTTCAGACATACAAGTGTCTACAAGGCTGAAGCCCAATGTGATATTAGGCAGGAGGTTCGGAGACTCATTAACTTCATTTATTGCAAACATGAGGCCAAGAACATCTCGGTAATAACGGATGTGAAACCTGTGAGAACAAGAAGATAATGGAAGCTTCATAGTTTATTTTATAATTAGTCACTTGTTAATTTGCAATATACAGAGACTACAAGAAACATGAAGAAGACCTCGTCAAGAAAGATCAATAAATGGCTGACGCGATCTAGAGCAATATGGTCACATCTAATTTCACTGTGACCTATGTGCTTTCTAGTGACCTGTAGGCTTCACAAAAGACTCAAATGTATTGAGGCAAAACATTGTCACCTGTTCACATTGGCTATTAAAACATTATTTGGACCAAATTTACTTAGACTGCTCCCAACTGTAACATACCTGGCGGCGTCCTTGCATGGTGGTCCATCTCCCACTGTGCAAGAGCGCGCACTTGATCTCCAGTCCAGAATGTCTCTCTGGCTTCCCTCCTTGCTGTCTGTTTGTCTGTTTCTGCTGCTTAAGGGCGGCGCCCGATCACTTCCTGCTTTTTGTACCTGCTGTGGGTCACACCCCTTGTGCGTCCTCAGCCTATTGCTGTCTGTCACCTGGTATATAGCTCAGCTGCTCCCATCTATCCCTGCCTGAGCATAGTGTTTCATTCAGTGTGTGCTTGCACTCTGAAGGTGCCAGGTCCTGTTCTATGTCTCCTGCCTTGCGGTATCAGTTCCCGTGGCTGAACTGAGTCCTGTCTGTGTACTCTTGCCTGCTGCCTCTCCTGGAGGCTGTATTTCCAGGCCTGTCTGAACACGCTCCTTGCCTGTTCCTCCCGCCTTCTAGGGGCCGATTACCTAGACCCGCTCTTGTATCTTGTCTGTCCTGTCTGAACACGCTCCTTGCCTGTTCGTCCTGCCTCTCTGGGGGCCGTATTCCCAGACCCTCTCCTGTATCCCGCTGCAGTGTCGGTCTCCTCCGTACACTCAGTTCAAGTCTGAACTCTCTCCTATCCTTTACCTGTTTTGCCTCTATGTCCGTTCCCTTCCTTTCTCTGCAGAGTCTGAACTCGTACCTAACTCCTGCTTGTTGTCTCTGTACTCCCGTTTGTGAGTTTGTGGTCCACTCGCTACTTCACTGCTAGTACCCTGTGGGTATCTGGCTCTGCCTTTCTCTTCCTGTCTGTTCCGTGTGAACAAAGCCCTGTCCCCCCTGCTCCTGCCTTCCTTGCCGCTCCGGCGGTTTCCGCTCTGCTCCTGCCTTGTTTGCCGCTCTGCGGTTTCCGCTCGGCTCCTGCCTTGTTTGCCGCTCTGCGGTTTCCGCTCTGCTCCTGCCTTCTTAGCCGCTCTGCGGTTTCCGCTCTGCTCCTGCCTTGTTTACCGCTCTGCGGTTTCCGCTCTGCTCCTGCTTAGCTTGCCGCTCTCGCGGTTTCTGCTCTGCTCCTGCCTTGCTTGCCGCTCCTGCGGTTTCTGCTCTGCTCCTGCCTTGCTTGCCGCTCCTGCGGTTTCTGCTCTGCTCCTGCCTTGTTTGCCGCTCTGCGGTTTCCGCTCTGCTCCTGCCTTGTTTGCCGCTCTGCGGTTTCTGTTCTGCTCCTGCCTTCTTAGCCGCTCTGCGGTTTCTGCTCTGCTCCTGCCTTGTTTACCGCTCTGCGGTTTCCGCTCTGCTCCTGCCTTGTTTACCGCTCTGCGGTTTCCGCTCTGCTCCTGCCTTGTTTACCGCTCTGCGGTTTCCGCTCTGCTCCTGCCTTGTTTACCGCTCTGCGGTTTCCACTCTGCTCCTGCTTAGCTTGCCGCTCTTGCGGTTTCCACTCTGCTCTTGCCTTGCTTGCCGCTCCTGCGGTTTCTGCTTTGCATCTGCTCGCTGCTCCGGCAGTCTTGTCCTGCTCTGCTTCTGCTCGCTGCTCCGGCAGCCCCGTCCTGCTCTTCATCTGCTAGCTGCTCCGGCAGTCCTGTCCTGCTCTGCTTGTGCTCGCTGCTCCGGCAGTCCCGTCCTGTTCTGCTCTTGCCCACCGCTTCGGGCGTTCCCTCTCTGCTGTGTTTGGCTACCGCATCTGCGGTTCTGTTTCTGTGACCCCGTCTGTACTGGGTCTTGTCCTCTCTGTGCTCCAGCCCGTCCTTTCGGCCAGTACCTCCCTGCCTGCATACTCGCCTGTATCCACCCGTCTGCATACCTGCCGTGTTCGCTTATATCCACCAGTCTGTGCCAGCCTAACCTGCCTGTTCCAGTAATCCCTGTGTGGGTCAACCCCCATGTCCGGAGTTTGACATGGAGTAGCACCTGGTCCCTCTGCCCGGTTTCTCCCTGGTGCACTGGCGTCGTATGCCGTCGTGCCACCTTGGTCGGATCGGCCAGATACTTAGTCACGCCCCTCCAGGCACTCTCCGGTTCATGGTCTAGTGGAACCACTACTCCCGCACACACCAGTCAGTCCGGGCGTGTGCATAACAGCATGCTCAGGCCATGGTTCCCGTTGAGCCCCACGGCCTTCGCTCTCTGAGAAGTTTTCCAGCGAATACATGCATTAAAAATAAATAAATAATTTTTTTTTTTTCTCTCAGCTGAGTTCCAGGCGAATTACGCACCCGTCCAGATGGATCTATCTGCTCTCGTTCCTGCGGATCCGCCACGTTACTATGGGGATCCAAGACAAAGTCGTGCATTTGTGGAGCAATGCATGCTACACTTCAAGTTCTACCTTCTATGTTTTCCCACCGATCGGGTTAAGGTGGCATTCATTATGTCTTACCTGGCGGGTGATGCCTTGGAATGGATCAACCCCCTATATGAAACACAGGATCCGATCCTCCTGGACCTAATGGCCTTCCTGGTGGCCTTTCTAATGGTCTTCGATGATCCTAACCCGGAGGCTCCTGCTGAAGCTTCACCTCCCAATATCCCGGAGCAGCCCCGATGGGTAATGTGTGTGGGTAGCACAATAGTCCTCCAGCCCAATGAGACTACTGCCCACCCAGAATCCTCACAGGGTGACTACGCTTCCCGGAATACTTCTCCCAACCTCAAGAGGCAGTCCAGACGTGCTAGACGTAGAGGCAAGCCGTCACGCCAGGGTCTGTCCTCCCTGAGACCTCCTGACCCCAACCTTGAAGTCCCTACTGAAGCTTCATCTCCCTGTATCCCGGAGAAGCCCCAACGGGTAATGTGCGTGGGTAGTGCACCTGTTCTCCTGCCCGAAGAGACTGCTGCCCATCCAGACTCCACACAGGAGAACTTCCTGCACCCGGCATCAGATGCTTCACCCACTTTAACCGGTGTGCATGTCCAAGGATGCTCCAAAGCTGTGGTTACCTCTGAGTCTGTGCACCTCTACTACCTGGCGGAGGACCCCCTGTTGCCTCCTGAATCCTCCGGGATACCACTCGATGACAAATTGAGAGAGACTTCTCTACACTCGGTACTCGATACTTTGTCCGCTTCGTCCTGTGAGCCTGACAATGGGTACCCCAAAGTGGTAGTTACCCCCGAGTCTCTACACCCCTCCGACCAGGCGGAGGACCTCCAGTTGTCTCCAGAACCCTTCGGGGTGCTACCTGGTAGCGAAAGGACAGAGACTCTCCTATACTTTGTACCTGATACCTCGCTCGCTTCGTCCAGTGAGTCCAACCTAGTGTACTCTGAAGCAGAGGTTACTCCCGAGTCTCTACACCCCTCCGACCAGGCGGAGGACCTCCAGTCGTCTCCAGAACCCTACGGGGTGCTACCTGATAGCGAAAGGACAGAGACTCTCCTATACTCTGTACCTGATACCTCGCTCGCTTCGTCCAGTGAGTCCAACCTAGTGTACTCCGAAGCAGAGGTCACTCCCGAGTCTCTACACCCCTCCGACCAGGCGGAGGACGTCCAGTTGTCTCCAGAACCCTTCGGGGTGCCACCTGGTGGTGAATGGACAGAGACTTTCCTATATCCTGGATCTGATAACTCGCCTGCTTCGTTCAGTGAGTTCGACCTTGTGTACTCTGAAGCAGAGGTTACCCATGAGTCTCTACACTCCTCTGACCAGGCGGAGTACCCCCAGTTGTCTCCAGAACCCTTTGGGGTGCCACTTGGTGGTGAATGGACAGAGACTTTCCTATACTCGGTACCCGATACCTCGCCTGCTTCCTCCAGTGAGTCCGACCTAGTGTACTCTGAAGCAGATGTTTTCTCTGAGCCTCTGCACTCTTCTGACCCAGCGGAGGACCTCCAGTTGTTTCCTGAATTCTCCGGGGTACCACCAGATAACAAAGAGACAGTGACTTTTCATCATTATGTACCTGATAACCCATCTATTTCTTCCTGTGAGCTTGACAAGATGTACCTCGAAGCAGAGATTACCCCCAAGTCTCTGTCCCCCTCCAACCCGGTGAAGGACTTCCAGTTGTCTCCTGTACCCTCTGGGGTGCCACCTGAAAATATGTGGAGAGAGACTTCCTTGTGTGCTGTTCCTGATACTCCACCCGTTTCGTCTGTTGCCAAGGATGGCTGGATAGGAGGTAGCATCCTAGCTAACCAGATGAGATCAATTTTTCCTGTGGACAGTGGAAGTGATCTCCTTGAAGTGAACGACTGGTCCTCGAATTCCCTGAGGAAGATTCTGGCAGGCCTGAAGAAGAGGGGGCGTAAGGGGGGGGGTACTGTAACATACCTGGCGGCGTCCTTGCATGGTGGTCCATCTCCCACTGTGCAAGAGCGCGCACTTGATCTCCAGTCCAGAATGTCTCTCTGGCTTCCCTCCTTGCTGTCTGTTTGTCTGTTTCTGCTGCTTAAGGGCGGCGCCCGATCACTTCCTGCTTTTTGTACCTGCTGTGGGTCACACCCCTTGTGCGTCCTCAGCCTATTGCTGTCTGTCACCTGGTATATAGCTCAGCTGCTCCCATCTATCCCTGCCTGAGCATAGTGTTTCATTCAGTGTGTGCTTGCACTCTGAAGGTGCCAGGTCCCGTTCTATGTCTCCTGCCTTGCGGTATCAGTTCCCGTGGCTGAACTGAGTCCTGTCTGTGTACTCTTGCCTGCTGCCTCTCCTGGAGGCTGTATTTCCAGGCCTGTCTGAACACGCTCCTTGCCTGTTCCTCCCGCCTTCTAGGGGCCGATTACCTAGACCCGCTCCTGTATCTTGTCTGTCCTGTCTGAACACACTCCTTGCCTGTTCGTCCCGCCTCTCTGGGGGCCGTATTCCAGGACCCGCTCCTGTATCCCGCTGCAGTGTCGGTCTCCTCCGTACACTCAGTTCCAGTCTGAACTCTCTCCTATCCTTTACCTGTTTTGCCTCTATGTCCGTTCCCTTCCTTTCTCTGCAGAGTCTGAACTCGTACCTAACTCCTGCTTGCTGTCTCTGTACTCCCGTTTGTGAGTTTGTGGTCCACTCGCTACTTCACTGCTAGTACCCTGTGGGTATCTGGCTCTGCCTTTCTCTTCCTGTCTGTTCCGTGTGAACAAAGCCCTGTCCCCCCTGCTCCTGCCTTCCTTGCCGCTCTGGCGGTTTCCGCTCTGCTCCTGCCTTGTTTGCCGCTCTGCGGTTTCCGCTCGGCTCCTGCCTTGTTTGCCGCTCTGCGGTTTCCGCTCTGCTCCTGCCTTCTTAGCCGCTCTGCGGTTTCCGCTCTGCTCCTGCCTTGTTTACCGCTCTGCGGTTTCCGCTCTGCTCCTGATTAGCTTGCCGCTCTCACGGTTTCTGCTCTGCTCCTGCCTTGCTTGCCGCTCCTGCGGTTTCTGCTCTGCTCCTGCCTTGCTTGCCGCTCCTGCGGTTTCTGCTCTGCTCCTGCCTTGCTTGCCGCTCCTGCGGTTTCTGCTCTGCTCCTGCCTTGTTTGCCGCTCTGCGGTTTCCGCTCTGCTCCTACCTTGTTTGCCGCTCTGCGGTTTCCGCTCTGCTCCTGCCTTCTTAGCCGCTCTGCGGTTTCCGCTCTGCTCCTGCCTTGTTTACCGCTCTGCGGTTTCCGGTCTGCTCCTGCCTTGTTTACCGCTCTGCGGTTTCCGCTCTGCTCCTGCCTTGTTTACCGCTCTGCGGTTTCCGCTCTGCTCCTGCTTAGCTTGCCGCTCTTGCGGTTTCCACTCTGCTCTTGCCTTGCTTGCCGCTCCTGCGGTTTCTGCTCTGCATGTGCTCGCTGCTCCGACAGTCCTGTCCTGCTCTGCTTCTGCTCGCTGCTCCGGCAGCCCTGTCCTGCTCTGCATCTGCTCGCTGCTCCGGCAGTCCTGTCCTGCTCTGCTTGTGCTCGCTGCTCCGGCAGTCCATTCCTGTTCTGCTCTTGCCCACCGCTTCGGGCGTTCCCTCTCTGCTGTGTTTGGCTACCGCATCTGCGGTTCTGTTTCTGTGACCCCGTCTGTACTGGGTCTTGTCCTCTCTGTGCTCCAGCCCGTCCTTTCGGCCAGTACCTCCCTGCCTGCATACTCGCCTGTATCCACCCGTCTGCATACCTGCCGTGTTCGCTTATATCCACCAGTCTGTGCCAGCCTAACCTGCCTATTCCAGTAATCCCTGTGTGGGTCAACCCCCGTGTCCGGAGTTTGACCTGGAGTAGCACCTGGTCCCTCTGCCCGGTTTCTCCCTGGTGCACTGGCGTCGTATGCCGTCGTGCCACCTTGGTCGGATCGGCCAGATACTTAGTCACGCCCCTCCAGGCACTCTCCGGTTCATGGTCTAGTGGAACCACTACTCCCGCACACGCCAGTCAGTCCGGGCGTGTGCATAACACCAACCTCCTTTAGGTTTGTACATAAAGAGATTGTTGGGTGATAACCAGCCGGTTGAAACTAATCTTTATATTAGACATACTCTGCTTTATTTTCTCTGCTTACCTGGAGGACAACACTCTATTCCTGCTGTAACGTTAGAAACATCAAAAGAAGAAAATGACTACCCCACCCTTACCTGGTGCACAATACTGGTTTTGGCAGCTCCTGGAAAGTTGGTGACATCTAATTTCACTTTGTCCTGTATGCTTTATAGTGACTTGTGGCTTCACAAAGGCTCTGATGTATTGAGCCGAAACATTGCCACCTGTTCATATGGACTATGATAAAATTTAATGTGCCCTTAATTTACCTAGAGTGCAGTCCATCTTCTTTAGAGTTGTACATAAGGTGGCTGTTTGCCGACATCCAGTCGGTTGGAAACTGTCTCTCTATTGGACTTGTGCTGCTCCATTTTATTCTGTTGATCTGTAGGACCAGACTGAAGTCCTACTGGAACTTGAAAAGCATGAAAAGAAGTAAGGATGAACCAACACTTACTTAGTACATGATACTGGTTTTGGCAGCTCCTGGAAAGTTGGTTGTTGGAAGTCAAAGCCAGAGTGAACAACGAAGGTTCCTCCAATTAGAATATCTCCATTCTGGAGGAAGGAATCCATTGCCCATCCCCGAAGGCCACAGCCAATCTGGGATTGTTCTTCACTTAGTGAAGACAAAAGAAGAAGCACTTGAAGAATTCTCCTCATGGAGGTGGAATGGTCGTCTTAGATGAACCAAAGGAATAAGGCAGGCCTGAAATCAGATGAGACTATAATTGAAGCAAAATAAAAGCAAATTTCACCGAGCCCTCACTTTAGGCTATTTAGTTTTAACCTCCAAAACCCTTGTTCCTCTTTAGTGTTTATAATGTGATGAAGAAGTTCAGACTGAATATTTAGCCTGGTGGGAGGAATAATTGGTAAGTTAAAAAAATAATATTTAATGGTTCTCATTCATTTCAATGGTTTTCTTAGATATACAAAATATTTAATGACAAAGGTACACAGCCGGCGGGGGTCACGCAGAACCCACCACTGTTACCACTTTGCCATAGATGATACCAGAGAGGTCACACAGATCACACCGCTGCCACCATTTGTCAAGGGAACGCAACTCCCCTGCTTCCAATTGTCAGGACAATTGCGCAATTGGCTGACAAATGAGGACGAGGCCGCGGCTGCTTCCACTACTAGGTTGGTTATTGGGGAACTAACAGTGAGCGTATGGTATATACACCTCTGATTCCAACGCATGGAATATAAGTTTATACCTGCCGTACGGTCACTTCCAGCTCTGCTATAACAAAAAGAACTACTGGCTTCTACCACCAATCATTTATACAGGCCGATTGTACACCCTTAAATATACAAGATGATACAAAATGGTAACAAAACAATATAATATATCCAATTACATAAAATAAAAAAAATTACAAAAGAAACTTACTAACCCTGATGTCAAGGATATAGCTCATAGCTTAGCGGATGGAGGCACTCCAATTGGAAAACGGACAGAACCTACAGAGAACTGTGCTTTGACAAGGACCCAAATCCAATTTCTGCTTTTTATTAGCTCTAAGTTATATTCGCACACCACCCCTGATGACCTCATATAGGGGCTGTTTGTGGGATATTCTCAGCCAATCAGAGTTTTATGAGATCTCCAACTTACAGAATATCTTTGCCTCTGAAGGTCCCAGGTGTTAGATATTGACATTATCTTTTTTATAGTGATTTTACCTTTACAAAGTAACCAAATATGACCTGTTTTGCATCATTTATCAGACCCTTATTAAGTTGGAGAAGTTCTAGTGGCCCCACGGCAATGTGAGTGAATGCATTCCATTCGTCCCTTTGCTACGATGCCAGAAATCTATATCCTATATATATATCGGACTGATACAAACCACAGTATTCATTACTGACCACCGGCATCGGCTGGTCTGCAATTTGTGCTTTATGGAAGGAAGCCCTATGCCTGGAAAAGCATAATTCTCCTCCAATAGTATACAAATTTCAACCTGGTTGTCATTCTCCCAGAACAGATCTTCCTTTTTAATTACCTTGTCACTGCAGGGGGCAGCTGCTTCAAAGGGTGCCTGAAGCTTGAGTTTCCCATGTTTTAATTAGTATTTCTTACTTCCCCATATGTTCAATGTGAAGACCTACTTCACAAGGTTGAATTATCAGCTCTTCTCCTTTCTCTGGAGATGTCTGTATGGAATTAAATTTTTACTCTAGGGCATTTAATTTGAGAGCAAAGTGCACCATAGTATTTTAGTAATACCTACCACCATATTGTGAATGAGCAGTAGAGGGAAAAGCTGAAAGAAGACATTTGGCCACAATTTGAAAAACTTTTTTGCCATGTTGTTCCAGGCTGCTATATGTGGAGTTGGGTAGGAATTTTCCCCTTTTCCTTGTATGGGACAATTTTCATCAATCTCATAGGGTTTTTGCGATCCTCTGGAACAACATATTAGGTGTAGGTTGAACTTGATGGATTTGTGTCTTTTTACAACCTTAAAACTATGAAAAATTGTCTTCATGGCTGTGGTTCTGCCTATTTGCCAATGAACAGCTTTTGGTATCCATTACATAAATAACATTTATTGTGATTGACTACATATTTTCGATTTCCCAGAACTCACAATTTATTTACCCTTCAATTCAACATCTATTGGGATTTTTTTTATTCTTTGTGCATTTATGGAACAATAACGTTAATTGTATCTGTGTGTTCTCCTATATGAGGCAGCAGGTAGGAGAGCGGCCATAGCTCCTATATAAGAGGGAGCAGGTAGGAGAGCGGCCATAGCTCCTATATAAGAGGGAGCAGGTAGGAGAGCAGCCATAGCTCCTATATATGAGGGAGCAGGTAGGAGAGCGGCCATAGCTCCTATATAAGAGGGAGCAGGTAGGAGAGCGGCCATAGCTCCTATATATGAGGGAGAAGGTAGGAGAGCAGCCATAGCTCCTATATATGAGGGAGCAGCTAGAAGAGCGGCCATAGCTCCTATATATGAGGGAGCAGGTAGGAGAGCGGCCATAGCTCCTATATATGAGGGAGAAGGTAGGAGAGCAGCCATAGCTCCTATATATGAGGGAGCAGCTAGAAGAGCGGCCATAGCTCCTATATATGAGGGAGCAGGTAGTAGAGCAGCCACAGCTCCTATATATGAGGGAGAAGGTAGGAGAGCAGCCACAGCTCCTATATATGAGGGAGTAGGTAGGAGAGCGGCAATAGCTCCTATATATGAGGGAGCAGGTAGGAGAGCGGCCATAGCTCCTATATATGAGGGAGCAGGTAGGAGAGCCACCATAGCTCTTATATATGAGGGAGAAGGTAGGAGAGCAGCCACAGCTCCTATATATGAGGGAGTAGGTAGGAGAGCGGCAATAGCTCCTATATATGAGGGAGCAGGTAGGAGAGCGGCCATAGCTCCTATATATGAGGGAGAAGGTAGGAGAGCAGCCACAGCTCCTATATATGAGGGAGCAGGTAGGAGAGCAGCCACAGCTCCTATATATGAGGGAGTAGGTAGGAGAGCGGCCATAGCTCCTATATAAGAGGGAGCAGGTAGGAGAGCGGCCATAGCTCCTATATATGAGGGAGAAGGTAGGAGAGCAGCCATAGCTCCTATATATGAGGGAGCAGCTAGAAGAGCGGCCATAGCTCCTATATATGAGGGAGCAGGTAGGAGAGCAGCCACAGCTCCTATATATGAGGGAGAAGGTAGGAGAGCAGCCACAGCTCCTATATATGAGGGAGCAGGTAGGAGAGCAGCCACAGCTCCTATATATGAGGGAGTAGGTAGGAGAGCGGCAATAGCTCCTATATATGAGGGAGCAGGTAGGAGAGCGGCCATAGCTCCTATATATGAGGGAGCAGGTAGGAGAGCCACCATAGCTCTTATATATGAGGGAGAAGGTAGGAGAGCAGCCACAGCTCCTATATATGAGGGAGTAGGTAGGAGAGCGGCAATAGCTCCTATATATGAGGGAGCAGGTAGGAGAGCGGCCATAGCTCCTATATATGAGGGAGAAGGTAGGAGAGCGGCCATAGCCCCTATATATGAGGGAGAAGGTAGGAGAGAAGCCACAGCTCCTATATATGAGGGAGTAGGTAGGAGAGCGGCAATAGCTCCTATATATGAGGGAGCAGGTAGGAGAGCGGCCATAGCTCCTATATATGAGGGAGCAGGTAGGAGAGAAGCCACAGCTCCTATATATGAGGGAGTAGGTAGGAGAGCGGTAATAGCTCCTATATATGAGGGAGCAGGTAGGAGAGCGGCCATAGCTCCTATATATGAGGGAGCAGGTAGGAGAGCAGCCATAGCTCCTATATATGAGGGAGCAGGTAGGAGAGCGGCCATAGCTCCTATATATGAGGGAGAAGGTAGGAGAGCGGCCATAGCTCTTATATATGAGGGAGCAGGTAGGAGAGCAGCCACAGCTCCTATATATGAGGGAGCAGGTAGGAGAGCAGCCACAGCTCCTATATATGAGGGAGTAGGTAGGAGAGCGGCAATAGCTCCTATATATGAGGGAGCAGGTAGGAGAGCGGCCATAGCTCCTATATATGAGGGAGAAGGTAGGAGAGCGGCCATAGCTCCTATATATGAGGGAGCAGGTAGGAGAGCGGCCATAGCTCCTATATATGAGGGAGTAGGTAGGAGAGCGGCCATAGCTCCTATATATGAGGGAGCAGGTAGGAGAGCAGCCACAGCTCCTATATATGAGGGAGTAGGCAGGAGAGCCACCATAGCTCCTATATATGAGGGAGAAGGAAGGAGAGCGGCCATAGCTCCTATATATGAGGGAGCAGGTAGGAGAGCAGCCATAGCTCCTATATATGAGGGAGAAGGTAGGAGAGCGGCCATAGCTCCTATATATGAGGGAGCAGGTAGGAGAGCAGCCACAGCTCCTATATATGAGGGAGTAGGTAGGAGAGCCACCATAGCTCCTATATATGAGGGAGTAGGTAGGAGAGCGGCCATAGCTCCTATATATGAGGGAGCAGGTAGGAGAGCAGCCACAGCTCCTATATATGAGGGAGTAGGTAGGAGAGCCACCATAGCTCCTATATATGAGGGAGAAGGTAGGAGAGCGGCCATAGTTCCTGTATATGAGGGAGAAGGTAGGAGAGCGGCCATAGCTCCTACATATGAGGGAGTAGGAAGGAGAGCGGCCATAGCTCCTATATATGGGGGAGAAGGTAGGAGAGCGGTCATAGCTCCTATATATGAGGGAGTAGGTAGGAGAGCGGCCATAGCTCCTATATATGAGGGAGAAGGTAGGGGAGCGGCCATAGCTCCTACATATGAGGGAGTTGGAAGGAGAGCGGCCATAGCTCCTATATATGAGGGAGAAGGTAGGAGAGCGGTCATAGCTCCTATATATGAGGGAGAAGGTAGGAGAGCGGCCATAGCTCCTATATATGAGGGAGCAGGTAGGAGAGCAGTCATAGCTCCTATATGAGGCAGCAGGTAGGAGAGCGGCCATAGCTCCTATATAAGAGGGAGCAGGTAGGAGAGCAGCCACAGCTCCTATATATGAGGGAGTAGGTAGGAGAGCGGTCATAGCTCCTATATATGAGGGAGTAGGTAGGAGAGCGGCTATAGCTCCTATATATGAGGGAGCAGGTAGGAGAGCAGCCATAGCTTCTATATATGAGGGAGCAGGTAGGAGAGCGGCCATAGCTCCTATATATGAGGGAGCAGGTAGGAGAGCGGCCATAGCCCCTATATATGAGGGAGCAGGTAAGAGAGCAGCTATAGCTGCTATAAGTGAGGGAGCAGGTAGGAGAGCGGCCATAGCTCCTATATATGAGGGAGAAGGTAGGAGAGCAGCCATAGCTCCTATATATGAGGCAGCAGGTAGGAGAGCAGCCATAGCTCCAATATAAGAGGGAGCATGTAGGAGAGTGGCCATAGCTGCTATAAGTGAGGGAGCAGGTAGGAGAGCGGCCATAGCTCCTATATATGAGGGAGAAGGTAGGAGAGCAGCCATAGCTCCTATATATGAGGCAGCAGGTAGGAGAGCAGCCATAGCTCCAATATAAGAGGGAGCAGGTAGGAGAGCGGCCATAGCTGCTATAAGTGAGGGAGCAGTTAGGAGAGCGGCCATAGCCCCTATATATGAGGGAGCAGGTAGGAGAGCGGCCATAGCTCCTATATATGAGGGAGCAGGTAGGAGAGCGGCCATAGCTCCTATATATGAGGGAGAAGGTAGGAGAGCAGCCATAGCTCCTATATATGAGGCAGCAGGTAGGAGAGCAGCCATAGCTCCAATATAAGAGGGAGCAGGTATGAGAGTGGCCATAGCTGCTATAAGTGAGGGAGCAGTTAGGAGAGCGGCCATAGCTCCTATATATGAGGGAGCAGGTAGGAGAGCGGCCGTAGCTCCTGTGTATGAGGGAGAAGGTAGGAGAGCAGCCATAGCTCCTATATATGAGAGCAGGTAGAACAGCAGCCATAGCCCCTGTATATGAGGGAGCAGGTAGGAGAGCGGCCATAGCTCCTATATACAGTGCCTACAAGTAGTATTCAACCCCCTGCAGATTTAGCTGGTTGACACATGCGGAATTAACTTGGCATTGTGACATTTGTACTGTAGATCAGCCTGGAAGTGGGAAATGCTCTGCAGCAAATTTTTTATTTTTTTTTTTAAAACGTTAAAAGTTAATTCAGAGTGTCATTTATTATTCAACCCCTCAAATCACAAGAATTCTGTTTGGTCCCCCTAAAGTATTAAGAAGTAGTTCAGGTACCAAGAATAACGAGCTTCACATGTGTGGATTAAAGATCTCTTTTGCCAGCCTTTTCTGACTATTTAAGACCCTCCCCAAACTTGTGAACACCACTCAGACATGGTCAACATGGGAAAGACAAAGGAGCATTCCAAGGCCATCAGAGACAAGATCGTGGAGGGTCACAAGGCTGGCAAGGGGTACAAAACCCTTTCCAAGGAGTTGGGCCTACCTGTCTCCACTGTTGGGAGCATCATCCGTAAGTGGAAGGCTTATGGAACTACTGTTAGCCTTCCACGGCCAGGACAGCCTTTGAAAGTGTCCTCCCGTGCCGAGGCCAGGCTAGTCCGAAGAGTCAAGGCTAACCCAAGGACAACAAGGAAGGAGCTCCGGGAAGATCTCATGGCAGTGGGGACATTGGTTTCAGTCAATACCATAAGTAACGTACTCCACCGCAATGGTCTCCGTTCCAGACGAGCCCGTAAGGTACCTTTACTTTCAAAGCGTCATGTCAAGGCTCGTCTACAGTTTGCTCATGATCACTTGGAGGACTCTGAGACAGACTGGTTCAAGGTTCTATGGTCTGATGAGACCAAGATCGAGATCTTTGGTGCCAACCACACACGTGACGTTTGGAGACTGGATGGCACTGCATATGACCCCAAGAATACCATCCCTACAGTCAAGCATGGTGGTAGCAGCATCATGCTGTGGGGCTGTTTCTCTGCCAAGGGGCCTGGCCATCTGGTCCGCATCCATGGGAAGATGGATAGCACGGCCTACCTGGAGATTTTGGCCAAGAACCTCCGCTCCTCCATCAAGGATCTTAAGATGGGTCGTAATTTCATCTTCCAACAAGACAACGACCCAAAGCACACAGCCAAGAAAACCAAGGCCTGGTTCAATAGGGAAAAAGTCAAGGTGTTGGAGTGGCCTCGTCAGTCTCCTGACCTTAACCCAATTGAAAACTTGTGGAAGGAGCTCAAGAATAAAGTCCACATGAGACACCCAAAGAACCTAGATAACTTGGAGAAGATCTGCATGGAGGAGTGGGCCAAGATAACTCCACAGACCTGTGCCGGCTTGATCAGGTCTTATAAAAGACGATTATTAGCTGTAATTGCAAACAAGGGTTATTCCACAAAATATTAAACATAGGGGTTGTATAATAATTGACCCACACTTTTATGTTTAAAATTTAATAAAATTCAACTGAGCAACATAACTTTTTGGTTTGTAAGATTTATGCTTCTGTTCATAAAACCTACTCTCGTTTGCAGTTTGAAGGCTCTAACTTATTTGCATCTTATCAAACCAGCTAAATCTGCAGGGGGTTGAATACTACTTGTAGGCACTGTATGAGGGAGCAGGTAGGAGAGCGACCATAGCTCCTATATATGAGGGAGCAGGTAGGAGAGCAGCCATAGCTCCTATATATGAGGGAGCAGGTAGGAGAGCAGCCATAGCCCCTGTATATGAGGGAGCAGGTAGGAGAGCGGCCATAGCTCCTATATATGAGGGAGCAGGTGTTAGAACCTTGCTCTTAGGTTTTTTCCTTTGCTGGTCACATGACCTTGTTGGCCTATTTAATCCTGCTCCGCCCTTCTGGCTTTGCTGGACTTCATTGTATAACTACTTTCTAGCTAGCCTGTGCTCTGTATCTAACTCTGTTAGTTTGCTTGGTCTACGGACCTCTGTGTTCTTTATATTTTGTTTGTTCGTCTGTCTGCTACTATTTCTGTTAGGAGGTGTCCCATTTTCCTCCCAGTCCTTAGTACTTGTAGGGATTCCTTCCCCACATCTATAGGTCTCCGTACAGACTAGCTTAGGACTTTAGCAGGTCTGATCGCAGGATCAGGTTCCCTGTTACATCGTAGGGATCAAGCTGAGTTCTATCGTAGGGACAGATCTCCTCTCTTTCCTTAGCTCTGGTAGCAGAACATAACAGTAAGTCCAGCCTGCAAATTCTCTAAGGAAAGATTTTTCTGCTCCATCATGGTGTCGGTTCAGGATTTGGCTCATCGCCTGCAGGGACTCTCTCTGGAGGTGGCCGAGCTCCGTCAGCACGTGAGTAACTGTCCTGGAGCACATTTCTTGGAGCCTAAGGTATGTTTGCCGGATTTATTTTTTGGTGAACACCGAGAATTTTTTTCATTTAAAAATGCTTGCTTATTGTATTTTCGTTTGAGACCCAAGTCCTCTGGGGATGAATCCCAGCGCATAGGGTTCATAATGTCACTTTTGCGCAAAGAGCCTCAGGAGTGGGCCTTTTCTTTGCAACCTAGTGATACATGCTTCAGATCAGTGGATAGTTTTTTTTTCTGCTTTGGGGCTATTATATGATGATCCTGACCGTGTCTCATCAGCTGAGACTGAGTTAAGACGTTTGAGACAGGGATCAGGTAATGTGGAAAAATATTGTACACATTTCCGTCGTTGGTCTACTCAAACAGGGTGGAACGATTCTGCTCTGAAAAGTCTATTTCTTGCTGGGCTCAATGAAAGGGTTAAAGCCCTATTAATTGCTTATCCTACACCTGAAGATTTGCAACAGGCTATGCAATTAGCTATACGGGTGGATAGGAGACTGCGTGCAAGGGTTAATGAGAGCAAATCCTCTGCTATGTCAGTTTCTGGTTATGAGAATGTGTGTACTAACAGTGGTGAACCGATGGAGATTGGATCGGTGGCACCTCGCTCTCAAGAAAAAGACCGTAGATTTTCTGAAGGCTTGTGTTTCTATTGCGGAAAATCTGGTCATTTGATTAAAGGCTGTGAGCTTCGTATGAAGAAAGAAAAAAAAATGGTCAGTCATGCCCGTATTGCCTGTTTAAATTCCAAGGGTGTATTTTTAGCTGCTTCCACGATTGCTCAGGAAAAATTAATGGAATTTCGGGTGTTTGTTGATTGTGGGTCTACTCTGAATGTAATTGATGGGGGATTCTTGGAAAGACTCAATTTAAAACCTGAACCTTTATCATCCCCCATTGCTGTGGTTTCTGTGGATGGTTCACCTTTGAAGAATATTACTCTCAAGGTCTGTGAATTTCCTCTCACTATTAATGGTGTTCACCATGAGAAATTGGATTTGGTAGTTTTGAATAACTTGCCTTCTCCAGTAATAGTGGGATTGCCCTGGTTAAAATTGCACAATCCTGTACTGGATTGGTCTACCAGTGAAATTAAATCCTGGAGCCATAAATGTTATGACAAGTGTTGTAACGGGCGTATTGCAGCTTTGGATAGGGGAGAATTGCCTGTTCCTATTCAGGATTTTTGGAGAGTTTTTTCTGAGAAGGAATCGCAGGTTTTGCCTCCCCATAGAGACTATGATTGTTCTATTGAATTTGTCCCTGGAGCGACTCTTCCTAAAAGTCGTTTATTTAACCTTACTATTCCTGAGAGGAAGGCTTTGGAGGAATACATACAGACAAGTTTGGCCACCGGTCACATTAGGCCCTCTAAGTCACCTGTGGCTGTTGGATTTTTTTTTGTAAAAAAAAAGGACGGCGGTTTACGTCCTTGTCTGGATTTTCGTGAGATTAACAAAATTACTGTACGCAATCCTTACCGACTGCCATTGATTCCTGATCTGTTTAACCAGTTAATGGGGGCCAAGTGGTTCTCTAAAATTGACCTTAAGGGGGCATACAATCTGTTGCGCATGGAGGGTGACGAATGGAAGACTGCTTTTAACACTCCTGTGGGTCATTTTGAGAATCTGGTTATGCCTTTTGGTCTCACTAATGCTCCTGCATTTTTTCAGAATCTTATTAATGACATCCTTAGACCTTTGATCGGCAAAAATGTGGTTGTGTATTTGGATGACATTTTGATTTATTCGCCTGATCTGGAGTCTCATTGGCGGAGCGTACGTGAGGTATTACAGTTATTAATGGACAATTCGCTTTTTGCTAAGCTGGAGAAATGTGAGTTCGCTGTACAGAGAATTAGTTTTTTGGGTTACATTATCTCCAGCGAAGGTTTTGAGATGGACCCGGTTAAAGTTCAAGCTGTACAGGAATGGCCTAGGCCTATTGGTTTGAAATCGATACAGAGGTTTTTAGGTTTCGCCAATTATTGCAGAAAATTTATAAAAAAATTTTCTAGTATTGTCAAACCTCTGACCGATCTCACCAGGAAAGGTGCTGATGCGGTTCAGTGGTCTTCTGAGGCCATTGAAGCTTTTGTGTATCTCAAGGAGAGGTTCACCTCTGCTCCCATCCTTATGCAGCCTGATGTGACTAAGCCGTTTTTGGTTGAGGTTGATGCTTCCTCTGTGGGGGTTGGCGCAGTATTGTCTCAGGATAACGGGGATGGATTACATCCCTGTGCCTTTTTTTCAAAAAAATTTTCGGAGACTGAACTGAATTACGATATTGGTAATCGGGAATTATTGGCTATTAAACTCGCATTTGAACACTGGCGCCACTTCTTGGAAGGTGCGGAATTTCCCGTTCAGGTTCTTACGGATCATAAAAATCTGATATATCTTGATGCTGCCAAGCGCCTGAATGCCCGTCAGGCTAGGTGGGCACTGTTTTTCTCGCGGTTTAATTTTTCCGTTACTTACATCCCTGGTACTAAAAATGTTAAGGCGGATGCCTTGTCTCGCAGTTTTTCTCCCATAGTCGGTGCTGAGAAAGAGGAGAACATTTTACAAGAAGGTGTTGTGATAGCTGCTTTGGACTCCATTTTGGAAGATGAAATTCTTAAAGCACAGGAGAGTGCCCCATCTAACACTCCTCATGGGAGGTTGTTTGTGCCTGGGACCTTTAGGAGAGATTTGTTTGTTGAGTGTCACGAATCTCGGTTGGCAGGTCATCCCGGAATCTCTGAGACCAAGAGACTGGTGGGTCGCAGTTTTTGGTGGCCTGGATGGCAGAAGGAAGTCATTAAGTGGGTGCGTCAATGTACTATATGTGCTAGATCTAAGTCCTCACATACTCCTGCTGCGGGGTTGCTTTGTCCTTTGGAGGTTCCCAGTGCTCCTTGGACACATTTGGCTATGGACTTTATAACTGACCTTCCCCCTTCTGAGGGTTTTACTGTCATCTGGGTGGTCGTGGACCGTTTTAGCAAGATGTGTCACTTGGTTCCCTTCATCAAACTGCCCTGCGCTAAAACTCTCGCTAAGGCCTTTGTCAAGGAAATTGTCAGACTTCATGGCGTTCCTACTGACATTGTTTCTGATAGGGGTCCTCAGTTCGTGGCTCGTTTTTGGCGCGCCTTTTGTGACAGGTTGGGAGTTCATTTGTCGTTCTCGTCCGGATATCATCCTGAATCTAATGGCCAGACAGAAAGGAAAAACCAGGATGTTGAGCAGTTCTTGCGTTGTTTTGTGGCAGACAATCAAGAGGGGTGGTCTGAGTTTCTGCCACTTGCTGAATTTGCTCTGAACAATCATACATCTTCTTCTGCTGGTTGTTCGCCTTTTTTTTGTTGTTCTGGGAGACATCCGTCGTTTGGGTCGTTCTCCAAGTTGGGATCTGCCGTGCCTGAGGAGGAGAATTTTTCCGGTGATTTGGAGAGAGTTTGGACGGATGTGCGTGGTAATCTTCAGGAGGCCAACAGAAAATCTAAAGACTACTTTGATAGGAAACGACAGGAGGTTTTGTTCGCTGTTGGTGACATGGTTTGGTTGTCCTCTAGGTATCTGCGGTTGAGGATTCCTTCTAAGAAATTGGGTCCCAAGTTTGTAGGGCCCTTTAAGGTGCTTCAGGTTGTCAACCAATCTGCTGTTAGGTTGGAGGTTCCTACCTCCTGGAGAATTAATCCGGTATTTCATGTCTCTCTGTTGAAAAAAGCTGTTGTATCGGATTGTGACGCCTCTGCCTCTGTTCCTCCGGTGGTGGAGGACGGGAAATATGAAATTTCTCGCATCCTTAACTCTAGACGGTATAGAGGTAGTTTGCAGTATCTTGTGGCCTGGAAAGGTTTCGGACCCGAGGATAACTCTTGGGTGAGGTCAGATGATGTTTCCGCGTCCAGACTTGTCAGAGCGTTTCACAGGAGATTTCCTGATATGCCTGGTCCTAGGGGATCCGGAAGATCCTCTTAGAAGGGGAGGTACTGTTAGAATCTTGCTCTTAGGTTTTCTCCTTTGCTGGTCACATGACCTTGTTGGCCTATTTAATCCTGCTCCGCCCTTCTGGCTTTGCTGGACTTCATTGTATAGCTACTTTCTAGCTAGCCTGTGCTCTGTATCTAACTCTGTTAGTTTGCTTGGTCTACGGACCTCTGTGTTCTATATATTTTGTTTGTTCGTTTGTCTGCTACTATTTCTGTTAGGAGGTGTCCCATTTTCCTCCCAGTCCTTAGTACTTATAGGGATTCCTTCCCCACATCTATAGGTCTCCGTACAGACTAGCTTAGGACTTTAGCAGGTCTGATCGCAGGATCAGGTCCCCTGTTACATCGCAGGGATTAAGCTGAGTTCTATCGTAGGGACAGATCTCCTCTCTTTCCTTAGCTCTGGTAGCAGAACATAACAGCAGGTAGGAGAGCAGCCATAGCTCCTATATATGAGGGAGCAGGTAGGAGAGCGGCCATAGCTCCTATATATGAGGGAGAAGGTAGGAGAGCAGCCATAGCTCCTATATATGAGGGAGCAGGTAGGAGAGCAACCATAGCTCCTATATATGAGGGAGAAGGTAGGAGAGCAGCCACAGCTCCTATATATGAGAGCAGGTAGAACAGCAGCCATAGCCCCTGTATATGAGGGAGCAGGTAGGAGAGCAGCCATAGCTCCTGTATATGAGGCAGGAGGTGGGATAGCGGTCATAGCTCCTATATATGAGGGAGAAGGTAGGAGAGCAGCCATAGCTCCTATATATGAGGGAGAAGGTAGGAGAGCAGCCATAGCTCCTATATATGAGGGAGAAGGTAGGAGAGCAGCCATAGCTCCTATATATGAGGGAGCAGGTAGGAGAGCAGCCATAGCTCCTATATATGAGGGAGAAGGTAGGAGAGCAGCCATAGCCCCTATATATGAGGGAGCATTTAGGAGAGCATCCATAGCTTCTATATATGAGGGAGAAGGTAGGAGAGCAGCCATAGCTCCTATATATGAGGGAGAAGGTAGGAGAGCAGCCATAGCTCCTATATAAGAGGGAGCAGGTAGGAGAGCGGCCATAGCTCCTATATATGAGGGAGCAGGTAGGAGAGCGGCCATAGCTCCTGTATATGAGGGAGAAGGTAGAAGAGCAGCCATAGCTCCTATATATGAGGGAGCAGGTAGGAGAGCAGCCATAGCTCCTATATATGAGGGAGCAGGTAGGAGAGCGGCCATAGCTCCTATACATGAGGGAGCAGGTAGGAGAGCGGCCATAGCCCCTATATAAGAAGGAGCAGGTAGGAGAGCGGCCATAGCTGCTATAAGTGAGGGAGCAGTTAGGAGAGCGGCCATAGCCCCTATATATGAGGGAGCAGGTAGGAGAGCGGCCATAGCTCCTATATATGAAGGAGCAGGTAGGAGAGCGGCCGTAGCGCCTATATATGAGGGAGCAGGTAGGAGAGCAGCCACAGCTCCTATATATGAGGCAGCAGGTAGGAGAGCGGCCATAGCTGCTATAAGTGAGGGAGCAGTTAGGAGAGCAGCCATAGCTCCTATATATGAGGGAGCAGTTAGGAGAGCGGCCATAGCCCCTATATATGAGGGAGCAGGTAAGAGAGCAGCTATAGCTGCTATAAGTGAGGGAGCAGGTAGGAGAGCGGCCACAGCTCCTATATATGAGGGAGAAGGTAGGAGAGCAGCCATAGCTCCTATATATGAGGGAGAAGGTAGGAGAGCAGCCATAGCTCCTATATATGAGGGAGAAGGTAGGAGAGCAGCCATAGCTCCTATATATGAGGCAGCAGGTAGGAGAGCAGCCATAGCTCCAATATAAGAGGGAGCAGGTAGGAGAGTGGCCATAGCTGCTATAGGTGAGGGAGCAGGTAGGAGAGCGGCCGTAGTTCCTATATATGAGGGAGCAGGTAGGAGAGCGGCCATAGCTCCTATATATGAGGGAGAAGGTAGGAGAGCGGCCATAGCTCCTATATATGAGGGAGCAGGTAAGAGAGCGGCCATAGCTCCTATATATGAGGGAGAAGGTAGAAGAGCAGCCATAGCTCCTATATATGAGGGAGAAGGAAGGAGAGTGGCCATAGCTCCTATATATGAGGGAGAAGGTAGGAGAGCAGCCATAGCTCCTATATATGAGGGAGAAGGTAGGAGAGCGGCCATAGCTCCTATATATGAGGGAGCAGGTAGGAGAGCGGCCATAGCTCCTATATATGAGGGAGAAGGTAGAAGAGCAGCCATAGCTCCTATATATGAGGGAGCAGGTAGGAGAGCGGCCATAGCTCCTGTATATGAGGGAGAATGTAGGAGAGCAGCCATAGCTCCTTTTTATGAGGGAGAAGGTAGGAGCTCCTATATATGAGGGAGAAGGTACGAGAGCGGCCATAGCTCCTACATATGAGGGAGAAGGTAGGAGAGCAGCCATAGCCCCTATATATGAGGGAGAAGGTAGGAGAGCGGCCATAGCTCCTATATATGAGGGAGAAGGTAGGAGAGCGGCCATAGCTCCTATATATGAGGGAGAAGGTAGGAGAGCGGCCATAGCTCCTATATATGAGGGAGAAGGTAGGAGAGCAGCCATAGCTCCTATATATGAGGGAGAAGGTAGGAGAGCAGCCATAGCTCCTATATATGAGGGAGTAGGTAGGAGAGCGGCCATAGCTCCTATATATGAGGGAGCAGGTAGGAGAGCGGCCATAGCTCCTATATATGAGGGAGCAGGTAGGAGAGCAGCCATAGCTCCTATATATGAGGGAGCAGATAGGAGAGCGGCCATAGCTCCTACATATGAGGGAGGAGGTAGGAGAGCAGCCATAGCTCCTATATATGAGGGAGTAGGTAGGAGAGCGGCCATAGCTCCTATATATGAGGGAGCAGGTAGGAGAGCGGCCATAGCTCCTATATATGAGGGAGTAGGTAGGAGAGCGGCCGTAGCCCCTATATATGAGGGAGAAGGTAGGAGAGCGGCCATAGCTCCTATATATGAGGGAGAAGGTAGGAGAGCAGCCATAGCTCCCATATATGAGATGAAGTAGAACAGCAGCCATAGCCCCTGTATATGAGGGAGCAGGTAGGAGAGCAGCCATAGCTCCTGTATATGAGGCAGGAGGTGGGATAGCGGTCATAGCTCCTATATATGAGGGAGAAGGTAGGAGAGTAGCCACAGCTCCTATATATGAGGGAGAAGGTAGGAGAGCGGCCATAGCTCCTATATATGAGGGAGAAGGTAGGAGAGCAGCCATAGCTCCTGTATATGAGGGAGAATGTAGGAGAGCAGCCATAGCTCCTTTTTATGAGGGAGAAGGTAGGAGCTCCTATATATGTGGGATAAGGTACGAGAGCGGCCATAGCTCCTACATATGAGGGAGAAGGTAGGAGAGCAGCCATAGCCCCTATATATGAGGGAGAAGGTAGGAGAGCGGCCATAGCTCCTATATATGAGGGAGAAGGTAGGAGAGCGGCCATAGCTCCTATATATGAGGGAGAAGGTAGGAGAGCGGCCATAGCTCCTATATATGAGGGAGAAGGTAGGAGAGCAGCCATAGCTCCTATATATGAGGGAGTAGGTAGGAGAGCGGCCATAGCTCCTATATATGAGGGAGCAGGTAGGAGAGCGGCCATAGCTCCTATATATGAGGGAGTAGGTAGGAGAGCGGCCGTAGCCCCTATATATGAGGGAGAAGGTAGGAGAGCGGCCATAGCTCCTATATATGAGGGAGAAGGTAGGAGAGCAGCCATAGCTCCCATATATGAGATGAAGTAGAACAGCAGCCATAGCCCCTGTATATGAGGGAGCAGTTAGGAGAGCAGCCATAGCTCCTGTATATGAGGCAGGAGGTGGGATAGCGGTCATAGCTCCTATATATGAGGGAGAAGGTAGGAGAGTAGCCATAGCTCCTATATATGAGGGAGAAGGTAGGAGAGCGGCCATAGCTCCTATATATGAGGGAGAAGGTAGGAGAGCAGCCATAGCTCCTGTATATGAGGGAGAAGGTAGGAGAGCGGCCATAGCTCCTATATATGAGGGAGAAGGTAGGAGAGCGGCCATAGCTCCTATATATGAGGGAGAAGGTAGGAGAGCAGCCATAGCTCCTATATATGAGGGAGAAGGTAGGAGAGCGGCCATAGCTCCTATATATGAGGGAGAAGGTAGGAGAGCGGCCATAGCTCCTATATATGAGGGAGAAGGTAGGAGAGCGGCCATAGCTCCTATATATGAGGGAGCAGATAGGAGAGCGGCCATAGCTCCTATATATGAGGCAGCAGGTAGGAGAGCAGCCATAGCTCCTATATAAGAGGGGGCAGGTAGGAGAGCGGCCAAAACTGCTATAAGTGAGGGAGCAGTTAGGAGAGCGGCCATAGCCCCTATATATGAGGGAGCAGGTAGGAGAGCGGCCGTAGCTCCTGTATATGAGGGAGAAGGTAGAAGAGCAGCTATAGCTCCTATATATGAGGGAGCAGGTAGGAGAGCGGCCATAGCTCCTATATATGAGGGAGCAGGTACGAGAGCGGCCATAGCTCCTGTATATGAGGGAGAATGTAGGAGCTCCTATATATGAGGGAGCAGGTAGGAGAGTGGCCATACCTTCTATATATGAGGGAGAAGGTAGGAGATCGGCCATAGCTCCGATATATGAGGGAGCAGGAGGTGGGATAGCAGCCATAACTCCAATATATGAGGGAGAAGGTAGGAGAGCGGCCATAGCACTTATATATGAGGGAGAAGGTAGGAGAGCAGCCATAGCTCCTATATATGAGGGAGCAGGTACGAGAGCAGCCATAGCTCCTATATATAAGGGAGAAGGTAGGAGAGCAGCCATAGCTCCTATATATGAGGGAGAAGGTAGGAGAGCGGCCATAGCTCCTATATATGAGGGAGAAGGTAGGAGAGCAGCCATAGCTCCTATATATGAGGGAGAAGGTAGGAGAGCTGCCATAGCTCCTATATATGAGGGAGAAGATAGGAGAGCGGCCATAGCACTTATATATGAGGGAGAAGGTAGGAGAGCAGCCATAGCTCCTATATATGAGGGAGCAGGTACGAGAGCAGCCATAGCTCCTATATATGAGGGAGAAGGTAGGAGAGCTGCCATAGCTCCTATATATGAGGGAGAAGATAGGAGAGCGGCCATAGCACTTATATATGAGGGAGAAGGTAGGAGAGCGGCCATAGCTCCTATATATGAGGGAGAAGGTAGGAGAGCGGCCATAACTCCTATATATGAGGGAGAAGGTAGGAGAGCGGCCATAGCTCCTATATATGAGGGAGAAGGTAGGAGAGCAGCCACAGCTCCTATATATGAGGGAGAAGGTAGGAGAGCAGCCATAGCTTCTATATATGAGGGAGCAGGTACGAGAGCAGCCATAGCTCCTATATATGAGGGAGAAGGTAGGAGAGCAGCCACAGCTGCTATATATGAGGGAGCAGGTAGGAGAGCGGCCATAGCTCCTATATATGAGGGAGAAGGTAGGAGAGCAGCCATAGCTCCTATATATGAGGGAGCAGGTAGGAGAGCGGCCATAGTTCCTGTATATGAGGGAGAAGGTAGGAGAGCCACCATAGCTCCTATATATGAGGGAGAAGGTAGGAGAGCAGCCATATCTCCTGTATATGAGGGAGAAGGTAGAAGAGCGGCCATAGCTCCTATATATGAGGGAGAAGGTAGGAGAGCAGCCAAAGCTCCTGTATATGAGAGCAGGTAGAACAGCAACCATAGCCCCTGTATATGAGGGAGCAGGTAGGAGAGCAGCCATAGCTCCTATATATGAGGGAGAATGTAGGAGAGCGGCCATAGCTCCTATATATGAGGGAGCAGGTAGGAGAGCAGCCATAGCTCCTATATATGAGGGAGCAGGTAGGAGAGCAGCCATAGCTCCTATATATGAGGGAGAAGGTAGGAGAGCTGCCATAGCTCCTATATATGAGGGAGCAGGTAGGAGAGCAGCCATAGCTCCTATATAAGAGGGAGCAGGTATGAGAGCGGTCATAGCTCCTATATATGAGGGAGCAGGTAGGAGAGCAGCCATAGCTCCTATATATGAGGGAGTAGGTAGGAGAGCGGCCATATCTGCTATATATGATGGAGCAGGTAGGAGAGCAGCCATAGCTCCTCTATATGAGGGAGCAGGTAGGAGAGCAGCCATAGCTCCGATATATGAGGGAGAAGGTAGGAGAGCAGCCATAGCTCTTATATACGAGGGAGCAGGTAGGAGAGCGGCCTAGCTCCTATATATGAGGGAGAAGGTAGGAGAGCGGCCATAGCTCCTATATATGAGAGCAGGTAGAACAGCAGCCAAAGCCCCTATATATGAGGGAGCAGGTAGGAGAGCCACCATAGCTCCTATATATGAGGGAGCAGGTAGGAGAGCAGCCATAGCTCCTATATATGAGGGAGAAGGTAGGAGTGCGGCCATAGCTCCTATATATGAGGGAGAAGGTAGGAGAGCAGCCATAGCTCCTATATATGAGGGAGCAGGTAGGAGAGCAGCCATAGCTCCTATATATGAGGGAGAAGGTAGGAGAGCTGCCATAGCTCCTATATATGAGGGAGCAGGTAGGAGAGCAGCCATAGCTCCTATATAAGAGGGAGCAGGTATGAGAGCGGTCATAGCTCCTATATATGAGGGAGCAGGTAGGAGAGCAGCCATAGCTCCTATATATGAGGGAGTAGGTAGGAGAGCGGCCATATCTGCTATATATGATGGAGCAGGTAGGAGAGCAGCCATAGCTCCTCTATATGAGGGAGCAGGTAGGAGAGCAGCCATAGCTCCGATATATGAGGGAGAAGGTAGGAGAGCAGCCATAGCTCTTATATACGAGGGAGCAGGTAGGAGAGCGGCCTAGCTCCTATATATGAGGGAGAAGGTAGGAGAGCAGCCATAGCTCCTATATATGAGAGCAGGTAGAACAGCAGCCAAAGCCCCTATATATGAGGGAGCAGGTAGGAGAGCAGCCATAGCTCCTATATATGAGGGAGCAGGTAGGAGAGCAGCCATAGCTCCTATATATGAGGGAGAAGGTAGGAGTGCGGCCATAGCTCCTATATATGAGGGAGAAGGTAGGATAGCGGCCATAGCTCCTATATATGAGGGAGAAGGTAGGAGAGCAGCCATAGCTCTTATATATGAGGGAGCAGGTAGAAGAGCAGCCATAGCTCCTATATATGAGGGAGCAGGTAGGAGAGCGGCCATAGCTCCTATATATGAGGGAGAAGGTAGGAGAGCGGCCATAGCTCCTATATATGAGGGAGCAGATAGGAGAGCAGCCATAGCTCCTATATATGAGGGAGAAGGTAGGAGAGCGGCCATAGCTCCTATATATGAGGGAGAAGGTAGGAGAGCGGCCATAGCTCCTGTATATGAGGGAGCAGGTAGGAGAGCAGCCATAGCTCTTATATATGAGGGAGCAAGGAGGAGAGCGGCCATAGCTCCTATATATGAGGGAGAAGGTAGGAGAGCAGCCATAGCTCCTATATATGAGGGAGAAGGTAGGAGAGCGGCCATAGATCCTATATATGAGAGAGAAGGTAGGAGAGCAGCCACAGCTCCTATATATGAGGCAGATGGTAGGAGAGCGACCATAGCTCCTATAAATGAGGGAGAAGGTAGGAGAGCAGCCATAGCTCCTATATATGAGGGAGAAGGTAGCAGAGCAGCCATAGCTCCTACATATGAGGGAGCAGGTAGGAGAGCAGCCATAGCTCCTATATATGAGGGAGAAGGTAGGAGAGCAGCCATAGCTCCTATATTCTGCTAATGGCCATACTTAAGGTAATGGCCACAGACTTTAGTCTGTGGCCATTACCTTAAGTATGGCCATTAGCTGAAGTATGAGAAATTTGCATTAATCCTGATTAATATGATGCATGCAGACTGTACCTTACCTGCCACCACCGCACTCTAATCAACATCTGTTTATCCATTCCTCTTACAGGTATGTGACCCAGCTTTCCCATCCCTAATCCCTGCACCTAGTAAGGAACTCTTCATCTCTCCCTCCATTCTCCCCACCCACCTCACCTCCTCCTCAGAGCTATTCCTCAACATACAATCCTTTGTCTCCAAACACAGACAGCCATCTCATGCCCTCTCCTGCTCCCACCTACTAACGCTTTCTCTGCTCCTCCTTACTGCTGGCGACATCTCTCCTAATCCTGGCCCTCCTCACCACATCCCTACAATCACTTCCACCTCCTATTCACGATCTACCCCAAACTCTCGTAACCCTTCTAACCTTATACCTATACGCCCAGCCCCTGCTTTCCCAGTCCCACTATCAGGAGCTCTATGGAACGCTCGCTCTGTCTGCAACAAACTTTCCTACATTCACGACCTCTACATCACTAACAAGCTTTCCTTCCTCGGCATCACTGAAATCTGGCTCACCCCCTCTGACACGGCCTCTCCTGCTGCACTTTCGTACGGCGGATTCCACCTCTCCCATACCCCCCGCCCCACCGGCAAGCACGGTGGAGGAATAGGTTTCCTCCTCTCAGATAACTGCTCCTTCACCCATATCCCACTGCCACCCTCAATTACTCTCCCCTCTTTTGAAGTGCACTGTGTGCGCGTCTACTCCCCCTCCAACCTCCAACTGGCTGTCATCTACCGCCCCCCAGGATCAACCACCACTTTCTTTGACCACTTCACCACTTGGCTACTTAATTTCCTCTCCGTTGACATCTCCACTATCCTCATGGGTGACTTTAACATCCCCATTGACACTTCCCTCTCAGCTGCCTCTAAGCTTCTATCCCTCACTTCCTCCTTCGGTCTAACCCAATGGTCTTCCACACCCACCCACAAAGACGGCCACACGCTGGACCTCATCTTCACCCGCCTCTGTTCCCTATCTAACCTCTCTAACTCACCTCTCCCTCTCTCTGACCACAACCTACTTACATTCTCTACCCTCTCCTCTCCAGGTCAACAATCCCCACTCCACAAACTTGCACACCCTCGTAGAAATCTCAGACACCTTGACCTACACTCACTCTCTGAATCCCTTCTCCCTCTTACAGACATTAGTTCCTTACATGATGCAGATGTTGCTGCCACTTTATACAATACCACAACAGCTGCAGCTCTCGATTCGGTCGCCCCCCTCACACATACCAAAGCTTGCACAAACAACAGACAACCCTGGCACACCAGCCTAACTAAAGAACTGCGACGGGCCTCCAGGGTTTCCGAGCGTAGATGGAAAAAGTCCCACTCCAATGAGCACTTCATTGCATTCAAACAATCCCTCACTACCTTCAAGTCCACACTCACTGCAGCAAAACAAACATACTTCGCATCCCTCATATCCTCCCTGTCTCACAACCCCAAACAACTATTCAACACCTTCAATTCTCTCCTCCGTCCCGCAGTGCCTCCTCCCTCTCCTCTTATTTCAGCCGAAGACGTTGCTTCATTCTTCAAGCAGAAGATTGACACCATCAGACAAAGCTTTTGCCTAAAGCCCCCAAAGCCCCTCCCCACACCTACTCAACCCTCTTCCTCCAAAACCACTTTTTCCAACATTTCTGAAGATCAACTTTCCTCTTTACTCTCCAAATCACTCCTCACGACCTGTAAACTTGACCCAATCCCGTCCCACCTCATCCCAAACCTTACCACTATCTTCATCCCAGCCCTAGCCCACCTCTTCAACCTGTCAATAACAACTGGTGTCTTCCCCTCATGCTTCAAACATGCCTCAATCACACCCATCCTCAAAAAGCCCTCCCTTGACCCATCCTCTCTGACTAGCTATCGCCCCATATCACTTCTCCCCTATGCCTCAAAACTACTGGAACAACACGTCCATTCTGAACTGTCCTCCCACCTCTCCTCCTGCTCCCTCTTCGACCACCTACAATCTGGTTTCCGACCGCACCATTCTACTGAAACTGCCCTGACTAAAGTCACCAACGACCTACTAACTGCGAAATCCAAGCGACACTACTCTGTCCTCCTCCTCCTAGACCTGTCATCTGCCTTCGACACAGTGGACCATTCCCTCTTACTACAAACTCTCTCATCTCTCGGCATCACAGAGAGATGGCCCTATCCTGGATCTCCTCATACCTAACAGACAGGACATTCAGTGTCTCCCACTCACGCAGCACCTCCTCATCTCGCCCCCTATCTGTCGGTGTCCCCTAAGGTACAGTCCTAGGACCTCTGCTCTTCTCCATCTACACCTTAGGCCTGGGGCAGCTCATAGAATCCCATGGCTTTCATTATCACCTCTATGCTGATGACACACAGATCTACCTCTCTGGACCCGATATCACCTCCTTACTAACCAAAATCCCACAATGTCTGTCCGCCATTTCATCCTTCTTCTCTGATAGATTTCTAAAACTTAACATGGACAAAACAGAATTCATCATCTTTCTGCCATCCCATTCACCCCCCCACAACTGACCTACAGTTAGGTCCATATATATTTGGACACAGACAACATTTTTCTAATTTTGGTTCTAGACATTACCACAATGAATTTTAAACAAAACAATTCAGATGCCGTTGAAGTTCAGACTTTCAGCTTTCATTTGAGGGTATCCACATTAAAATTGGATGAAGGGTTTAGGAGTTTCAGCTCCTTAACATGTGCCACCCTGTTTTTAAAGGGACCAAAAGTAATTGGACAATTGACTCCAAGGCTATTTCATGGACAGGTGTGGGCAATCCCTTCATTATGTCATTCGCAATTAAGCAGATAAAAGGCCTGGAGTTGATTTGAGATGTGGTGCTTGCATTTGGAAGGTTTTGCTGCGAAGTAAACATTCGGTCAAAGGACCTCTCCATGCAGGTGAAACAAGCCATCCTTAAGCTGCAAAAACAGAAAAAACCCATCCGAGAAATTGCTACAATATTAGGAGTGGCAAAATCTACAGTTTGGTACATCCTGAGAAAGAAAGAAAGCACTGGTGAACTCATCAATGCAAAAAGACCTGGGCGCCCACGGAAGACAACAGTGGTGGATGATCGCAGAATAATCTCCATGGTGAAGAGAAACCCCTTCAGAACAGCCAACCAAGTGACCACCACTCTCCAGGAGGTAGGCGTATCAATATCCAAATCTACCATAAAGAGAAGACTGCATGAAAGTAACTACAGAGGGTTCACTGCACAGTGCAAGCCACTCATAAGCATCAAGAATAAAAAGACTAGACTGGACTTTGCTAAAAAACATCTAAAAAAGCCAGCACAGTTCTGGAAGAACATTCTATGGACAGATGAAATCAAGATCAACCTCTACCAGAATGATGCAAAGAGAAAAGTATGGCTAAGGCGTGGTACAGCTCATGATCCAAAGCATACCACATCATCTGTAAAACACGGTGGAGGCAGTGTGATGGCTTGGGCATGCATGGCTGCCAGTGGCACTGAGTCACAAGTGTTTATTGATGATGTGGCACAGGACAGAAGCAGCCGAATGAATTCTGATGTATTCAGAGCCATACTGTGTGCTCAGATCCAGCCAAATGCAGCCAAACTGATTGGTCGTCGTTTCATACTACAGATGGACAATGACCCAAAACATAAAGCCAAAGCAACCCAGGAGTTTATTAAAGCAAAGAAGTGGAATATTCTTGAATGATCAAGTCAGTCACCTGATCTCAACCCAATTGAGCAGCATTTCACTTGTTAAAGACTAAACTTCAGACAGAAAGGCCCACAAACAAACAGTAACTGAAAACCACCACAGTGAAGGCCTGGCAGAGCATCAAAAAGGAGGAAACACAGCATCTGGTGATGTCCATGAGTTCAAGTCTTCCGGCAGTCATTGCCAACAAAGGGTTTTCAACCAAGTACTAGAAATGAACATTTTATTTACAATTATTTAATCTTTCCAATTACTTTTGGTCCCTTTAAAAACAGGGTGGCACATGTTAAGGAGCTGAAACTCCTAAACCTTTCATCAAATTTTAATGTGGATACCCTCAAATGAAAGCTGAAAGTTTGAACTTCAAGTGCATCTGAATTGTTTTGTTTAAAATTCATTGTTGTAATGTCTAGAACCAAAATTAGAAAAATGTTGTCTGTGTCCAAATATATATGGACCTAACTGTATCTATCAATGTCAATGGCTGTCCACTCTCCCTAGTCCCCCAAGCTCGCTGCCTTGGAGTAACCCTGGACTCTGAACTCTCCTTCAAACCACATATCCAAGCCCTTTCCACTTCCTGCCGACTCCAACTCAAAAATATCTCCCGGATGCTCACATTCCTCAACCATGAATCTGAAAAAACACTAGTGCATGCCCTCATCATCTCCCGACTCGACTACTGCAACCTCCTGCTCTGTGGCCTCCCTTCTACCACTCTTGCACCCCTCCAATCTATCCTAAACTCTGCTGCCCAACTAATCCACCTGTCTCCCCGCTATTCCCCGGCCTCTCCTCTATGTCAATCTCTTCACTGGCTCCCCATTGCTCAGAGACTCCAGTTCAAAACCCTAACCATGGCATACAAAGCCATTCACAACCTGTCTCCTCCATATATCTCTGACCTAGTCTCCCGTTACATACCCGCACGCAACCTCCGATCCTCACAAGATCTCCTTCTCTACTCCCCTCTTATCTCCTCCTCCCACAATCGCATACAAGATTTCTCCCGTGCTTCCCCCCTACTCTGGAACTCTCTACCCCAACACATCAGACTCTCGTCGACCGTGGAAACCCTCAAAAGGAGCCTGAAGACCCACCTCTTCTGACAAGCCTACAACCTGCAGTAACCACCGCTGCATGACCAGCTCTACCCTCACCTAATGTATCCTCACCCGTCCCTAATAGATTGTGAGCCCTCGCGGGCAGGGTCCTCGCTCCTCCTGTACCAGTCGCTGTCACATTGTGTTCAAGAATATTGTACTTGTTTTTGCTATGAATACCCCTTTTCACATGTAAAGCGCCATGGAATAAATGGCGCTATAGCAATAAATAATAATAAGAAGAAGGAGCAGATAGGAGAATGGCCATAGCTCCTATATGAGGGAGCAGGTAGGATAGCGGCCATAGCTCCTACATATGAGGGAGAAGGTAGGAGAGCAGCCATAGCTCCTACATATGAGGGATAAGGTAGGAGAGCAGCCATAGCTCCTATATATGAGGGAGAAGGCAGGAGAGTGACCATAGGTCCTTTATACAAGGGAGCAGATAGGAGAGCGACCATAGCTCCTATATATGAGGCAGTAGGTAGGGGAGCGGCCATAGCTCCTATATATGAGGGAGCAGGTAGGAGAGCGACCATAGCTCCTATATATGAGGGAGCAGGTAGGAGAGCAGCCATAGCTCCTGTATATGAGGGAGAAGGTAGGAGAGCGACCATAGCTCCTATATATGAGGCAGTAGGTAGGGGAGCGGCCATAGCTCCTATATATGAGGGAGCAGGTAGGAGAGCGACCATAGCTCCTATATATGAGGGAGCAGGTAGGAGAGCAGCCATAGCTCCTATATATGAGGGAGAAGGTAGGAGAGCGGCCATATCTGCTATATATGAGGGAGCAGGTAGGAGAGCAGCCATAGCTCCTATATATGAGGGAGCAGGTAGGAGAGCGGCCATAGCTCCTATATATGAGGCAGTAGGTAGGAGAGCGGCCATAGCTCCTATATATGAGGGAGCAGGTAGGAGAGCGGCCATAGCTCCTGTATATGAGGCAGTAGGTAGGGGAGCGGCCATAGCTCCTATATATGAGGGAGCAGGTAGGAGAGCGGCCATAGCTCCTATATATGAGGCAGTAGGTAGGGGAGCGGCCATAGCTCCTATATATGAGGGAGCAGGTAGGAGAGCGGCCATACCTCCTATAAATGAGGGAGCAGTTAGGGTTCTTATTTGATCATACCTGATCTGAGGTGTCCGAGGTATTCTTTAAATAGAAAAGAACTGTCTATGCTACCCTAAAGGTCAACATCTAACCCCTTACAATGACTCAGAAGCTAGCCGCACCAGAGATGCCTATGCAGAGTCAGCTGTTTCGTTGACGTTGCTCCAAGTGAGTGGAGAGTTAATTTCTGGATGGACATGAGGGCATAATCTTCACATCTGACATAACAGTCCTCATGGACATTATAAGCAGATTACAGACCTGAAGCCTCGGATTTATATCACCAGCAATCATTTAGAGACGAGAATATGGGTCGGTACAGGTCTAACACATACCTGCTTTATGGTGCAATGTCTGTTACATAAAGAAGATCATCCAGATGTCAAATCGAGGGCGTCTTCATCAGGGGGATTCTTAAAGGTTCAAATGGTTTTCCATAAAATTTCATTGATGGGTTAAGAGACTTGGGATTCATCAGACAGAATCAGGTTATAGTGGCCTGTCCACAGACTGATATATCCAGAGGAAATCTGATAACACTACCGAAGAAATGTCACAGCCACTGACCTGATGTTTCTGTAGACATGTGGGTGATATGAGGGTGTATAAGTATACAGTGATGAGCATATACCTATGACATGGGGATGATAGGAGAAGAATATACGAGTATACGATGTTCCTTATATGTCTATAGTATTCATATGCCTTTGTGTTTGTTTTGTATAAGGTGAATATATGTAGGAATAAATTTATGGATGTATAGAATGTACTGTCTGTATAGGACATGAAGATGGGCATAAGAATATGGTGGGTTAGTCTATCTGTCATTATTTATAGCTATGATGAATTGATGATAACAATTAGTTCTGGATTCTCATCTGGGATACTCTTATTCTTATGACTCAGATTTGCTATAATTATAGATTTGTTCCTGTGAAGGTCTCCAGGGTTTCGGCACCTCTCCGTCAGCAGAAGCTGATGATAATGAAGGGTTTGATGATTACAGGGTCAGATAATGACGGCTTCTCAGGGTGTAATCTGAGGATTGTGATGGGATCTGTTTAGTGAGGCATCTATGGATCTGGGGAATAGTATGGTACAATGATAATATCTAATCTTGTATTTGACCATTGTGCTATGCCATATTAAAGCCCACATATGTCCATGAATAAAGAGGGCAGTAGACAAATCGTAGTAGGCGTAATTATATTTCTAAAAACGAAAAAAAGACTTTGTAATAGTGCAATTTAATAAAGATCATCACACTTAATGATCATACTATGGCTAATGAATACCATGTATGCTTGAGCAAGAGTAAACAGAACAAGGGCGTCTGGGCTAACGTTTTTCCACAAATTTGATGGAGGAAGGTTGATAGTTGATTACTTGCTCCTTACTGGCCTGTATTGACTTTAAAACATGGCCATAAATGTTCAATGCCATTGGGGAAGGAACAATGTTCTTTCCGAGAACATGCTTTGAAAAAAAGATCTTCATGAGTGACACATATCTGTTTAGGGACTTAATACATAGTCCCAAATTCCCAGGTTCCCGATGCGTTAAAAGATATTTTGGACTGCCGATGGTTGATACTATCCAGGTCATGATTGATTTCTTCATAAAGGTAAAATCGTGATAAAAAATATGACAACGATATCTAATGACTGGGACCTCCAGGGGCAAAGATATACTGACCATTGGGGATTTCATAAAATCCTGAAGGGCTGAGCACATTACACAATCAGCCCCATATGAGCTCATCAAGGGGAGAAATTTGAAAGTAGCATTGAGCAGTATTTTGGTTTGGGTCTTTGTTCATTCTGGAACTCTTAAGTTCACTGTGAGAGTATTCCATTTTCCCAATCGGAGTGCTTCCCTCCACAAAGATAAGAAATATTCCTGCAACATCAGGCTTGGTAATTCTCTTTCATTATTCCTTTTTATTTTATATAATTATTAGTGATGAGTGAGCACTAAAATGCTCGGGTACTCGTTGTTTGGGTCGAGCAAATTAGAATGATCGAGTGCTCGGTCCGAGTAAAGAGCCCTATGTAAGTCTATGGGAAACTCGAGCATTTTTCTGGCAGCTCCCCCCTGCGGTCTGCAGAGGGCCTAAAAATTGCCTAAATCGATTGGAACAGTCCTCAAATGACATGAGAACAGCATGGGGAAGACCCCTGGAAGGATTTCTGACTCCCAGGTCACTGCTGTCAACAACATTGTCAGAGTATTACGCCACTTTTACGGACTCACAATAAAACATACAAAAACAAAACCATAATGGATTTTCCTGGGAACTATTTAAAGGAACATCCTTTCCAGGGTAATGACTTGTATATAAGGCAAAATAAATAACCAAAAACAAAAAGACTCCTCCACACCTTGGGCTATGTTCACACGTGGCGTTTTTGATGCATTTTTGCACTTTCGCATTGCTTTCAACCAAGACAAATGCTTTCACTAGGAAATGTCATTTGAACATTTTACAACCTTATCTGCCCATGTGGTGTGTGAGACATCATCAGACACATCGTGTTTCATTTAAGAAGGAGGGATTGTGAAACTTACAAACACTATTTTTGCAGCCTTACTATTCTTAAAGGGCCAGCAGTCATCCCTAGCTATTGTTAGAGAGCCATCAGCCTGCTATGCTTTGTTGTTCCCATTATTAATGAGTGGGTCTCCTATACTATTATTGAGTATGCAGAGACTGCAAGGGCTGCCAAAAATTTGGACGTAACCCAATACCCCTTTGAAGAGACATAGAGGAGTGTCTCAATAAAAACAATATTCCCAATATAAAGGAGCGGGTCTCCTATAGTGGTAATACCCATGCTGTGACTGCAAGGGCTGCCAAAATTTGGGAAAAACCCCACTAACAATTTAAAGACACATAGAGCGGGGCCACAGTAATGACATATTCCCATTAGAAAGGAGCAGGTCTGCTATACAGTTATAGGGTATGCAGTGAGTCCAACGGCTGACAAAATTTAGGAAAAACCCCACTAACAATTTAAAGACACATGAAGCTGGGCTACAGTAACGAGTACGACATGTTCCCATTAAAAAGGAGTGGGTCTAATATACTGTTTGCCTATGGAGTGAATGCAATGCCTGCCAAAAATTTGGAGAAACTCCAATGTCCCTTGCAAGAAACCTAGAGGTCGGAGGGCCTCCTAAAAACAATGTTCAAATTATTAGGAAGTGGGTCTCACATACTGTTAGCCTATGCTGTGAATGCAATTGCTGCAAAAAATTTGGACGAACTCCAATGCCCCTTGCAAGAGATGTAGATATGGTGATATGGTATATATGGTGGTGATATGGAGGAGGATGTGGAGGATGATGATGAGGAGAAGGAAGAGGACAAGAGCAAAAACACAAAATTAGGAAACGTATATCCATGTCTGGGTGTGAAGACAGACGTGCATGGGAATAGAGTTTGACCTCCCCAAAAAAATCCACTATATTTGAGTTTATGTTACTCTGCTATCCTTCAGTGGTGTTGAGAAGTCTAGCCCAATCCAGCCCTTGTTCATTTTTATAAGAGTCAGCCTGTCAGCATTTTCAGTTGACAGGCGGATGCGCTTATCAGTTATAATTCCACCAGCAGCACTAAAAACCCGCTATGACAAAACACTAGCGGCAGGGCAGGCCAGGACCTCCAAGGCATAGAGGTCCAGTTCATGCCACATGTCCAGCTTGGATTCCCAATAATTATAAGGCACAGAGGAATCATAGAGGACGTTGGTATGGTCAACAAGGTACTCCCTCCCCATCTTCCAAAACGTTTCCCTCCTTGGGAGAGTACCCTGCACCTCAGGGACTGTGCGATGGGAGGGTCTGAGAAAACTGTCCCAGAACTTTCACAGTGTTCCCCTGTCTCTGCTGGATTGCATTTGTGTCTCTGTTGCCTGTAATCCTTGGTTGTCCAACAAACTGTGACCTCTGCCGCCAGCGTTTTCAGATGGGAGCTTTTTCAATAATTCCGCAACAAGGGCCTTCTCGTATGGCCATATTTTATTAGGCCTGTCCTGCGCGGTAACAAGAGACAGAAATTTCTCCTTGTAACATGAGTCTAGAAGTGTCACCAACCAGAAATAACTGACACCCAAAATTTGGACAACGTGAGGATCACGGGAAAGGCAAAGTAACATAAACTCAGCCATGTGTGCCAGATTGCAAAGAGGCAAGACTTCCATGTCCTCACCAAGAGGACGACTGACCATGCTCTCCTCCTCATCCTCCTCTTCTTCCTCCTCCTCCCTGTCCTCAAGCCATCCACGCTGAACAGACGGTATGACAGTTGTGCAGGTAGTACCGTCTATAGCGCAGGAAACTAGCTCCTGTTCTTCCTCCTCCTCCTCTTCCTCATTGTCACCCAATCCACGTTGCAATGAGATGAGGCTGGGCTATGTGGAATCACCCTGTGTGGTTCCATGCTCCATCTTATCGTGCTCTGCCTGCAATGCAACCTCTTTAATTGTGAGCAGAGAGAGTTTCAGAAGACAGAGAAGCAGGATGGTGATGATAATTATGGCAGCATCGCTGCTCACCATCTTGGTGGAGTCCTCAAAGTTTTGGAGGATGGTACATATATCTGACATCCATGTCCACTACTGAGGTCTTATGTGTGGAGTCTGAACTGAATACCGACGGCCTTGTTGATGCTGGTAGTCAACAACTGCCCTCTTCTACTCACAAATCCTTCCCAACATCTGCAATGTAGAGTTTCAATGCGTGGGGACATCGCAGATCAGTCAGTGAGATGAAAGCTTCAAATGCTGATGAAGCACAGCAAGGGCGGCAGAAGCTGTAGCTGACTTTCTAAAATGGGCTCACAGGCAGTGTACTTTGACAAGCAGATCCGCCACCAGGTTACAGCCATTGTCATACACAACCATGCCTGGCTGTAGGGTCAGCGGTGTCAGCCACAGATCTGTCTGCTCTTTCAGAGCTGTCCACAACTCTTCAGCATTGTGCGGTTTGTCACCCAAGCATTTTAGCTTCAGCACAGCCTGTTGCCGCTTGGCCGAGGTAGTGCTGCAGTGCTTCCAGCTTGCAACTGATGTGGTCATTTTGGAGATGGAGGCTGAAGAGGAGGAGGTGCAGGAGCTTTAGAATGTGAGGGCAACCCTAATTCACCCAGGGCCTGCAATTCTCTGCATCGGGAGGATGTGTTCTGTCCCAAGGTCGGACTCGGTCCCGACTTTCACTATGTTAACCCAGTGAGCCGTCTGCAAGATGTACTGTCCCTGCCCACAAGCACTTGTCCACGTGTCTGTGGTTAGGTGGACTTTCCCAGTAACTGCATTGTTGAGGGCACGGCTAATGTTGTGGGACACGTGCTCGTGTAATGCGGGGACAGCACAACGGGAGAAATAGTGGTGGCTAGGGACCGAGTACTGAGAGATGGCCACCGCCATCAGGTTGCGGGAAGCTTTCGTCTCCATGAGCCTAAAAGGCAACATTTAGAGCGCAAGCATTCGCAAAATGTGTGAATTTAGTAGTGTGGCCTGTGGGGCGTTGTCTGCGTATTTGCACTTGTGTTCCGAGGACTGGGATAGGGACAACTGAACGCTGAGCTGGGACAAGGACGTGGACGTGCTTGCTGATGGTGCTGGTTGAGAGTGTGGAACGACACGTGCAGGTTGGGAGGCATCTTGGCATGCACCATGGACAGGGGATTGGCGTGCACGCACAACAGCGGAAGATGCAGTGGTGTCACCCGCAGACACTGTTTCTGGACCCTGGGGTTCAGCCCACTTAGTTGAGTGCTTTGCTGCCAGTGGCCTGATCATGTTGGTGGTGGTCAGGCTGCTAGTTTTGCTACCCCTGCTGATGCTGGCCTGGCAGGTGGTGCAAATGGCCTTTTTGGGATTATAGGCAGAGTCTTTAAAAAACAACCAGACTCGGGAAGACCTAACAGTTGTACTAACAACTTCCGTCTTGTTGGCGTTATGAGTTACGCTTTCCCGCCTTGTATCTGTGGCCACAGCACTGCTTCTTCCTGCCTGTTGTGGTGCTATGCCTCCCTCCCCTTGTGTGATGCTGTTCTCGCTCTGTATGTCCCCCTGCCAGGTTCGGTCAGTTACTTTATCATCCACCATCTCATCTTCCACTTCTGCACCCTGGTCTTCCTCCTGACTTTCTGGCAATTGTGACTCATCATCATCAACATCCACCACTTGCGACAGTAATTGTACTTTCCCCCCATTGCCTTCATGTGACCCTGGCTGCTCCAATATTTGGACATCGCTACACGCGTTCTCCTCTTGACTTACTTGAAGCTGGCTGGGCGAGAGGCCCGAATCTACAAATAGAAAAGTGACCAGCTCATCTAAGTGTCCAAGAGTGGGATCAGTTGTCTCCGGGCAGTCGGCATGGTGGGAGGAAGGAGGATCAGGGTGAGGAATATGTGGTACAGACTCACAGCTACTGAGACTTGACCCTGTGGAAGACAGGGTGGAGGTGGTGGTGGCAAAGTGACTGGAAGCATTATCAGCTATCCAACCAACAACTTTTTGACACTGCTCTGGGTTCAATAGTGGTGTGCTGCGGTCCCCTAGAAAATGGGATAGGAAGGTCGAGCGACAAGATGTGGGTGTTTGTTATGGCACAATTTCAGCTTGTCCTCGGTCTCGGCCTTTGCATGCACCATCACACCCAGTTCCTCGTTCCTTGCCACGTACCTTGCCCATTTTTACTGGAGGACAATATTTTCCATGTTCACGAGAAACGGCTGATTTTGAAATGCAGTTATATGTGATACGTCTGACAGAGAACCACAATTTTAAATAGCAAGCCTGTAATTTACTAATATTATTCTACACAGAGACCTAGTGTGAATAGCTTCACCGACACACTGCAACAGAATGGAAAAGAAGGCCAATATTTTCCACGTTCGGTTCAAATTTCTGGATTTTTATCGCTGTAACAGGGAACAGATCTGGCTGTATTCTGCAGTGCTAACAAGTAAATGGAACAGAGAAATGGTGTTCTCTTGATTGCTTTTTAAGCAAATAACCAGGATTAAGATAAAAAATAAATTTGCCCTTGCCCCTGATATCTGGCGCTATGTCTACAAATATCTATAATTATTACAGCAGCAGCAGACAGGACGTTCAATGGACCCTCTTGCGCTATATGCACTGCAGTCAGCCACATACACTGCCTGCCTAACTCCTGCTATCCTGCTAGGATACATCCCACTTCCTGGAATGTCTCAAAAGTGTTGGACTAATTCCTCCTTAATGTTTACTTGTAACACTGGATGTTAATAATTTATACACCAGTATTAATCATGAGAAGGGAATCTCCGCAATCAAACTTTTTTTGGAAAATACCAATTTTTCCCCTTCCCAACAGGAGTTTTGTTCATTCTGACAAAAAAACCTTGAGGATCAATATTACGTCCAGAAAACCGGCACAGCGATGGGCTCAAATATGGCACCCCCATCTGCTAATATCTTTATGGCGCATTTTGAGTATCTGTATATATATAGCAATGCACTTTTCCAGAGATATGCAATATCATGGAAAAGGTATATAGATGATGTATTTCTTACTTGGAAGGGAGACGAGTCATCACTTACCACCTTTGTCCAAGAGATTAATAATTGCACATCTGAAATCACTTTCACTATGCATTGCAGTGAAACGATGATTAGTTTCTTGGACACAAATGTCATCAAAGATAAGACCGGTTTTCTCTCTACTGACTTATATGTCAAACCTACAGACCAAAATAGCTTACTGCATTACACCAGTAGTCACCCCAGGCATAATAAGAAATCCTTACCTTATTCTCAACTTTGCCGAATCGGTCGGATTGTCAGTGAGTGGCCCATCCGTAATACAAGATTGGAGGAAATGAGGAACAAATTTAGGAAACTGGGAAATCCAGAACATTTACTTCAAAATACGTGGCCCTTGTCCTCAATTGGTTCCCAGAAACCACCTAGGATCTCTTTTGTTAATACTCATCATCCTTTAATGAGTCTCGTTCATCAGGCTATTAAAAAACATTGGTCTTTATTGAGATATTCTTATCCGGATGTTCCTGAATTTTTGACATTTTCTCTTATTTGCCATAAAAGATCCTCAAACAGAGGGTCTCCGCTCTGCATGTTTGGCGCTCTTTACAGAGCCAATGAACATGCAGGGATTGCCAGCCAGTCACTGTAATGCCGCAGTCATGTTGCTTGTGGGCATTACAGTGATTGGCTGGCCCCAAAGCGTCACCTCGAGTATTTAAAACCGGGCGCCGCCATCTTGGACACAGTCGCTCCGGATCAGACAGTGTAGGGTCAGTGCTGCTGAGTTAGGGAGAGATTTATACTGCGAAATAGGTAGTGTAGGGTCTCTAAAGCCTGCCAGATCAAACAAACAGTCCTTCTCAGGACTAATATCCATCCCAGTTATCAGGCAGGCAGGCAGGCTGTATAGGAGACGTAGTGGTTATACCAGCAAATACTGCATTACAGTCCTGTGTGCTACCGCTGCTCAAATTGCTAGACTTAGCCCCAGGTCTCAGGGGCCAGGAAAAATCCTTTTTTTTCAGCTAAATCCTCTTTTCTTTTTATTTTTCCTCAGTCAGGCTGTACAAATACCCATCTTATTAACCTTTTGGTATTCCCCCCCCCCCCCAAAAAAAAAAAAATTGAGTGTGTCTGTGAGTGTTTAGACACAAATATATCTGTTTAAAAGAGTCTGGTGTAGGCCACATAACTAGAACTGTGGTTTTCCTCTTCCACGGTTCAAATCTCCTTTTTATTACCCTTTTGTCATTGATAGTGCAAGTGTAAGTTATTTTACTTCATTTACAATGGGCAAGGCGCGTGGCAAGGGACGTGGAACTGGACGTTCTGGTGATGGTGCGTGCAGAGGATGGGGCCGTGGCCAAGGTGAAAATGTGCTACAACCAACAGCCACATCTTCTCGCTCCCAGTTCTTGACCGAATTACTAGGCAAGCACACAACAGCACCACTATTGCGAACTGATCAGTGTGAACAAGTTAGTAATTGGATAGCAGATAATACTTCCAGTCACCTGGGCACCACCACCTCCGGTCTGTCTTCCACATGGTCAAGTGTTAGTAGCCGTGAGTCTCGACTGCATACTCCTCCTCTCCCTGATGCTCCTTCCTCCCACCATGCTGAGTGTCGTCAGACAGCAATTAATCCCACAGTTGGACACTCTGAAGAGCTGTTCACTGGTCCATTTCCATATTTGGGCCCCTCGCCTGCTCCACTTGAAGTGGTGGAAGAAGAGATCCCATGTAGCGATGGCCAAATATTTGTACAGCCATGGCCACAGGAAGGTGACGCTGGCAATTTGTCACAAGAGGTGGACGATGACAAGACACAATTGCCACGAAGTGAGGAGGAGAACCGTGGTGCGGAAGTGGAAGAGGAGGAGGTGGTGGATGATCTAGTAACTGACCCAATGTGGCAGGAGGACATGCAGAGCGAGGCCAGCAGCACACAGGGGGAGGGAGGCAGAGTACCCCAACAGGCAGGAAGAAGCAGTGTGGTGGCTGCAGACAGAAGGCGGGCAACTGTTCCCCATAACACCAACATGAGGGACATTGCCAATACAACCGGTAGGTCTTCCAGAGTCTGGAATTTTTTTAAAGACTCTGCTGATAACCCCAAAAAGGCCATTTGTACCACCTGCCAGGCCAGCATCAGCAGGGGTAACAAAACTACCAGCTTGACCACCACCAGCATGATCAGGCACATGTCAGCAAAGCACCCGACTTTGTGGGGCGAACCCCAGGGTCCACGAGCAGTGTCAGCGGGTGTCACTACTGCTTCTTCCGCTGTTGTGCGTGTAAGAGAACCCCCTGTTGTGTGTGCAAGACAATCCCCTGTCCATACTGCATGCAAACATGCCCCCTCCTTTCAGTCTTCACTTGTTATGGCAGTTTCTCAAGAAACAGCATCAACGTCCATGTTCACGTGCCAACGTAGCGTTCAATTGTCCATATCCCAGACATTTGAATGAAAGTGCAAATTCGCAGCCTCCGCCCCACAGGCCACAGTCCTAAATTCGCACATTTCATGACTGCTTGCATTGGAAATGCTGCCCTTTAGGCTGGTGGAGACGGAATCCTTCCGCAACCTTATGGCGGTGGCCGTCCCTCGATACTCGGTCCCCAGCCGACACTATTTTGCCTGGTGTGCCACCCCGTACTACACAAGCACGTGTCCCAAAACATCTGCCGTGCCCTCAACAATGCAGTTACTGGGAGAGTCCACCTGACAACGGACATGTGGACAAGTGCTTTTGGCCAGGGACGGTACATCTCCCTGACGGCACACTGGGTAAACATAGTGGAAACCAGGACCCAGTCAGACCTTGGGACGGAACACGTCCTCCCCACACCAAGGATTGCGGGCCCTATGTCAGTCAGAGTTACCCCCACAGTGTATAGCTCCTGCGCATAATCCTCCTCCTCATGTTCAGCCTCCATCTCAGATATCACAACATCAGTTACAAGCTGGAAGCACTGCAGTACTGCCTCAGCCAAGCGGCAACAGGCTGTGCTGAAACTCTTAAGCTTAGGTGATAAACCTCACACTGCTTGTGAGTTGTGGACAGCTGTGAAAGAGCCTGCAGATCTGTGGCTGAGACCGCTGATCCAGGCATGGTAGTGTGTGACAATGGCCATAACCTGGTGGCGGCTCTGAGGCGAGGCAAGATCACACACGTACCATGCCTGGCTCATGTGCTTAACCTCGTGGTTCAGAGGTTTCTTAAATCGTACCCCAAGTTGCCAGATCTGCTCGTCAAAGTACGCCGCCTGTCAGCTCATTTTCGGAAGTCGGCTACAGCTTCCGCCGCCCTTGCTGTTTTGCAGCAGCATTTGCAGCTTCCGGCACACTGACTGGTGTGTGATGTCCCCACATGTTGGAACTCTACCCTCCACATGTTGCAAAGGATTTGTGAGCAGAAGAGAGCAGTTGTGGAGAACCAGCTGCAACAAGGCCGTCGATATTCTGGTCAGACTCCACACATAAGACCTCAGGAGTGGACCTGGAGGTCTGACATATGTACCATCCTGACAAACTTTGAGGAGTCCACCAAGATGGTGAGTGGCCATTACGCCATCATTAGCATCAGCATCCCACTTGTCTGTCTTTTGCAACGCTCTCTGCAGAGAATTAAAGAGGATGAATTGCATCCAGAGTATGATGAGATGGATCAAGAAGCCGTAGCGGGCGATTACACACATCGAAACGTGCATTGGGGGACAATGAGGGAGAGGAGGAGGAGGTGGAGGAGGAATAAGAGGAGCTGGTATCATGCGCTGTAGACGGTAGTACCTGTACAACTGTCATACCGTCGGGTCAGCGTGGGTGGCCTGAGGACAGGGGGGAGGAGGAGGAGGAGAGCATAGTCAGTCGTCATCTTGGTGAGGACACGGAAGTCTTGCCCGTTACCAGTCTGGCACGCATGGCTGACTTTATGTTGCGCTGCCTTAACCGTGACCCTCACGTTGTCAAAATGTTGGGTGACAGTCATTACTGGTTGGTGACACTTTTAGACCCCCGCTACAAGGAGAACTTTCACTCTCTTATTCCTGAGGTGGAGAGGTCTACAAAAATGGGGCAGTACCAGAAGGCCCTTGCTGCAGAACTGTTAAAAAAATTCCCATCTGAACACGCTAGCGGCAGAGGTCACAGTTCGTTGCCCAACCAAGGCGTACATGCGAGAGAGACGCAACTCCAATCCAGCAGAGGCAGGGGAACACTGTCAACGTTCTGGGACAGTTTTCTGAGACCCGCCCAGCTTACAGGCCCTGAGGCGCGGGGTACTCTCACAAGGAGTGGAAAGTTTCAAAAGATGGAGAGGGAATACCTTGCCGACCGTACCAGCATCCTCCGTGATTCCTCTGTGCCTTTTAATTATTGGGTATCCAAGCTGGACACTTGGAATGAACTCGCTCTGTACGCCTTGGAGGTCCTGGCCTGCCCTGCCGCTAGCGTGTTATCGGAGCGTGTTTATAGTGCAGCTGGGGGAATTATAAATGATAAGCGCACTCGCCTGTCAACTGACAATGCTGACAAGCTGACCCTTATCAAAATGAGCAAGGGCTGGTTTGGGCCAGACTTCTCATCACCACCAAATGACAGCAAAGTAACATAAAGTCAAATCCACTGTGTTATTTCGGGAGGTGTATTCCCATGCACCGCTTCACACCCACACATGGGTATACGCTTCCTCATTTCAGCTGTTTTTTGTTATTCTCCTTATCCTCAGCCTCCACCACCACTATACCACCAGGGTGACCGTGGTCCGTGTTGCCAGCATTGCAAGTTCCTTCGTCCTGATTTTTGGCAGCTTTTGCTTGGAAGGCATAAGCAAAGACTATGGGAGATGTACTCCCCAATAATGGGAATAATGTTTTTAATATGCTGTACTGCATGGGTCTTGTAAGGGGCATTAAAACCGTCTTGTTAAGCTACTGTGACCTCCATGTCTCTTCCAAGGGGCATTAAACCCGTATTGTTAAACCACTCTGAACTCCACGTCTCTTCCAAGGGGCATTAAAATCGTCTTGTTAAGCTACTGTGACCTCCACGTCTCTTCCAAGGGGCATTAAACCCGTATTGTTAAACCACTCTGACCTCCACGTCTCTTCCAAGGGGCAATAAAACCATCTTGTTAAACCACTCTGACCTCCACGTCTCTTCCAAGGGGCATTAAAACCGTCTTGTTAAGCTACTGTGACCTCCACGTCTCTTCCAAGGGGCATTAAAACCGTCTAGTTAAACCACTCTGACCTCCACGTCTCTTCCAAGGGGCATTAAAACAGTCTTGTTAAACCACTCTGAAATCCATGACTCTTCCAAGGGGCATTAAAACAGTCTTGATAAACCACTCTGACCTCCACGTCTCTTCCAAGGGGCATTAAAACCGTCTTGTTAAACGACTCTGAACTCCACGTCTCTTCCAAGGGGCATTAAAACCGTCTTGTTAAACCACTCAGAACTCCACGTCTCTTCCAAGGGGCATTAAAACTGTCTTGTTAAGCTACTGTGACCTCTACGTCTCCTCCAAGGGGCATTAAAATCGTCTTTTTAAAACACTCTGACATCCACGTCTCTTCCAAGGGGCATTAAAACCATCTTGTTAAGCTACTGGGACCTCCACGTCTCTTCCAAGGGGTATTAAAACCATCTTGTTAAACCACTCTGACCTCCACATCTCTTCCAAGGGGCATTAAAACAGTCTTGTTAAACCACTCTGAAATCCATGACTCTTCCAAGGGGCATTAAAACAGTCTTGATAAACCACTCTGACCTCCACGTCTCTTCCAAGGGGCATTAAAACCGTCTTGTTAAACGACTCTGAACTCCACGTCTCTTGCAAGGGGCATTAAAACCGTCTTGTTAAACCACTCTGAACTCCACGTCTCTTCCAAGGGGCATTAAAACTGTCTTGTTAAGCTACTGTGACCTCTACGTCTCCTCCAAGGGGCATTAAAATCGTCTTGTTAAAACACTCTGACCTCCACGTCTCTTCCAAGGGGCATTAAAACTGTCTTGTTAAATCACTCTGATCTCCATGTCTCTTCCAAGGGGTATTAAAACCGTCTTGTTAAGCTACTGTGACCTCCACGTCTCCTCCAAGGGGCATTAAAGCCAGATAGTTAAACCACTCTGACCTCCATTAAAACCGTCTTGTTAAGCTACTGCGACCTCCACCACTTTTCCGAGGGGCATTAAAACCATCTTGTTAAGCTACTGTGACCTCCACGTCTTTTCAAAGGGGCATTAAAACTATCTTGTTACACCACTCTGACCTCCACATCTCTTCCAAGGGGCATTAAAACCATCTTGTTAAACCACTCTGAACTCCACAGCTCTTCCAAGGAGAATTGAAATTTTGTTTTTAATTACCTCTAACCTCCACGACTCTTCCAACAGGCATTGCATTTCCTCCCAATTTTAGTCAGCTTTTGCTTTTCAATGCATAGGCAAACACTAAGGGAGACCCACTCCCCAATAATGGGTAGAAGGTTTTTAGTACGTTGTAATCCACGTCTGTTTTAAGGGGCATTGCAGTTCCTCATAATTTTTGGAAAGTCTTCCATTCACTGCTTAGGCCAACATTGTACAGGAGACCCAGTTGCTATAAATGGAAAAAACGGTTTAGTTAAGGCCCTCTGACCTCCATGTCACTTCCAAGGGGTATTGGAGCGCCTCAAAAATGCTCGAGTCTCCCACAGACTAACATTGGGCTCGTTGCTCGGGTCGAGCACCCGAGTATCAAGGTGAGCTCGGCCCGAGCTTCGAGCACCCTAGCATTTTAGTGCTCGCTCAACACTATTTTTTAGAGCCGACATTGGGTCTCGGGCAGAGTTTATCCCCAAACCTTCCTGGCAACTCGTAAGAAAGGTACATTTCCCTGTCTCCATTGTCCCCAATGCTCTAACATTACCAAGGGCAAATATTTCACACATCTGAGATCTGGAAACAAATTCAGGATCAATGGTTTTCACACTTGTGATTCTACATTTGTGGTTTATTTGATTAAATGTCCGCGCGGTCTCTGATATGTTGGGGAGACCACCCAGCATGTCCGAGACCGCATCTCACATCACAAGTCTACAATAAGATGCAAAACTACGTTTTTGCCGATTCCTGCCCATTTCATCACAGCAGGACATAACGCTTCGCAGCTCTATTTTCACTCCCCGCCGCGGCGGTGTACGATACAGGATCGAGTTTCTTTCACAAACCACTGCCACCTGTGGCTTCTTTTTTATCCCTCTCTCCCCCTCCTTCCCTGGGCATATATAATATGGAACAGGTGTTCCATTCACAGGAATGGCGAGCGGGCACGGCAGGTTGCTGGCAGGTGCTCCGAGTAGGCAGGCTGGCGGGCACAGCAGGTAACAAGCACGCGTGGCCCCTTTAAGAGGGAGGGAGCACGCGCCCTAAGCACAGTACCCGGGAAGCTACGCGCAGTGCGCGCCACAGTAGCAGTAGGGGAGCAGGAAGACGCCGGACCGGGACCGCGGAGGTGAGAGGAACGGCGTCTCTGCCCGGCAGGAGGCATCGACGCTGATGCTACAGTACCCCCCCCCTTTATGCTCCCTCTTCTTTAGGCCCGCAAGAAATTTTTTAAGAAGACGAGGGCCATGAATGTTCTCTCTGGGTTCCCAAGACCTCTCCTCCGGGCCAAACCCCTTCCAATCCACAAGAAGGAAGGTCTTTCCTCTTACCCTCTTGGTGGCCAAAATGTTTTCTACCTCAAAGACGTCCTCCACGGAGACTGGAGCTGGGGTGGTACCTGGATCATCAGAGAAAGAATTAAGGACAACTGGTTTGAGGAGAGATACATGAAAGGAGTTGGGGATCTGTAAGGTGACCGGGAGTTTCAGCTTGTAAGCCACAGGATTAATTTGGCTCAGAACCTCAAACAGACCGATGAACCGCGGACCCAACTTATAAGAAGGTATCTTGAGACGGACATAATTGGAGGAAAGCCAGACCTTGTCTCCCGGACGGAATTGAGGCGGATCCAGATGACTCTTATCAGCATGTTTCATTATCTGCTCAGAGGACTGAAGAAGCGCAGCTCTAGTGTCTTCCCAAAAAGCCGAAAATTCACTGACGAGAGACTCCGCAGCAGGATTGTCCACAGAAGAGGAGACGGGAAACTGAATCCCGGCGTATCGACAGTAGACCACAAAAAATGGGGATTTAGTAGAAGCCTCGCTCTCATGGTTGTTATAGGAAAACTCGGCCCAGGGCAGGAGCTCAACCCAATTGCTATGGTGAGCGTTGACAAAGTGCCAAAGAAAGCTGATAAGGATCTGGTTGATACGTTCCACTTGACAATTGGACTGAGGATGATAAGCAGAGGAGAAATCCAAAGAGACATCCAGCAGCTTGCACGTGGCTCTCCAGAAGCGCAAAGTGAATTGAACTCCTCCATCCAAAACAATGTGGAGGGGTAGGCCATGAAGACAGAAGATGTGATGGATGAAGTCCCTTAGCCAGCACAGATGCAGACGGAAGACCAGGCAGAGGGATGAAGTGGCCCATCTTTGAAAGGCGGTCGGCGACCACCCAAATGACAGTACAACCGGCAGAAACATGGAGATCCGTGATGAAGTCCATTGCAATGTGTTGCCATGGAGTGGAAGGCACGGGAAGAGGAAGGAGATGGCCAGCTGGAAGGTGCCTGGGAACCTTGTTACGGACACAAGAGGAACAAGCCGCTACAAAGTCCTCAACATCCTTGCACAGGGAAGGCCACCAGTAATGTCGGACAATGAGCAGAAAGGTCTTCCTCTGGCCAGCATGACTGGCTAGTTTGGATGAATGGCCCCAGAGTAGAACCCTCTTCCGATACGGAATCGCTACAAAGGTCTTACCGGGTGGAAGATAGGTCAAACGGAGCAACAGTCATTACTTTGGAGGGATCAATGATATGCAGAGGCTCCTCCTCTTGGTCAGAAGACAGGAATGAGCGGGATAGAGTGTCAGCTTTAATGTTCTTGTCCGCCGGGCGGTAGTGCAGAGTGAAGCAGAATCAGGCAAAGAATAGAAACCACCTGACCTGACGCGGATTTAGTCTTTGGGCGTTCTGCAAATAAGCTAGGTTTCTGTGGTCAGTGTAGATGACCACCGGGTGCAGGGCTCCCTCCAGCAAGTAGCGCCACTCCTCCAGCTCTAATTTGATGGCAGCAGCTCACGATCTTCTATGGAGTAGTAGCTAGTGTTGAGCATTCCGATACTGAAATATCGGGTATCGGCCGATATTCGCGGTATCGGAATTCCGATACTTAATTCCGATTCTTTTGCAATATCGTATACCGGAATCGGAAGTTCCCATAATGCAATGAGCCATTTTCATTTTATTCAGCCAATGAGGATCCTAAGAAGTGTGGGCACATCCTGTTAGGCATGTAGGCATCTTAACTAATGGAATGGCTGTGATTGGCTGCTGAAATGATGTCATGATGCACTATAAAAGCCGCCGCCGCCATTTTGAGCTCACTCTGCTGTGAATTCAGTTAGGGATAGGACGCTGCTGTTCTGAGGGACAGTTTTAGCTACCTATTTGGTCTATTCTGCTTTACCCAAGCTACTTTATAAATCGCTGTGCCTTGCAGCGCTAGTGCACAGTTCTCTGTGCTGTTCACCGCTTTCTGCAAGGTCTCTGTGTGTGAGTGCAGCTCACCCTGTAGTGTGTGCTTCAACCACGTCTGGTTGTAGTGCACTCAGTGTGTGTCACTGCCTCATACATTGTCCTTTTTTGCCAATTCATAATTTTTCCTGATATCTCCTATTAGTGTGGTGGTTCCATCCGTATTCAGCTAAATTGGTTCCAAACACACTATATAGGAGTAGTTAGAGGAGCCTTTCTGCAGCATTGGGCCCTGCAGCCCCAGCCAGATTAGTATTAGCCTATTTTTTGTAGCCTCATCTATTGCATTGTAGGTTACCTTCCTACATTGTAATAGCTGCAAAAAGTTTGTGATACTATCGTTATTACATCTTTAGGCACATCCAGTGTCTTTTTGTGACAAAAAAAACCTAAATAAAGTTCACCAAACCCTCCACTTTACAGTTGTGTAGGCCACATTAGCTCATATTAAAGTCTAGTCCACACTTTATAAAATTAGTGTTTCTTATACCTGTTAGCAGCTGTTCAGGAATAAGCACACTAAGCCCTTAGTACTTTTCTGCCTATCTTTATCAGTCTACCAAGATGAAGAAGGCAGGGAGTAAGGCATGTGGTCGTGGTCGTGGGCGTGGGCGTGGAGTTTTTGCAGGGAGAGGACGTGAGGATTCTGTGCCTGCAGGGAGAGGACGTGGGGATTCTGTGCCTGCTGTGGGCACCAGTGACTCAGCATCCCCCAGTTTTACCAGGGAACAGTCCTTTATGCGCAGCTTTGTAGGAGCTAGCCGTACCTCACTGTTGCGGGAGGACCAAATTGAAGCCGTTGTCAGATGGATGGCAGGTAACGCATCGACTTCAATTAGTTCCAGATCCTCTCAGGTCCTGAGCACTGAAGAGCATCCATCTGTCTCGTCACCACCTGCCAAATTGCCCAGGCAGTCAGAGAGCCCTGGACAGGAGCCATCTCTACTTCTGTTCTCTGAATCTCTTGGCTTGGAAAGAGGGGGCCAGCCAAGCAGACCTAGAGAATTTGAAGAAGAGGTAGTATGCAGTGATGCGCAACCGTTTTGTCTCTCTGAATCTGAAGAGGCGGGTGGGCCAGTGCCTATGGTCAGCAGCACACCTCAGTATGCATCTCATGATGATGAGACTCAGGTGCCACTTTATGGTGCGTACTGTGCTGTCGAGACTACCCAGGAGAAGCAGTTGTTTGAAGAGGGTGGTGTAGATGATGAGGTCCTTGACCCATCATGGCGTGAGGGACAGGAAGGTGGTGGGAGCAGCTCTGAGGAAGAGATTCCCCGAACAGCCCAAAAAGGAGGGAGAGGGAGGGGGCAGACTTGGTTGCCTGTAGCCTCCACTTCGGCACCCATTAGGAGCATGGCTCTTCCAAATTCCAAAGCGGGCGCTCCCAAGACTTGCAGTGCCTGGTCCTTTTTTGACACAGTTGCAGATGACATTTGCTTTGTCAAATGCAAGCTGTGTAATCAAAAGGTGAAAAGAGGGAAAAGTGTCAGCAACCTCAATACCACAAATATGTGGAAACATGTGCGGACCAAGCACGTGGTGGAGTTACAAAATCACACTGAAGACCAAGGCCAACCTACAGCGCCACCTACCACCTCTTCAGCTCGTGTTGTAGCCTCTTCCTCCAGCTCACACACAGCTGGTTCGGCTTCCTCACAGGATCGCCATGGAAGAATCTCTGGCACTGTTGTACAGAGACACAGTGTAATTCCACCCACAGCACCACTTTCCCAGTCATCCTCACACTCCCAGGCCAGTCTACAGCCATCGTTAGCACAGGCATGGGAGAAAAGGCACCCATACTCGGCAAACCACCCCCGAGCACAGGCTCTGAATGCTGGCATTGCTAAACTACTGGCCCTTGAAATGCTATCATTCAGGCTGGTGGAGACTGACACATTCCGTAACTTTATGGCATTGGCAGTCCCACAATACAACGTGCCCAGCCGCTTTTATTTCAGCAGGCAAGTTGTCCCTGCCCTGCAACGTCACGTGGAGGGAAAAATTAAACATGCGCTACAAAACGCCGTCAGTAGCAAGGTCCACCTGACCACCGATGTGTGGACCAGTAAGCATGGACAGGGACGATACCTTTCCCTCACTGCCCATTGGGTAAATGTTGTGGAGCCAGGTACAGATCTTGAGAGTGGCGCTGTACGTGTTCTGCCAACTCCAAGGATTGCAGGAATCCAGACTGTACACATTGACTCCTCCTCATACTCCAGTTCCTCTGAATCAGCGCTGCAGGAGCCATCACGGTCTACCTCCACATCGACCCGTGAACGGTTACCTGTTATGGTGACCAATATGAGCACAGCCGTGGCCAAACCTCAACAGGTCGTATTAAAATTAATTTCTTTGGGGAATCGAAGCCACACAGTGCAGGAGCTCTGGAATGCCATCAAGCAGCAGAGCGACGTGTGGTTTGTGCCAGCGAATCTCCAGCCAGGCATGGTAGTGTGTGACAATGGCCGAAATCTGGTGGCAGCTCTGGGCCTAGGCAACCTCACTCACATCCCATGTCTGGCACATGTGCTCAACTTGGTCGTGCAGAGTTTTTTGAGGGACTATCCGGATCTTGATGCACTGCTTAACAAGGTCCGCATAGAGTGCGCTCACTTGCGGCGTTCCAGCAATGCAAGATCACGCATTGCAGCTCTGCAGCGCCGATTACGTCTTCCGGAACATCGCATCATATGTGACCTACCCACCAGGTGGAATTCAACGTTACATATGTTGGAGAGGTTGTGTGAGCAGCAGGCAGCAGTAATGGAGTACCAGCTGCTGCAGGCGCAAACAAGTCGCAGTGCGCGCCGTTCACACTTCACCACCACTGAGTGGGCCTCTATGAAGGACATTTGCCACGTTTTGCGTGCCTTCGATTATTCCACGCGGATGGCGAGTGCAGATGATGCACTAGTCAGCATGACTATCCCCCTTATCTGCCTGCTTGAAAAAACACTGCAAGCACTAAGGGACAAGGTTTTGGAAGAGGTGGAGGATGAGGAGTCACAAATGCCATCTGCTTCTCTACAGTCTGCGCAACATGGTTCCTCACAAAGGCCTAGGCAGGGGACACTTTGTGAGGAGGATGAGGAGGAGTCAATGGATGAGGAAGACATCTGTCCAGAGGAGGGAGGTACACAATGCTCTAGTAGTCAGTATCTAGAGCGAGGGTGGGGTGATGCAGAGCAGGCAGAGATCACGCCTCAAGCAGGAGACAGCGTTTCTTGGCCAGTTGGCAGTCTGGAGCACATGGTTGATTTCATGCTGCAGTGCCTGAGAAACGACCGCCGCATCGCCCACATTCTCAACACAGCTGATTATTGGGTGTCCACCCTCCTAGATCCTCGCTACCGGGACAACTTACAAAGCCTCATAACACCGTTGAACCGGGAGCGTAAAATGCGGAAGTACCAAGACGCACTGGTGCATTCCATCATGTTCTCCATTCCAACCGAGAGCAGTGCTGCTAGTGCTTTTCAAAGCAGCTCAGTGCGTCGAGGCAGTGGAGGAAGCTCTGCACAAAGAGGGAGCAGAAGCAGCGCCTCAGCACAAGGCAAGACCAGTATGGCCGAAATGTGGCAAAGTTTTGTGTCCCCGCCGCCACAAATGTCTACACCATCACAGACGGCTCCAGTCAGCAGGAGGCAACGTTTCCGTCAGATGGTGACAGACTACATGTCTTGCCCTCTTAGTGTACTCCCAGACGGCTCTTCTCCCTTCAAGTTTTGGGTCTGTAAGCTGGATACATGGCCAGAGCTTAGTCAGTATGCATTGGAGGTGCTAGCTTGCCCTGCTTCTAGTATATTATCGGAACGCGTCTTTAGTGCCGCAGGTGGTGTACTAACAGACCGTCGCATGCGACTATCCTCCGATAACGTTGACCGGCTTACTTTTCTCAAAATGAACAAGGCCTGGATCTCTCATGAATTTGCCAGTCCTCTTCCAGAATAAATAATTGGTTGGCAACAGTATCCAGGTCTCCTGTTGTGTTCATGTTTCTACCACCTGAACTGTAATCCGTGAGCTCCAACACCGCCAGTTGGCGCTTGGAAGTGCCGTCTGCACAGTCAACACTTGCTGCCGTGTTATTGGGGTTCAGTAACATCAGCTGTTCCCCTGCTGTGCGGACGGCAATTTCTCCTGCTCTGTCCACATCCACTGTACTACTGATTTAAAACCTCCTCCAAATACACCTCTGGCTCCTCTGTTTTCAGTATTATCCCTGAGCTTCAACACCGCCAGTTGGCGCTCGGAAGTGCCGTCTGCACAGTCAACACTTGCTGTCATGTTATTGGGGTTCAGTAACGTTAGCTGTTCCCCTGCTGTGTGGACGGCAATTTCTCCTGCTCTGTCCACATTCTCACTACTACAGATTTTAAAGTTGCTCCAATTACACCTCTGGCTCCTCTGTTTTCAGTATTATCCCTGAGCTCCAACACCACCAGTTGGCGCACGGAAGTGCCGTCTGCACAGTCAACACTTGCTGCCGTGTTATTGGGGTTCAGTAACGTCAGCTGTTCCCCTGCTGTGCGGACGGCAATTTCTCCTGCTCTGTCCACATTCTCACTACTACAGATTTTAAAGTTGCTCCAATTACATCTCTGGCTCCTCTGTTTTCAGTATTATCCCTGAGCTCCAACACCGCCAGTTGGCGCTCGGAAGTGCCGTCTGCACAGTCAACACTTGCTGCCGTGTTATTGGGGTTCAGTAACGTCAGCTGTTCCCCTGCTGTGCGGACGCCAATTTCTCCTGCTCTGTCCACATTCTCACTACTACAGATTTTAAAGTTGCTCCAATTACACCTCTGGCTCCTCTGTTTTCAGTATTATCCCTGAGCTCCAACACCGCCAGTTGGCGCACGGAAGTGCCGTCTGCACAGTCAACACTTGCTGCCGTGTTATTGGGGTTCAGTATTGTCAGCTGTTCCCCTGCTGTGCGGACGGCAATTTCTCCTGCTCTGTCCACATTCTCACTACTACTGATTTAAAACCTCCTCCAAATACACCTCTGGCTCCTCTGTTTTCAGTATTATCCCTGAGCTCCAACACCGCCAGTTGGCGCTCGGAAGTGCCGTCTGCACAGTCAACACTTGCTGACATGTTATTGGGGTTCAGTAACGTCAGCTGTTCCCCTGCTGTGCGGACGGCAATTTCTCCTGCTCTATCCTCATTCACACTACTACTGATTTAAAACCTCCTGCAAATACACCTCTGGCTCCTCTGTTTTTAGTATTATCCCTGAGCTCAAACACCGCCAGTTGGCGCTCGGAAGTGCCGTCTGCACAGTCATCACTTGGTGCGGTGTCATTGGTTTCAGTAACGTCAGCTGTTCCCCTGCTGTGCGGACGGCAATTTCTCCTGCTCTGTACACATTCTCACTACTACTGATTTAAAACCTCCTCCAAATACACCTCTGGCTCCTCTGTTTTCAGTATTATCCCTGAGCTCCAACACCGCCAGTTGGCGCTCGAAAGTGCCGTCTGCACAGTCAACACTTGCTGCCGTGTTATTGGAGTTCAGTAACGTCAGCTGTTCCCCTGCTGTGCGGACGGCAATTTCTCCTGCTCTGTCCACATTCTCACTACTACAGATTTTAAAGTTGCTCCAATTACACCTCTGGCTCCTCTGTTTTCAGTATTATCCCTGAGCTCCAACACCGCCAGTTGGCGCTCGGAAGTGCCGTCTGCACAGTCAACACTTGCTGCCGTGTTATTGGGGTTCAGTAACGTCAGCTGCTCCCCTGCTGTGTGTCCGGCAATTTCTCCTGCTCTGTCCACATTCTCACTACTACAGATTTTAAAGTTTCTCCAATTACACCTCTGGCTCCTCTGTTTTCAGTATTATTCCAGAGCTCCAACACCGCCAGTTGGCGCTCGGAAGTGCCGTCTGCACAGTCAACACTTGCTGCCGTGTTATTGGGGCTCAGTAACGTCAGCTGTTCCCCTGCTGTGCGGACGGCAATTTCTCCTGCTCTGTCCACATCCACTGTACTACTGATTAAAACCTCCTCCAAATACACCTCTGGCTCCTCTGTTTTCAGTATTATCCCTGAGCTCCAACACCGCCAGTTGGCGCTCGGAAGTGCCGTCTGCACAGTCAACACTTGCTGCCGTGTTATTGGGGTTCAGTAACGTCAGCTGTTCCCTTGCTGTGCGGACGCCAATTTCTCCTACTCTGTCCACATCCACTGTACTACTGATTTAAAACCTCCTCCAAATACACCTCTGGCTCCTCTGTTTTAAGTATTATCCCTGAGCTCCAACACCGCCAGTTGGCACTCGGAAGTGCCGTCTGCACAGTCAACACTTGCTGCCGTGTTATTGGGGTTCAGTAACGTCAGCTGTTCCCCTGCTGTGCGGACGGCAATTTCTCCTGCTCTGTCCACATCAACTGTACTACTGATTTAAAACCTCCTCCAAATACACCTCTGGCTCCTCTATTTTCAGTATTATCCCTGAGCTCCAACACCGCCAGTTGGCGCTCGGAAGTGCCGTCTGCACAGTCAACACTTGCTGCCGTGTTATTGGGGTTCAGTAACTTCAGCTGTTCCCTTGCTGTGCGGACGCCAATTTCTCCTACTCTGTCCATATCCACTGTACTACTGATTTAAAACCTCCTCCAAATACACCTCTGGCTCCTCTGTTTTAAGTATTATCCCAGAGCTCCAACACCGCCAGTTGGCGCTCGGAAGTGCCGTCTGCACAGTCAACACTTGCTGCCGTGTTATTGGGGCTCAGTAACGTCAGCTGTTCCCCTGCTGTGCGGACGGCAATTTCTCCTGCTCTGTCCACATTCTCACTACTACTGATTTAAAACCTCCTCCAAATACACCTCTGGCTCCTCTGTTTTCAGTATTATCCCTGAGCTCCAACACCGCCAGTTGGCGCTCGGAGGTGCCGTCTGCACAGTCAACACTTGCTGCCATGTTATTGGGGTTCAGTAACGTCAGCTGTTCCCCTGCTGTGCGGACGGCAATTTCTCCTGCTCTGTCCACATTCTCACTACTACAGATTTTAAAGTTGCTCCAATTACACCTCTGGCTCCTCTGTTTTCAGTATTATCCCTGAGCTCCAACACCGCCAGTTGGCGCACGGAAATGCCGTCTGCACAGTCAAAACTTGCTGCCGTGTTATTGGGGTTCAGTAACGTCAGCTGTTCCCCTGCTGTGCGGACGGCAATTTCTCCTGCTCTGTCCACATCCACTGTACTACTGATTTAAAACCTCCTCCAAATACACCTCTGGCTCCTCTGTTTTCAGTATTATCCCTGAGCTCCAACACCGCCAGTTGGCGCTCGGAAGTGCCGTCTGCACAGTCAACACTTGCTGCCGTGTTATTGGGGTTCAGTAACGTCAGCTGTTCCCCTGCTGTGCGGACGGCAATTTCTCCTGCTCTGTCCACATTCTCACTACTACTGATTTAAAACCTCCTCCAAATACACCTCTGGCTCCTCTGTTTTCAGTATTATCCCTGAGCTCCAACACCGCCAGTTGGCGCTCGGAAGTGCCGTCTGCACAGTCAACACTTCCTGCCGTGTTACTGGGGTTCAGTAACATCTGCTGTTCCCCTGCTGTGCGGACGGCAATTTCTCCTGCTCTGTCCACATCCACTGTACTACTGATTTAAAACCTCCTCCAAATACACCTCTGGCTCCTCTGTTTTCAGTATTATCCCTGAGCTCCAACACCGCCAGTTGGCGCTCGGAAGTGCCGTCTGCACAGTCAACACTTGCTGCCGTGTTATTGGGGTTCAGTAACGTCAGCTGTTCCCCTGCTGTGCGGACGGCAATTTCTCCTGCTCTGTCCACATCCACTGTACTACTGATTTAAAACCTCCTCCAAATACACCTCTGGCTCCTCTGTTTTTAGTATTTACCCTGGGCTCCAATACCGCTAGTTGCTGCTCAGAAGTGCCGTCTGCACAGTCAACGCTTGCTCCAGTGTTATTGGGGTTCAGTAACGTCAGCTGTTCCCCTGCTGTGTGTCCGGCAAATTCTCCTGCTTTGTCCACATCCACTGTACTACTGATTTAAAACTTGCTCCAATTACACCTCTGGCTCCACTCTGTTTTTAGTATTTACCCTGGGTTCCAGCACCGCCAGCAGGTTCTCGGCAGTGCCTTTGGATTAGGTGCCTCCTTCTCGGTATCCAAGTTCCACCAACGTCCGCTGGTCCTTGGTAGTGCTTTCTGGCACAGGTACCTCCTGCTTAGTAACCGAGTTCCAGTACCGTCAGCTGGTCTTCGGCAGTTCCATTGGCTCTTGTACCTTCTGCTACCCATCCGGGTTCCAGTACCGTCAGCTGGTCCTCGGTAGTTCCATTTGCTCTTGTACCTTCTACTACCCATCCGGGTTCCAGTACCGTCAGCTGGTTCTCGGCAGTGACTTTGGCATGGGTACTCCCTCCTTCCCAGCCTGGTTCCTGCACGCCAGCTGTTTCCGGGTAGTGTCAACGTCACTTTGCCTCCAATGCGTTGTCCTCTCGTGTTGCGGTCGGGTTAGCCGACTCTATGGTGCCTGCAGTTTAGGTGACTCCTATGTGGGCTGCGGGATCTGGCAATGAAGGCTGGTTCCATAGTGCCAATAGGACAAGCACCCCCTGTAGGACTGTGGGTTTTGGTAACTGCGGCCGGCTCGCGGCCTTGAACTTTTTTTTACATGGGTACCTTCTGCTACCCATCCGGGTTCCAGTACCGTCAGCTGGTTCTCGGCAGTGCCTTTGGATTAGGTGCTTCCTTCTCAGTATCCAAGTTCCACCAACGTCTGCTGGTCCATGGTAGTGCTTTCTGGCACAGGTACCTCCTGCTTAGTAACCGAGTTCCAGTACTGTCAGCTGGTCTTCGGCAGTTCCATTGGCTCTTGTACCTTCTGCTACCCATCCGGGTTCCAGTACCGTCAGCTGGTTCTTGGCAGTGCCTTTGGATTAGGTGCCTCCTTCTCGGTATCCAAGTTCCACCAACGTCTGCTGGTCCTTGGTAGTGCTTTCTGGCACAGGTACCTCCTGCTTAGTAACCGAGTTCCAGTACCGTCAGCTGGTCTTCGGCAGTTCCATTGGCTCTTGTACCTTCTGCTACCCATCCGGGTTCCAGTACCGTCAGCTGGTCCTCGGTAGTTCCTCAGCTTTCTTGTACCTTCTGCTACATTTCCAAGTTCAAGCTTTTTGAAATGGTTCTTGGTAATCACTCTAGATCTCCCTGACGAGGACCCTGAAGACGAGGACCCTGAAGACCAACCCTAAGAAGACGAGGACCCCGAAGACGACGACCCTGAAGACGAGGACCCTGAAGACCACCCCGAAGAAGACGAGGACCCTGAAGACCACCCCGAAGAAGACGAGGACCCCGAAGACGAGGACCCAGAAGACCAACCCGAAGAAGACGAGGACCCCGAAGATGAGGACCCCCGAAGACGACGACCCTGAAGACCACCCCGAAGAAGACCAAGAAGATGACCCTGAAGAAGTTGACCAAGAGGACAAAGAAGAGAAGACAAGCACCAAGATACAGAAGAACAAGAGACAGAAAACCAAGAAGCAGAAATACAAGAAGCTGCAGAACAAAAAGCGGAAGAACATTAAGCATAAGACTAAAAATCAGAGCAAAAGATAATATCTAAATTATAAGCAGAAGATGACTACGCAGTGTATGGGGGTGAGTCCGTTCCTCATCGTGGTGCCCCTGGAAAAGTCCTGCTGCTGCAGGCCAAACTGAACGCGGACAAATCCTGTTGTAAATCTTTTGTGACGGTCAGAACGAAAGGTGTAATGTCCAACCTTTTATAGATAACAACTACAGGAATGCGTGCCACAAATAAGAATATGATGAAGAAGAAGAAGATGAAGAAGATGAAGAAGTAGAATATGAAGAATGTAAAAAAAAAGAATAATACGAAGGAGGTGAAGAAGAAGATGAAGAAGGTGAAGAAGAAGTGGATGAAAAAGATGCTGAGGATGATGAAGGAGAAAGTGTGGGAGAAGTAAAAAAGAAGGTGAAGAGCATGGAAGTAGTGAAACATAAATATCTGACAAAATATAAAAATACTTAACATAGTCAATATTTCTGTAACTCAGAACGTCTTAAAAAAAATATTAATTCCTGCTATTCCATTTGATTGGGCTAAACCTCTATGCCTTTATTGTCTCCCTCACCTCACCCAATACATTCTACATTATTCTTAGTTGTTTTCCTTCATGTAGAATTAACCTACAAGGAAAGAAAGGGTTTATTTTCATTCCGATATTTCTGTCCCATTGACTTGCATTGGTTTCCGGTATCGGAATCGGCGATATCCGATACTTTTTCGGTATCGGTCCGATCCAATCCGATCCGATATTTCCCGATATCGGAAGGTATCGCTCAACACTAGTAGTAGTGCTCGGACAAGGAGAAGAGCTTGGAAAACAAGCCGCAGGTCACCATTCTCCTGGACGAGGATTTCTGGGTGAGCACTGCTCCGGCTTCGGAGGAGGATGCATCAACGTCCAGGAAGAACTGCTTGTTGCAATCCGGACGGTGTAGCACAGGAGTGGAGGAGAAGGCTTGTTTAAGGGAGACAAAGGCCTTCTCCGCTTTGGAAGTCCATTCCCTGGGATTTGCTCCTTTACGGGTGAGCGCAGAGATGGGAGCAGTCCGGGAGGAGAAATGAGGAATGAAGAGGCGGTAATAGTTTGTGAAGCCCAGAAATCGCTGAATCGCCTTCAACCCCTCCGGTCGGGGCCACTTTAAGACGGCAGACACCTTCTCGGGATCTATCCGCAGACCAGTCTCGGAGATAATATAGTCCAAGAATGACAGAGAAGTCTGCTCAAAGAGACATTTCTCGTATTTAGCATATAGGCGATTCTTCTGGAGCCTCAGCAGAACCTGACGAACATCCCTCTGGTGTGAGGGCAGATCCGGAGAGAAAACCAAGATATCGTCCAGGTACACCACCACGCAAGAATACAGGAGATCATGGAAGATGTCTTTAACCAGCTCCTGGAAGATGGTTGGAGCATTACAGAGATCAAAGGGCATCACGCGGTATTCATAGTGACCGTCCCGGGTGTTGAATACCGTCTTCCACTCTTCTCCCTGGCGAATCCAGACCAAATTGTACGCCCCTCGAAGATCGAGCTTGGTGAAGATCTGTGCACCTTTAAGGCGGTCAAACAGCTCCGAGATGAGAGGCAGGGGTTACTTATTTTTTATAGTAATCTGGTTTAGGCCCCTGTAATCGATACAAGGACGTAGAGAGAAGTCTTTCTTCTTGACGAAGAAGAATCCTGCTCCAGCCGGATAGGTGGATTTCTGGATAAATCCCATAGCAAGATTCTCCTCTATGTACTCAGACATGGCCTGGGTCTCAGCCAGTGACAAGGGGTGGATTCGCCCGTGGGGAGGAGAAGCACCTGGTACCAGGTCGATGGGGCAATCATACGGCCTATGAGGTGGTAGTGTCTCCGCTTCCTTTTTGTCAAAGACGTCCGCATTGGACCAGTAGGGTGCCGTCAGACCAGGTAGATAAGCCGGAGTAGACAGGGTCGAGCAGGACGAACGGGGACCAGACAGGACTAATGGCATTCCTGACCCCAATGGAGCACTTCACCAGATCTCCAATTCAGGACGGGCTCATGTCTTTGTAACCAGGGTAGACCAAGCAAGAGGGAATGAGAGAGACCGGACAGCACATGAAAGGAGATATTCTCCAAGTGCAGCATTCCCACATGAAGGGTTACAGGCTCTGTGACAAGCAAGATAGTTTCCGGAAGAAGCCTCCCATCCATGGAGGCAACCGCCAATGGTTCAGCCAGACGTACGGTAGGAATCTGATACCGCTCCACAACAGCCTGTTGAATGAGGCTCCCAGCGGCTCCCGAATCCAGATGGGCAGTCTCGAAGAAGCTGGTCTCACCACTAGAAATAGAAACAGAGTCAAGGACAGAGAGGATTTACTCTTGCCTAGGACAACCTCTCCGAGCGATCCTAGACACTGGAGTTTCCCGGCCTCACCAGGCAGGAACTGATCAGATGCTCTATACTGCCACAGTAGAAGCAACTCCGCTTGGCTCGAAGTGTCTCCAGGTGAGACTTGACCATCTTGGTTTGGTCAATTTTCATAGGCTCTGACGAACATACCCGGGGGATTGCTGGTTGCGGGATAGGCCTTTGGAATGTTGGAGCAAGACGCGGAAATCTTCTCTCTCGGGTCGTCTCCTTAGCACGTTCCAGAAAACGGATGTCAATCCGTGTAGCTAATGACACCAGGTCGTCCAGGGTGGAAGGGATGTCACGACCGGCTAGCTCATCCTTGATCCATCCGGAAAGACCCTCCCAAAAGGTGGATACCAGGGCCTCATTGTTCCAGCCAAGCTCAGATGCGAGGGGTTGGAAATGTATGGCATACTGGCTCCCTTGGGGGAGACAGAGAAGTGAGGAGGCAGTAGAAGATTTTCGTCCAGGCTCATCGAAGACCTTCTGGAAGGCAGCAAGCAAAGCCAGAAGATCGGACACCCGATTTCCCATAGAGGGTTTAGCCATGCCAATGCCTGTCCGGTGAGGTGAAACATGATGAACGCCACCTTGGCCCAGTTGGAGGTCACCTGGTGTGCCATGAGTTCAAAGTGCAGCGTGCATTGATTTATGAAGCCCCGACATAAGACGGGGTCACCACCGAAACGTGGAAGCGCAGAGAGCCGAGGTCCAAAGCCGGGTGCCACAGCGCCACTGGGTTGAGGTGCCACAACGGGTCATGGCAGGAGTTGACTGTCCGCAGATAGGACAGGATAGTATCCTGTTGGGATCTCTGGCGAGAGACCTCCTGATACAGGTCAGAGAGCGAAGGAGCCTGGGAGCCACCGGGTTCCATGGCCTGTGCAAACTGTTACGGGTCCGGGTGGTGGAACCTCTGTGCTTCGGTGCTTCGGTGAAAGGAGGGACCAGAGGGGCATGACTAAGTGCCTACACGGACTGACCCAGGTCACATGGCGGCTTAGTCGACTCTGTGAACCAGGGAGGGACCGGGCAGGTGAACCAGGTGCCACTCTGGGACCGACCTTGTGTGAGAGCAGGTAACTCCCACGGTTCAGATGACAGGAGCTGACCGGTACCGCGGATGAGCATGGCAGGAAGACTTGCGGTGGTCTGGGTAGATAAGCAAGCGGGTACGGCGGATAGCCAGACAGGTGCGGCGGGTAGGCAAGCTGGTGGGCACGGCAGGTAACTGGCATGTGCTCCGGGTAAGCAGGCTGGCGGGCACGGCAGGTTACTGGCAGGTGCTCCGGGTAGGCAGGCTGGCGGGCACGGCAGGTAACTGGCAGGTGCTTCACGTAGGCTGGCCAGCGTGCACGGCAGGTAACTGCCAGGTGCTCCAGGTAGGCAGGCTGGCGGGCACGGCAGGTTACTGGCAGGTGCTCCGGGTAGGCAGGCAGGCGGTCACGGCTGATAGACAGACTGGCCGGCAGGACTGTTAGACAGACTGGCGGGCCGGGCTGACACGCAGCGCGACCTGAAGGTGTTAGCAGACAAAACAACAACCTTGCACAGGCACCTCCATTTTGGAGGAGGTGCCATATAAAGGAGAAGTCCTCCGGCCATTGGCCAGTGACTCTTTAGGACGGCGCGCACAGCCCCATTAAGAGGGAGGGAGCGCGCGCGCCCTAAGCACAGTACCCAGGAAGATGCGCACAGTGCTCGCTGCCACAGCAGCAGGGGAGCAGGAAGATGCTGGACCAGGACCGCGAAGGTGAGGGGAACGGCGTCTCTGCCCGGCAGGAGGCAGAGATGCCGATGCTACAATGACTATACAAAGTTCTTATTTATTATTTCTTATATTACAGATACAATTTTTTGCGCTTGAATATGACCTCCAATACTTTGGAAGAAAAGTGATCTTCTACTGTTGACCATTCACATATGAGTCTGATGTATGTGAAACTTGCTCAATTTTATAATATTATTATTTCTTTTGTGACCTTGCTTAAATATAGCATTTATGTATTTTTGTTGAACAGATAGCCTTGACAAAGGCAATAAGCCGAAACGAAACGTTCCGTTGGTTGTTATCAGAATGTGGTCACTTATTTTGAATAAAATAAATTTTTTGCATCATCATCTGCAAATTCCTCTTTTTGTGCCGAAGGTCTTTTTTGCTATTATTATTGGATCTTCTTTCCTTCTGGGCACATATTGAACAGTGCGAACCTTTGTTGTTTTCTTCATTAACTCCTGCTATTGTAACACGGGTACTTTAGATGCAGTGACACAGAAACACAGAGGAGCCAACACGGGATTAATAAACAGGGGAGGTTTATGATAACAGGGTCAACCTCCACGCAGGGAGTAACAGGGGAAAATATGGGGGAAAAACGAGGGAAGCAGCAGGTAAAAGTCTATTACTGACAGTTCACAGTTTAACTAGATGTAGCAGAGTCGAACCGGTTGTAATCGATAGTTTTTTCACTTAGCTGACTCTTGCTCCTCACAAGGCAGTTGCCAGTTGATGCCGGTGTTGATTTCTTCAGGCGTCCCAACCTAAACAATGCCCCGTCTTCTGGCGGCAGCGGTCGGTCTCCGGTTTTACCCGCTGAGCCCCTAGTCCATAACACGGCACCTCACGTGCTCGGCTCCACGGACCCTGCGTCTCTTCTCCCTCTAGTCTTCTTGACTCCTCCGGTCCACTGCACTTGGATCTTGCTCCAAGTACTGTAGTCTGGAGCCTGGACCCTCTCACACTGCTCTGCTGAGCAGGACCCAGCTCCGCTTTTCTGCGCAAACGTCCTCGTCTCTTCTTCTCTCTAGCCATGCCACCAGTTCACCGGTCACCTGACCTCCCAGCTCTCACTCTGGACACACCCCCAGCTTCCCAGTTACCTGACTCCTGTGCTCGCAGTCTGTCTTCCCCCTGCAACCAGAGGCACGGCCCCAGCAGTTATGTATCCCTTGCTCTGAAAGTACTTACACCTCGATCTTTCCCCTTACACTCCCGCTCTCCTTTAACTCGCCATTCCACGGGCGAGAGTTCCTTCATCAAACATTCACATTCTTGGACTTCCTGGACGATACAGTACCATATGAATTGATCTTGTTCGTAACGGTGAGGAGGCACTCCTGCTGTTGTACGTTCTGACCAAAGTAACTAAGTTTGACCGATGGGGGGTGCAGGGTCACTCGGATTTCCAATCTCCTCCTGCCCGGTGGCTTCAACCGATGTTGTTCCCTCGCCGCCTGCACTGGGGACTGCAGGTAATCGAGTGCTGGGGCTCGGAGGTAGAATCAACAACTCTTCTTCATCCACATCTTGGCTTGGAGCAACTGTAACAGGACCCTCTCTAGAAGCAGGTGATTCTTCTCCATCCTCGTCATCTTTAGATAGACAGGGTCGCACCATACTACGATGAACCACTCTGGTAGGGGCTCCTTCAGCCCCCTCGGGTTGAACTTCATACTCAGGTCCTTCAGGGCCAATCCTGCGCTTCACTCGGTGCGGGGTCCGTTCCCACCGCCTACTCAATTTGCCCCGGGGCCACCTGTCCCGAACCAACACCCGCTCACCGGCCTCAGAGCTGTCCCACGAAGAGGCAATGTCTCATGATGTTTGAGCTCCTGAAACTTTTGTTGTACCAACCGTCGGAGGGTCTGCAGTCGATGCCGATGTTCCCGGACCCAGGAAGACACCCCCGTCCGTGGGTAGTCCTCCTCGGGGTCCAGCTCTAACTCGGTAATCTCTCGCCCCTTTCGTCCGAACAGCAAGGTATAAGGAGTGAACCCCGTCGTACTATTCACTCGGTTGTTGTAGACCCCACACCAGCTCGGCCACAAACTCAGGCCACCGTACCATCCGATCTTCCTCCAACGTGCGGAGCATTTGGATCAGTGTTCGATTAAAGCGTTCACAGGCCCCATTTCCTTGAGGGTGGTAAGGAGTAGTCCGTGACTTCTCAATCTTGTACAACCGGTGCAGCTCTTCCATCACCCGGCCTTGGAAGCAGGCGCATTGATCGGAATGAATCCTCTTTGGGCATCCTTAAACCCGAATGAAGTCTCGGCAGATGGCCTGCGCAGCTGACTCGGCGATCTGGTCTCTGGTCGGGGTCACTACCGCAAACTTTGTGAAGTGGTCTGTCATTACAAGGCAATGTTCATACCCGAGATGCACCAGTCCAACAGTCAAATAGTCGATCATCAGCACCTCCAAGGGGGCAGAAGTCACAATAGTTTGTATGGGGACCCGCTGCTTCGGGGGCTTAACCAGCTCACAGCTCCGACATCTTCGACAAGTGTCTTCTATTGTTGTTCGCAGTCGGGGATGATACACCAGCCTCTGCAACCACTGAAACGTCTTCTCTGGTCCGAAGTGAGCCCCTCGTTCATGAGCCTCCTTAGCCACTACTCCGACCAACTTCTCTGGGATCACCACTTGCCAGGTGGTCCCGAACTCTCGCAGTAGCTGCACCCGTCGGTAGAGCAGCCAGTCTCGCAAACACAGTCTCTCCCATTGTCCCAGCATCTTCAGTGTTCCCGGGGACAGGGTACTCCTCTCTTCTCGACTGGGGACTTGCCGCAAAGCCACCCATTGACGTAATTGAGCAATTTCTCTGTCAGTCTGTTGAAGTCGGATCCAGTCATCTCTTGTCCGCCCTAGCACTTGTTCTTCCGACATCTCTCCGATCTGTCCCTGCGCCGCGGCCAGTGGTCCCATGAAACTTCAGAAGCTAGGGGTCTCATCTGCCTCCAAATCTTCATCGCAGTCATGATCAGGCCATTCATATGTCACTATGCTCTTGCCAATTTGTATCCCAGTCTTCAGTGGACATATCTGCTTCCGGTTCTACCACCCCGAGTTCCAGGTCCATGGGCAACTTTCCGGGTCTTGCTCTCATGAGGTACACTTGGGTACAATTAGTAGAACTCACAGGTATGTGATTGTACAGATCTACCAGGTCAGGTATTTTGTCTGGCCACTGGTTCCTTTCTTCCAAGGGTAAGGTTTTCAGCAGGTCTATGATGATGTTGTTCATTTTCTCACACAAACCATTAGTCTGAGGGTGATACGGCGTAGTGCGGATCTTCTTGCACCCATACAGATGACAGAATTCTTTAAACAGCTCGGCTTCAAAGCCAGGGCCTTGATCTGTCAGCACTTTGTCCGGGTATCCATGGGGCCTGCAGAAGCATGCTTGGAACGTTCTTGCTGTAGTTTCTGCTGTCAGATCCTTGACAGGGGCTACCACCAGGAATCGGGAATAATGATCCACCATGGTCAGTGCATAGGAATAGCCTGACCTGCTGGGTGACAGCTTGACGTGATCCAGAGCGACAATCTCCAGGGGCTGGGCTGTTTTGATGGACTGCAAGGGTGCTTTCTGGCTGCCGTAGTCTTTCCTTCTGAGGCTACAGGGCCCACAATTCCGGCACCACCTCTCTATGGAGCTCCGCATTCCAACCCAGTAGAACCGGTCCTTCAGCAGAGTCTCCAGCTTCTTCCAGCCAAAGTGACCTGCTTGACCGTGGTAGGCCTCCAACACCATCTGGATATCTGTTCTGGGTACAACAATCTGCCACACCATTTTATGGGTCTTGGGGTTGACATATCTTCTGCACAGCTTCTCTCTATAGATGAACTGCAGGCTTCTCTCATTCCACAGTTGCTTGGCTTGTGGAGGAGCATCCTTCTCCAGGTGAGAACCTTCCTGGGTGATCAGTCTTTTGATGAGACTGACAACCGGGTCACTGTCTTGAGTCTCCTTCCAACTGTGATGGGGTAGAGGATTCAGCGTCCTTCCCTGACGTCTTCTGGTGACGTGTTGCTCATGGACCACTCCGCTTCGGTGGAAAGCAGGTAATTCAACTTCCTCTAAATCATCCACTTCATCCTCGGTGTCTGACTGGTGGGGGATCCTTGACAGGGCATCAGTATTGGTGTTCTTGTGACCTGCCCGGTACTTGATGGTGAACTGATAATTTGACAGTCTGGCCACCCAACGCTGTTCCTTGGCTCCCAACCTGGCTGTCTCCAGGTGTGTCAAGGGATTGTTGTCAGTAAAAGCTGTAAACTTAGTTGAGGCTAGGTAATGCTTGAACCTTTCAGTGATAGCCCAGACCAAGGCCAGGAACTCCAGCTTTAAGGAACTCTAGTTCTCCAGGTTCCTCTCGGTAGGGCGTAGCTTCCTGCTGGCATACGCAATTACCTTCTCTCGTCCATTCTGCTTCTGAGACAACACAGCTGCCAATCCCTCATTGCTGGCGTCGGTGTACAGCAGGAAAGGCTGGCTGTCGTCAGGGTAAGCTAGGATTTCTTCACCAGTCAGGATTTCCTTCATTACTGCAAAGGATTCGGCCTGTTCTTTGCCTCACTGGAATGGGGGACTCTTTCCTTTTTTGTACTGTCCTACCAGGAGGTCTTGTAGAGGTGCTACCTTTTTGGTATAGTCCTTTATGAACCTCCCGTAGTACCCGACCAGTCCCAGGAATTGCCGTACTTCTTTGATGCTTCTCGGCTCAGGCCACTTCTGGATGGCAGTGACCTTCTCCGGGTCTGGTGCAACTCCCTCCGAGCTGACTACGTGTCCCAGGTACTGAACCTTCTGCTTGAGCAAGTGGCATTTAAAAGGCTTTAGTTTCATCCCATACCGGGACAATGCTTCAAATACCTCCGCCAGGTGCTTCAGATGGTCCTCATATGTCCTCGAGTACACGATAACGTCATCCAGGTACAGCAGCACTGTCTCGAAGTTCCGGTGTCCAAGCAACACTCCATCAGCCTCTGGAACGTTCCGGGTGCATTGCAGAGTCCAAACGGCATACTGTTGAATTCGCACAGTCCCATCGGGGTAGTGAAGGCCGTCTTCTCCCGGTCCTCCTAAGCAACAGAGACTTGCCAGTACCCGCTAGTGAGATCCAGTGTGAAGAAGTAATTGGCAGATTTTAGTGCAGCCAGGGATTCCTCTATACGGGGCAAAGGGTATGCATCTTTATGTGTTATGCATTTAATCTGTCTATAATCTACACACATCCTCAGGCTAACGTCCTTTCTCCTGACCAGGACCAGGGGAGCTGCCCAGGGGCTACAGCTATCCCTTACTACCCCTGCCTTTTTCATGTCATGCAACATTTCCTTGGCTTTCTGATAATGTGCTGGTGGTATGGGTCGGTAACGCTCCTTGATGGGTGGATGGTTACCGGTGGGTATGTGGTGTTGTACCCCTTTAACCCTTCCAAAGTCAAGTGGGTGTTTACTAAACACTTGTTCATATTCCTGAACCACTCTGTAAGCACCGTGTTTCTAATGGACAGGAGTGGCGTCAGTCCCAACATGGAGCTGTTGACACCAATCCTCCAGCTGAGCTTCGGAGTCATTGTCCTCCACTGCATCTTGTGGGGTCAAGGATTCCACTGTGTGTATGGCATCATCATTCACAGTATACAATCTAGCAACAGTGGCATACCTTGGCAATTTAACTTCCTCCTCCCCACAATTTAGGAGACGTACAGGTACCCTCCCATTGCGTACGTCAACTACCCCTCTAGCAATTAGGAGTGTAGGTCTGTGCTCTGAGCTAATGGGCTCTACTACCGCCTGACAGTTCTGTCCCTTGAGACCTATTGCTGCCCTACAACAAATCAGCATCTCACTCATTGGGGGAATCACAATGGGTATCGGGTCTGTCAGCCGTACATTAACAATCTCACCACCTGTTAGCGTTACCTGTTCCTGGTACAGGAGGGCTCGTATCTCTCTCTGGAGCACCTTCCTCTGTCCTGGTTTGGCAGTGTCAGACATCTGTTAGAGTAAAAACAACACTTCTCCCAAACAGTTACCAACATTATTTGTACCAAGTATCATATACAAGTCTGTATCACCAGGGTTAGATTCCACTACAATCATTCCTTGGTCCTTTAGTTCCGCTCTCCCCACCTTCACTGTCACGTCCTTAACCCCTACTAGGTTAAGAGGAAGGCCGTTAGAGGCATACACAGAGAGGTTCGGGGCTGGCGGGTGGAGTTCATCTATGGACCAGTATATCTTGTAGAGGACATCAGGTATGATGGTTACCTGTGAGCCGGTGTCCAGTAGTGCAGGTGTTGCTATACCGTCCAGCACGATGGACAGGAGAGGCCTTCCTCCCACGAACCGGTGGTACCAGCTTGATGGGCCTGGTTGATTTATTCCTGGGTGTTGGCCCTCGGCCCCAGGGTTTGCCCGTTTAAAGGACAGTTCAGCGCGGTGTGGCCTGCCTTGTGGCAGCGGTACCAGATGAAGTCTCCTGGAGGGAGACGTTGGTCGTTGGTCCTCCCACGGGGTGGCATTGTCCTCCTCCGGGGTGGTGTTGTCCTCCTACGGGGTGGCATTGTCCTCCTTTTTCTCCTCATCCAGGGGACATCCTCAGGGCTGTCGGCGAGTAGGATCCTTCCTTCCGGCTCGGACTCCGCCTGTTGCTGCCGGGTGCTCAGGACAGTGGCCAGGGTTTTACTCAGCTGACGCACTTCAGAGTGCAGGTTGTCCAGATCGCTAGGGGGCACTGTTTACATCTTTGTTTCAGCAGTTAATGAAGGAGCAGTGGGTGCTGCGGGCACTGGGGTGGCCCCACCCTGGTAATGCTGGATAGCAGTCCCTGATGTTTCCAGGGGCTGTAGACCCTTAATAGCCATGTCCTTCAGGGTGTCAAAGGTGGCGTCTAGATGATCTAAAGCCCACCACCGTACAGTTCTACTCTCCTCCTGTTCGGTGCCACGGGCACGAAATCCTGTTCGTGAAGCCAGAAGTTGACGCGCCCCCAGGGCAATGGGGCACTCGGCAGCCGGGCCTATGGATGCTGGTGGGGGATAGGTCACAGTGGCTGGCCAGGTCCGTGGCCCAGGGCGGTCAACCAAAAAGGGGATTGTAACTTGGATAAAAATAAATAAATAGTTTGTGACGCCACCTGTGGTCCCTGGTAAGCATTACCAGCGCTGCTGCAGACCTCCGGGGGGTGATGGGATGGCAGCTGGGATGTTTCTGCTCCCCATGGGTGGAGCGGGCCCTCGGGGCAGTGTGGCGTTTAGTGGGTGGTGATGCTGGGACTTGTAGTGCAGGTGGTAGTGATGGCGCAGCAGGAGTAACTGACAGAGACAGGGGATTCGCTTCAATACCTTTACTGGTGCGGATGTCAGGTACGGTCCAGGGTACTCAGTAGGATGGGTACACTTCAGGACTTCTCCCCAGTGAGCGGGTATAAGGCTTCCTGGTCCATGTCTGCCTCTCTGTATGCTCCTGGCCAGCCTGCAACTGGGCCTAGCTTATGTGTCATGCTGTTCCTTCACCTGTAGTAGGACCTTCTGCTGGTAACCACTCTCCCTGGACGCTGGGGCCTTATGGTTCCTGGTCCTGTAATGGGTCTAGCTTCAGGTCATCCAGGGACTTGTAGTCCTCCTGGAATGCCGGTGATCCCTACTGGGTATAAATGGACCCTGTAGGCACGGACCCGGTGTCCGGTTTGTATACTGAGGTGAGCCTATGATGGTCCTCTGCCCCCTCAACTCCTCTCTCCTTTCTCCTCTTGCCGTCGGCCACACTCAGGGCCCTCAGAACTCAACAGCAGATGCGTTGTGTCTTCGCTACTCTCAGCGTCAGCACGCTCTCAGATTCTCTCTCAGTCTGACTGATCTCTAAACTGACTGCCTGGCTCCACCCTCCAGATATATATATCCCTAACGGGTTCCCTCTGGTGGTGTGAGGTGGAAGGGTGGAGGTGTTTGTATGTAGTGAGGGCCTCTTGTGGAGAAGTCCATCCATGCACCCTGGGTCCTGTGGTACCTGTTGTAGCAGGGTGCCACATACACGCTGCACCAGGCTGTATTATATACACGCTGTACCAGGCTGTATTATGGACACGCTGCACCAGGCTGTATTATGGACACGCTGCACCAGGCAGTATTATGGACACGCTGCACCAGGCTGTATTATGGACACGCTGCACCAGGCTGTATTATGGACACACTGCACCAGGCTGAATTATGGACACGCTGTTCCAGGCTGTATTATGGACATGATGCACCAGGCTGTATTATGGACAAGCTGCACCAGGCTGTATTATGTAAACACTGCACCAGGCTGTATTATGGACACGCTGCACCAGGCTGTATTATGGACACAGTGCACCAGGCTGTATTATGGACACGCTGTACCAGGCTGTATTATGGACATGCTGCACCAGGCTGTATTATGGACACGCTGCACCAGACTGTATTATGTAAAAACTGCACCAGGCTGTATTATGGACACGCTGCACCAGGCTGTATTATGGACACACTGCACCAGGCTGTATTATGGACACACTGCACCAGGCTGTATAATGGACACGCTGCACCAGGCTATATTATGAACACACTGCTCCAGGCTGTATTATGGACACACTGCACCAGGCTGTATTATGGACACGCTGCACCAGGCTGTGTTATGTACACACTGCACCAGGCTGTATTATGGACACGTTGCACCAGGCTGTATTATGGACACACTGCACCAGGCTGTATTATGTACACACTGCACCAGGCTGTATTATGGGCATACTATACTGACTCGCCCAGGGGAATGGGGATGACTCGGCGCCCGGGCCTAGTTGTTAGCTTCGGGGGATGTCGCGGTGGTCGGCTCCCGGGGCCGTACCCTGGGCCTCTCTTTTAAAAGGGTGGTTGGTTTGCTAGTTATATGTAAGTTCGTGACGCCACCTGTCGTATCTGGTGAGGAGCACCAGCGCTGCGGCAGCCCACTGAGGCCGGTGATAAGGCAGCTTGATGGTACAGCTTCCCACAGGTGGAGCTAGGCCTCAGGGTAGCGTATGAAGGGGGGATGCAGGATATAGGGGACCCATCTGGGCCTACGGAAAGACAGGCAAACACACACAGTTCTCTTCAGTACCTTTTACTGGTGGAAATTCAGGCACATCCCGGAGCACTGTAGGGTGAAGGGTGCATTTCAGGATCCTCCCCAATGAGCGGGTGTAGGGCCTCCTGTTTCTTGCCTTTGCGTAGTAAGTTTCTGACCTGCCTGGAGCTAGGCCTAATTTTGTCTCTGTCCTGCACCGGCTGACCTTGTGGTAGGGCCTTCTCTTGGAGTACACGCTCCCAGCTCACGGGACTCCTGGCTCTGTTACGTATCAGCTCTTTGGTGATCCTGGGACCTGTAGTTCTCCAGGGATTCCGGTTATGCCTTACTGGATCTTGGAGATTCCGGTAAGCTCGGACCCGGTGTCCGGTAAATTCTTTGGGGTGAGCTGGTTAAGCCCCTCTGCCCCCTAGGTTACTAACTCTCCACTCGCCTTCGGCCTACTCGGGGCCCTCACTATTCTATACACACTGGCAATTAGCTGGCTGCCTCTTCTGCCGCTTTTATGGCGTCGGCGCACCATAAGCTCTAACTGAGCTCCCTGAATCTAGCTAGCAGGAGCCTTGTGCTCCACTGCTGAACTATTATCTGAGTTCTCCAAACTAGACTGAGCTCCACTGCAGACTGACCTCTCTTAGGCTTCTCTACTGCAGGAACTCTTCAGAGGAACTGACTAACTAACTCCTCCTTCCCTATTTATATCCCTAACGGGCTCCCTCTGGTGGTCTGAGGTGGAAGGTGGAGGTGTGTGTATGCTGTGGGGGCCTCTTGTGGAGGAATCCATTCATGAACCCTTCTAGGATCTGTGGCACTCATGCATAGCAGGGTGCCACAATACCAGGCTGTATTATGGACACGCTGCACCAGGCTGTATTATGGACACGCTGCACCAGGCTATATTATGGGCACGCTGCATCAGGCTGTATTATGGACACACTGCACCAGGCTATTTTATGGGCACGCTGCACCAGGCTGTATTATGGGCACGCTGCACCAGGCTGCTTTGGGACTGCACACCAGGATCTTAGGGCATCAGGTGTCAGAATGGCCTTTATATAGGCCGGGTCACATGGTGCACCAGCCAATCACAGCCATGTCAATACTTGGCATGGCTGTGATTAGGCAGAAAGTGTCCACAACCTTAGAGCTTGTTGATTGGCCGCGCTGATTAGGCTAGCGAATTCAAACAGTAACACAAACTTTCGTTTGAAAGTCTACGTGTCCGGACGAACCCCCGAACTTTACCGTTCAGGTTCGCCCCCACTCCTACCCATGAATTGTTTTCTGATTATCGACTTCATTTCACATCCGGCAAACATCCGTGTTCTAAAGAACATAAAGTGTGATCCAGACCTTCTGTTCTGTTTCAAACCGCCCCAAGGCTAACTGCTGCGAAGGTACAGCAAATAATGGCCGCTCACCCTCAATAACATAGCAGAGGTTTTATTGGGATCGTTCCTAATGCTATGTTCTGGTGCCAAGAACTGATGGTGAAAAAACTATGAATAGTATAAAGATATAAATCATGAGTCCCAAAATGTATTTAATAAAGCAGAAGCGTCTTTGTAGAGGTTCTTTTGATTCCAGGCGCTGCTCAACCATGAGAAATTAGATGACAACTACACCAAGAATAATAAGGCTTTTAAGGCCTCACAGAAGTCAGGTCTTAAATATACCACAGGAATCAGGCCTCAACTACACCATAAATATACAGCTGCCAAACTCTATCACCAGAAAATAGCAATAGAGACCCCAACAAAAACATCCCTCCCAACTTCACTAAAAGAAAACAGCTCCCAAACTCCACCACAAGGACCAGCGTCCACCTACACTATCAGGAAAGAGCCTCTTGTCTTTACCTCAAGTAAAGAGCCGTCCTTTATTATTTAGCGGCCTTCGTCTCGATCTCGAAACATGGCAACTTGATGGATAAACGCTCTGTAGGAAGATCGATCTTGTGCAGCCGAGATAGTTTAACCTGAGTTTTCTCCACTGTATCAAGTAATAAGGTTGCTCGTCTTCCTCTTCACCTTGTTCCTTCTATTCTTCCGACCATGATGTCCTTCTCCAGTGATTGCTGTCTTCGAAACTCTAACTATACTGCTATATAAATATATAATCATCTTATCCCGTCTGTCTGTCTGTCCTTCTGTCCAGGAAATCCCACGTCGCTGATTGGTCCGGCCGCGGCCAATCAGCGACGCGGGATTTCAGAAAAAGATGGCAGCCGTTAGCGGCTCATCTGCCGCATGGAGGTCAGCGACGATGCAGCCGGGAGATGACCGGCGCTAGCCGGTTATCTCCCGGCTGCTCGCAGCAGAAGTACCCCGACCGGCGGCGCCGCTGACCTCCATGCGGCTACCTTTGGGAGATCAGCGACTAGGGCCGCTGATCTCCCAATGGCAAGTGTGAAGGGAGGACCGGGGAGCGGCGCCACCGGTCGGGATACTTCTGCTGCGAGCAGCTGGTCATTTCCAGGCTGCTCGCAGTGGAAGTACCCGCACAGGCAGCGCCGCTCCCCGGTCGCCGGCCGCGACCAATCAGCGATTTTGGCGTCAAATTTAAACACTGCTCTGCTGATTGCGCCCGGTCGGCCACATACATATTCTAGAATTCCCGATGTATTAGAATCAGGCCACCATCTAGTAGTGCTATAAAATACTTCCCAACTACACCACCAAGATCACTCACCTCAGACAGCACCACATGTAAACAGCCCACCAACTGCACCAGCAGAAACTAGCATCCCCAAACTACACTAAATGTAAACAGCCCCCCTCCTTTCAAGTGCACCAGTGAGAAAAAGTCACCAAAACTACAACCCCCCTCCGTTCACATCTCTAGTAGGGATGAGTGAACGTGCTCGGTGATACTTGGATATCACTCGAGTATCTGGGTGATTGGATGTGCTCTGCACTCGGCGGGCATTTTTATGGGTTTGCAATAAAGAAGATTTTTTTACAAGGACCCAGTGTTGGATGTACCTTCCTTTTCTATTTATTGTAGTTTGTATGTTCTCTCCATGTTTGCGAGGGTTTCCCCCAGGTTCTCTGGTTTCCTCCACAGTAAAAAAGCAGCCATACAGTATCCGTGAACCTTCACAAAGACTTTTTTTTTTAGCCAGGGTTGCTACTCAACAGGATTGGACGGGCCCACCAGAGAACCGGAGTATGCTCCGGTGGACCCTGACTTCTCCTTCAGGAGAGTTCATAGCGCAAAACCTTGCAGCTGCTATGGGGCTCTTGAGTGGGGGAGAAAGGTGACCCTCAGAATCGAATCCTCTGTTTGGCCCAATGTTCTTCAGTCTGACACTGCTTCTCGGTGACAGTTGTATTTCACCTCAGCCATATTCTTTAGGTCGGTGAAAGGACTAGCATAGAGGGAAATCGTATCTACTTCGGCTGTCATTTCTCCCAGAAAGTCCTGTAATGCAGTTTGTTCCATAAGCAATAGCAGCCCGTCCAACATCATCTCACACTTCTCGGTGGTGCTTAGTCACACACAAAGATCTTTCTTTACACCTTTAATTTCATGACTACAGAGTTGGGAAATGGCTTGATCTGCAATGCGTTTTGAGAAATAACCTGCATAAGCAAAGCCACGGATTAGGCTACTGAAGGTCACCATGAAGCAAAATTCATACAGCTTTTCCACAGACTGAAAGAGGAGTATCAAGACTTTCGAGACAGCCAAAACTTCTCTGTCCTCCTCCTCATTATCAACCAATCCGAGTTGAGATGAGATGAGGCTGGGCTGTGTAGCATCACCCTGTATAGTTCTTTGCTCCACCTGCAATGCCTCCTCTTTAGTTGATAGCAGTAAGCATTTCAGTAGACAGAGAAGCGGGATGTTGATGCTAATTATGGCGTCTACGCTGCTTACCATCTTGATGGAGTCCTCAAATTTTTGGAGGACGGCACAGATGTCAGACATCCATGCCCACTCATCAGCTCTTATGTGTGGAGGCTGACCTAAATTCCGACGGCCTTGTTGAAGCTGGTACTGAACAACTGCCCTCTGCTGCTCACAAATCCGTCCCAACATCTGCAATGTTGATTTACAACGTGTGGTCACATCGCACACCAGTCGGTGAGCCGGAAGCTGCAAACGCTGCTGAAGCACTGGGACCGAGGGCTGGCTGCTTTGCTGGGAGAGGGCGGAGTATGGTGAACCAGACAAACTGGTGGACCGTGAGTGAGATGCAGGTGGAGACGTTACGAAAGATTGATAAAGTTATGGTGTGATCGTTTTCTGAGATCAGTCAAAAACAGCAGGCATGTCCGCTTCCGTTACAGCTGACGGGCTCTCACTCAGGCTGACTGGAGCAGGTAGAGAACCGGAGCTTCTGCGGTGGGAGACCTGCGTGACAATACTTGGCATGGTAACAGAGGAGGAGGAAGAAGCAGCAGATGCGGTTGATGGGGCGGCTAATGGTTGATGAGGTCCACATTTTATTGCAGTGAGATTGCCAGAGTAACGCATGTTGATTGCGCATGTGAAGGTTCATGCATGTAATAGTCAAATTATTGCCCTTTTCCCTTTGCTGAGTTTTTTTTTTGAAAGGTTGCCAGATAACATGAGTTGGTCAATCCTTTGCGGTGTCAAAAAAGGCACAGGCTAGACAACCCTTGCCGCAGCTGCGAGCTGCAGACCCACGACTGGTGCTGGTCACTGCCGGTTGTGGCTAAGGATGTAGTGCCCATTGCGGTTGCATCACCACCTTGTCTTCCTACTCCTCCACCTCCTAAGAAGAGCTACTCAGCTGTGTGCCTCTGGGTTCACACCCAGTGGGATCTACAAGCTCATCATCATCCGATGTGTTATTCCATTCCTTGACTTGAGAGTCAGCCTCCTCCTCTTCTTGCCCTGACAGCACAGTACAGTCCGCGTGTCCCTCAGGTACCTGAGTCTAATAAGGATCACCCCCCAGGGGTTAACTTAAAGTCTGCTGACAAGGATCAGGAAGCTGCGTGGACCTTTTTTATTCTATCCCCTGTATGGAGAACAATATTTGAACCAAAGAATTTTAAGTTGAGATGTAGCCTGCTTTATATACCATGGTAGTAAAAAAAAACTATTTTCAGTTTATCATGTCTATGTACCCCTGTGTGTAGAAAAATATGTGCACCAAAAAAAATATTTCACTAGAGTATAACCATTGTAAAGGAGACCAAAACCTCTTCCACTACAACCAACCCTGGAGATGGAGACCTAACCAGGAGTGCTCACATTTCCCTAAATTAGGGCCTAACACCACCGAAATGGCATCAATTTCACTAAAGTATAACTATTGTAAAGGAGACCAAAGCCTCTTCCACTACAACCAACCCTGGAGATGGAGACCTAACCAGGAGTATTCACATTTCCCTAAATTAGGGCCTAACACCACCGAAATGGCATCAATTTCACTAAAGTATAACTATTGTAAAGGAGACCAAAGCCTCTTCCACTACAGCCAACCCAATATATGGAGACCCAATCAGAATTCTCCTTATTTCCAAATATTAGTGGCATACACAAGCATAGTGGCATCAATTTCACTACAGTAGAAACTGTAGAATTAGGAACGACACCTCTCCCATTACAGCCAACCCAATAGATGAAGACTCAATCAGAAGTGTTCACATTTTAAAAAAGTATGGCCTAAAACCACCAAAGTGGCATCAATTTCACTGGAGTAGAAGTAGTTAAATGGAGACAAAAAACACTTCCACTACAGCCAACCCAATATTTGGAGACCAAATCAGGATTTTCCACATTTCCAAAAATTTGTTGCAGACACCAGCTAAGTGGCATCAATTTCACTAGAGTATGAGCAGTATAATGGGGACCCACACCTCTTCCACTACAGTCAACCCAGCAGATTGAGACACGATCAGGAGTGTTCACATTTAAAAAAATTAGGGCCTAAAACCTGCAGCAGTAGCAAGAGCAGGAACAGAAGACATATCACAGACTGCAATTCCGCAAGATCAATGCAGCACGCTAAAAACTACAATATCGCCTGTACAGTCTGTGATTGGGGTGCAAAAGTCCTTAGAGATCCATGACTTGTTCATCTTGAAGAAACTTAGGCGGTCTACACTTTCATGGGACAACCGGCTGTGCTTATCCGTCAGGACACCACCAGCAGCGCTGAAGGTACGTTCTGAGAGAACGCTGGCTGCCGGGCATGATAAAACCTCCAAAGCGTGAGAGGCGAGCTCAGGCCACTCTTCCATTTTTGAAGATGAAAATGTAAAAGGGTCCAAATCCTCCCTGAGGGTATTCATTTAAAGCTCTAGATACTCCTGTGCCATCCTCTCCAGTCGTTCACCACTTGTCAGACCTGTACTCTGTTGTGCTGGTGCACAAGATGGTCTAAAAAATGTGTCAAAGGACTCACAGAAATTGCTTCTGTCACTTTCTCTGCTGCTGCTGCTAATGTTTTGGCATTGATGAACTGACGTGCCGGAGGTTGAAAGACTACAGCTGCGATGCACACTGTGTGCCTCACTCCTATCTTAGAAAAAAGAGAGGGGTCGCTCACTGGCCTATTCAGGTACTCTGAAGAAAAGAGTAATCTCAATTGCAAAAAGAACTTCGGCACTCCATACATGAAAATATAAGAAATATTGTATCTAGACAAATGTCACTTTGAAAAATGAAGGTTTTTTGCGCATAATTTGGCCAATTTATGTGTGCCCATCAACCATGACAAGGTCACCTTCGTATGATGGGAAACTACGCTACGCTACCACTGGATATGCCACTCTTGGGCTGTAAGCCTGTATGGACAATATGTCTCTGCTTGGGCTTTTAACCTACAATGTATGGGCTGCAGGTACGTGTTCACACTATTAGAAGTTTGACAGCCTTTTTTCTGACCATGTGTCCCTCCCATTCAGTCACAGGTGGTTTTAACTAGCTCTACCAGCCCATACATTGTAGGTTAAAAGCCCAAGCAGAGACATATTGTCCATACAGGCTTACAGCCCAAGAGTGGCATATCCAGTGGTAGCGTAGCGTAGTTTCCCATCATACGAAGGTGACCTTGTCGTGGTTGATGGGCACACATAAATTGGCCAAATTATGCGCAAAAAACCTTCATTTTTCAAAGTGACATTAGTCTAGATACAATATTTCTTATATTTTCATGTATGGAGTGCCGAAGTTCTTTTTGCAATTGAGATCACTCCTATCTTAGGGAAAATCTCTCTTAAGGTTCCTTAAAAGCTTGTTTTGATGCTCCAGCATTAGCGGATCCCTTTCCAGGGCGGGAAGCATGTGGCAAAATGTACTCTTATAACGTGGATTTAACAGAGTGGCAACCCAGTAGTCATCATTATTATTTAGAATCCTAACTATACGGGGATCATGTTGCAGATAGTGCATCAAGAAGGCACTCATATGTCGGGCTCTTACAGGAGGTCCAAAGACAGGTTGTATTGATGGCTGCGTAACACTGATGCTTGTTTCCTCCGTCCCCTCCTGCCAACCACGTTCAACAGAGAGGGGATAATTATCCTCTTCATCTTGTGATCGTTGCTTGCCCATCACCTCTTGCTCCTCCATTTCATCCTCGGCTCTTGCACATTCACTAACAGTTTGTCTGGTATCACCAACCCCCCTCGATTGCAGTAATCCATCGCCACTTGGCATCCGCCTGTGTGACGACAGTTTGGAACTTTGAGACATTTTTAGCAGTTTCATATCCTCCTCTTCTTCTAGGACAACCACCTCCTGCTGCAGGCTATTCTAAGTCTGCTCCAGCATGTAGATGACCGGAATAGTGATGCTGATGATGGCATCATCAGTGCTAACTATTTTAGTAGCCATTTCAAAACTGTGCAGAGGTCCTTAATCTATCCCCAATCCGTAAACGTGATATGCCTGGGCATCTGCATTGGCCCAGGCTATACGATATGACATACTGTGTCAGGGCTCATTGTTGCTGCCACAGTCGCTGCAACATGTGCAGAGTGGAATTCCACCGTATCAGCACATTGCATATCAACCTGTTAACTGGCATGGACAAAGACCTCTATATCGATGCAAGTTGATGACATGAGGGGTGTGAACGGTGGAAGTGAGCACACAGCTTCTGTGCTTGCTGAAACAGCTCATCAAGGCAGGGATAGTGGCAGAGAAATCGCTGTACCACCAGGTTGAGGATGTGAGTCATGCAAGACACGTGTGTGAGCTCGCTTCCAGCGGGTAGAGAACCGGAGCTTCTGCGGTGGGAGACCAACGTGACAATACTTGTCACGGTAATAGAGGAGGAGGATGAAGCAGTGGATGTGGTTGATGTGGAGCTGATGGTTGTTGAAGTCCGCTGGTCTGCATTTCAGAGCAGTGAGATTGCCAGCGTAATGAATGTTGTGTGCGCATGTAAAGGTTCATGCATGTAGTAGTCAAATTATTGCACTTTTTCCCTCTACTGAGTTTTTTATTGCAAAGTTTGCAGATAACGTGAGTTGGCTCATCCTTTGCGGTGACAAAAAAGGCCCATGCTAGGCAACCCCTGTCACCTCTGTGAGCTGCAGACCCATCACCACTGCTGGCCACAGCTACAGTTGTGGCTAAGGATGCAGTGCTCCTCGTGCTTGCATCACACCGTGACTGCGCCGTAGGGCGAAAGGTGACCTCCTCGTCTTCCTCCTCCACCTCCTCAGATGAGCTACTCGGCTGCATGACTCTGGTTTCACACCAATTAGGATCTTAAACCTCATCATTATCCAATGTGTTATCCCATTCCTCGCCCTCAGAGTGACCCTTCTCCTCTTGTTGTCCTGACAGCACTGTTCAGTCCGCATGAGCCTCAGGTATCTGAGTCTCATCAGGATCACCTCCCTTCCCGGTGGTTATCATCTGGTGATGAGGGTCAGGAACCTGCTCGGACCCTACTTCGTCCTGCCCCGAATCCAACCTTAAAAAAATTTGGGCATCGGTGCAGATGCTTTCCTCCTCTTGAATGTTTGGAGTACACTTCTAATGCCCATAGTATAGAATGGGTGACAGTTCTACAGACTCGCTCATCTGTACTTCTCTACAGTCAATTGGGCAGTTGGACAGTTGTGATGCAGGGGGAAGCATGGGTAATTGGGGTGCCACCTCTGTGGACTGCACTGAGTGTTATGTTGAGGTGGAGGAAGAAGGGGAGAGGCCACTTGAAGCAGGGCTTGCCATCCACTGGAGCACCTGCTCTTTCTGGCTCTTATCAGCAAGGCTTATCGCTGCGCGGCTGCAAAAGAAAGGGAGTGGAGTAGTGCATCCACTAATAGAAGTTGTCAGTTGTCTTCAGATAGGACATGACGGTGTGGGTTCACTAGTGCTTTCACTAACATTACTACCTACCCCACGTATACCTTGTTCACCAAGCCTATTCCCACTTCGACCACGACCTCTTTTTCCCACTCATGTTGCTCAGATACGGTGGTAGGAGCATGCTATTAGCAAAACAAAATTAGATTTTTTCCTCTGCAACAGCTCTGCACACACCTGAATTTCAGCAGCACTAAATGACAAGGTAAGATATGTCTTGCTGTATAACGTTACTAACAGAAGAAAGTATTTTTTTTTACTGTATATGAGGCCTGTATAACATAGGAGATATGCTACGAACAAATTTCAAACTGAGATGTTCCTGCTTTATAATGTTAGGAACAGAAGAAGGTATATTTTTAATGTGGATGAGGCCTGTATAATATAGGAGGTATGCTACGAACAATTTCAAACTGATATGTCCCCTACTGTATCACATTACTAACAGAAGAAAGTATTTTTTAGCATGGATGAGGCCTGTATAACATATGAGATATTCTCCAAACTATTTCAAATTGGGATGAAGGATGTCCCCTGCTGTATAACATTAGGAATCTAAGAAAGTATTTTTTTTACTGTGGATGAGGCCTGTATAACACAGAATATATGCTCAGATCTAGGCTGCTGTATCACATTAGTCACAGAAAAAATAGATATTTTTACTCTGCATAAGCTCTGCATACAGCTGAATTTCACCGCCACTAAAGGACCAGGTGGCTTATAGCAGAATGTAACAGGTTTCCGACGGAAAAAAATATTTTTTGTAGTCTGGCTAGCAACAGAAAAAATATATTTTTTTACTCTGAAAACAGCTGAAGTTCACCACCACTAAACTAGTAGGTGGCTTTTAGCAGAGTGTATCACGTTTGCAAGAGAAATTTTGCTTCCTGCACTCTGATTGACAAGCTGGCAATTTGCTCACTTATAGTTACAGGAAAAAAAAAAAGATTACAAGTGCGCCGCTCCTCTGACCTCTTCTGGACTCTCCCCAGCCCCTCCACTCATCAAACACATTCCCTGCTCATCACAAACAAGCACTATGCTAGCCAAACTGTTAAAAACATTGTAGTTGCCCCACAATAATTTTCCAGCACGTATTCGCCGAATTTGACCGATTTTCCCGAATTTAAGTAAAGATGCTCACCTTTCCGATCATGAATCCGAATGAACCACATTCGTGTCGAAATTAACTTTTGAGATCGGATTTCAAACTTATTCGCTCATCACTAATGGTGGGCAGTGAGGAAGAGCAGCGAAAATGTTAGTAGGTGGGAGCAGGAGAGAGCATGAGGTGGCTGTCTGTGTTTGGAGACACAGGATTGTATTTTGAGGAACAGTTATGAGGATGAGGTGAGATGGATGCCCAGGATGGAGGGAGAGATGACAAGTTCATTACTACAGTGGATACCGAAAGTATTCAGACCCCTTTAAATTTTTCACTCTTTGTTTCATTGAAGCCATTTGGTAAATTCTAAAAAAATCATTTTTTTCTCATTAAAGTACAATCTTGATTGAAAAAGGAACAGAAATGTAGAAATTTTTGCAAATTTATTAAAAAAGAAAAACTGAAATATCACATGGTCATAAGTATTCAGACCCTTTGCTCAGACACTCATATTTAAGTCACATGCTGTCCTTTTCCTTGTGATCCTCCTTGAGATGGTTGTACTCCTTCATTTGAGTCCAGCTGTGTTTAATTAAACTGATAGGACTTGATCTGGAAAGGCGCACACCTGTCTATATAAGACCTCACAGCTCACAGTGCATGTCAGACCAAATGAGAATCATGAGCTCAAAGGAACTGCCCAAGGAGCTCAGAGATAGAATTGTGGCAAGGCACAGATCTGGCCAAGGTTATAAAATAATAACTCCTAAGAGCACAGTGGCCTCCATAATCCTGAATAGGAAGTAGTTTGGGACCACCAGAAGTCTTAGTAGACTTGGCCGTCCAGCCAAACTGAGCAATCGTGGGAGAAGAGCCTTGGTGAGAGAGGCTAAGAAGAACCCCAAGATCACTGTGGCTGAGCTCCAGAGATGCAGTAGGGAGATGGGAGAAAGTTACACAAATTCAACTATCACTGCAGCCCTCCACCAGTCGGGCCTTTATGGCAAAGTGGCCCGACAGAAGACACAGTTCAAGACATATGAAAGCCCGCATAGAGTTTGCTCAAAAACACACAAAGGACTCCCAGACTGTAAGAAATAAAATTCTCTGGTCTGATGAGACAAAGATAGAACTTTTTGGTGATAATTCTAAGCGGTATGTGTGGAGAAAACCAGGCACTGCTCATCACCTGCCCAATGCAATCCCAACAGTGAAACATGGTGGTGACAGCATCATACTATGGGAGTATTTTTCAGCTGCAGGGACAGGATGACTGGTTGCAATTGAAGGAAACATGAATGCGGCCAAGTACGGAGATATCCTGGATGAAAACCTATTCCAGAGTGCTCTGGACCTCAGACTTGAGCCCTAACCTAAACCCAAGTGAGCATCTCTGGAGAGACCTGAAAATGGCTGTCCACCAACGTTCACCATCCAACCTGACAGAACTGGAGAGGATCTGCAAGGAAGAATGACAGAGGATCCCCAAATCCAGGTGTGAAAAACTTGTTGCATCATTCCCAAGAAGACTCATGGCTGTACTAGCTCAAAAGGGGGCTTCTACTCAATGCTGAGCAAAGGGGCTGAATACTTATGACCATGTGAGATTTCAGTTTTTCTTTTTTAATAAATTTGCAAAATTTTCTACATTTCTGTTTTTTCAGTCCAGATGGGGTGCAGAGTGGACTTTAATGAGAAAAAAATGAACTTTTTAGAATTTACCAAACGGCTGAAATGAAACAAAGAGTGAAAAATTTAAAGGGGTCTGAATACTTTCCGTCCCCACTGCAGGTGTAGAGATTAGTGGGGTTAGTAGGAAGTTGAGGACTATAGGGGTGATAGTGGAAACAAGCAGAAACATTGTTTACGGTGACTAAGTATCCAGTTACCTTCTGGTTTAATTCAGGTCAAATTCATTGCAGTACACTTAAATATTGCACTTAGATGGTGCATGAGCAGACTACCTTATATACATCTCGTACATTCAGTATGTCATTTCCGTATATATTTCTGTCGCTCACAGTCCATATACACACATTCAAGCACTGTGGGACATGAGATCATGCTGCTTTAGGCCATGTTCACACGTTCAGTATTTGATCAGTATTTTAGATCAGTATTTGTAAGACAAAACCAGGAGCGGTTGATAAATACAGTAGTGGTGACGAGTTTCTATTACACTTTTCCTTTGATTGTTCCTTTCCTGATTTTGGCTTACAAATACTGATGTAAAATACTGACCAAATACTGAACATCTGAACGTGGCCTTAGTCTAAACAATAACACGCCTATTCTCCTCCCGCCACTCCTCTTGCCACGATACCCAATGCATCCAGCATCGCCACACAGCCTTACGGCCCTGCCCTCCTATGACGCGCCCTCTCTGACGTCATTATGATGTCACCGCCCGCACCCACAATTGCTCCTGGCACACCTCCCGCAGGGGACCCTGAGCTAAGGGCACATATTTAAGAGGACGCCTATCTACTCTCAGTGATAGCACCACTATACAGTAGACTATTGTCACAATCCCCCTGTGCTACGTCTCCTGGAGACAACCCTGCCTGCGACAATCCTGGAGCAGTTAGCAGCAGGCAATACATTTTCTCTCGTGCTCCTTCTCATCTTTACCCTTTTCTTTCCCTCAACTTCATTTCTGTCTAAGCATTTACACTTGTTCATTTCAATATCTAGAAACAACCTTGGAAATATTGCTATTTTTTTCATGTTACATATTTTTATCTATGTCCTGTAGAGCTTCTGAGCGTATTCCTTTTGTTTCGCTTCTCAATTGCATTTTCAAGTGTGCTTTTTTCATTTGTTTCAGTTTTTGATTTTATATTTACACCTTTGTATCTCTTTAACGTGGTCCTTTGCTGTTTTTTTTGGGTTTTGTTTTTTATTGACCTTGTCTCCTGACATTTTAATACCTCTTTTATTACTGATACTCTCCTTTTTTTTTTTTTAATATGTTTCACGATATGAAGGTCTGGAATCTAGGAGCAAAACATCAAATATATTGTGCAATTGGATTGTCTAAATAAAATATTTTCACTATTCTACCGCTCAACCCTTGAGTGCCTTGACTCTTTTTTCTTTATTATTTTAATTTCTAGGCTTTTGACAACATTTTTTTGTTAGAAGTTAACCCTCTCCATATTTATATGGAGACAATGTGACAGTATAACATCAAGTGACCCAAAGGATGATTGGACCAGCCAAATCTTAAAGGCTTCAGAAGATCCAGCCATACATGAAGGGATTGGATGTTATGTAGCAGGTTTGACCAGGTGGACCTTGCTGGAGAAGTTATTATTATTATTATTTATTATAGCGCCATTTATTCCATGGCGCTTTACATGTGATAGGGAGATACATAGCAAAAACATTTACATAATCTTAACAAAATGAGTCAGCGACTGGTACAGGAGGAGCGAGGACCCTGCCCGCGAGGGCTCAGTCTACAAGGGATGGGTGAGGATACAGTAGGTGAGGGTAGAGCTGGTCGTGCAGCGAATGGTGGAGCGGTGGTTACTGCAGGTTGTAGGCTTGTCGGAAGAGGTGGGTCTTCAGGTTTCTTTTGAAGGATTCCATGGTAGGCGAGAGTCTGATATGTTGGGGTAGAGAGTTCCAGAGTAGGAGGGATGCACGGGAGAAATCTTGCATGCGATTGTGGGAGGAGGAGATAAGAGGGGAGTAGAGAAGGAGATCTTGTGAGGATCGGAGGCTGCGTGCAGGTATGTAACGGGAGACTAGGTCACAGATGTATGGAGGAGACAGGTTGTGGATGGCTTTGTATGTCAGGGTTAGGGTTTTGAACTGGAGTCTCTGGGCAATGGGGAGCCAGTGAAGGGATTGACAGAGGGGGGAGGCCGGGGAATAGCGGGGGGACAGGTGGATTATACACAACTTTACTCAATCTGAGAAATCGAATGTTGAAGATCTTGACCCAATGCCACCCTGAACCGTGTCAATGAGGTCAAACAATCTGGACTATTGGCAGAGTGGAGCGTAATCTTCTCGGACCCAGTTTTCTCCATGATGTAGAAGGGTCACTCCAGTTACTAGTTCTTTGGTCTCTGACATATATCCTTACACTCTCCATCCACCTCGTGTCCATTGTCTTTACTCAGGCCCACTGAGCCGTGCAGGATTGTGCTTGGCCAGTCATGCACCTGTCACAGGTAATGAGACTCGCTATGATGGGCCTGCTTAGCAGAAGAATATGGCTGTTTAGGACTTATATATAATTTCCGAAGTTGTCATTGTGTAACCGGGTAATTGCTTCCTTTCTTAGGTCTCTTTGTCTTTTTTTTCCACTGTTTCCAGCATTTTTATAATGAATTATACAGTAATTGCGTTGACTCTTCTTGGGATTATCCATAACCCATTCTTCTGAGATGCATTTCTTTGTCGAGAGGTTAGAAGAACAGGTTCTCCCCCTGATCTCTCATCTCATTACCAGCAGCCGAAATGACAAAATACTATATATATATAAACCATGGAGCTGCCTCAACCTCTTAACAAGCAGCAGACATGCCCTCCACCATAGTCTTCCTCGCCCTAGGACTCTCCTCTGTTCTCGGTCAAGGTGGGTAATGCAGAATCCTGGCAAGGTTCGGGGGCAGGAGATGTCGACTTGTGTGAGGTCTTACTTGGGTTCTCACTCCTTTTGGTGGATGTGCCCGAGGCTTGGGATGTCTTTATAGCATTTTTTCTGTCATTTTCTTGCTTTTTTATGTTTAGTAGTCATAGGATTTCTGGGAAATAATAAGCACAAGACATTTGATGAAACTTTATGGTGTTTTTTTTATCTACTTTACGTTTTTCATTTTTTTGGCTTTTTTTTTCTCTGAAATAGCCGCAAAAAGGGTAACGCTAAAAACGCACCTAAAAAACTCAGATACTAAAGTACATTATAATGCGCCAGAAAGCATGTAAGAAACGTGTGAGGGCGGCCTTAGATGTTGTGATTGTACCCTCGAGTGCACCTCCGGCGACCTGGGTCATGTTATAGCGGTCCTGGACCCTTCACTTGGTGTTTCATCTAATGGGGACCAGGCTCATTTCTCTGCACATTATAACTTGTTTCATCTCCTATTGTTTTATGATTTCTGTATGGGTTTCTATCAGGTGGTTGCATTTTCGTGCTTGGTGGACTACGTGCCTGCTTGTGCTTGGTATCTATGTGTTTTATCTATACCTTGGTGAAAAATATGCCAAAGTTAGCCGTATTTTGGTGCATAATGTCACATCAAGTTTTAGACTTATTTTTTATGTTTTATAGACACTTTTTGCGGCTCCTTCGGTAAGGGGCGTGACTTAGAATAAAAGGGGTTTGGCTTAAAATGTAACACCGTGCACCAAATTGCACCAACAATTGCACCAAAAATTGTGCCAAGAGTGGAGAACAGAAGCCAAACAAGAGGTGTGTAAAGTTACATCGGTGCATGAGATTTATCTTTGAGCCGCGGCTCCTGTGATGCAGTTGTAGAATTTTCAGACAAGTTTGCACTTTGTACATTTTGGGCAGGATTAGTTATTATGTCAGTGATTATATTGGCACCACGGCTGTATTTTGGCATTAAATGGGCCCTACATGAGTAGATACGTGCTCTCGATATCTGTTCTGGATCGCTCTACGATACTTGACTACATTTCGGAGAAACGACTAAATGAGCTACAGATGGTCCATGCACAACAGTACCAGGGGAGCGGGGTCTCATCCAGGGTCCAGAGAGTCCGATCTATGTCCTCTCTTACATAAATCACAACTATTGTTTCTCTGCCTTTAGCTGCTCTTGTTTCTGTTGAGATTGCGGAGAACAGAAAAGAAATGGCGGAGGAGGAGCACAGCCTGCATATCGGGGAATATGTTTGTGGAATTGGGTTTTATAGCTTAAATTATAATTGTGATAAATTAATTTGGAGAGAAATGCATGGCCGGTGTGAATAATAAAAGGTTTCTTCCCTCCAGGGAAAGAAAAGCCTGGTGCATGCCCGGTGGATGTGGACTTCCCCACATGTGAAGGTGGCGTCATCAACAGCAACAAAGAGTGTAATGTAGACACCGACTGCAAGGCGACGAGCAAGTGCTGTGCCTATAAGTGCGGGAGGCGATGTCTGCTTCCCTTAGAAGGTAATTTTTACTAACCTGTCCCGACCCCAGCCTTGCTCCCTTCGTCTATGATCATCTCACTCTATATGATTCCATGCCGGGTTACCCTAGTAGTTTGGCAAGCATCTCTGATGTCATCATCACCCATGGATTTTTAAGGATGGCTCAGGCAGCCATGAGTTGCCTTAAAATTCAAGAAAGTATAACATGTATCTACCACATGCTCTTTCAGGAGTTTTCCTCATTTTCTTCAAGACTCTGCTCCAGCCAGTGGGCTGATTATCCTCTCTGGAACAGCGCCCTGCTTTCCAGCATCCAACTACTACTTCTAACTTCAGTCCCTTGAATCATCACTCAAATTGGCTGAATTAAACTACAAGTTATAAGTTCATTTCTTCTTTCAAGGTGCATGGTTACATATATATGCAGTCACTGATTCACATGCTCTCCATTTCTGCTGCACCATCACCTCCGGTCCGTGCTGCTCACACTGGTCTACAGCTTAGAGAATCCAACTCACCAGGGAAGCTCATAACAGTAATGGACCTGTGGATTTGGAAGTTACGTTATGGGAACTGATCATTTTGTAACACAGCGAACATGAGCCCCATTATGGTGATATTTAGCATAGAGTTGGTAACTTCAGCCTTCCCTCTCATTTTTCTGAAATGTTACTCCTTTGTGGTCTCCAAGTCTTTTTACTTAACAGAACTATAAATATCATAAAATTACTACACGTGATTCCACATAGCCTCTGCCGACAGTTTATCCATAAGTATGAATCCCAATGGCTCTGGTGAGAACAGATTCTTGCTAGTGACCACAACATGATAAATTGGGTTGTTGTCCATGCCGGTCGTGTCCTATGAATGTCACAATCTCACGCTTTGTGCAGTCCGCACCTTGGGTGATGATCTGAGATGGAAAAAAAAGTTTCAAGTCGCAAGTGTGTGGTTCTCGAAAGGGGAAGCAAAGTATCTAGGCTGGATGATGGACGACCAACCCGGCCTGGGAAAGGTTTATCTTTTAAAAATGGCCTCATGGAAGTTGGCAGTCAACCTTTCACCATAGTCTAAAAGTTTGGTCTATGAAAACAATTTATATGAAGAACTCGGCACTCAATTGATGTAGAAAAAGGTGATTTATTTGCACACAGAGAACCTATATGACATTTTGGTCTTAGTTTAGACCTTCTTCAGATATACGGATTGCCATAGAAGAATATAGGACTCAATGCTGAAACTATACAGGACACAGTGCGTCTGGAAAGTGGGAATACCACTAAAGGTATGGCACCAATAGAAGTCAGCATGCTTCATATATGCTTCATATACATTCACTGTGGATTGCAATACATCACCTTTCTCTACATCAATTGAGAGTCAAGTTCTTCATAGATGTTATACGACGGATTGGGCTCCTACTTGTGCACCTGCAGTCAGAAGAGCTGTGTATTATTACTATATGAAAATAATTTGGGCTTTCATGGTTCACCTCCCCATGAGACAGTACAAGGAGAGGTGGGCCACAGTGTCCTACAGTGAAGCTCGACACTTCATTTTAAGGCTGTTCCTGAAATCTCTGTAAGTCCCCACAAGTATGGCCACATCTCCTCATCCTGACCGTCTTTCCTCTTTCATTTAGATAAGAAGAATCCTTGTCCATTTTTTAACATGTCCACCTGCCCCCCACAGAGCTCAGTGCCATCCAAGTGCCACAATGATGAGCAGTGCCCGGGGGCAGAGCGGTGCTGCTGCTCCGACTGTTCGCGAAAGTGCACCCCAACTACGAGAGGTGAGAGAGTGATACAATATGGAAGAATGGGGCAGAGATCCCAGAATGAGCCAGGGCTCTCAGTCTAAGGATCCACGGTTTAGGAAATGCACAAACATTTCTCACTTCACCTGGGGATGATAATAATAATAATAATAATAATAATAATGGCCTCCATGTAGATGACACTCTTCTGTAAATGCTACTTTTGCATCCTTTAAATCTAGCACCTTGTAATGGCATCATCCTGTACTGGGCGATGGCTGCTCATTGGTTATGCCATAATCCTGTACTGGGCGATGGCTGCTCATTGGTTATGCCATAATCCTGTACTGGGCGATGACTGCTCATTGGTTATACCATAATCCTGTACTGGGCGATGGCTGCTCATTGGTTATGCCGTATTCCTGTACTGGGCGATGGCTGCTCATTGGTTATGCCGTATTCCTGTACTGGGCGATGGCTGCTCATTGGTTATGCCGTAATCCTGTACTGGGCGATGGCTGCTCATTGTTTATGCCATAATCATGTATTGGGCGATGGCTGCTCATTGGTTATGAAGTAATCCTGTATTGGGCGATGGCTGCTCATTGTTTATGCCATAATCCTGTACTGGGCGATGGCTGCTCATTGGTTATGAAGTAATCCTGTACTGGGTGACGGCTGCTCATTGGTTATGCCGTATTCCTGTACTGGGCGATGGCTGCTCATTGGTTATACCATAATCCTGCACTGGGCGATGGCTGCTCATTGGTTTTGGAGTAATCCTGTACTGGACGATGTCTGCTCATTAGTTATGCCATAATCCTGTATTCGGCGAAGGCTGCTCATTGGTTATGCCGTAATCCTGTACTGGGAGATGGCTGCTTATTGGTTATGCCATAATCCTGTACTGGGCGATGGCTGCTCATTGGTTATACCATAATCCTGCACTGGGCGATGGCTGCTCATTGGTTATGGAGTAATCCTGTACTGGACGATGTCTGCTCATTAGTTATGCCATAATCCTGTATTCGGCGATGGCTGCTCATTATTTATGCCGTATTCCTGTACTGGGCGATTGCTACTCATTGGATATGCCGTATTCATGTACTGGGCGATGGCTGCTCATTGGTTATGCCGTAATCCTGTACTGGGCGATGGCTGCTCATTGGTTATGCCATAATCCTGTATTGGACGATGGCTGTTCATTGGTTATGCCATAATCCTGTATTGGGCGATGGCTGCTCATTGGTTATGCCATAATCATGTATTGGGCGATGCCTGCTCATTGGTTATGCTGTAATCCTGTACTGGGCGATGGCTGCTCATTGGTTATGAAGTAATCCTGTACTGGCCAACGGCTGCTCATTGGTTATGCCGTATTCCTGTACTGGGCGATGGCTGCTCATAGGTTATACCATAATCCTGTACTGGGCGATGGCTGCTCATTGGTTATGCCGTAATCCTGTACTGGGCAATGGCTGCTCATTGGCTATGCCGTTATCCTGTACTGGGCGATGGCTGCTCATTGGTTTTGCCGTATTCCAGCACTGGGCGATGGCTGCTCATTGGTTATGCCGTAATCCTGTACTGGGCGATGGCTGCTCATTGGTTATGCCATAATCCTGTATTGGGAGATGGCTGCTCATTGTTTATGCCATAATCATGTATTGGGCGATGGCTGCTCATTGTTTATGCCGTATTCCTGTACTGGGCAATGGCTGCTCATTGGTTGTGCCGTATTCCTGTACTGGGCAATTGCTGCTCATTGGTTATGCCATAATCCTGTATTGGGCGATGGCTGCTCATTGGTTATGCCGTATTCCTGTACTGGGCAATGGCTGCTCATTGGTTGTGCCGTATTCCTGTACTGGGCAATTGCTGCTCATTGGTTATGCCATAATCCTGTATTGGGCGATGGCTGCTCATTGGTTATGCCGTAATCCTGTACTGGGCGATTGCTGCTCATTGGTTATGCCATAATCCTGTATTGGGCGATGGCTGCTCATTGGTTATGCCGTATTCCTGTACTGGGCGATTGCTGCTCATTGGTTATGCTGTATTCCTGTACTGGGCGATGGCTGCTCATTGGTCATGGAGTAATTCTGTGAGAGGAAATCACTATTCATTGGTTGTGCTGAAATATTGTGCTGGACTATGTTTGCTTACTGGTTCTGATCCTGTTATAGGTGATCGCTGGTCACTGGTTATGCTGTAATCCATTACTTGGTGATCACTGCTCACAGCCATCAGAATGGTAAAATATGACACTAACATAGATATGAGGAATATATTATGGACCATGGTTGGCTTCCTTCTGAGACAGTACTAAGTGTAGTAATGGTGCCGAGCTGCTAGAAAATCCATATTAGTGAGTATTTTAGTTCACAAATTCCACCTCTTGAGTATTATTTAGTAGCACATAGTAGTCCATTACATGTTTTGTCTTTGCACTTTAATATTTCAGCAAAGCCGGGACAATGTCCTGTGCCAAAGTTCAAATGTCTAGCACGTATCCCGAAAGCACAATGTGAGAAGGATGGACACTGTCGGGGAACAAGAAAGTGCTGCAACGTGTGCGGGAAGAAATGTGTGGAACCATCAAAAGGTAACAACGAACCATGGTGAGCGCATAGTGAGCAAAGCCAGGTAGGGCAGGCGGCTGGGCAGATGCCCAAGGCTTGTAGGAAGCAGGCTTGTGTGTGGGGTTAGACTGCTGATTGGGGTCAGGCCAGTGTATGGGGCCAGACTGAAGTATGTGATTAGGCTAAATTGTGACTTCAGCTGGTGTAAGAAGCCATAAGTGTTGTAAAGATCTGAGGTTGTGGGTTGTAAGTAATCACCTAGGCAGGTTAACAATGCAACAATATTTTATTGATCACAGCCATGGTAATAAAGCAATTCCAGGTAAATGGCCAAAATACAGTTCTCTCTGTCCTCAAATTCCCAATCTGGGTTCAGTAGTTCCACTGGCTTTGTATAAGGCCATACTCAATGTCTCCCAACTTTTGGTTGGCCTACAGATTTCGTATCTCCAGCCAGTATAGTCTGTAGCCACAGTCCATGATCCTCTAGACGGTAGATAAAACAATGAAAGCACAGGTATCCAGTAGATGCAGTCCTTTTACGAAAGTGTAAATCCAAACGACATAATCCATAATGGTAACATGTTTATGCATCCATCCTTCCAAGTCCACGGTCTCCATCCTCTTCCGTCAATCCTTCCACACAACTCTATAAAACATGACTCTCCTTTCTTTCACTGGGATCAGTCCCCTCCCAGGTCAGAAGTGATCACTCCCTCCCCCTTAAACATTCACTGTAAGCCAAAAAGCAATGAAGAATTTTTTTTCTAGAAGCCTTCAAGACCCCCTGTGGTGACGGCTCCACTGTGTCTACAATCTACACTCACCTAATGAGATTATTGGCTATTGGGACAATGGTTAGATACTCCTGAGATACAGATATCCTGAGATACAGATTAGTGGAATGCTGGACATTTTACAAGCGAATCCTACATAGTGACAAGTAAGCAGAACTATATAAAACATAACAAGTAAATCACTAATAAAACACAATAATAATATTGACAAAAATGGTGGTCTGTTGCTGTAAAAGTATCATAGTCTTTAGTAAGTGGGCAGCTCCTCACAAGTGTCATCTTTATGTTGTGGAGGGAAGAAAAAAAGTAAAGACAAATCTTTTTCATGTTCTTTATGAGACTGATTCCATTGAGTGGTTAGCAGTGGTCGCTTCCATGAATGTCACCTGGAACCCATGGGGACATTCCGAGAAGCCAGATTGAGACCAACTGGTCATCTGGACCCATGGAAACTCTCGGAGAGGCCAGGGTGGGACCCTTGGGTCTCCTGGCCTTGTACCTCAATGGACTGCTAGCTTCCTAAGCTTGCTGCGACCTTCTCTCTGTTGGGGACCACCAGAAGTGGGGGGCCACTGGTTGAGGTAGTTGGCCCTGGAAGTCCCAAAGTTGAGGCTGTTCTATCCCAGGTGGGCATAGCGGAAGGGTGAGACTGTGTAATGTTGTACCATCTTGGGTATTTGCTGGGACTGTTGTATGTGTTTATGGTCCTATTTTGTGGTTCAATAAAGTATTACAACGCTGTTTACCCTCACCCTGTGTTGTCTGAGTAGTGTTCTGCCCACAGAAGACCCCGGGTCTTCACACAGGGAGCACAGAGACAGTGTGTCAAGGAGAAGAATATGAACTCACTATGGTGGAGGTGGAGTCACTGGAGGTTATACACATTAATGTGCTCAAAATTGTATGCACAAGAATAGACCAAGCTGTATGGTGTATACTGTCCTTGAAACTCTCATGATCTAGACTTCTGTTTTTTTCCAGAGCACCCTGGCTTTTGTCCTGTTGTGTTAGGCCAGGCATCATGTTCTGCTCCTATAGACAAAGTCCTCTGCAACCGTGATGCCGACTGTGGCCTAAAACAAAAGTGCTGCCTGTCCAATAACAAGATGAAGTGTGTGACCCCAATGGAAGGTAACACTTTCACCTTCTGTTATATCTCTCATTGGTGAGATATGGTGGTGACCTGATCCTACTCAACCCATAAATCCCTAATCTGCTGCAGCAAGGTTGACCACTACTCTAGAATGTTTATGATGCTAATGGCAAATAGCCTTTGTCTGTTGTTAGTTATGGACTGCTAGGTCATGATACTTGATGGCTCTGACATGTCCTTTCAACAAAATGAGGTGCCAACATCAAAGGGGCATTTGAAGGAGCTTGACAATTACATATTCTGGAGCACTACATATCACACCACTTATGTTACCAGAAGGAAGTCCCTAAAGAAGAGTAACAAAGAAATGTGGCATGTGGAAGGAGTGTAGAAATGCTGTCTTGTTGGTCACTTAAAATTGGGGGGACCGATGGGCAACTACTGGGGTAGTTGCCTATAGTATTAGGCTATGGGGGCCCTTCAACTATGGAAAAGGAAATCTTATGAGACTGTGAACTATTAATAGAGCAATGTAAGTTAGCAGTGTCATCAGTCCTGTGAGGAGTCAGCTCTGTAGAGTGTCGGGGGGCCATAGCTGGGTCAAGAAGGACTGAGTTGAGCTTTAGCATGGTTGAAACAATTGATCACTTATCAGAAGATTGTAAGTCCTGTTGCCTGTGATATGGCCTGAATGGCTACGTCCTGTAATGTAGTGAACAGAACCGGAGTAGAGCAGGGATTGATCCAGAAGGGCTTTCCATAATACGGCCATGTGTGGCGAATGTCTTCCTCTTCTGGAAAGTTGATGAAGTTATTGTGTGTTCTCTAACTTATTTGTGATAAGTGAAGTGATCAGTGTGAAGTTAATTGGGCCAGAGTGAAGGTTGATGTTTGTGAAAGATTGTGGGGTTGGACTTCTAGAACATACAAAGGTTCTGTGCCACCAAGATTGGTAATCGAGGAACTATTTTACCATCCAGATTCCACTGAAAATAAAGAAGCATATGGTGCATTACTGTGAACTGTAACCACCACACATGTCGGATCAGTGACCTATAACCCTCAGCTTAATGTGCCACTACGTAAGGGGTTTGCAAGATCAAGAATTTGCATCACTTTTTGTGAAAAAGTAAAGTCCACTGTTCAACCCTAACAGTCTGCAATTATATAGGTAATATATATAATATAGGTAATATATCCCCTTGATTTTTGTTATGGGTCTGGATGGTGAAACCTCTATGCCCTGGTACAAGGAAGGACTGGAGGGGCATAACTAGGGGCCGTACCGGGATCAACCTTAGCTATACGATGGCTTAGCCAACTGCGTGAGCAAAGGAAGGACCGAGGAGGTGGACCAAGTGTTACTCGGACCGACCTTGTGTGAAAGCAGGTGACTCCCATGGGACAGATGGCAGGCGCCGACTGGTACAGCCGATAGGCAGGTAGATGAGCACAGCTGGTAGGCAGGTATGCAGACTCAGCAGGTAGGCAAGCTTTTGGGCACGGCTGATGAACAGACTGGCGGGCATGGTTGGTAGACAAGCTGGCGGGCAGGGCTGACAGGCAGGCTGATAGGCAACACTGGGACCTGAGGGCTGGAGAGAGTGTTAGCACACAAAATAGAACATTGCACAGGCATCTCCATCTTGGGGGGGGTGCCTTAAATAGAGGGAGCGCGTTCACCCTAAGCTCAGTGCCCGGAGATCTGCGCGCGGTGCACGCACTCTAGGCAGTCACACCGTAAGAGACAGGAGGAGCGAAGGACGCAGGACCGGGGCCATGGCGATAAGGGGGTCGGCGTCTCTGCTGGGCAGGAGGCAGAGACTCAGGTGCTACAATTATCTCTTAAATCTTTATGTTTGGAGTAACAAAATATGTAAAAGTCTTCATGTTTCTCGTGGAAATACAATCACCCTTCACTCTGGACTGGTTAAGGTCGCATTGATCACTTCACTCAGCACGAAGAAACCAGAAGACACACACTAATTAACTTCACCAACTTTCCAGAAGAAGGGGTGACTCTCCACACATGACCTCCTTCCTGAAAGCTCTTCTGGAGTCATCCTATGCTCTGCTCCTTATCTGTCCCTTACATTAGAGGACTGAGCCGTCCACGCCACATCACAGGTGACAAGACAGCCAATGTCCCTGTATACACTGGACGCTTGTTTCACTCATGCTGAAACTCAACTCAGCCCTTCCTGACCCAGCTATGGCCTCACCCCAAAGAGCTGACCACTCGCAAGACTGATGACGCTACCTATCGACAGCTCACACAGTCTTCCACAAGGTGATCTCTTTCAAAGGCCCCCACAGCCCACATTATTCTACAGAGGCAACATTTCCCTCTGGGAGCCCAAAATAGCACCTCTTGCCCATGGCTTTTCCAAAACCATTCCAGGTGACCAACTACACAGCAATCTCACATTACTTACACACTCCACATCTCCATATTACTTTACATTAGACAATTTTTCCTGCATGGGACATGACTTTGGGTGGTGCAGAAGTATGTACTGAAGAGGAGATTACCATTGTAGCAGTCAGATAATTATTTTATTTTTTTTTTCAGAGAAAGTTGGAGACTGTCCTCTTCCAGTAGCAAAATGTGTCTACCCTCCTCCTCCCCCATTGTGCCAGAGTGATAAAGATTGTCCTGGAGTAAAGAAGTGCTGCACCCGTCTCTGTCGGAAGGAGTGTACAGACCCCATCATCAGTAAGCTTGTAAATGCAAAGACAATTCTACTTTTTGAATCTGAATAATGCATCTAATCATAGATGTTCAATGGTTCCAACTGCGCATGTGATGAGGGATTTAATGAGATCCCATGGAGGAGTGGCCATCACTGGTCACTTGTTGGACAAGACCTGCATAAGCCAGGCCCACTGGGATGAGTTGTGTCGACTTATGACATAAGAGCCTCCGTTGAGATTTGTACCAGAACCTCCAATGAGATCTGTACCAGAACCTCAGGCATGATCTTTACCAGAGCCTCCGGAGAGATCTGTACTGGAGCCTACAGTAAGATCTGCACCAGAGCCTACAGCAAGATCTGTACCAGAACCTCTGACAAGATCTGTACCAGAACCTCTGACAAGATCTGTACCAGAACCTCTGACAAGATCTATACCAGAGCCTCAGGCATGATCTTTACCAGAGCCTCCGGAGAGATCTGTACCGGAGCCAACAGCAAGATCTGTACCAGAGCCTCCGGCGAGATCTGTACAGGAGCTTCCGAATAGATCTGTACCAGAGCCTCCAACAGCCGAACGTGTCATACCACTGGTGTCTTCTGCAGTGGTAGGGCCTGTGGACTTTCTCTGATAGAAGTGCCTGGGTGCAAATGTTACCTTTACACTCCAAAACCGTACCAGCGGTGTGACACAATGACAGTATGTCCAGAGAAGAATTTCTCTATAAAATACACATCATCCTTGCAGCCCCCTATACTATCGCTGATCAGAGTTCAGCTGGGAATTTAAATGGGCAGATAATAAGGATGAATGCTAAAGCTGCAACTAGAATAGGGTGCACAACCTGTGGTCCAGGGCCACGTGTGTCCAACAAAGCAATTCTGTCCCGCCTCCAACTATACTTGTCTGAGTTTGCTGCTCATGTGTGACTCAAGCGCGCCCTTCTGTAAGCCCTACCCTGGGAGATGGGGGACTCGGAGTCGGGTCCTGTGATGTAGAGATGGGGTGCAGCCGTGGCCCGGACCCACTCCGTGCCCAGGGTCGTCACACTAAAACAAAAGAGATGGTACGGGCTTATCCGGGTTGAGTGGCTGATCTCGACTACGCCACCTGTGGTACCTGGTGAAGGCCTCCAGCGCTGCTGCAGTCCACTGAGGCAGGATGTTATGGCAGCCGTCGTTGTTACTACTCCCCACTGGCGGAGCAGGGCCTCAGGGCAGAGGGACAGGATGGAGGGGGTAGTAGTCTAGGAGGTCTGGTGCTGCGTAGTGCGGTGTAATGCAGAATATAGAGTCCAGAGGCCATAGGGGTTAACTTCCAGGGTTTTTACTCACGTTGAAGAGTACAGCTGCAAGGCTTCTCCCTGCTCCTCGCGGAGTTCTGCGGTCACCAGAGACGGGGGGGGTCCAACAACCTCCGAGTAAGTCCAGTGTTCAATCAGGACCCTGCACCAGAGTGTTCCTAGACTTCAGACCGGGTCCTTTCCTGTCTGTGTGCGTGTAGATAGGCCGGGTCTCCCTCTGAACTTCACTCAGAAAAAGGGTACGGGTGGCAGCTCCGCTCCTTCCGATACCCGGTGGGATCCTCAGGGCCTACCGGGCTTCCCTGACCAGGACGTGGAGTAGCAAGGTCAGGTGTCGGGGGCCCGTACCCCTCTTGCAGCCGGAATCCCTCTGAATAGATCAGCATAGCGAGGACAGGTGGCGTATACCGCTCCGTCTGCATCCCCCCGGGATCCATTTGTGGTGGAGCTACACTCCTAAGCTCCGGGCCTTCTTGGTCATGGTCCTTGACTGGGCTGAGACATACATTATCTGCAACCTGCCCCTCGACCCAAGGCCAGGGTACGAGGACCGTGTCTCCATCCTCTGCAGGTCCACACAGGATCCACGCTCAGGGAGGGAGATCACGATCGAAGAACAGTCAAAGAACCATCAAAAAGACTATGAACCAAGATGGCTGTGTGTTAAATATGAATTATTAAGTGTCACTAAAATGTGAGTCCTCCACCCTCACCCACTAAATGGTTCCCCTATCTCTTGGTTCCCCAGTCTCCCGATTACCAGGAGGGGCAGCCCCTAGTGCATTCTAGCCCCCTCTGGTGGGAGAAGTGTGGGGTAGGATGTGGAGGTGGGGTCCTGACCATCACACTGTTCTTACCTCAAAGGAGGAACACTACACTTCATTAGAGAGGTGCAGCATCCCTGTGGCGGTCGAACCCTCAGGGGCGCCACACTCACATGTATTGTCTATGCCATAGAGATGAGCGGCATGTAGCATGAGACCAATGAGAAATGAGTAGTAATGGTGCACTGAATGGCCGTCTCTGAGATCCCAATAAATTGACAGAATTGGAATCTCCAGACCCCTGTGCCATTCCAAAAAGTGGTAGATGAGGTGGAAAGGAGGACATTGATTTATTGTAGTGTATAGAGGAGTGAGACAGTTACGACTCTTTCTGCAACTTCCATCAACTTGAGAGCTGCATGTTCTCCTTCTTTGTGCGAAACACGTAAGAAGATGACCCCCGCTCTTCTGATAGGTATGAGTCCTAGATATTGGATGGATACTTGACAGACATTTATGGCATATCATTTTAATAGGTCAGATACAATTGTCTTATTTATTATGGTTTAGGATTAGTTTAATCTGAAAATCTCTCGTTTTTGGACCATGAAAGGTTGCGCTCTCCTGTTCTGGAATATGAGTATTTTTCCTTGCATTGCCCTTCATAAAAGGACAGTGTCAATGAGATGGCAGAAAAAAAATCCTGATATGAGTGTCATCATTTTCATGGTGTGTGACTCCTTCTTCTCCATGCAGATAAACCTGGAAAATGTCCATCAGTGAACACAGTTCCACCCTGTCCGACTCCTTCTCCATTGTGTGAGAGGGACATGCATTGTCCGGTCTGTATGGAAAGTCATAACTGAAAAAAAGAAATTATATTTAGGGAAGATAATAATATAGCTGTAAGATAGTGGAGCATCTGCCATGTATAACGATATTAATGTCATGGCTGGGCCGTATTTTGCTATCCCAAAATCATAAGTGAAGAACTCATCCCATTTATTTCACAGTCTCATTGTCTTACTCCAATAAAGACTTCATGGACGTCTTATCAAATAACAAAGAGGACAAAAAGATCACATCAGAAACAACATCTTTCTCCGTGCGGTTTTTCACTTGCATTAGTTGGATAGTCCAGATATGAGTTCTTATCACTATGAGTTTTTAGTCTAGGACTCAATGCACACAGCATCCTCAGAACCTTAGTCTTATGACTTTTATCAGTATTCTCCTTCATCTTCAGTACCATAAGTGCGTAGTCTACTATTGTGCACCGCTCCCTCAGATGAGGCTTAGCCATATATAAGTACTTAGAGGCTCAGTGCACATGCGTCGAAAAAGCGGGATTTCATTGGTACTCCGTGGTCATGTGTCCACAGGTCCTAGAAGATATTTAAGTAAGCTTGGAAGGTCCTACTGTCTCGCCCAGGGGAGGATACGGCGGAAACTCGGTACCCAGGCCTTTACCTTCTTTGGGATGTCACGGCAGTCGGCTCCCGGGCCCGTACCCTGGGGTCACACTTTAAAAGGGAGTAATTATTTATAGGTTTTTTAGTGGTTTTTGGTATTTAGAGTTCGTGATGCCACCTGTGGTTCCTGGTAATAGATACCAGAGCTGCTTCAGACCTCCGGGGGTGATGGGATGGCAGTTGAGTTGTTTCTGCTCCCCACAGGCGGAGCGGATCCCCTGGGACAGGGTTGAAGGAAGGGATGCAGGTGAGAGGTGGCCCAGTCGGGTCAGGGGAGAATGACAGACTGTAGCATCGGCGTCTCTGCCCCCCGCCAGGCAGAGACGCCGTCCAACTCACCTCCCCGCTCCCCGCTCTGCGCTCTCCAGCGCTCCTCTTCCTGCTGCCGGCGCGCGCAGCTTCCCGGGCACTGTGCTTAGGGCACGCACGCTCCCTCCCTCTTAAAGGGGCCGTGCGTACCGTCCTAATTAGTCCCCGGCCAATAGCCGGGGGTCCTCCCATATATAAGGCACCTCCTCCAAAATGGAGGTGCCCAAGCAATAGTTGATGCACAGTGTACTTACCTCTGCTTCAGCACTCAGGTCCCGCTGCTAGCCTGACTACTAGTCCTGCCAGCCCGTTACCTGCCCGTTACCTGCCTGTTACCTGCCTGGTTCCTGCCGTGTCTGCCAGCCCGCTTACCTGGGAGCACCTGCCTGTTACCTGCCATGTCTGCCAGCCCGTCTACCTGGAAGCACCTGTCTGTTACCTGTCTGTTACCTGCCGTGCCTACCTGGAGGCTCCTGCCGTCACTTGCCGTGACCACCTGCCAGCCTACCTAGAGACTCCTGCCAGAACTTGCCGTGCCTACCTGATAGTCTACCTGGAGATTTCTGACTGTTATCTGCCGTACTTACCCGGAGGTTCCTGCTTGTTACCTGCTGTGTCTGCCAGTCCATCTACCCGGATCACTCGTGAGCCTGCCAGCTGTGCCCATCTGCATTATCGGTCAGTCCCTGCCATCTGTACCGTGGGAGTCACCTGCTCCCTTACAAGGTCGTCCCCAGAGTAGCACCTGGTCCCTCTGCTCGGACCCTCCCTGGTCACAGAGTCGATTGAGCCACTGTACGATCTTGTTCGCTCCGAGTTGATACCTAGTTACGCCCCTCTGGGTCCCTCCTTGCACCGCAGCACAGAGGTTCCACCTCCCGGACCCATAACATAGACACGCACACAGGGGTTCGCTTCAGTACCTTTACTGGTGTAGACGGCAGGTATGGTCCAGGGTACTTGGTAGGAAGGGTGCACTTCTGGACTCTCCCCAATGATGGGTATAAGGCCTCCTGATCCGTTTCTTCCTCTGTCTGAAGCTTCTGACCCACCTGGAGCTAGGCCTAGCTTCTGTACAGTTTCACTCTCTTACCTGTTTGCTTGGTAGTATGAAATTTCCTCTGGCTACCACTATCCCTGGACTCTGGGGCCTTTGTGGTTCCTAGTTCTTTAAATGATTGTAGCGTCAGGTTGACCAGGGGTCTGGAACCCTCCTGGTATACCAATTGTTCCTACTGGGCGTAGAGGACCCTGTAGGCGCGAACTCGGTGTCCAGCTTGTGTTCTGGGGTGAGCCTAAGATGCTCCTCTGCCCCCTTATCACTTCTCTCTCCTTGCCTCCGGCCACACTCTAGGCCCCTCAGGCTTCAACATGTTTCTTAGGGCCTTCACTTGCCCTCAGCACAGCATCAACGTGATGCTTCTTCACTGATCTAAAGTGCCAGCACACTCTGTCTCCTAACTCCACCCTCCAGTTTATATATCCCTAACAGGGCTCCCTCTGGTGGTATTAGAAGGAAGGGTGGAGGTGTCTGTGTGTAGTGAGGGCCTCTTGTGGAGAAGTCTGTCCATGCACCCGTTTGGGTCCTGTGGTACCTGTGAATAGCAGGGTGCCACATTCCCCCCTAGTACAATTCAGTACTCCTGGACTGAAGCATTTTCATAACAAGTAACAACAACAATTACAATTATAATAACAATAACACATTTTAAAGGCACATTTTCTTAAAGTTACAGTGATTACCAAAACCAGGTGTCTATCTCACTGGTGAAGGTGCAACTTGAGCAGCATGAGGGACCCGTCTGAAAACCCCCAATGTAGGCCCTGGGCATGGCTGCAGGGCATAAGTGATCAAGGTGTTGGACCACATCTTCGACCACGCCAAACGGGTTTTTGTTCTGAGGTCATCTTGTATATATAAAACCAATAAGGGGCACTTTAAGAAGTGCAAACTATTTGCAATGGACAGTTTTTGGCTGCTCACAGTCCTCAGCCTACAAGTCTTTATACCCTTAACGGGTAACTAAATGCACACATATAACTTTTCCAGTTTGCACAAACAATGCTATACCCTTACTGGTAACTATTTACACTGTAGGCATTTTGTACTTTATTCCCTATACCTGGTAGGGATTTGGCCTTGTGTGCTGCGTGTGGATCTACGTAGCACCGGGGTGACACTGGTGTCTGTGCATGCAGCTAACCTATCAGATCTACGTGCGGGTAAGTTATAGAACTGCCTCAACCTCTCTATAGGATTGGCAAGTGCACTGTTTACTGGGCCTTCAGGCTCTTCTTCAACTGGTGATCCTCCTCTTACTGGGGACTCTTCCTGTTCCTGAGCAGGTTCTTCCAGGGCGCTTACAGGTTCTACTTGTGGTGGAGGTTCTTCTGGTGGCTGACAGAAGTGTATCACTGGTATGATAACTGCTCCATCGAGTTGAGGCCAGTCTGCTGGGAAGTCTCCTAGAACTGTATGAACTACATATTCCTTGGGTTTTTTCGGTACTATAAGAGGTACTTCTTCTTCCTGTGTCTTCAGTAGACTTGGGCACAATTTCAAGTGGTGTCTTGAGACTGTTGAGGTTGTCTTACCTCCATCCTTGCTGATTAGGCAGGTTTTGTTGTTGTTAAATCCGGAATTTAACACGGTGTAGGGCTCTCTTTTCCACTGGTCATCGAGCTTGTGACCTTTTCTCTTCAGTTTTAGCACTATTTCTCCAGGTGCCAAGGGTTCTGCTGGTGCATGCTTATTATACTGGCCTTCTTGCCTTTCTCTCACCTTGTTTAGACATTCTTCGACACAGGCCTGTACTTTCCTGTACTGCTGTTGCCGATTTGTGTCCCAGTCTTCAGTGGACATATCTGTAGCAGGATCTACCACTCCGAGTTCCAGGTCCATGGGCAATTTTCCAGGTCTTGCTCTCATGAAGTACGCTGGGGTACAGTTAGTAGAACTCACAGGTATGTGGTTATACAGGTCTACCAGGTCAGGTAGCTTGTCTGGCTACTGGTTCCTCTCTTCCAAAGGTAAGGTTTTCAACAGGTCTATGACGATTTTATTCATTTTCTCGCACATACCGTTGGTTTGAGGATGATACGGCGTAGTCTGGATCTTCTTGCATCCATACAGGTGACAGAATTCTTTAAATAGTTCAGCTTCAATGGCAAGGCCTTGATCTGTTAGCACCTTGCCCGGATATCCATGGGGCCTGCAGAAGTAGGTTTGGAACGTTCTTGCTGCAGTCTCTGCTGTCAAATCCTTGACAGAGGTGACCACCAGGAACTGGGAATAGTGATCCACCATGGTCAGGGCATAGGAATAGCCTGATCTGCTGGGTGACAGTTTAACGTGATCCAGAGCGACAATCTCCATGGGCTGGCTTGTTTTGATGGACTGCAAGGGTGCTTTCTGGCTCCCGTAGTCTTTCCTTCTGAGGCTACAGGGCCCACTATTCTGGCATCACCTTTCTATGGAGCTCCACATTCCAACCCAATAGAACCGGTCCTTCAGTAGGGTTTCCGGCTTCTTCCAGCCAAAGTGACCTGCTTGATCGTGGTACGCCTCTTACACCATCTGGATCTCTGTCCTGGGCACTACAATCTGTCACACCATTTCATGGGTTCTGGGGTTGACATACCTTCTGCACAGCTTTTCTCTGTAGATAAACAGCTGGCTTCTCTCATTCGACTGGTGTTTGGCTTTTGGAGGGGCATCCTTCTCCAGGTGAGAACCTTCTTGGGTTATCAGTCCTTTGATGAGGCGTACTACCGGGTCACTGTCCTGGGTCTCCTTCCAGCTGCGATGAGGTAAAGGGTTTAGTGTCTTACCATGACATTTTCTGGAGGTGCGCTGCTTGTGGACCATTCCATTTCTGTGGAAAGCAGGTAGTTCAATTTCTTCGAGATTATCCACTTCATCCTCGGTGTCCGACTGGTGGGGCATTCTTGACAGGGCATCTGTTAGAACTCTCCTGTTAGGTTTTTTCTATTTTGCTGGTCATATGACTTTTTTGCCTACTTAATCCTGCTCCGCCCTTCTGGCCTTGCTGGACTTCATTGTAATTTCTACTCTTAAGCTAGCCAGGAGCTTTGTTACCTTTCTCAGTCAGTTTAGCTTGGTCTTTTGACCTCTATGTTCTATGTTGTTTGTTTGTCTTTTTACTGCTACAATTTCTGCTAGGAGGTGTCCATCTTTCTCCCAGTCCCTAGTTCTTGTAGGGATCCCTCCCTCACATCTATAGGTCTTCGTTCAGACTAGCTGAGGACTTTAGCGGGTCTGATCGTAGGATCAGGTTCCCCGTTACATCGTAGTTACCTAGCATAGTTCTATTGTAGGGACAGATCTCCTGTCTTTCCTTAGTGCTAGTAGCAGATCATAACAGTAAGTCCAACCCAAAAATATCTCCGAGGAAAGACCTCCAGTTTCCATCATGGTGTCGGTTCAGGATTTGGCTCAACGTCTGCAGGGACTCTCTCTGGAGGTGGCCGAGCTCCAACAACACGTGAGTAGCTGTTCTGGAGCGCATTTTGTGGAGCCAAAGGTACGATTGCCTGATTTATTTTTTGGTGAACAACAAGATTTTTTTTCCTTTAAAAATGCTTGTTTATTGTATTTTCGTTTGAGACCCAGATCCTCTGGTGATGAATCACAGCGCATAGGGTTCATAATGTCACTTTTGCGCAAAGAACCTCAGGGATGGGCCTTTTCTCTCCAACCTAGTGATCCATGCTTTAGATCAGTGGATAGTTTTTTTTATGCTTTGGGGTTGTTGTATGATGATCCTGATCGTGTCTCATCAGCTGAGACGGAATTGAGACTTTTGAGGCAGGGATCAGGTAATGTGGAAAATTATTGTACTCACTTCCGTCGGTGGTCTGCTCAGGTGGGGTGGAACGATTCAGCTCTGAAAAGTTTGTTTCTTGCAGGGCTAGGTGAAAGGGTTAAGGATCTGCTGATTGCTTATCCTACACCTGGAAACTTGCAGGAGGCAATGCAATTAGCTATACGGGTGGACAGGAGACTGCGTGCAAGGGTTAATGAGAGTAAATCCTTTGCCATGTCAGCTCCGAGTCTTGAGAGGGTCTGTACTGACATTGGAGAGCCGATGGAGATTGGGGCGATGTCACCCCGCTCTCAGGTAAAAGACCGCAGGTTTTCTGAAGGTTTGCGCTTTTATTGCAAAAATCTGACCATTTCATTAAGAACTGTGTGCTTCGTATGAACAAAGAAAAAAAAAAGGTCAGTTACGCCCGTATAGCCTGTTTAAACACTAAGGGGGTATTTCTTTCTGCTACTACTGCAGCTCAGGAAGAAATAATTGAATTTCGGGTATTTGTTTATTGTGGTTCTACTCTGAATGTGATTGATGGGGGATTCTTGGAAAAACTTAAATTAATGCCCAAACCTTTGTCATCCCCTATTGCCGTGGTTTCTGTCGATGGCTCTCCCTTGAAATGTGTTACTCACAAGGTTTATGAATTTCCCCTCACTATTAATGGTATTCACCAAGAAAATTTGGATTTGGTGGTATTAAATAATTTGCCTTCTCCAGTAGTTTTGGCGTTACCCTGGTTAAAATTGCACAATCCTGTACTGGATTGGTCTACCAATGAAATTAAGTCCTGGAGCCCTAAGTGTTATGACAAGTGTTGTAACGGGCACATTGCTGCTGTGGATAAAGGGGAATTACCTGTTCCTATTCAGGATTTTTGGAAAGTTTTTTCTGAGGAGGAGTCGCAAATTTTGCCTCCCCATAGAGACTATGATTGTACCATTGAATTTGTCTCTGGAGCGACTCTTCCTAAAAGTCGTTTATTTAATCTTACTATTCCTGAGAGAAAGGCTTTGGAGGAATACATACAGACGAGCTTGGCCGCCGGTCATATCAGACCCTCTAAGTCACCTGTGGCTGTTGGATTTTTTTTTTGTTAAAAAAAAGGATGGCGGTTTACGTCCTTGTCTGGACTTTCGCGAGATTAATAAAATTACTGTACGCAATCCTTACCCACTGCCATTGATTCCTGATTTGTTTAACCAGTTAATGGGGGCCAAGTGGTTCTCTAAAATTGATCTCCGGGGGGCATACAATTTGTTGCGCATGAAGGAGGGTGATGAATGGAAGACTGTTTTTAACACTCCTGTGGGTCATTTTGAGAATCTGGTTATGCCTTTTGGTCTTACCAATGCACCAGCATTTTTTCAGAATCTTATTAATGACATCCTTAGACCTTTGATCGGCAAAAATGTGGTTGTGTATTTGGATGACATTCTGATTTATTCGCCTGATCTGGAGTCTCATTGGCGGAGCGTACGTGAGGTATTACAGTTATTAATTGACAAATCGCTTTTTGCTAAGCTGGAGAAATGTGAGTTCGCTGTACAGAGAATTAGTTTTTTGGGCTACATTATCTCCAGTGAAGGTTTTGAAATGGACCCGGTGAAAGTTCAAGCTGTGCAGGAATGGCCTAGGCCTATTGGTTTGAAATCGATACAGAGGTTTTTGGGTTTCGCCAATTATTAAAGAAAATTCCTTAAAAATGTTTCCATTATTGTTAAACCGCTGACCGATGTCACCAGGAAAAGTGCTAATACGGTTCAGTGGACAACTGAGGCCATGGAAGCTTTTGTGTTTCTAAAGGAGAGGTTCAGCTCTGCTCCCATCCTTATGCAGCCTGATGTGACTAAGCCGTTTTTGGTTGAGGTTGATGCTTCTTCTGTGGGGGTCGGTGCGGTGTTGTCTCAGGAAATCAAGGATGGAGTACATCCCTGTGCCTTTTTTTCAAAAAAATTTTCTGAGACTGAACTTAATTACGATATTGGTAATCGGGAATTGCTGGCTATTAAACTCGCATTTGAACACTGGCGTCACCTCTTGGAAGGTGCTGATTTTCCTATTCAGGTTTTCACTGATCATAAAAGTCTGATCTATCTTGATGCTGCCAGGCGCTTGAATGCCCGTCAGGCTAGGTGGGCACTTTTTTTTTCGAGGTTTAATTTTTACTTACATCCCGGGTACCAAGAATGTTAAAGCTGATGCTTTGTCTCGCAGCTTTTCTCCCATGGTCGGTGCTGAGGAGGAGGAGAGCATTTTACAAGAAGGTGTTGTGATTGCTGCATTGGACTCCGTTTTGAAAGATGGGGCATTCTCCTGTGCTTTAAGAATCTCATCTAACACACCCCATGGGAGGTTGTTTGTGCCTAGGACCTTTAGGAGAGATTTGTTTGTTGAGTGTCATGAGTCTCGGTTGGCAGGTCATCCAGGAATTTCTGAGACCAAGAGACTTGTGGGTCGCAGTTTTTGGTGGCCTGGATGGCAGAAGGAAGTCATTAAGTGGGTGCGTCAATGTACTGTGTGTGCTAGATCTAAGTCTTCACAAACTCCTGCTGCGGGGTTGCTTTGCCCTCTGGAGGTTCCTAGTGCACCTTGGACACATCTTGCTATGGACTTTATTACTGACCTTCGCTCCTCTGAGGGTTTCACGGTAATCTGGGTGGTCGTGGACCGTTTTAGCAAGATGTGTCACTTGGTTCCCTTCATCAAACTGCCCTGCGCTAAGACACTCGCTAAGGCCTTTGTTAAGGAAATTGTCAGACTCCATGGTGTTCCTACTGACATTGTTTCTGATAGGGGACCTCAGTTCGTGGCTCGTTTTTGGCGTGCCTTTTGTGACAGGTTGGGAGTTCATTTGGGTCATTCTCCAAATTGGTATCGGCTGTGCCTGAGGAGGAGAGTTTTTCCGGTGATTTGGAGAGAGTTTGGACGGATGTGCGTGGTAATCTTCAGGAGGCCAACAGAAAATCTAAGAGGTACTTTGACAGTAAACGTCAAGAGGTTTTGTTTACGGTTGGTGACATGGTTTGGTTGTCCTCTAGGAATCTGCGGTTGAGGATTCCTTCTAAAAAATTGGGTCCCAAGTTTGTAGGGCCCTTTAAGGTGCTTCAGGTAGTTAACCAATCTGCTGTTAGGTTGGAGATTCCCACCTCCTGGAAGATTAATCCGGTGTTTCATGTTTCTCTTTTGAAAAAAGCTGATGTATCAGATAGAGACGCCGCTGCCACTGTTCCTCCGGTGGTGGAGGACGGGGAATATGAGATTTCCCGCATCCTTAATTCTAGACGGTATAGGGGGAGTTTGCAGTATCTCGTCGCTTGGAAGGGTTTCGGTCCCGAGGATAACTCATGGGTGAGGGCTGATGATGTTTCTCCTTCTAGACTTGTCAGAGCGTTTCACAAGAGGTTTCCTGATAAGCCTGGGCCTAGGGGATCCGGAGGATCCTCATAGAAGAGGGGGTACTGTTAGAATCGTAGGGACATCGTAGGGACCTAGCGTAGTTCTATTGTAGGGACAGATCTCCTGTCTTTCCTTAGTGCTTGTAGCAGATCATAACAGCATCAGCGTTGGTGTTCTTGTGACCTGCCCAGTACTTGATTGTGAACTGCTAATTCGACAATCTGGCCACCCAACTCTGTTCCATGGCTCCCAACCTGGCTATCTCCAGGTGTGTCAAGGGGTTGTTATCAGTAAAGGCTGTAAATTTAGTTGAGGCTAGGTAATGCTTGAATCTTTCGTTGATAGCCAAGACCAAGGCCAGGAACTCCAGCTTGAAGGAACTGTAATTCTCCGGGTTCCTCTCAGTAGGGCGAAGCTTTCTACTGGCATAGGAAATTACCTTTTCTCTGCCGTTTTGCTTCTGGGACAACACAGCTCCCAGTCCCTCATTGCTGGTGTCTGTGTATAACAGGAAAGGTTGGCTGTAGTCAGGGTAAGCCAGGATTTCTTCACCAGTTAGGACTTCCTTCATTACTGCAAAGGATTCAGTCTGTTCCTTGCCCCACTGGAATGGGGGACTTTTACCTCTCTTTGACAGTCCTACTAGGAGATCTTGTAAAGGTGCTGCCTTTTTGGTGTAGACCTTAATGAACCTTCTGTAGTACCCGACCAGTCCCAGAAATTGACTTACTTCTTTGACGTTCCTCGGTTCAGGCCACTTCTGGATGGCAGTGACCTTCTCCGGGTCTGGTGCTACTCCCTCTGAGCTGACTGTGTGTCCCAGGTACTGAGCCTTCCGCTTAAGCAGGTGGCACTTGGAATGTTTTAGTTTCATCCCATACCAGGACAATGCCTCAAATACCTCCGCCAGGTGCTTTAGATGGTCTTTATACGTCCTTGATTACACGATAATGTCATCCAGGTATAGCAGCACTGTCTCAAAGTTCCGGTGTCCTAAGCAACACTCCATCAACCTCTGGAACGTTGCGGGGGCATTGCAGAGTCCAAATGGCATGCTGTTGAACTCGCATAATCCCATCGGGATGGTGAAGGCTGTCTTCTCCTGGTCTTCCTCAGCAACAGAGACTTGCCAGTACCCGCTAGTGAGATCCAATGTGGAGAAGTAATTGGCAGATTTTAGTGCAGCCAGGGATTCCTCTATATGGGGCAAAGGGTATGCATCTTTATGTGTTATTCGATTAATTTGTCTGTAATCTACACACATCCTCATGCTACCATCCTACTTTCTGACCAGGACCAGGGGAGCTGCCCAGGGACTACAGCTATCCCTTACTACCCCTGCCCTTTTCATGTCATGCAACATTTCTTTCGCTTTTTGGTAATGTGCTGGTGGTATGGGTCTGTAACGATCCTTGATGGGTGGATGGTTACCTGTGGGTATGTGGTGTTGTACCCCTTTGACCCTTCCAAAATCAAGTGAGTGTTTACTAAACACCTGTTCATATTCCTGAACCACCCTGTAGTCACCGTGTTTTTGATGGACAGGAGTGGCATCAGTTCCAACATGGAGCTGTTGACACCATTGCTCCAGCTGAGCTTTGGAGTCATTGTCCTCCACTGTATCTGGTGGGGTCAAGGATTCCACTGTGTGTATGGCATCATTACTCACAGTATACAGTCTGACAACAGTTGCGTATCTTGGCAATTTAACTTTCTCCTCCCCACAATTTAGGAGGCGTACGGGTACCCTTCCATTGCACACATCAACTATCCATCTAGCAGTTAGGAGTGTAGGTCTGAGCTCTGAGCTAATGGGCTCCACTACCGCCTGGTAGTTCTGTCCCTTGAGACCTATTGCTGCCCTACACCAAATCAGCATTTCACTCATTGGGGAAATCACAATTGGTATCGGGTCTGTCACCCGTACATTACCAATCTCACCACCTGTTAGCTTTACCTGTTGCTGGTACAGGAGGGCTCGAATCTCTCTCTGGAGCACCTTCCTCTGCCCTGGTTTGGCAGTGTCAGCCATCTGTTGGAGTAAGAACAACACTTCCCCCAAACAGTTACCAACAACATTTGTACCAAGTATCATATATGAGTCTGAATCACCAGGGTTAGACTCTACTACAATCAGTCCTTGGTCCTTTAGTTCCACTCTCCCCACCTTTACTGTCACGTCCTTAACCCCGACTAGGTTAAGAGGAAGGCCATTGGGGGCATACACAGAGAGGTTTGGGTCTGGCATCTATGGACCAGTACCTTTTGTAGAGGACATCAGGTATGATGGTTACCTGCGATCCAGTGTCCAGTAGTGCCGGTGTTGCTATGCCGTCCAGCACGATGGACAGGAAAGGTCTTCCTCCTACAAACCGATCGTACCAGTTTGATGGGCCTGGTTGGTCTACTCCTGGGTGTCGGCCCTCGGCCCCAGGTTTTACCCGTTTAAAGGACAGGTCCAGGTGATGTGGCCTGCCTTGTGGCAACGGTAGCAGATGAGTTCTCCTGGAGGGCGACGTCGGTCGTTGGTCCTCCCACAGGGTGGCGTTGTCCTTCTTCTTCTCATCCAGGGGACATCCTCAGGACTGTCGGCGAGTAGGATCCTTCCATCCGGCTCGGGCTCCGTCTGTAGCTGCATGATGCTCAGGACGGTGGTCAGGGTTTTACTTAGCTGACGCACCTCAGAGCGCAGGCTGTCCATCTCACTAGGGGGCGCTGTTTGCACTTTTGCCTCAGCCGTTAAGGAAGGAGTAGTGGGTGCTGTGGGCACTGGGGTGGCCCCACCCTGGTAACGCTGGATAGCAGTATCTGATGTTTCCAGGGGCTGCAGACCCTTAATAGCCATGTCCTTCAGGGCGTCAAAGGTGGAATTTGGATGATCTAAGGCCCACCACCGTACAGTTCTGCTCTCCTCCTGGGACCTCAACCCCCGGATGAATTGTTCTGTCAGCATTTTGTCCTCATCATGTATTCTGGCTGGACTAACCTGTTTCAGGGACCGCAGGGCCTCTTGTAAGCGCTAGGCATAGTCCCGCATACTGTCCTCAGGTTTCTGGGCACAGTGGTAGAACCTCATCCGGAGATCTGTCTCAGTGCGGTTTTCAAACACAGTTTGCAGTCTCTTAAATATAATAGGTACTGATTCCTGGTCTGCAGCTGGCCAGGTTTCAATTTCCTGCTCTGCAGCACCAGTCAATTGTCCCAGCACAACAGCGGCTCTCTGTTTACCAGTCATTGAGTACACGTTCAATACACCGCATATCTTTCTCTTGAGCCCTGACAGGTTGTCTGGTTTACCATCATACTGGGGAAGCCATTTCTCTCTGGGGACGTACGGCAGGGCCATGGGTATGACTGGAATCGCGACCCCTGCTGGTGGGGCGGCTGCTCAGTCCTGAGCAGCGCCGGGCGCGAGTTGAGCATTGGAAGCGTTAACCAGTGCTCCGGAGTTGTGCTGTTCATCGGCCATGGTTGCGCCCCCCTAGTAAACCATAGCATACCTTCTTTGCTTTAATCTGGTAGGCCGCAGCTCCGCAGACTGCGGTCTCCTTCCAGGACCTGACGCTCCCTCACAGCTGACATCGGAGTGCGCTTCCTGCGACAGCGGTCTCCTTCCAGGACCTGGCGCTTCCTGGTTCGGCGTCGGGGCGCAAGGCTGGGCCTGGGCTTCGCGCGCTACCAACAGTCACACCTCTCTGATTCCTGTGGTTATGCCCCTCTTCTTCCCGCGCGGCGACGCGGTAATGGCGGCGATGTTCCGATGTTCACCACAGTTCAAACACAGTTCAATTATGGCACACAGTACCTGGTGGCAACGGGCACGAAATCCTGTTCGTGACATCAGGAAAAGTGATGTCTCGCCCAGGGGAGGATATGGGGGAAACTCGGTACCTAGGCCTATACCTTCTTTGGGATGTCACGGCAGTCGGCTCCCGGGGTCACTCTTTAAAAGGGAGTAATTATTTATAAGGTTTTTGCTGGTTTTTGGTATTTATAGTTTGTGACGCCACCTGTGGTTCCTGGTAATGGATACCAGCGCTGCTGCATACCTCCGGGGGTGATGGGATGTCAGCTGAGTTGTTTCTGCTCCCCACAGGCGGAGCAGATCCCCCAAGACAGGATTGAAGGAAGGGATGCAGGTGAGAGGTGGCCCAGTCGGGTCAGGGGAGAATGACAGACGCGCACACAGGGGTTTGCTTCAGTACCTTTACTGGTGTAGATGGCAGGTATAGTCCAGGGTACTTGGTAGGAAGGGTGGACTTCTGGACTCTCCCCAGTGAGCGGGTATAAGGCCTCCTGATCCGTTTCTTCCTCTGTCTGAAGCTTCTGACCCGCCTGGAGCTAGGCCTAGCTTCTGTACTGTTTGCTTGGTAGTAAGTGTTAGAACTCTCCTGTTAGGTTTTTTCTAGTTTGCTGGTCACATGACCTTTTTTGCCTATTTAATCCTGCTCCGCCCTTCTGGCCTTGCTGGACTTCATTGTAACTTCAACTCTTAATCTATCCAGGTGCTTTGTTAAATTACTCCGTCAGTTTAGCTAGGTCTCTTGACCTCTATTTTCTATGTTGTTTGTTTGTCCTTTTCTGCTACAATTTCTGCTAGGAGGTGTCCATCTTACTCCCAGTCCCTAGTTCTTGTAGGGATCCCTTCCTCACATCTATAGGTCTTCGTACAGACTAGCTTAGGACTTTAGCGGGTCAGATCGCAGGATCAGGTTCCCCGTTACATCGTAGGGATCAAGCTTAGTTCTATTGTAGGGACAGATCTCCTGTCTTTCCTTAGTGCTTGTAGCAGAGCATAACAGTAAGTCCAGCCCAAAAAATTTCTCAAAGGAAAGACCTCCAGTTTCCATCATGGTGTCGGTTCAGGATTTGGCTCAACGCTTGCAGGGACTCTCTCTGGAGGTGGCCGAGCTCCAACAACACGTGAGTAGCTGTTCTGGAGCGCATTTTGTAGAGCCAAAGGTACGTTTGCCTGATTTATTTTTTGGTGAACAACAAGATTTTTTTTTCCTTTAAAAATGCTTGTTTATTGTATTTTCGTTTAAGACCAAGATCCTCTGGTGATGAATCACAGCGCATAGGGTTCATAATGTCACTTTTGCGCAAGGAACCTCAGGGATGGGCCTTTTCTCTCCAACCTAGTGATCCGTGCTTTAGATCAGTGGATAGTTTTTTTCTGCTTTGGGTTTGTTGTACGATGATCCTGATCGTGTCTCATCTGCTGAGTCTGAATTGAGACGTTTGAGGCAGGGATCAGGTAATGTGGAAAATTATTGTACTCACTTCCGTCGGTGGTCTGCTCAGGTGGGGTGGAACGATTCTGCTCTGAAAAGTTTGTTTCTTGCAGGGCTAGGTGAAAGGGTTAAGGATCTGCTGATTGCTTATCCTACACCTGGAAACTTGCAGGAGGCAATGCAATTAGCTATACAGGTGGACAGGAGACTGCGTGCAAGGGTTAATGAGAGCAAATCCTCTGCCATGTCAGCTCCGAGTTCTGAGAGGGTCTGTACTGACATTGGAGAGCCGATGGAGATAGGGGCGATGTCACCCCGCTCTCAGGAAAAAGACCGCAGGTTTTCTGAAGGATTGTGCTTTTATTGCGGAAAATCTGACCATTTCATTAAGAACTGTGTGCTTCGTATGAACAAAGAGAAAAAAAAAAGGTCAGTTACGACCGTATAGCCTGTTTAAACACTAAGGGTGTATTTCTTTCTGCTACTACTGCAGCTCAGGAAGAATTAATTGAATTTCGGGTATTTGTGGATTGTGGTTCTACTCTGAATGTGATTGATGGGGGATTCTTGGAAAAACGTAAATTAAAACCCGAACCTTTGTCATCCGCTATTGCCGTGGTTTCTGTCAATGGTTCTCACTTGAAATGTGTTACTCACAAGGTTTATGAATTTCCCCTCACTATTAATGGTATTCACCAAGAAAATTTGGATTTGGTGGTATTAAATAATTTGCCTTTTCCAGTAGTTTTGGGTTTGCCCTGGTTAAAATTGCACAATCCTGTACTGGATTGGTCTACCAATGAAATTAAGTCCTGGAGCCCTAAGTGTTATGACAAGTGTTGTAACGGGCGCATTGCTGCTATGGATAAAGGGGAATTACCTGTACCTATTCAAGATTTTTGGAAAGTTTTTTCTGAGGAGGAGTCGCAAGTTTTGCCTCCTCATAGAGACTATGATTGTACCATTGAATTTGTCTCTGGAGCGACTCTCCCTAAAAGTCGTTTATTTAATCTTACTATTCCTGAGAGAAAGGCTTTGGAGGAATACATACAGACGAGCTTGGCCGCCGGTCATATCAGACCCTCTAAGTCTCCTGTGGCTGTTGGATTTTTTTTTGTTAAAAATAAGGACGGCAGTTTACCTCCTTGTCTGGACTTTCGCGAGATTAATAAAATTACTGTACGCAATCCCTACCCACTGCCCTTGATTCCTGATTTGTTTAACCAGTTAGTGGGGGCCAAATGGTTCTCTAAAATTGATCTCCGGGGGGCATACAATTTGGTGCGTATGAAGGAGGGTGATGAATGGAAGACTGATTTTAACACTCCTGTGGGTCATTTTGAGAATCTGGTGATGCCTTTTGGTCTTAACAATGTACCAGCATTTTTTCAAAATCTTATTAATGACATCCTTAGACCTTTGATCGGCAAAAATGTGGTTGTGTATTTGGATGACATTTTGATTCATTCGCCTGATCTGGAGTCTTATTGGCGGAGCGTACGTGAGGTATTGCAGTTATTGATTGACCATTCGCTTTTTGCTAAGCTGGAGAAATGTGAGTTCGCTGTACAGAGAATTCATTTTTTGGGCTACATTATTTCCAGCGAGGGCTTTGAAATGGACCCGGTGAAAGTTCAAGCTGTGCAGGAATGGCCTAGGCCTATTGGTTTGAAATCGATACAGAGGTTTTTGGGTTTCGCCAATTACTACAGAAAATTCATTACAAATTTTTCTATTATTGTTAAACCACTGACCGATCTCACCAGGAAAGGTGCTGATGCGGTTCAGTGGACTACTGAGGCCATTGAAGCTTTTGTGTTTCTAAAGGAGAGGTTCAGCTCTGCCCCCATCCTTATGCAGCCTGATGTGACTAAGCCGTTTTTGGTTGAGGTTGATGCTTCTTCGGTGGGGGTCGGTGCGGTGTTGTCTCAGAAAAGCAAGGATGGAGTACATCCCTGTGCCTTTTTTTCAAAAAAATTTTCTGAGACTGAACTTAATTACGATATTGGTAATCGGGAATTGCTGGCTATTAAACTCGCATTTGAACACTGGCGTCACCTCTTGGAAGGTGCTGATTTTCCTATTCAGGTTTTCACTGATCATAAAAGTCTGATCTATCTTGATGCTGCCAGGCGCTTGAATGCCCGTCAGGCTAGGTGGGCACTTTTTTTTTCGAGGTTTAATTTTTACTTACATCCCGGGTACCAAGAATGTTAAAGCTGATGCTTTGTCTCGCAGCTTTTCTCCCATGGTCGGTGCTGAGGAGGAGGAGAGCATTTTACAAGAAGTTGTTGCGATTGCTGCATTGGACTCCGTTTTGGAAGATGAGATTCTTAAAGCACAGGAGAATGCCCCATCTAACACACCCCATGGGAGGTTGTTTGTGCCTAGGACCTTTAGGAGAGATTTGTTTGTTGAGTGTCATGAGTTTCGGTTGGCAGGTCATCCAGGAATTTCTGAGACCAAGAGACTTGTGGGTCGCAGTTTTTGGTGGCCTGGATGGCAGAAGGAAGTCATTAAGTGGGTGCGTCAATGTACTGTGTGTGCTAGATCTAAGTCTTTGCATACTCCTGCTGCGGGGTTGCTTTGCCCTCTGGAGGTTCCTAGTGCAGCTTGGACACATCTGGCTATGGACTTTATTACTGACCTTCCCCCCTCTGAGGGTTTCACGGTCATCTGGGTGGTCGTGGACCGTTTTAGCAAGATGTGTCACTTTTTTCCCTTCATCAAACTGCCTTGCGCTAAGACACTCGCTAAGGCCTTTGTCAAGGAGATTGTCAGACTCCATGGTCTTCCTACTGACATTGTTTCTGATAGGGGACCTCAGTTCGTGGCTCGTTTTTGGCGTGCCTTTTGTGACAGGTTGGGAGTTCATTTGTAATTTTCATCTGGATATCATCCTGAGTCTAATGGCCAGACAGAAAGGAAGAACCAGGATGTTGAGCAGTTCTTGCGTTGTTTTGTGGCAGACAATCAAGAGGGGTGGTCTGAGTTTCTGCCGCTTGCTGAATTTGCTCTTAACAACCATACATCCTCTTCTGCTGGGTGTTCGCCTTTTTTTTGTTGTTCTGGGAGACATCTGTCTTTTGGGTCATTCTCCAAATTGGTATCGGCTGTGCCTGAGGAGGAGAGTTTTTCCGGTGATTTGGAAAGAGTTTGGACTGATGTGCATGGTAATCTGCAGGAGGCTAACAAAAAATCTAAGAGGTACTTTGACAGGAAACGTCTAGAGGTTTTGCTTACGGCTGGTGACATGGTTTGGTTGTCCTCTAAGAATCTGCGGTTGAGGATTCCTTCTAAAAAATTGGGTCCCAAGTTTGTAGGGCCCTTTAAGGTGCTTCAGGTAGTTAACCAATCTGCTGTTAGGTTGGAGATTCCCACCTCCTGGAAGATTAATCCGGTGTTCCATGTTTCTCTATTGAAAAATGCTGATGTATCTGAGAGAGACGCCACTGCCACTGTTCCTCCAGTGGTGGAGGACGGGGAATATGAAATTTCCCGCATCCTAAATTCTAGACGGTATAGAGGTAGTTTGCAGTATCTCGTCGCTTGGAAGGGTTTCGGTCCCGAGGATAACTCATGGGTGAGGGCGGATGATGTTTCTGCTTCCAGACTTGTCAGAGCGTTTCACAGGAGGTTTCCTGATAAGCCTGGGCCTAGGGGATCCGGAGGATCCTCATAGAAGAGGGGGTACTGTTAGAACTCTCCTGTTAGGTTTTTTTCTCGTTTGCTGGTCACATGACCTTTTTTGCCTATTTAATCCTGCTCCGCCCTCCTGGCCTTGCTGGACTTCATTGTAATTTCAACTCTTAATCTAGCCAGGTGCTTTGTTACCTTACTCCGTCAGTTTAGCTAGGTCTCTTGACCTCTATTTTCTATGTTGTTTGTTTGTCCTTTTCTGCTACAATTTCTGCTAGGAGGTGTCCATCTTACTCCCAGTCCCTAGTTCTTGTAGGGATCCCTTCCTCACATCTATAGGTCTTCGCACAGACTAGCTAAGGACTTTAGCGGGTCTGATCGCAGGATCAGGTTCCCCGTTACATCGTAGGGATCAAGCTTAGTTCTATTGTAGGGACAGATCTCCTGTCTTTCCTTAGTGCTTGTAGCAGATCATAACAGTAAGAACTTTCCTCTGGCTACCACTATCCCTGGACGCTGGGGCCTTCGTGGTTCCTAGTTCTTTAAACGATTGTAGCTTCAGGTTGACCAGGGGTCTGGAACCCTCCTGGTATACCGGTTGTTCCTACTGGGCATAGAGGACCCTGTAGGTGCAGACCCGGTGCCTGGCTTGTGTTCTGGGGTGAGCCTAAGATGCTCCTCTGCCCCCTTATCACTTCTCTCTCCTTGCCTCCGGCCACACTGTAGGCCCCTCAGGCTTCAGCATGTGCTTAGGCCCTTCACTTGCCCTCAGCACAGCAGCAACGTGCTGCTTCTTCACTGATCTAAAGTGCCAGCACACTCTGTCTCCTAACTCCACCCTCCAGTTTATATATCCCTAACAGGGCTCCCTCTGGTGGTATGAGAAGGAAGGGTGGAGGTGTCTGTGTGTAGTGAGGGCCTCTTGTGGAGAAGTCCATCCATGCACCCGTTTGGGTCCTGTGGTACCTGTGAATAGCAGGGTGCCACACTACAGGTATTCCCCCCGAGGAAGCTGTAATACAACACACGAAATGCGCGTTGGGAATTTCTTATGCTAGGAGCTTTGATTTCTATTCATGGGTAAGAGTGCAATACTATAATTATAAGGCTGTGCCCACTATGCATTTTTTAAGCGTTTCTGCAGCGGCAATTTCACCGCAGAAACGCTTAAAAATGCTTGGTAGAAGGTCTGCCATGTTCCCCAATGACAATCTGCATGTGCTGTGGACATGCTGCGGATTATCATTGCGGAAAAATCCGCAGCACTACCAATTATTTTGTGGAATCGCGGCGATTTGGCCGCCATTGACTTGCATTGAATCGCTTAATATCCGCATGACTACATGTGCACATGCGGATATTAAGCGATTCAATGTGTGGATGGTACCCGGGTCTGGAGAAGAAGAGACTCTCATCCAGACCCGGGTACCATGGTACCTGAAAAAAGAAAGAATTAAAATAAAAAAACACATTATACTCACTCTCTGATGTCCCCCGGTCTTCAATCTGGTACTTCTTGGCTCCCCGGTGGCTCGCCATGGAGTAAAAGGACCTCCTATGACTTCATTCAGTCATGTGACAGGTCACGCGACCGCTGACGTCGGCGTTCGGGGGACCTGTTACATGACTAAATTACATCATGGAAGGTCCTTTTACACCACCGAGAGAAACCGGGAAGACTGGAGACCAGCGGCCATCGCAAGGTGAGTATAATTATTTATTATTTTTACCATTTTTATTCTTTTTTTTAATTAAATTGGTCACACTATATAAATCCTTGGATTTACATAGTGTGACCAGGTTGTCAAGCACTTTCCAAGTGATGCTAAAATTGCGAGTCAACCCGCATGCGGAAATGCAAGTGAAGAACGCTTCACATCCGCATGTCCCTGGCAGGAAAAACCCATGTACAATCTGCATGTGCAATCCGCACGCACAATCCGCATGTACAATCTGCATGTGCAATCCGCACGCACAATCCGCCTGCACAATCCGCACGCACAATCCGCACGCACAATCCGCCTGCACAATCCGCACGCACAATCCGCCTGCACAATCCGCACGCACAATCCGCCTGCACAATCCGCACGCACAATCCGCACGCACAATCCGCCTGTACAATCCGCCTGCACAATCCGCACGCACAATCCGCATGGACAATCCGCACGTGCAATCCGCACGTACAATCCGCACGCACAATCCGCACGTACAATCCGCACGTACAATCCGCACGTACAATCCGCACGCACAATCCGCATGGACAATCCGCACGTGCAATCCGCACGTACAATCCGCACGTACAATCCGCACATACAATCCGCCTGCACAATCCGCACGAACAATCCGCACGAACAATCCGCACCTACAATCCGCACGCACAATCCGCACGAACAATCCGCACGTACAATCCGCACGTACAATCCGCACGTACAATCCGCATGTACAATCCGCACGCACAATCCGCCTGCACAATCCGCACGAACAATCCGCACGAACAATCCGCACGTACAATCCGCACGTACAATCCGCACGCACAATCCGCCTGCACAATCCGCACGAACAATCCGCACCTACAATCCGCACCTACAATCCGCACGTACAATCCGCACGTACAATCCGCACGTACAATCCGCACCTACAATCAGCATGTACAATCCGCACCTACAATCCGCATGTACAATCCGCATGTACAATCCGCATGTACAATCCGCATGTACAATCCTCACCTACAATCCTCACCTACAATCAGCATGTACAATCCGCATGCACAATACGCATGCACAATCCGCACCTACAATCCGCACCTACAATCCGCACCTACAATCCGCACGTACAATCCGCATGTGCAATCCGCACGTACAATCCGCACGCACAATCCGCCTGCACAATCCGCACGAACAATCCGCACCTACAATCCGCACCTACAATCCGCACGTACAATCCGCACGTACAATCCGCACGTACAATCCGCACCTACAATCAGCATGTACAATCCGCACCTACAATCCGCATGTACAATCCGCATGTACAATCCGCATGTACAATCCGCATGTACAATCCTCACCTACAATCCTCACCTACAATCAGCATGTACAATCCGCATGCACAATCCGCATGCACAATCCGCACCTACAATCCGCACCTACAATCCGCACCTACAATCCGCATGGACAATCCGCACGTGCAATCCGCACGTACAATCCGCACGCACAATCCGCACGTACAATCCGCACGTACAATCCGCACGTACAATCCGCACGTACAATCCGCACGCACAATCCGCATGGACAATCCGCACGTGCAATCCGCACGTACAATCCGCACGTACAATCCGCACATACAATCCGCCTGCACAATCCGCACGAACAATCCGCACGAACAATCCGCACCTACAATCCGCACGCACAATCCGCATGGACAATCCGCACGTGCAATCCGCACGTACAATCCGCATGTACAATCCGCACGCACAATCCGCCTGCACAATCCGCACGAACAATCCGCACGAACAATCCGCACGTACAATCCTCACGTACAATCCGCACGCACAATCCGCCTGCACAATCCGCACGAACAATCCGCACCTACAATCCGCACCTACAATCCGCACGTACAATCCGCACGTACAATCCGCACGTACAATCCGCACCTACAATCAGCATGTACAATCCGCACCTACAATCAGCATGTACAATCCGCATGTACAATCCGCATGTACAATCCGCATGTACAATCCTCACCTACAATCCTCACCTACAATCAGCATGTACAATCCGCATGCACAATACGCATGCACAATCCGCACCTACAATCCGCACCTACAATCCGCACCTACAATCCGCACGTACAATCCGCACCTACAATCCGCACGTACAATCCGCACGTACAATCCGCACGTACAATCCGCACGTACAATCCGCACGTACAATCCGCTCGTACAATCCGCACGTGCAATCTGCCTGTGCAATCTGCCTGTGCAATCCGCCTGTGCAATCCGCACGTGCAATCCGCCTGTGCAATCCGCCTGTGCAATCCGCACGTACAATCCGCCTGTGCAATCCGCACGTACAATCCGCCTGTGCAATCCGCCTGTGCAATCCGCACGTACAATCCGCCTGTGCAATCCGCACGTACAATCCGCCTGTGCAATCCGCCTGTGCAATCCGCCTGTGCAATCCGCACGTACAATCCGCCTGTGCAATCCGCACGTACAATCCGCCTGTGCAATCCGCCTGTGCAATCCGCCTGTGTAATCCGCATACACAATCCGCCTGTGCAATCCGCATACACAATCCGCCTGTGCAATCCGCCTGTGCAATCCGCCTGTACAATCCGCATGCACAATCCGCCTGTACAATCCACCTGTACAATCCGCACGTACAATCCGCCTGTACAATCCGCCTGTACAATCCGCATTTACAATCCGCATGCACAATCCGCCTGTACAATCCACCTGTACAATCCGCCTGTACAATCCGCATGTGTTTTTTCTGCCAGGGAGATGCAGAAACGCTCAGGAAAGATCCGGAGCATTTCTGCATCGTGGGCACAAAGCCTAATAATAAACTGGAGTTTTCTGTAGTTCCTATTTATACATACCACATGATCATCTTGTTATGGTTATTAGGCCATTTATATATTAATGAAATGTTATGTGGATATATGATTTCTAATTTGAGACTGGCACTATTTGCACTTTTTCCCTATTACTATTTATATCATCTATTGCATCATCTTTACATTGACAGCTGCCCAGCTTGGTTGTGTAAGTCGTCCTTTTTTATGTCATTTGTCTTACATGTTCAATAAAGTGTGTTGTTACCTTTTTGCCAAAAAACTCAGATTTTTGTCCATTTTTTCATCTACATTCTATGGAGTGGCATAATCACCTTCCCTATATATGGGACCCTAATTGGGATCAGGTGGTCTTTTCCATTATGATGTACCTAATGAAATTTTGGTTACTTATATATGAGTACTTAGTTTACTAATGTACACAAGTTCCTCAGGTGAGCCTTAGTAATATTGAAGTTTCATGACTCATCTTCTTTACCTTCAGTACTATGAGTACTTAGTCTAATTGTGTACATAAGTTCCTCAGGTGAGCCTTAGTCATATTGTACTTTCATCATTCATCTTCAACCTGAGCACTATTAGTACTCAGTTTAGTAGTGTAAATAAGTTCCTCAGGTGAGCCTTAGTCATATTGTTCTTTCATCATTAATCTGCACCCTCAGCACTATGAGTACTTAGTCTAATTGTGTACATAAGTTCCTCAGGTGAGCCTTAGTCATATTGTACTTTCATCGTTTATCTTCACCCTCAGCACTATGAGTTCTTAGTCTAATTGTGTACATAAGTTTTTCAGGTGAGCCTTAGTCATATTGTACTTTCATCATTAATCTTCACCCTCAGCACTATGAATACTTAGTCTAATTGTGTACATAAGTTCCTCAGGTGAGCTTTAGTCATTTGTACTTTCATCATTCATCTTCACCCTCAGCACTATGAGTACGTAGTCTAATTGTGCACATAAGTTCCTCAGGTAAGCCTTAGTCATATTGTACTTTCAAGATTCATCTTCTTCACCCTCAGCACTATAAGTACTTAGTCTAGTAGTGTACACGAGTCCTTCAGGTGTGTGTCAGTGACATCAAAAATATGTTGTTGCTTTACAACTTCCATGTCCAACACTATGGAGGAAATTAATCTAATAGAGAAGTTGTCACGAAAAACACTTGGTCAGACCTTGCAGCCCTCTGGCGCCCCCTTATCCTGCTGGTCAAACACGATATTGACCAAGGATAAGCAACAGGGCGCAGCTGCTCTAATTTATGTTGACTATTGTGGCACGTAATGTGACAGGACGTATATATACCACCAGTTCCTTCCAGGAACGTATATATACCTCCGTCCAGTCACCCTCAAACCACAATGTCACATAAATACTGGTATACTGCCACCACCGACCGCTTAACAGGTGGATCGGGTACCCGTTAGGTAACGTGAATTAGCGGGTGAGGAGCGTGTTTGCTCGACATAGGACAAGAAGAACGAAGTTGGTAAATAATAATGATTTACTCCCGAAAGTGGGCAGTGTTTACAAAAGATATACAAGATATTATAAAAGAGACAATTTACATATATGCATAAAACAGTTATTAAAATAAAAAGGGTAAATAATAGCAAAACTTGCGCCACGAGGTGATGGTCTCAGATTCTGTGGGGGGGACGGCTCCCCGGAAATTAGGTGTGATTCCTCCACGCAGCGAGGAGTGCATGCGTCTGACGTCCCGGGGTAAGAATGAATTAAAATGTCCGTTCTGGTTTTTAGTAAGGGGCCAAAACCCTAGGAGACACCCATGTTGTTTACCTCACACGGGGGCTCGGTTTTGTGAACCCACCCAGCTGCACAAGACATAAAAATCCTTCAGATTTCATATCTTGGTATGGGAAGGTCCCACATCCAAGATGGAGACATCATGTTTGCCGTCACCAATATTCATGAAGATGGATATCAAATATGATATCTCTATGACGCTCAGAAGCTCAGAACCCATTTCCCGGGTTTCCGGTGGTTTCTCAGTTATGCAAGATATACTATTATAATCGGAAAAATGTGAACATTCCAAAAATGTGGTCCCTGTGTTTGTGACAGTCATGGGCATTATTAAAATCGACATTAAAAGTTTGTACAGTTAGACAATAGGATTTTGGAGGGGATTTCCAGTTTAGACCAGAATGCTTGTTCTTTGGGCTGAGGTTTTATGGCGGTTATAAAAATTCCTTGTTTGGGGGGGAGAAAGAGTGAGTTCTATGTCGGTCTCTTCCAAATGAGCAGGGGGTGGAGATTTAAGACATCTCTCATTTTTTAAACTAGGACAAAAATACATTTTGCCTGACAGAAGTAAATCTCTCCAGAAACCAACATTTCACCTATTTCATCTTCTCTACATCAGAGAAGGGTAGGAATCATGGGTCATACTGGTTGCCCATTGGGCAGTGTCTTTCTTCTCCTTGAGAAAAATAAATGAATTTGGAACTGAACATTTTATGGTTTCACAAATGATATTTATCTCATTGGCTTACACAACACAGACATATTCTACACAATATAGATTCATACAGAAATAAAAGGACTTGCACCAATCCTTACTTGTAGTCAGGCTAAAAAATTCTCATTTTTCTGTTGTAGATATAAAATTGAGCTCAAATTTATAGAACTCAAGTGATGCATCAAAATTGTTTTGGAGTATAAATATGATACCGAAGAACCTGAAACCTAGAGGAAAATGTATAGATTACGACAGAAGAATACATGTCCATGGTATCCTATGTCTGATTTAGACCCACAACCCCTCACAATATTGATCACTAGTGGTCTATGGCACTGCACAATGGTCACATTACCTACTCCAGACTAATAGATCAGTTTTCCATCTCATCAGAGTAGAAAGTAACATTTTTATTACATTTTGTCCCAACCATGGCCCAAAATACCCATCAAATATATTTTCATTGGGTAAAAGTAAGTAAAATCTTCATATAATTAATGATGTAATAGGTTTTATAACTGACATTGTTGATTTTATGCTTTTCAGGTGCTTGAGTAACTCCTCGGAGAAGGTGGCAAGTCTTCAAGGAGACCAGGCAAGAGATTAAGAACAGCTCTGGCAATAATGATCAGGAGCTGCCTCGTTGTGTACATGGTGAACACTGGGATGAGTGATGGTCAAACCCTGTAAGGACAGCTGTAGAGTCAGATTCATCTGTGGAATAATGCAGCAATAAAACGTTTCCTGGTGCCTCCATGACTCTGATTTTTTTTTAGGTTACTCTTAGACACAATTCAGACAGGCGTAGTGTAACTGTGCTGATTGCAGCTGACCGATCCTTCTGCTCCCGTAGAGATAAGTTGTCTCCATAGGTGTCCATACGTGCCCGACAGTAAGAAGAGAAGACTACACCAATGTTGTGTGTTCGGAGAAGTCGAGAGAGAGCTGTTAGGCATCTGATGTGTATGCCGGCATTAGCTGTTAGGCGTCTGATGTGTATGCCAGCATTAGATGGGTGTCTGTGAGATGTATCTCTAGCTGGCAGACATCTGATTGGCTTTACGTCCAGTTACCACTGAGCTTTGGCTAAGTAGTTGATCTAAAGCAAAGCGAATAAAAAGAGCCGGAGTATAAGCTGGTAAACATGCAACGTGTAGGAGCATGTTCACACTGGCCATTAAAAAGACAAAGCCTAAGACGGAAACAAAATGAACATACATGAGCATGCTGTAAGTAAGAAGCAATAGTGCAGATATATAATATAGGGGACTTAGTACAGTGCTTATAAAGAATGCAAGGATGCCCAACAATGCTACTCATATATGTATAAAAATGTTAGACAAGTGGTCCTACCCGTCACCCGAAATAGCTGTGCACAGGAGAAAATGATGAGCCTTCCAAACTCTGCAGTAAATGCTCCAGACACAATGATGAACACGGCCTGTGCACGATCCACCTGGATAGACGCTCAGGACTGTGAGCATGCAGGCGACGCTGCCGTGCACAGGAGGAATGCCTGATGAAGGAGGCCGTAGCCTCAGAAACATGTTGGATTAGCGCTGGGTGGACCTCCCTCCAGAGCAAGCCCACAGCCTTTGTGACGTCACACTGATACAGAGCGCACATATCCTTGTTCTTACTAGCCCCACAGGTGTGACCGTCCGGCACACGTCACTGGCTTTAGGTGGATACCTTTATCTCCTGGGGCAGATTCCTGGTCAGACACTGGCCGGCACCCCCTTGTCTTCATCTGCCTTGAACTATACATCTACCATTTAGCTATTACAGGAATATTGTGACTTCTCCATTCTGGACTCTCCGTTGACTGCCTGGTCTCCACCAGCCTGACCGGCAAGAAGCTGAACAGTACCGCCACATCAGCCTGACCGGCAAGATGCTGAGCAGTACCGCCACATCAGCCTGACCGGCAAGATGCTGAACAGTACCGCCACATCAGCCTGACTGGCAAGATGCTGAGCAGTACCGCCACATCAGCCTGACTGGCAAGATGCTGAGCAGTACCGCCACATCAGCCTGACCGGCAAGATGCTGAACAGTACCACCACATCAGCCTGACTGGCAAGATGCTGAACAGTACCGCCACATCAGCCTGACCAGCAAGATGCTGAGCAGTACTGCCACATCAGCCTGGACCGGCAAGATGCTGAACAGTACCGCCACATCAGCCTGACCGGCAAGATGCTGAACAGTATCGCCACATCAGCCTGACCGGCAAGATGCTGAACAGTACCGCCACATCAGCCTGACCGGCAAGATGCTGAGCAGTACCGCCACATCAGCCTGTCCGGCAAGATGCTGAACAGTACCGCCACATCAGCCTGACCGGCAAGATGCTGAATAGTACCGCCACATCAGCCTGACCGGCAAGATGCTGAGCAGTACCGCCACATCAGCCTGACCGGCAAGATGCTGAACAGTACCGCCACATCAGCCTGACCGGCAAGATGCTGAGCAGTACCGCCACATCAGCCTGTCCGGCAAGATGCTGAACAGTACCGCCACATCAGCCTGACCGGCAAGATGCTGAACAGTACCGCCACATCAGCCTGACCGGCATGATGCTGAACAGTACCGCCACATCAGCCTGACTGGCAAGATGCTGAACAGTACCGCCACATCAGCCTGACCGGCAAGATGCTGAACAGTACCGCCACATCAGCCTGACCGGCAAGATGCTGAACAGTACCGCCACATCAGCCTGACCGGCAAGATGCTGAACAGTACCGCCACATCAGCCTGACCGGCACCCAGAAGATCCTGCTTCATCGGTCCTGGATATCCACACGCTATCCAGCTGCCACAGATCCAGATCTCCTGCCGGCGCCCTGAATGCTCCTGTGCACGGCAGCGTCGCCTGCATGCTCACAGTACTGAGCGGCTATCCAGGTGGATCGTGCACAGGCCGTGTCCAGCATTGTGTCTGGAGCATTTACTGCAGAGTTTGGAAGGCTCATCATTTTCTCCTGTGCACAGCTATTTCGGGTGACGGGTAGGACCACTTGTCTAACATTTTTATACATATATGAGTAGCATTGCGGCGCATCCTTGCATTCTTTATTAGCATTTTGTTTCTTAGCACTGGGGCACGTAGTGCTTTAGGATTGCGGCTCTTTTGCTAACTCATTAGCACATTCCTTAAGGCAGCAGCGCTATTGCATTTCATTTACAGGACTTAGTAAAGAGTTTTTGATTTAAAAAAAAAAAGCGTAAAAGCGATCAACCAGTGACAAAGTGTACCCAAATCAGGATGGTCCTAACCTCCAGTATTAAAACCCCCACTATGTGTCCAAAGACTACCTCAAAGTGAATACGGGCAGAGCTGGACCAGAGCCCAACTGTGGACGCCCAACCGGAAGCTCTGTAAACGTAATTGTGGCACCCCAGGGGTCTGGTTTTCCACAGTAACAGCAATGTTATGTCTGAGAGCAGGTGGGAGGTCTCTTGGTCAGGGATCCTATGCATGCCACACCTCCTGCCCAGTCCTGGGAGAGGAAGAACTTCCCCTATATAAACCTAGGGCTGAGGCAGGGTGAGTGAGTAGAGAAGAAGCAGAGAAAAGAAGCAAATATAGGAAGAAACAACAGGAGCTCTGTGGGAGCAGTGTTACAAGGAGTCAGGGGCTGGCAGCTGCAGAGCTCGCCCTGACTGAGAAGTTATCACCGGACCCGGAGTCCGAGGCTGTGGGGACTAACTCCTATCCAGCAGCAGAAACCGACCGGCAGGGGATTGCAGGTCCTCTGGCCCAGAAACCCGAAGGCCCCGAGTCACCGGCCATACGGGTGAGCACCACACGGTACACTCAGGGACGTGGGCTACTTATACCCGCCTCTAGCAAGGTAGCCAGAAGAGTATCGTTAGTTTGGGAGGCCTACAACTCCGCCTGGCCAGGGGAGATCCCATCTGCTCAAGGACTGACCAGGCCCCAATCGCTAGCCAGTACTCCGGGAGGGTCTATCTTTGTCACCAGTAAAGACCCTGAACTACACAGTACCGTCTCCGAGTGGTTCCTGCTACCCCCATCATCCACGTCGGCTGCCCTGAGGCCATACCCCTCCCGTTGGGGGTTATACTATCACGCTGCACAATCCTACCACCGGCCTCAGCGGTCTGCCCTGCAGCAGCAGCTCCCTGGCTGCACTCAACGGGTGGCGTAGTCGTCCGACATCTACCGCTAAAACAGCGCCACTTAGTCTGACTCCCTGGGCACGGACCGGATCACCGCCACGAGACTACAACCCTCAACAGATCCGGCTCCGGGTAAGCTCCCGCGTGCGCAACGCAGCGCGACACAGGCCCAGGGGCGCGTTAACTTTTGGCGTAGTCGGCAGGATCTCGTGCCTGCAACCACCGGGTACTGCGTGCCTGAAAAAGACTGTGAAAACTTACCCGTGGTGAAGATTCCCGCCATCTGGCGCCATCTTCCGCTTTCTTCCCGCCATCGGTGGAGTTTTCCCGCCATCCGGCGCCATCTTCGGCCTTCTTCCCGCCATCCGTGGAGTTTTCCCGCCATTGGACGCCATCTTGAGGACGCCGCGCGGGAAGAAGAGGGGCGTGGACTCCGAAAACGCGCGAGAACTGAAGCCCCGCCTCACGTCCGGACGTTGCGTAAGGTCCTGGAAGGAGCCCAGCAGACGCCGACGTCACAGGAGCGCGACGGAAGGTCCTCAACCCTGACGATCCACTGCGGAGCCGCGGCCTACGGAAGAGGATCATCGCAAGGTAGGCCACGGTCCACTAGGGGGGAGAAGGATGTCGGATACGGAGGAGAGCTTCACCGCTCCAACCCCCGCCAGCGCCACCGCTGTTGCGGTCATGCCTTTCACCATGCCCTATATCCCGGGGGCAGCCTGGCTACCCCAGTACTCAGGGGAGTCACATACCCTGCAGGACTTTAGAGAAAAACTGGATAGCCTCTTCCAGGTGTACCCCCTCACAGAAGAGCAAAAAGTAAGCATCCTGGTGGCCCAATTAACCGGGGCAGCCCAAAGGGAGGTAAAGTCCTGGCCACCTGGGGGGAGGACTGTCGCAGGGATACTAACCCGGCTGAGGGACACCTTTGATACCCGCACCTCAGCCGAGATCAAGCTTAGATTCTACGGGTGCAAACAGCGGGCACATGAGAGTATAAGGGACTATGCCCTGAACCTACAAGAGGCCCTGAGAGCCATTAAGCAGACCGACCCTGACGGCGTGGGAGACGAGGACAGGCTGTTAACTGAACAATTTATAGAGGGTTTATATTGCAATGCCCACCGAACCCAGTTGCGGGCAATGGCCTTACAGGACCCTCATCTGGGATTTGCACAGTTCAAGGACAGAGCCATCCGGGTGCTCCGAGAACCGGCACCAGGTGGCGTTGTGACCCACAGACGCCCCACTACCACCTACCACCAGGAGGCGGCGCCCTTGTCGGCAGGGCCTGTGGGAGCTGATGCGCAGGCTTTGAACAATGACTCGGCTCCAGACCTGCACCATCAGGTCCAAGAGCTAGCTAAAAGCGTTGCTGCGCTAACCCGAACTGTGCAGTCTTTACAGGTTTCCACTCCAGGGAAGATACAGCTGGCATCCGGACCGGGGGACATCCCGTGGCGTCGACCAAGGAGGACCCCACCGGCCAGAGGAAGACCCAGCGACCGATACAACGAGGACGGACGACCCATCTGCCGCCGCTGTAATCAACCCGGACATATGGCAAGGTACTGTCCTTTAAACTGGCACAACCTAGGGTAGAGGGCCAACCCCTAGGAAAAAGATCATCAGGCCCATCAAACTGGCGCGACAAATATGTGGGAGGACGTCCAGTCTTGCCTGTGGTACTGGATGGCATTCCTATGAGTGCCCTACTGGACACCGGGTCACAGGTCACCACCATCCCGTACGTGCTCTTCAAGAAGTACTGGAATGACTCGGATATTACCCGCTACCCTGACGATGACTTGAGTATCATCGCCAGCAATGGTCAGCCCGTGCCACAGATCGGATTTAAAGAGGTGACCATTAAAATTGGTAGAGTTGAACTGGCAGCACAGGGACTGATCATTGTAGACATTGACAAACACGAGAGTCACCCAAAGATAACTCTACGAACTAATGTAATTGAAAATTGTCTTGCAGAGGTGATTTTCCTTTTACAGCAGGTTGCCAAGAACGCCAGCTCCGGCGAGCAGCGAGTGCTCCAAAAAGAGATCCGGGCACTGATGCGACGGCAACAGGTGGAACTCTCCGGCGGTGAGATTGGTAGCGTGAGAATGTGTGACCCTTTCCCTATTGCCATGCCCCCAAAAAGTGAAATGATGATTTGGTGCCGGGCAGCTATTGGTCTGAGAGGTAGAGATTACCAGGCAATGGTAGAACCAGTTTACTCAGACAGTAGGCCCACCATCTTGACAGCACGGGGGGTGGTTAATGTACGCCATGGGAGGGTGCCCGTTCGCATAATCAATATCGGGAAGAGGGAAGTGTACCTGCCCCGGTATGCCACGCTAGCCAAATTATATACCATTAACCAAAATGCTATACAATCTGTGGAACCCTTGTCTCCATATCACCCGGAGGAAGGTAACGGCTCTAAGAAAACAATGGAGGACTGGTGTCAGCAACTACATTTGGGTACTGACTCCACTCCCTCACATCAGAAACAGGGAGTCTATCGGGTGGTTCAAGAGTACGAGAGAGTGTTTAGTAAACACCCGTTAGACTTCGGGCGAGTCAAGGGGGTAGAACACCACATCCCCACGGGAGACCATCCTCCCATAAAAGAGAGGTATCGACCCGTACCCCCTGCACACTACCAACACGCCAAGGGGATGCTTAGAGACATGAAGGAGGCTGGGGTGATCAGGGATAGCTGTAGCCCCTGGGCAGCTCCACTAGTCTTAGTCAAAAAGAAAGACAACACCATGAGGATGTGTGTAGATTACCGGAAAATCAACCGTATCACACACAAGGATGCGTACCCCTTACCAAGGATAGAGGAGTCTTTGGCTGCTTTAAGATCTGCTAACTTCTTCTCTATCTTGGATCTCACTAGTGGGTACTGGCAGGTTCCTGTAGCAGAGGCGGACCGGGAGAAGACCGCATTCACCACCCCGATGGGACTTAGCGAGTTTACCTGCATGCCGTTCGGACTCTGCAACGCACCAGGAACCTTCCAACGATTAATGGAGTGCTGTCTGGGCCATAGAAACTTCGAGACGGTCCTGTTGTACCTGGACGATGTCATCGTATATTCTAAGACTTATGAGGACCACCTGAAACACCTGGCGGAAGTGTTCGAAGCTCTGGCAAGCTACGGCCTAAAGGTGAAACCCTCCAAGTGTCACCTCCTGAAACCAAAGGTGCAGTACCTGGGACATGTGGTGAGCGCTGACGGAGTGGCTCCCGACCCTGATAAGATCACCGCAATTAAGGAATGGCCAAGTCCCTCCAGTGTAAAGGAAGTGCGGCAGTTCCTCGGGTTGGTAGGCTACTACCGCAGGTTCATCCCCGGTTTCACCAAAAAGGCAGCTCCTATGCAGGACCTCCTGATAGGCCAGTCCCGGAAGGCCAAGAACCAGAAGCCGCCCTTCAGATGGGAGAAGTTGGAAGAGGAGTCCTTCCGCCAGCTGAAGATGGCCCTCATGGGGGATGAAATCCTGGCGTACCCGGATTACAGCCAGCCCTTTATCCTCTACACCGACGCAAGTAACATCGGGCTAGGAGCCGTGCTGTCCCAGATCCAGCAGGGGAAAGAACGAGTAATCGCTTACGCCAGCCGAAAACTGCGACCCACCGAGAGAAACCCTGAGAATTACAGCTCATTTAAGCTAGAGTTCCTGGCAGTGGTGTGGGCAGTCACCGAACGCTTTAAGCACTACCTCGCTTCTTCCCGGTTCGTCGTGTACACGGATAACAACCCGTTGACACACCTGGACACAGCAAGACTCGGTGCCCTAGAGCAGAGATGGATGGCCCGTCTGTCCAACTACGAGTTCACAATCAAATACCGGGCAGGACGCTCCAATACCAACGCGGACGCCCTGTCCAGGATGCCAAACCTACCGGACGTAGGAGAAGATCCAGAGGGACTGGAAGAAGTCGAACTCCCTGCGTTCCATCGGCATGGGACTATCCAGTATTCCCACCGGGTAAGGAGTAAGCAAGCCGCTACGTTTAACCCCTTGCCTCACTACAACTGGGAGGAAACGCAAGACAGTGACCCTGCCGTCCGACTGGTGAAGGAGATGCTGACTCGGCCAGAGGCTCGCCTTGACCCAGATGCTCCGGAGGAAGCCAAGCAACTGTGGGCTGAGAAGAGTCGACTGTTCCTTTATAAGGGGAAGTTGTGCCGCAGAATGGTTAACTCCCGGACGCATGAACTAATCTGGCAAGTAGTGGTGCCACGAAGAGACGCAGCCATGGTGATGGAGGCATACCACGACGGGGCTGGACACTTCGGATGGAAGAAGCTGGAGTTCCTGCTGCGCGAGCGGTTCCACTGGGTAGGCATGAGGGGAACCATCGAGAGGTGGTGCAGAGACTGTGGCCCGTGCAACCTAAGAAGGAAGGACCGTGCCAGCCAGAAGACTCCCCTGCAGTCCATCGTCACCCGGCAGCCGTTGGAACTGGTAGCCTTGGATCATGTAAAACTGACCCCAAGCAGAAGTGGCTACGTCTACGCACTAACCATCGTGGATCACTACTCCCGGTTCTTGGTTGTCGTCCCCGTCAAGGACTTAACAGCTCGAACAGCAGCGAGAGCCTTCCAGCAGCATTTCTGCCATCCACACGGGTACCCGGACCAAGTGTTGACAGACCAGGGACCTGCCTTTGAAGCGGAGGTCTTCCAAGAATTCTGCACTCTGTATGGCTGCTGGAAGATAAGGACGACACCCTATCATCCGCAAACTAATGGACTTTGTGAGAAAATGAACCAGGTGGTAATGGATCTTCTGAAAACGTTGCCCCTGGAAGAACGCAGTCTGTGGCCTGAGAAGCTGCCCGATCTGGTGGACCTATACAACCACATCCCGGTAGGTTCCACCAACTGTACCCCGGCTTACCTAATGAGGGCGAGACCTGGTAAGTTACCTGTTGACCTGGAAATGGGAGTCCTGACACCTGAGGACACTTCACCAGAGCAGACTGGGACACAGAGAGGCAGCAGCAGTACCGGAGAGTACAGGAGAGCGTGGAGCGAAGTCTCTGTCAGGCTAGGGAAAGACAAGAGAAAACTTACAACCAGTATGCTCCCGCTGTTCCCCTGGTACCCGGAGAGCAGGTCTTGAAGAGAAAAAGACGGCTCCACAAGTTGGACGACCAGTGGGAGAAGGACCCGTACACCGTACTGCCCTCAAGCCACGACAACCCAAAGGTCTGTACCATCAGTAAAGACGGAGGGGAAACCACAACCACTGTATCCCGGGATCACCTGAAGAAGTGTCCCGAACAGCTACGGAACCCTGAAGAGGAACAAGAAGACCCTCGACCCGTAGAGGAAAGGGAAGACATGGTTAATACTGTGCTCGGAGACTTCCCTCGGTCTTGGACTCAAGTCAATGGTGCAGTTGTGGTACCCGTACTCACCTTCCTCCAACCAGCATCCCAAGCACCTACGGAGCAACAGGTAGAGCTGGAAGAACAGCCGGTCCAGGAGGCAGAAGACCCCACACCAGCAGACCAGGAGGATCAACCCTCTGCTTGCAGTGAGCCTGCCATATCCCTAGTGAGCCAAAGGGCCCGTAGACCGCTGCCCAGTTTACCCTTAACAGCTCCTACACCCTGTAGTTCAGGGCCAGACAGTCAGCTCCGTAGGTCCACTAGGGCCACTAGGGGCCAGTTACCCGCACGCTGGAGGATTTGAAGTGTATAAATTGTTTTATTTGTGGTTACCTGTTTATTGTTGCTTGTGTATAATTATGTGTTTCTAGTTATTTTTAGGAGTCCTTGGTGGATTTACCGGGAATCCTTTGTACATAGTTGGAGCGTAACCCAGGACGGACTAAAGACTGTTAAGGACTCGGGGCAGGACAGACCCCTACCTGGTTACGTCTCCCTGTTTTGGTGAAATAGACACCTTGCTTTCTTCAAAGACTGCACCCGGTTACGGACATGCCGTGACCACCTTTATGTGTTTCTTTATTGTTATTGTTATATCTTGTTATGTTTTTCTAAAATATGTTTAGTCCCGGAGTACTAAATTTCACTAGGGGGGAATGTGGCACCCCAGGGGTCTGGTTTTCCACAGTAACAGCAATGTTATGTCTGAGAGCAGGTGGGAGGTCTCTTGGTCAGGGATCCTATGCATGCCACACCTCCTGCCCAGTCCTGGGAGGGGAAGAACTTCCCCTATATAAACCTAGGGCTGAGGCAGGGTGAGTGAGTAGAGAAGAAGCAGAGAAAAGAAGCAAATATAGGAAGAAACAACAGGAGCTCTGTGGGAGCAGTGTTACAAGGAGTCAGGGGCTGGCAGCTGCAGAGCTCGCCCTGACTGAGAAGTTATCACCGGACCCAGAGTCCGAGGCTGTGGGGACTAACTCCTATCCAGCAGCAGAAACCGACCGGCAGGGGATTGCAGGTCCTCTGGCCCAGAAACCCGAAGGCCCCGAGTCACCGGCCATACGGGTGAGCACCACACGGTACACTCAGGGACGTGGGCTACTTATACCCGCCTCTAGCAAGGTAGCCAGAAGAGTATCGTTAGTTTGGGAGGCCTACAACTCCGCCTGGCCAGGGGAGATCCCATCTGCTCAAGGACTGACCAGGCCCCAATCGCTAGCCAGTACTCCGGGAGGGTCTATCTTTGTCACCAGTAAAGACCCTGAACTACACAGTACCGTCTCCGAGTGGTTCCTGCTACCCCCATCATCCACGTCGGCTGCCCTGAGGCCATACCCCTCCCGTTGGGGGTTATACTATCACGCTGCACAATCCTACCACCGGCCTCAGCGGTCTGCCCTGCAGCAGCAGCTCCCTGGCTGCACTCAACGGGTGGCGTAGTCGTCCGACATCTACCGCTAAAACAGCGCCACTTAGTCTGACTCCCTGGGCACGGACCGGATCACCGCCACGAGACTACAACCCTCAACAGATCCGGCTCCGGGTAAGCTCCCGCGTGCGCAACGCAGCGCGACACAGGCCCAGGGGCGCGTCATAATGTCCGGCTCAAAGAAATGGAGGCCACATCCTTGATTGTACCGAATGCAAAAACCTAAAGTAAAACCATAGAGCACAAGTGTTTCCTAAGTCCCCTGTCTTTATATGTAGTTACACTTACTTACAGCAGAGTATTTTCTCATTTTGAGTAGTTGATCTTCAGAATCACAACTAGTTTTTTCATTACATCGGAGCAGTACTGATTATATACAGACCCCAGGTCACCAGAGACAAAGCCCCATCTTTAGGGCCTTTGTCTCTGGTGACAAAGCCACTAGAGTAATGATAATCAGACTGTAGAACAAGCGTGTCATGCCGATGAAATCAGTGGACTTGTGCGATGACCGCCAATGATCTGATGAGTATGGGGGGATTCTGTTTCTTTGGAGATATAAGTATCCAGCTGTCAATTTCAGAATATCTGATTATTTTTTCTGGCAGGAGATTAGCTGCCACTGAGAGAGCGCATACATCAGAGAGTCCGGGGAACGTCTACACTCAGCGTATCTCGAATACTTTCTACAAACTTTTCATAAAGTACAAGCTGATATCGGAAATGTCGCAATGTGTCCGGACTTGCAGGATCTGAGCAGCACCGCCCAACGACTAATTAGATCTCTGAACCCATGATGAGAAATAAAAGGCAGACAGATCTATAGAAGTATTTCTATGTGTGGTGGTGGCCACAACTTTCATTTAAACTATTAAGCAAGTACAAAAGACGTTCACTTTCCATGAATCAAGGATGTACAGAGGGACGAAGAAGGTCTCCAGAATGTCCTCTTCCCCTCTCCTGCCATTGTTGAACAAGAACTTCATTATTCAGCTCTACCCCAACTATAGAAAATAGGATCATTTATTAAAAAACCTGCAAGTTATTGATAAAAGTGACCTAAAAGGCCATTGTGACTTCAATCAAAGAAATACACTCCCTTCTCCATTCATGAGGCACTTCTGAGTAGTGTTGAGCCACCCCCGTAGTGTTCGAGTTCGGTTCGGTTCGTCGAACACCCGTGTGTTCGCCGAACTGTTCGTCGAACTGTTCGTCGAACACCTTCGAACACCGTTAAAACCAATGGCAGGCAAACAAAAACACATAGAAACACATAGAAAACACCTTCAAATGTGTCCAAAAGCTGACAAACTGCTCAGAAGACACAACTAACACATGGAAAAGTGACAAGTACATATAGTCATGCGAAAAGAAAAGAGGTGGAGGAGTAAAAGGAGGGGGAGACACAGATATAGGCATGTCATGCCCTTCTAAAATCCAAAAAGTGAGAAGCCGACACGGCCAGTCCGCTCCTGCCCGTGCCACCTCCGTGTCGCCGGGTTTGTGCCAGAGCCGCGGTGAACCCTGACGGCCAGCCCCCCTCTCCCAATACTGGTGCCTGTCCGCTGGTGGGTCGAGCGAGCCCCCCTGTGGTGGAGGCAGCTCTAAGCTTTTTAATTTAAATTGTCTCTCTAATTTGAATAAATACACTTTAAATCCATTTACAAGGATCTATTGGAGGGCAAGTCTCATGCCAGCAGCTGCGTAATTCCAACTCTAGTAGCATCCACTAAAGCTGCTGCAGTTAAAAAGCTTTTATAAGGATCGAGCTCGGCTGTCCACCGCAAGGCATCCTACTGCCAGTCCCAGCCCCTATGCCTTGGGGTGCCTCCTGATACTCTTCACTGAGTATCCCGTGGTCCCGAAGCATTTCCTTTGAAAAAATGAAGTGTCCAAACTACAGGTGGTGTAGCTTGCTTAACAGCCGGGATAATCCGCTGACTAGCAGACCCTGCTACTAGGCACAAAGTATTTCCTGGGCTAGATGCAGTTAAAAATTTGTAATTAGATACTCTCGTTGGATGCTGAGAAAGCATTCCATAGAGTCTCCTGGCACGCCATATATGATTCTCTTAAAAAGCTTGGGGTAGGGGTCTAGGGGACCCTTTTATAGCCAAAATCACGGCCCTGTATCGCAATACGTCACCTAGGCTGAAGATAAATGGAACTGTAGCACCCTGAGGGCTCGGTTGCTACAGAGGTATTGCACCTCACCCAGAGGTGTGATATCTCACTCTCAGGTAAGGATGGAGTGTGGATCAGGACCCGACACCTGCATGCATTACACCACATTGCCGTGGGGCAGGGCGATCAATATGCCCCTGAGATGGGCACGAAAGTCCCTGTCCCTGGCTGGAGTGGGGGAGGGAACACTGAGGAAGGGGAACCCTGTAGTGCAGGAGCAGGGAGGAAGCAGTTCCTGGGTGCATTGAGAAGGGAGTATAAAAGGTGGGCACCATCTTAGTTCAGTGCAGAGAAGTCTGAGCAGAAGTGGCAGGGAGCAGGGGCTCTGCATGAGCTCTGCTCCGGAGGCGGGCCTAGTAACAGAGGCCCAGGCCTGGAAGAGGGAGAAGGAAGGAAGAGGAGCGGAGAAGGCTCCAGGAACGAGGAACGAAGGGATCTCAGGGATGCGGACGGGCGAGTCGCCACCGCACGCCCGAATCCACCTGCGTGGAGGGGTCAGGCCAAAGGGGGAGACCGGTCCCCGAAACTAGCGGAGGCAGGAAACGACCTTCAGCTAGAAACAGGAGGCTGTGACATTTTATGTGGCGCAGCCCCTCGCTACACCCGCTAGGAAGGCACCACATAGGGTCAGGGAAATTGGCGCCAAGTTTACCAAGAGGAGGCCCGAGGCAGCCGGACAGAAGGGTTGGTAAGAAAGGCCAGACAAAGGACACACAAAGGGGGTCCTGTGAAGCACTCCAAAGTTATCTGGGAGTTGTCTGAGCCCCTCACCTGGTGAGCACAGTACGACGTGGGCAGCCGTTACCTGCAGACGTGGTCTGGATAATAAGAACTGTGAGTAAAGGCCCTGGACTGCATCACTGACTCCGTGTCATTACTGCTGCTGCCCTGCACCATCACCCCCATCCTCCGCATACACTGCCCTGAGGCTATACTCCTCCCGTGGGGAGTTATGCTACGCTCTGCTGCACCCACAACACCAGCCTCAGCGGTCAGCCCTGCAGCGGCGGTTCACTCTGACCGCAATCCACGGGTGGCGTAGTCGGACATTTAAACATCAAAACCACATAAATAGTTCCGCCACTGGTTTGACCGCCCTGAGCCACGGAACCGGGTTGCCGCCACGGAGACTACAACCACCAGCATCCACCAAAAAGGGTCCGGCTCCGGGTGTCCCAAGGCCCAGGGGGCGCGTCAGAACATTTTCATCACCTTTCACAATCACCAATGGGACAAGGCAGGGATGTTCTCTGTCCCCTGTCTTATACATCCTAGTGACGGAGCACCTGCTCTCATCAATTCGCCATAACCCCAATATTAGGTGGATTGAGGTGGGAGGCACCGAGTACAAGTGCTCTCTATTTGCTGATGATGTCCTAGTATATATCACTCAATCACATATATCCATCCATGCTGTTATGGCTGAAATAGATCACTTTGTTACATGGTCAAATTTTAAAATCAATGCAGCGAAGTCTGAGGCCCTCGATGTCTCCCTCCCCAAATCCATATAGGATTCCATCCAGTCCAACTTTCCCTTTGCCTGGCCCTCACAGGGTATTAAATACTTAGGAATTCCTATTCATAGAGACCTCTCCCGTCTTTGTTATCTTAATTTTGGGCCCTTTATTGAACAACTCCATACAGACCACGGTTGGCAAGTTAGAACTGTAAGATTCACTACGTGCACCACTGGTGTTTTGTGGAAAAGCACATGTAAGATTCTGCAACAGTCTCTGCTGATACTCCTGCATGCGTGCATCCCTTTCTATGGCAGGAATAATTTCTGCAAATTTACTTTTGTACCGGGGATCTAACAGTGTGGCAACCCAGTAGTCAGGATTATTTCTAATTCTCACAATTCGAGGGTCATGCTGCAGGTAGTGCAGCAAGAAGGCACTCATGTGTGTTGCGCATCCAGGAGCACCAAGTCCCTGTTGTGTTGGTGGCGAGGTAACAATCATGCTTCCTTCCTCTGTCCTCTCCCCCCAACCTCGCACAACAGAAATGTGATCAAGGTCTCCCTCATCTGATGAGTCTTCCATCAGTTCGTCCTCCACTTCTTCCTGGGCTCCTGCACCTTCCTCACTAGTTTGGCTGCTACCATGCGCCCTGGTAAAACCATCTCCCCCACCCTCACATGCCTGCCGCCTTGGTGCTGCCGACCGTCTGGACCTTGCAGATGTTAGCCCTTCCGCATACAACTCCTCCTCCTCTACTTCCTCCACCTCCTCTTGTGCCACCACCTGACTCCGAATTCTGTTTAACATGTGCTCCAGCATGTAAATCACCGGAATAGTCATGCTGATAATGGCATCGTCAGCACTAAACATCTTCGTCGCCATTTCAAAACTGTGCAGAAGGGTGCATAGGTCCCTGATCTGAGACCACTCCTCCAGCGTGATTTGCTCCACCTCTGGATCTCGTTGGCCCAGGCTATACGTCAGAACGTATTGCACCAGGGCTTGTCGGTGCTGCCACAGTCGCTGCAACATGTGCAGAGTTGAATTCCACCGGGTAGGCACATCGCATTTTAGCCGGTGAAGTGGCAGGCCCAACGACTTCTGTAGAGATGTAAGTCGCTGAGCTGCGGGATGCGAACGGCGAAAGTGAGCACACAGCGACCGTGCCCTCTGCAGAAGGCCATCTAGTCTGGGATAGTGGGCTAAAAATTGCTGGACAACCAGGTTCAACACGTGAGCCATACAAGGCACGTGTGTGACATTGCCCCGGCGAAGGGCCGCACCCAGGTTTGCAGCATTGCCGCACACGGCCTTCCCTGGTTTCAGGTCCAGTGGAGACAACCATTCATGAAATTGGTTCTCCAGAGCTGACCACAACTCCTCAGCTGTGTGACTCACATTTCCCAGACATTTCAATGTAAAAACCGCCTGATGACGTTGAGCCCTACTGCCAGCATAGTAAGGAGGTGTGCAGGATCCCTTCTGCGCAGTTAGAAAGCTTGTGGCATGACCAGACAGGCTTTGGGTGCAGGTGGAAGACCGAGAGGAGGTTGAGGAGGCAGAAGCAGTGGAGGAACTTTGACATAAAGAGGATTGACGCACAACTCGTGGGGACGGCAAGACTTGGACAGCAGCCCCTTGTCCTGCTGTCACCATAGTTACCCAGTGCCCAGTCAGCGACATGTAACGCCCCTGTCCATGCCTACTCGTCCAAGTGTCTGTGGTGAAATGCACCCTGTCACACACAGAGTTTCTTAAAGAAGCGGTGATGTTGTGTGCGACATGCTGGTGGAGCGCAGGCACACCTTTCTTTGAGAAGTAGTGCCGACTGGGCATCTGGTACTGGGGCACTGCGACGGACATAAGGTCTCGAAAATCCTCTGTATCCACCAGGCAGAAAGGCAGCATTTCTGTAGCCAAGAACTTGCAGATGGTGAAATTCAACCTCTTAGCTTTCTCATGGCTAGGAGGAAATGGTCTTTTACTTGTCCACATCTGAGGGACCGAGGGCTGGCTATTGTGCTTAGACGGGGTTGATAAGGGTGTCCCCGGCAAACTGCCGGTCTGTGAGGAAGATGCAGGCGGACATGTTAGGTTGCCTTGATCCAAAGGTGGTGCTATCGATGTCGGACAGCGCTCAAGACCAGCTGGTGTTACCACCTCCAAAGAAAATGATGACCTGCCAATCACGCTGGCTGTTGCGGGTAAAGAGGTGGCAGGTCTGCGCCCCAAAACAGGTGTGACTGCTGTCCCCCCAGTCACAGAGGATGAAGAGGCCGCGGATGCACAAGATATGGCAGACGGTGGTTGGCCCGGCCGGCTAGGCCGCATTGTAGCACACTGAGCTTCCCACTGCAACTTATGCTTTATGTCCATGTGCCGGTTCATGCATGAAGTACTCAAACTATGTATTTTTTGGCCTCTACTTAGCTTTTGCTGACAAATGTTACAGATAACACGAGTTGGGTCATCTTTATCGATCTGAAAAAATGCCCAGGCTATGCAAGGCTTAGCACCCATGCGACCTGAAGAGCCACCACGACTTGTGGTGAGAGGCAGAGTTGTGTTTGAGGATGCAGTTGTTGACGTGCTTCCAGTACTACGTCTCTGTCCAGGAAGGCGCAACCTGACCTCGTCGTCACTAGCATCTTCCTCCACCTCCTCTGCTGACCTCATCTCTTGGCTGACTGTGGGTTGACAGTAAGTGGGATCTCCAACCTCATCATCATCACCCTGTGCGTTATCACACCCGTCGTCCTCAGAGCCAACCTGTTCCTGCCCTGACAAAAAACTAAAGTTGTCGCTCCAATCAGGTATTTGAGTCTTATCATCGTCTTCCTCATTGTCTCCACCAACAGGAGTTACAGTTTGGGAATGAGGGTCTACATTATGGTCAGAACCTTCTGCGTCTGGTCCTGGATCCGACTCATAAAGATTCTGGGCATCAGTGCAGATCATTTCCTCGTCTGGATTCACAGAAGCGCTGGAGTCGACCTCTGATTCCCAGGCTATAGTATGAGTAAACAGCTCTGCAGACTCAACCATCTGTTCTACCTCATACTCAGACGGGCAGCTGGAGATTTGGGAGCTGTGAGGAAGCAAGTGCGATTGGGGTGACACCTTTGAGGACTGGAGTATTTGTGATGTTGAAGTTGAGGTGGAGGAGAGCCCACTTAAAGGAGCACTTGATATCCGTTGAAGCACCTGCTGTTTTTTTGCCTCATCTGGAATTTGTAGCGATTGGCGTGGCCGTAAGAAAGGGATCTTATCACATTGTCCGCTAAAAGAAGTAGACATTTTAGTTTGGCTGGAAGATGGTCTTTCTTCTGCAGATGTTACTGTTGCTTTAACACCTACCCCACGGACACAACCTTTTTTCCCCTTCCCAACACGCCTATTCCCCTTTCCACCAGCAGCAGGCCTTTTTCCACTCATTTTGGTGGTTAACTAATTAACAACTCTGGAGTTGTTTGCACAAAAAAACAATGGATGGGAACCGAGCAGAGCTGAGTGGCCAAACTGTGGTATTAGGCCAAAACTATTGGCTGGGTTAGATGCAGAAAAAAATTATATTCAATTTGCAACCTGATGGAGGTCAGTATAGATGGACTAATAGAGAAAGTCCCACACACTGCTAGAAGGCCAAATATTTTTTCAGAGCTAGATACAGATAAAAATTATTTTTAATTTGCAACCTGATGGAGGTCAGTATAGATGGACTAATAGAGAAAGTCCCACACACTGCTAGAAGCCCAATATTTTTTCAGAGGTAGATGCAGAAAAAAATATATTCAGTTTGCAACCTGATGGAGGTCTGTATAGATGGACTAATACAACAAGTCCCACACACAGCTAGAAGCCCAATATTTTTTCAGAGGTAGATGCAGAAAAAAATATATTCAGTTTGCAACCTGATGGAGGTCAGTATAGATGGACTAATACAACAAGTCCCACACACAGCTAGAAGCCCAATATTTTTTCAGAGCTAGATGCAGAAAAAAATTATATTCAATTTGCAACCTGATGGAGGTCTGTATAGATGGATTAATAGAACAAGACCCACACACAGCTAGAAGCCAAATATTTTTTCAGAGCTAGATGCAGAAAAAAATTAGATTCAGTTTGCAACCTGATGGAGGTCAGTATAGATGGACTAATAGAATGATGCTATGCCCAAAAGATTTTACTTCACTAGGTTCAGTAAAAAAATTGGTATTCTATACACAGGTGGTATATCTTGCAACACAGATAGGCTACTCCACTGACTAACACACTCTGCAATAGGCCAAAAAGGATTAGCTTTGCTAGATTCAGCCAAATGCTGTGAAAAAAACTTGCACAGCACTGGCACAGACCTGCCTGGCAAAAACTGATAGGAACTGATGTAACCTAGTCCTGAAAAGGACTGCAATTACAATTAGTCTTTACTCCCACAATCTATCTATTTAAGAGCACAGACCTGCCTGATAAAAGTCGTAGGAAATGCTGTAACCTAGTCCTTAAAAGGACTGCAATCACAACTATTCCCTACTCCCAAGCTATCTGTAGATTTGTGCGAAAATTGGCTTGAAATTAACAAGGTATAGCGCACACAGCAACAGCGGTGCCGTCTAACACACAGCTGCAGCAGTGAGAAAATGGTGGCGACGGGGAAAATGGCTTGGTCTTATAGGGCAAGGACATGTGACATACACTGCCAATGACACATGCCCTTGCTTGTGTGAAAAAAAGCACTTCGCTCCGTGTGTGCGCTGCTGATAGGCTGACAGACTGCACCTCCCCACTGCAAATGCGGGAAAGAGAAAAAAAATGGAGATCTTCATTGTTCCTGCAGAGATCCATCCCCTGCCCCTCCCCCCGCCCCGCTGTACACTCAAACTGCGTATTAACATTAATTTTCATCATTACTGAGAAAAAATCCAGTTATGATTTTGGTGCACGAACAGTTATCGAACATAACCTCGAACAGCCGAATTTTTCTCAAATCGTTCGTGTTCGCCGAACGGCTCGAACACCGCCCAAAACAGCTCGAATTTGAGATTGGCGAACAGTTCGAGTAGAACAACGCTCATCTCTACTTCTGAGTCCTCTTCTGCTGAAATCATTATTCAGTGCTGCTTCTAAATGTTTTATCTCCCCTCAATGCTGGATTCACAGTCACATTGCTCAGTACTGCTGTACAAGGTTCTCTATTCTGCTCCTTCTAGTAAGCATGATATTCAGTATAACCCAACTGCTGAAATCACAGCTACACAGCTCAGTACAGCTCTATTAATCCCATACATGCTGCTTCTGCTTCCAGACATGTACCACATTAAGACAGGAAAGCAGCAATCCATCATGTCGATGTGTGCTGTACATCAGAGGTATAATAATACCAGCTTGTCTCTACCCACTAGCTCTGAGACAACTGAAAATAAGAGAGAGAGTCTGTAAAGAGGAAAACTGAGGAAATGCAGAATCTAATAATGGTGAGAAACAAAATGATTTCTAATGTAAACACACAAATCTTATTCTAAACAGTCACCTAAAATTACATATATGCTTTAAGTATATCACAGGTTTTTAATTATAAATATTTTTTTCCCATGATGCACTGTGTGAAGAAATGGCAACCGGGAGACCCCCTAGAATCTCGCTGCTGCCACCGCTTGTGATGGATCCACACCCGCCACACGTCACAATTACGTCAGATGAAGCACGTGGTACGGATCTGCCCTTTGCACCAATGAGACGTTCCACACCTCCCGGAGGGACGCATAAGGTCAGATTGGTACAGTTGTGCACAGACACCCCCTGTCCACACGGGTACAGGAAGGCATCAGGGAGTGAGGAGGTGAGGCCCGCTCAGTCACTGACGTGGCACCACACTCGCCCACAACCCTGACAGGCTGAGATGCTCCATTCACTAGCTCCAGTGAAGCAGAGCCTGGTCAGCCTGGGAGAGCTGCCACCTGTTTCTATTTGATATAACGGACTTATATCAGGCTAGAAATCCGCCCGGTAACATGTTCGCTGGACCGAACAAATGACGTGAGGTTCATGGATAGAGGTAAAAGAACAGCCCAAGGTTAAATTATATATTAAATTGCCTTAAGGGCACACTAAACCATACACTATGTATATAAGGGCTTTACCTACACAGTGGTCAGAGTTGCAAACACAAAAGCATGGGTACAAAAGATATAAAGCAGTTATTACAAGTCAATTATCGGTTAGATGTAAAGGCCTGGCTTGTGGTGAGATTCTCCATTCCTTTAGGTTTCCAAAAATCTATATTGTGTATCACTTGGTCGTATCGTCTTCCCATAACGCGCTGTTGAATTCTGCAGTTCACACAAAGGAGCACACGGCGTGGGGGAAGGAAGGGACAAATCCTGTGCTGCTCCCCCGCCCCCTCCCTTCTGCTTGCTGCATGAGTATTCAAAAGTGGCAGATTGCACTGTACATGGAAATCTCTGTAACCCTGCCAAACAGTGCACCGTGATTGACATGGGATTACCTTGAATATCTTCACACACTGTTTTTAAGCTGTAAAAACTATCAGATGACTAGGAACTGAACGGGATTTGCTGCTTAATCCAGCTGTTAAAAAGCGAAAAGAAAGATTGGAGTAATCATAAACCACCAAAATTAATAATAAAATATAAAAAAATTTATTTTAACAATTTCATTAAAAATAGCCAGCAACAAAGTATCAATATGTCATATATAAGGAGGAAACACAAACATAGAGCCATTGAGTCAATCCTACAAGGTATATCCAGATAGTGTATGAAATACCCTGAGCCAATATGCCCAATCAACATATAGTCTGCAAGGCCAAGTGGCCACAAATAGGGAAAGGACGAGGGTCAGTGTACGGACTATGTATGCTTACCCATAGTGGGGAGAGGGAAGACCAGATGGAATCCTGTCAGGAGTACCCCGACGTGCTTTTCAAGGTCATCTTTCTCAAGCGGAGGTGGCAGTGGTTTGTGTCCTGTTTGCCATTTATGTGGTGCCCACAGGTGCTAAATTAGGAATGGCGCATGAGCGCTGTCATATCCATCGTATGATTAATGCCGCTCTCCGCCATCACATTACATCAGGGGGCGCGTGTGCAGGGCAAAAGGCCCAATGGCTGAATAGATGCCCGGACAGAGCAGTGCGAGTGAGAAGTGCACCACGCATGCGCAGCACGCTTGCGCACCTTGGCAGCCATTTTTATGAAGTCTCGATGCCGCGGCCATGTGTGTGGCCATATCAGGAATAATGGGAGTGGGTTTCCAAAAACAGGGAGGAAAATCTAACAGAATGGAACCAAAGGGGGACAGATAATATGCAAAGGACTCAATAGTTCAAAGAGACAGTAAAAAAAGTGATAAGGTGCAAAGTGCATGAGGGAAGGATAAATGAAACATAAGGCGTGCTATAATAAATGCAGCAGTGAAAGATAACTATTATAAAATTTGATAAAAAATAAAGGATTATAAAAATCCTATATAAGATCAAACGTACACGGAGCTGTGAAGTGAACGTACAATCAATAATATATACATTGTAAACACCTATATTAGTGCATATATGGTTAAAAACAACATATATAGTGGGGTCAAGAACAACCCCCCTCACCCCCGTTGTGAGTGTGACAACTGTACTTTTGTCTCCCTTAGAGGCTAAAGTTACCACTCCCTGTAATATCCACTCCATTGACCAGAAACCTGAATAAGATCATATCCCATTAAGAGGGTCAAATCCTATTATTATGCAACCAAAAATATTTCGAGGTAATGAGTTTCCTCATTGATGTCATAAAGAGACAATGGGAGATGAAATCCTTCATTCAGAGATAAAGTAGAGAAGAGAAGATCTCAATTCAATATAGACTTTCCAAAGAATTCATCGGGACCCTTCCAATGATGCATCTTGGAAGGAATGGCCAGTGTGGACAATCAGGCAATGTTGAGACAAAAATATAATAAAAAACAAAACACACAGACAGCAATTGAAAATAAGAACTAATGGCAAAGAATGTTAGTACCAGTAGAGCAACAAGTATACTAGAATGTCTCAGAGGTGGAAAGATAGTGTAACACGGGTACTTTAGATGCAGTGACACAGAAACACAGAGCAGCCAACACGGGGTTAATAAACAGGGGAGGTTTATGATAACAGGGTCAATCTCCACGCAGGGAGTAACAGGGGAAAATATGGGAAAAAAAACAAGGGAAGTAGCAGGTAGAAGTCTATAACTGACAGTTCACAGTTTAACTAGATGTAGCAGAGTCAAACCAGTTGTAATTGACAGTTTTTACACTTAGCTGACTTTTATCCTCCACAAGGCAGTTGCTGGTGACGCTTTCTTCAGGCTTCCCCGCCCAAACAATGCTCCGTCTTCTGGCGGCAACGGGCGGCCTCCGGTTTTACCCGCTGAGCCCCTAGTCCATAACAGTGCACCTCACATGCTCGGCTCCACGGACCCTGCGTCTCTTCTCACTTTATTCGGCTTGACTACTCCAGTCCACTGCACACGGATCTTGCTCCCAGTACTGAAGCCAGGAATCTGGACCCTCTCACACTGCTCTCCTGAGCATAACCCTCTCGCCGCTTTCCCACGCAAAAGTCCTCGTCTCCCCCTCTCTCTAGCCATGCCACCAGTTTCCCGGTCACCTGACCTCCCAGCTCTCACTCTGGACACGCCCCCAGCTTCCCAGTCACCTGACTCCTGTGCTCGCAGTCTGTCTTCCCCCTGCAACCAGAAGTACGGTGTAATGCACACACCCGGGCTGAGCGGCGTGTGCGTGTATATGTAGTGATTCCACTGTACCGTGCCGGAGAGTGAATGCCTGGAGGGGCGTAACTAAGTATTCACCCGATCCGACCAGGGTCGCACGACGGCATACGACGCCAGTGCACCAAGGAGGAACCGAGCAGAGGGACCAGGTGCTACTCCAGGACAGACCCCGGACACGGCTGTTGACCCACACAGGGGAATACAGGAACAGACTGGTTAGGCTGGCACACAGACTGGTGGGTATAGGCAGGCACGACTGGTATGCAGGCAGGCGGGTATGCAGGCAGGGGGGTACATGCAAGCATGGCTAGAGTGCAGACAGGGAGGCACTAGCAGGTTGGAACACAGGCGGGATAGGACCCAGTTCACACTGGGACTCAGGAACAGAACCACAGATGTGGCGGACAAACACAGCAGAGTGAGGCCTCCCAGAGCGGTGAGCGAGAGCAGGGCAAGACGAGACCGCCTAGAGCGGTGAGCGAGAGAAGAGCAGGACGAGGCCACCTGGAGCGGTGAGCGAGAGTAGAGCATGGCGAGGCCGCCTGGAGTGGTGAGCGAGAGTAGAGCAGGACGAGACTGCCGGAGCAGCGAGCAAAGGGTCAGAGCAGGACGAGACTGCCGGAGCAGCGAGCAAAGGGTCAGAGCAGGACGAGACTGCCGGAGCAGCGAGCAAAGGGTCAGAGCAGAGCGAGACTGCCGGAGCAGCGAGCAAAGGGTCAGAGCAGAGAGTGACTGCCGGAGCAGCGAGCAAAGGGTCAGAGCAGAGCGAGACTGTCAGAGCAGCGAGCAAAGGGTCAGAGCAGAGCGAGACTGTGGGAGCAGTGAGCAAAGGGTCAGAGCAGAGCGAGACTGCCGAAGCAGCGAGCAAAGGGTCAGAGCAGAAAGAGACTGCCGGAGCAGCGGGCAAAGGGTCAGAGCAGAGCGAGAACAGCAGGAGCGGAGAGCGAGGCAGGGCAGAGGGTACAGGGCTCTGTTCACACGGAACAGACTGGAAGGGAAAGGCAGAACCAGATACCCACAGGGTACTTGCAGTGAAGTAGCGAGTGGACCAAAAACTCACAAACGGAAGTACAGTGACAACGAACAGGAGTTAGGTACGAGTTCAGACTCTGCAGAAAAAGGAAAGGTACGGACATAGAGAAAAACAGGAAACAGGCTAGAAGAGTATTCAGACAAGAGCAGACACAGTAGCAAGATACAGGAGCGAGTCTAGGTATGCAGCCCCTAGAAGGCGGAGGGAACAGGCTAGGAGCGTGTTCAGACAGGACAGACAAGATACAGGAGCGGGTCTATGTATGCAGCCCCTAGAAGGCGGAAGGAACAGGCTAGGAGCGTGTACAGACAGGACAGACAAGATACAGGAGCGGGTCTAGGTATGCGGCCTCTAGAAGGCGGAACGAACAGGCAAGGAGCGAGTTCAGACAGGCCTGGAAATACAGCCTCCAGGAAAGGCAGGAAAGCAAACACAGAAAGGGACCTGGCACATTCAGAGTGAAAGAGTACACTGAATCAAACACAATGCTCAGGCAGGGTTTCTTGGGAGGAGCTGGGTTAAATACCAGGTAACAGACAGCAATAGGCCGAGGACGCATCAGGGGTGTGTCTGCAGCAGGTACAAGAAACAGGAAGTGATCGGGCGCCGCCCTTAAGCAGCAGAAACAGAGGCAAACAGACAGCATGGAGGGAAGCCAGAGTGATAGTCTGGACTGGAGATCAAGTGCGCGCTCTTGCACAGTGGGAGATGGACCACTATGCAAGGACGCCACCAGGTATGTTACATACGGCCCCGGCAATACCGGATCCCTTGTTCTGAAAGTAATTACACCCCTTGTCTTCCCCCTTACACCCCCGCTCTCCTTTAACTCGCTATTCCTCGGGCGAGAGTTCCATCACCAAACGTTCACATTCTTGGACTTCCTGAACGATACGGTGCCATATGAATTGATCTTGTTCGTAACGGTGAGGAGACACTCCTGCTGTTGTCCGTTCTGACCGGTGTAACTCAGTTTGACCGATGGGGGGTGCAGGGTCACTCGGATTCCCAATCTCCGCCTGCCCAGTGGCTTCAACCGATGTTGTTCCCTCGCCGCCTGCACTGGGGACTGCAGGTGATCGAGTGCCTGGGCTCGGAGGTAGAATCAACAATTCTTCTTCGTCCTCATCGTGGCTTGGGGCAACTTTGACAGGACCCTCTAGAAGCAGGTGATTCTTCTCGTCATCTTTAGACAGACAGGGTAGGAGCATACTACGATGAACCAATCTGGTAGGGGCTCCTTCAGCCCCCTTGGGTTGAACTTCATACACAGGTCCTTCAGCGCCAATTCTGCGCTTCACTCGGTGAGGGGTCCGTTCCCACAGCCTACTCAATTTGCCCCGGGGCCGTCTGTCCTGAACCAACACCCGCTCTCCGGGCCTCAGAGCTGTCCCTCGAAGACGCAATGTCTCAAGATGTTTGAGCTCCTGAAACTTTTGTTGTACCAACTGTCGGAGGGTCTGCAGTCGATGACGATGTTTCCACACCCAGGAAGACATCCCCGTCCGTGGGTAGTCCTCCTCGGGGTCGATCTTCCTCCAACGTGCGGAGCATTTGGATCAATGTCCGATTAAAGCGTTCACAGGCCCCATTTCCTTGAGGGTGGTAAGGTGTAGTCCTTGACTTTTCAATCTTGTACATCCAGTGCAGCTCTTCCATCACCCGGTCTTGGAAGCTTGAAAACATGGGGGCTAGGCATTAGTCGGATCACCTGGGGTAGTGCATTCCAGAGAACTGGCGCAGCACGAGAGAAGTCTTGGAGACGGAGGTGTGAGGTTCGGATTATGGGGGATGTTAGTGATGCGCCCCCTGGGCCATGGGGTACTCGGTGCCGAGCCGGTGGATGATGCAGGGGGGTGATGGATGTCAAAGTGGCGGAGCCCGGTCCGTGGCCCTGGGCGGTCAACAAAAAAGGGGGATGCTATAATCGATTGATAGGGATTTATAGTTTTTGGTGTTAAGTTCGTGACGCCACCTGTGGTGTCTGGTAAGGGTTACCAGCGCTGCAACAGTCCTCTGAGGCAGGTGTTTGGGCAGCTTTGTTGGGACGGCTTCCCACAGGTGGAGCGGGCCTCAGGGCAGTGTAGGGGTGGATGCTGGTGAGAGACGGCAAAGACGGACACTCACACGGGGGTAAGCTTCAGTACCTTTACTGGTGATGTTGCAGGCACGGTTCAGGGTACTCCGGCTGAAGGGTACACTTTTGGACTGTCCCCAGTGAGTGGGTATAGGGCCTCCTGATCCGTGGCTTTGCTCACTAAGCTTCTGACCTGCCTGAAGCTAGGCCTAGCTTGGTTACTGTCTCTCTCTTGCGTCTGCTGACCTGGTGGTAGGGCCTTCTCTTGGAAATCACTCTCCCTGGATGCTGGGGCCTCTGTGACTCCTAGCCCTGGTACTGTAGTCAGCGTTTGGCAGACCTGGGACCTGTAGTCCTCAGGGGTTCTGGTGGTCCCCACTGGGTATAAAGGGACCCCGTGGGCGCAGACGCAGTGTCCGGTGTATAATTCAGGGTGAGCCTGGTATGGTCCTCTGACACCCTTGCTACTTCTTCCTTCTCTTCTCACCTTCGGGAACACTCAGGGCCCTCACTAGGCTTCACCTCGTGCTGTAGGACTTGGCTTGCCTAAGCACCGCAGCAACTTGCCGCTCTTCACAAACTAACTCACTAACTGAACACTGACTACTTCAACTCTCTAGCCGACTCACGAGCTCCTTCTGCAGACTGACTCCTGCAGGAACTAACTAACTCTTCTAACTAACCACTGCCTAACTCCACCCTCCAGTTTATATACATCCCTGACGGGCTCCCTCTAGTGGTGTGAGGTGGTAGGGTGGAGGTGTGTGAATGGAATGAGGGCCTCTTGTGGAGAAGTCCATCCATGCACCCTTCTGGGTCCTGTGGCACCTGTGCGCAGCAGGGCGCCACATTAGTCTTAGGTCATTTGTAGAACGGAGGGCACATGTAGGGCGATAGACAGAGATGAGAGAGGAGATATAAGGTGGTGCAGAACTGTGGAGAGCTTTGTAGGCAAGAGAGAGTCATGAGTTTATATTGGACCCTGAGGCGGACGGGCAACCAGTGTAATGACTGGCACAAGATGGAGGCATCAGTGAAGCATCTGGACAGAAATACGACCCTGGCTGCCACATTCAGGACGGATTGGAGAGGAGAAAGTTTGGTAAGAGGGAGACCAATCAGAAGAGAGTTGCAGCAGTCCAGATGAGAGTGAATAAGAGCGACAGTAAGAGTTTTAGCAGTTTCTAAGGTGAGAATAGGTCGGATTCTGGAGATGTTTTTAAGATGCAGGTGACAGGAACGAGTGAGTGATTGGATATGGGGGGTAAAGGAAAGGTTAGTGTCGAATATGACCCCAAGGCAGCGGGCATGCTGCTTGGGGGTTATGGTTGAACCCTCCAAGGTAATTTCGATGTTAGGTACAGTTGGGTTAGTAGAGGGGAGAAACACAAGAAGTTCAGTTTTAGAGAGATTCAGTGTCAGATATAGGGAGGACATGATGTTGGAGACAGCAGACAGACAATCCTTGGTATTTTATATTAGGGTAGGGGTGATGTCAGGTGAAGAGGTGTATAGTTGGATGTCATCAGCGTAGAGATGATACTGGAACCCAAATCTGCTGATTGTTTGTCCAATAGGGGCAGTGTATAGAGAGAAGAGTAGGGGGCCTAGGACTGAGCCCTGAGGACCCCGATAGTAAGGGGACGAGGAGAGGAAGAGGAGCCGGCAAAACATACAGTGAAGGAGCGGTTATTGAGGTAGGAGGAGAACCAGGAGAGAACAGTATCCTTGAGGCCTATAGAGTGGAGCATAGTGAGGAGGAGCTGGTGATCCACAGTGTCAAATGCAGCAGAGAGATCCAGGAGAATCAGCAGAGAGATCCAGGAGAATCAGCAGGGAGCAATGACCTTAGGATTTGGCTGTTAGTAGATCATTAGAGACTTTAGTGAGGGCAGTTTCAGTGGAGTGTAAGGAGCGAAAACCAGATTGTAGAGGGTCGAAGAGAGAGTTATCTGAGAGATAGCGGATTAGACGGGAATGGACCAAGCGCTCCAGGAGTTTAGAGATGAAGGGAAGATTGGAGACAGGTCTGTAGTTAGCAGCACAGTTCTGGTCCAGGGATGGCTTTTTAAGTAAAGGGGTTATGATGGCATGTTTAAATGAGGAGGGAAAGATACCTGAAGAAAGAGAGAGGTTAAATATTTTAGTCAGGTGAGTGGTGACCACCGGTGAGAGGGACTGCAGGAGTTGTGAAGGAATGGGGTCACTGTTGCAGGTTGTAGGCCGAGAAGAAGGGAGGAGCTGGGAAACTTCTTCTTCTGTGACAGGCTCAAAGATGGTAAGTGAGCTTGAAGTGCGGCAGGGAAGGGGATCCAGGCACTGAGGAGATTGGGCTGAGATGTCCTGATGGATGTGGTTGATTTTTTCTAGGAAATAAATGGCCAGATCCTCACCACTGAGGTTGGTGATGGGGGTCTGTGCTTTAGGGCTCAGGAGGGAGTTTAAGGTTTCAAAAAGTCATTTTGGATTGTTGAACAGTGAAGTGATGAGAGTTGTGAAGTAGGATTGTTTGGCCAGATGAAGGGCAGAGTTATAGGTTTTGAGCATGAATTTATAGTGGATGAAGTCTTCTGCTAAAAGAGATTTTCTCCACTGACGCTCAGCACACCTTGAGCAACGTTGAAGAAAGCATGTTTGCATCGTGTGCCAGGGTTGCAGTTGTCCGTGTCGGGTCTTTCTGTGTGTAGAAGGTGCTGCTTCATCTAGGGCGCTCTTCAGTGTATTATTGTAGTGTGACAATGCTAAGTCTGGACAGGAGAAGGAGGAGATGGGGGCTAAAGATGTGTGGAGATTGTCCATAAGCTACTGGGTATTAATGGTACGTGTATTCCTATAAGTGTGGTAAGTGGGGATGTCCCGGATGAGGAGACAATTCTTGACAGAGAAGGAAAGAAGGTTGTGGTCCGAGAGCGGGAGAGGGGAGTTAGTAAAGTCATGCAGCGAGCAGAGATGGGAGAAGACCAGGTCCAGAGTATTCCCGTCTTCATGCGTAGGAGAATTAGTAAATTGTGAGAGGCCAAATGAGGTGGTTAGAGAAAGTAGATGAGAGGCAGATTGGGAGAGGGGATCATCGATGGGGATGTTAAAGTCTCCCATGATGATGGTAGGGATGTCACAGGATAGAAAGTGAGGAAGTCAGGTGGCAAAGTGATCCCGGAACTGGCGGGAGGAGCCTGGAGGGCGATACACGACCGCCACTCGCAGGGAGAAGGGTTTGAAGAGTCTGACGGCATGCACTTCAAAGGAAGGAAACATAAGTGAGGGAACTGAGGGGACAACCTGGAAAGCACATTGTGGTGAAAGGAGCAAACCAACACCTCCACCCTGTCTATTCTCGGGTATGGCAGTATGTGAAAATTTCAGCCCACCAAAGGAGAGAGCAGCAGCTGCGGTGGTGTCTGAATGCTCGATCCAGGTTTCTGTAATAGCCAGAAGGTTAAGGGAATTAGAAAGGAAAAAATTGTGAATGTAAGTTACTTTGTTACACACAGACCGTGCGTTCCAGAGAGCACAATGGAAAGCGATAGGAGAGGGCATGCACTGAATGTTAATAAGATTAGCAGGGTTTCTATATGCAGCTGGAGGAGAGTGGTGCATGCTACTGGAGGGAGGCCCAGGGTTGGGGGAGATGTCGCTAGCGACTAGGAGAAGGAGAAAGAAAGAGAGAGAGAAGGTGGTGCAATGATTTGTATGAACCTTTTCAGTGCTGTATGGTGGAAGTGGATGGTTTGGAGTGGGTGAGAAATGTCAGTAAAGCCTCAGAGTTATACATGGGAGAAGGGAGAGGTGGATATGGAGTGAGTGCACAGAATGTGTTAAAGGGCGGACGAGATATGACAAAGCAGAAGTTAAAACAAGTAAGAAGCAGATTGCTATGACCAATGCATAGTGCAATACAATTGACCAAGAAGCAGCATGTTTCTATGATTATCTTATACACCTTACCTGTCTCCTGCCCTGTCTAACTGCCATTGCATAACTGCTTATTAAAAGCACTTTAAGCTATTGCACTTAAAGTCTGTTGCACACATGACCCAGCACGCGAGCTATCCTGAGACAGAGCTGAATATATATGAATTGAAATGCCTGCTAACATGCAGCACCAATTGGCCAAACTGAGTAATTAGCCAATTAGCACAAGGCCAGAGCAGGCAATGCTATGCAGGGTAAACAAACAGATATATATACAACAGAGGGACATAAAACAGTGAAAAAGATAGCTTTGTACACTTCAAAACAGAGCCCAAAAAACACACAGCAGCAATGGTTGAAATACCATATAGAAATCTTGCTAGAATATGACTTTATTCACACCCAGACAGCACACAAACGAATGGATGGATGAAACACCTGTATGAAGAAGAGGAGAGATGAGTGTCAGCTTTGTGCCATTATGTAAACGCACTTTAAGCTATTGCACTTAAAGTCTGTTGCATGCGTGACCCAGTACGCGTGCTATCCTGAGCCAGAGCTGAATATATAAGTCAAACAGTCGATCATCAGCACCTCCAAGGGGGCAGAAGTCACAATGGTTTGTATGGGGACCCGCTGCTCCGGGAGCTTAACCAGCTCACAGCTCTGACATCTTCGACAAGTGTCTTCTATTGTTGCTCGCAGTCGGGGATGATACACCAGCGTCTGCAACCACTGAAACTTCTTCTCTGGTCCGAAGTGAGCCCCTCGTTCATGAGCCTCCTTAGCCACTACTCCGACCAACTTCTCTGGGATCACCACTTGCCAGGTGGTCCCGGACTCTCGCAGTAATTGCACCCGTCGGTACAGAAGCCCGTCTCGCAAACACAGTCTCTCCCATTGTCCCAGCATTTTCAGTGATCCAGAGGACAGGGTACTCCTCTCTTCTCGACTGGGGACTTGCCGCAAAGCCACCCATTGACGTAATTGAGCAACTTCTCTGTCAGTCTGTTGAAGTCGGATCCAGTCATCTCTTGGCCGCCCTAGCACTTGTTCTTCCGACGTCTCTCCGATCTGTCCTTGCGCCGCGGCAAGCGGTCCCACGAAACTTCAGAAGCTAGGGGTCTCATCCGCCTCCAAATCTTCATCGTGGTCATGATCAGGCCGTTCATATGTCACTCTGGAGAGGGCGTCGGCGTGAGTATTCTCTACCTTAGGCCGGTAGGCGATCTTATACGGGTACCTAGCCATGCGGGCCACCCACTGCTGCTCCAGGGCCCCCAATTTCGCATTCTCCAGGTGGGCCAGCGGGTTGTTATCTCTTCTCTCCAGTACTTCGGAGCCGGAGAAATACTCTGCAAACTTCTCGGTCATTGCCCAAACCAGAGCCAGCAACTCTAGTTTGAAAGAGCTACAATTATCTGGGTTCCTCTCAGAGTCGTGAAGGAAGCGGCTGGCGTATGCAATCACGCGCTCTTTCCCCTTCTGCACTTGGGATAACACAGCTCCGAGACCATGTAGGCTCCCATCAGTGTGGAGTATGAATGGTTGGGAGAAATCCGCATAGGCAAGTATTTGGGCCTCGGTCAGGGCCATTTTTAGGGCACGGAAGGCCTCTTCCTGGCTGCTTCCCCACCGAATCGCCTGATTCTTGAAGCCCGCCGGCACTCCCTTAAGTAGCTCCAGCAATGGGTTGGCTATGCGGGTGAAGTTCTTCATGAATCTTCGGTAGTACCAGGAGGGCCCAAACGTCTTTCACTGTCTTCAGGGTAGGCTACTCCTGTACGGCGGCCACCTTTTCCTGGGTGGGCCTGACTCTTTTCACCGGACACAGTAAGACTGACTTACTCGATCTGTTTGCGGAACAGGTGGCACTTCTGGGGCTTCACCTTTAGGCCATGACTCTGTAGGCGACTCAGTACTTGCTCCAGTCGCTGTAGGTGCTCCTCGAAGGTGGCGGCATAGACAATTATGTCATCAAGGTAAAGCAGTGTCGCCTCGAAGTTCAAATCGCCCAGGCACCTCTCCATTAGACGCTGGAACGTCCCAGGGGCATTAGTCAGGCCAAAGGGCATCCGATTGACCTCAAACAGTCCCATGGGTAATATGAATGCCGTCTTCGCATGGTCATGTTCGGCCACGGGCACCTGCCAATACCCACTGGCAAGATCCAAGGAGGAGAAGTATCTTGCCTTCCCTGATGCCAACAGGGACTCTTCGATTCGGGGTGGTGGGTAAGAATCCCGTACTGTACAGGCACTCAGTCGTCTATAGTCCACACAGAACCGCAGGGTCCCATCTTTCTTCCGGACCAGGACAATCGGGGCTGCCCACGAACTCTGACTCTCCCGTATCACACCATTCTGTAACATATGGGCTAGCATCTCCTTAACCTCTTTATACATCTGGGGAGGTATCTGCCGGTATCTCTCCCGCACTGGGGCAGTGCTCCCCTTGGGAGTCTTGTGGGTAATGGCTTCGGTGCAACAAAAATCATCCTCATGGCGAGCAAAGACTTCCTGGTACCGCTCCAGTACCTCCTCAACCTGTTGCACCTGTCGAGGTGTACGTCCCATCAAATAAGCCCACATTCATTCTAGGATTCTTTGTCCCTCCTTCGCACTAGACCAGTGGGATTCCGGCGGCACGGTGACCGCCAGAGTACAGGAGTCTCCTCGTACAGCGGACAGCTGTACCAAATCAGGTCGCACCAACTTCTCTGGCATTCCCAGAATCTGGGTTATTTCCGCCCTGGGAGGGAGTGTGAGATCACCTTTGCCCAGATTAACACACCGCATTATAACATTGCCACCCTGGAGGGTGGCCAGTGTCTGAGCCACCAAGAGTCCGGGGGGTACTTTGTCCATCGATGTTGGTTCTATCTGAACTTCGAACCCCTCAATAGGTGTGCAGGCCGGTGCGGGTAACGTGAGTACAGTTTGTCCGGACGGTAAGGTGAGAGCTGTAGCTGCTGACATTATTATTTTCCCCAGGATCTTCCCTTCACTTGACGTCTCCGGAGCCTAGGTAGCTAGGATTAGTTGTTGAAAGACCCTCCTTTGGGGAGTTTGCGGGTCCCACTGGTCTAGAGGAATCTCCTTCGGCTCACTAATCAGGATTTGCCCGATCTCTCTCAGCACATTCAATCCGAGGGTCACCGGGGGTCCACTTCCGGCTCCCCCTGTGACCAGGACGACTCCTTTTGTTTCCCACATCTTTTCCACACACTCGAATCTTCATCCACACCACCCCTGCGACCGGGATGGTTAATTGATTAGCTGCCGTAAGTCTAATTACTGGTCCCCATTCAGGCCGCTCTATATGAGGAAATCGCTGTTGGAAGTAGGCTTCTGTCATCGTAGTCACCTGGGATCCCGTGTCAATGAGGCAGTGAACAGCCCGCTTATTTCAGCCCAGACAGTCGGGCTGGTGGAAACCAGGTCCTTGGGACTTCCTCTTTTTCTTTCCCCTTCCTCAGACTCCGGGCTGTGTCCCCCAAACACGGAGCCCGTTAGTTTAACGGCTGCCGTGTCAGGGGCTGCCCTCAGGTTGCACAGCCCCTGGCGTAATGTCCTGCGCCTCCACACTTCCAGCAGGTCGTGTCTCTGTCTGTGTAGGGCTGCCTCACTCCCCTACAGAACTCTCCTTCAGGGCGGGGCCTGAATTCAATTCTTTCCCTAACTGGGGCAATTGATCTGGGTATCTCTGGTGTCGGGTCAGGAGCCTTCTTGAGACTGGACCATTCATCCTGCATCTCCTGTATCTCCTTTCGCATCTCTCGGACCCATTCCGGTTCAGCTGCTGGCGGGGTGTGTACCTCGCTACTCTGGACCATCCCTGCCAGGGCCATCACTCCCATCTCCTGCTCTCTCACACGTGCCACCGCCCCCACTTCTAGAAAAGTCATACGTGGGTTGGCGCGCAGGCGTTCCCGCAAGGCCTGCTTCAGCTGCCACAAACTGGTCCCTTAAGATCACGTCAGGGGGGCCCATTCCAAAATTTCCCATGTCGTCTGTTCTAGTGATATAGGTACGCACCCTCTGTAATGCATTAACATACTGCGCCATAGTCTCCCCCTCCTGCTGCACTTGATGAAACAGCCGTATCCTCAGCTCTCCTACATTGGTGGGATCCCCATGCATCTCCTCCAGTATCCACACCACTTTTTCTTCAGTATCCCGGTCATGGGGAGGGCAGTACATCACAGATTGTCGAGCCTCGCCGTCCAGGGCCAGTAAGGCTATTTCGGCTTGCATAGCTGAGGTCATTGGATGCATACGTAACATAGTTCTAACTCTCTCAATCCAGTCCCACAGCATCATATTGTCTCCCGTGAACTTTGGGAGATTGCTGAGCATGGCCCCTAGCTGCAAGCTAGATTTAGGGGCTCCCAGGATGGACTGCTCTGCAGTGTTTGTGTCTTACGACTGCATCCTGCCGACTACGCCAAATGTAACATGGGTACTTTAGATGCAGCAACACAGAAACACAGAGCAGCCAATACAGGGCTAATAAACAGGGGAGGTTTATGAAAACAGGTTAATCTCTATACAGGGAGGAACAAGGAAAATATGGGGAAAAACAAGGGAAATAGCAGGTATGAGTCTGTAACTGACAGTTCACAGTTTAACTAGATGTAGCAGAGGCAAACCGGTAGTACACGACAGTTTTTACACTTAACTGACTCTTTTCTTCCACAAGGTAGTTGATGCTGGTGATGCTTTCTTCAGGCTTCCCCGCCCAAACAATGCTCCGTCTTCTGGTGGCAACGGGCGGTCTCCGGTTTTACCAGCTGAGCCCCTAGTCCATAACAGTGCATCTCGGGTCTTACTCTCCTGAGCAGAACCCTCTCGCCGCTTTCCCACGCAAAAGTCCTCGTCTCCCCCTCTCTCTAGCCACGTCACCAGTTTCCCGGTCACCTGACCTCCCAGCTCTCACTCTGAACACGCCCCCAGCTTCACAGTCACCTGACTCCTGTGCTCACAGTCTGTCTTCCTCCTGCAAACAGAGGTACGGCCCCGGCAGTTCCGGATCCCTTTTTCTAAAAGTACTTTCCCCCCTTGTCTTCCCCCTTACACCAGTTCTACATAAAAGGCGCAAAGATAACTTTCTCATTAAGGCCTCTAGCAAAGATATCCAACGACATTCTCGTTGGGCTAGTATATTCTCCCCTGATGCCACTGCTATTCTTATGAAGACCTCAAACTTTCAGGCCCCGAGGAACACATCTATGTTGTCACTTAAAATGTTTTGGCAAAGTTTTTAGTAGGGATTCATCTGCCACTTCTTTCGCCGCCATGATGTGCCTGACATGCTCTCTAAGGCAGATTTTTAATTCATGGGACTTGAGCCCTACTCAGATTTTTCCTGCTGGGACAGGTGGCATAATATACAACAAACGGTGAATTGCATATAATATGATGTTTGATCTGGCACTACTGTGTCCCCTCAGATGAGGAAAAGAGGTTGACCTAATTATATTAGAACATGCTAAACAATTACCACAGGAGTAGAAACCCAGGACAGGACCTCTTGTGCTGAATGAGTTAGTAATTTTGGCCAGCTGTTGTACAATATCCATGCACAGTCATGTGATGGCTATTGCTGGGACACAATATAAAATGGGCTGCACACAAGAATCCAGAGTCCTTCTCCTAGTCCAGAGTACTTGTCCCAGTCAAGAGTCCTTGTCCCAGTCAAGAGTCCTTCTCCCAGTCCAGAGTCCTTCTCCCAGTCCAGAGTTCCTCTCCCCATCTAGAGACCTTCTTACAGTCCAGAATCCTTCTCCCAAATGGAGTCCTTGTCCCAATCCAGAGTCCTTGTCCCAGACCAGTGTCTTTCTCCCTGTTACGCTCACGCCCGGAGAGACTGGCATGAGTGTGGTTAGTGGTCCCACTGGTCCATGAACTGAGGAGTGCCTGGAGGGGCGTGACTAGGGGCCTCACCAGATCTGGCCATGAACACACGGCGGCTTAACCGACTCCGTAGTCCGAGGAGGGACGTGGGAGGTGGCCCAGGTACTACTCCAGGTCAGACCCCGGTCACAGCTGTTGACCCACACCGTGGAATGCAGGAACGGGCAGGTTAGGCTGGTATGCAGACAGGTGGGTACTGGCAGGTATGGCTGGTATGCAGACAGCCAGGTACTGGCAGGCACAGCAGGTATGCAGACAGGCGGGTACTGGCTGGCATGCAGACAGGCGGGTACTGGCAGATAGGAAAGCAGGCTGGATAGGGACCAGTACAGACTGTCATACAGGAACAGAGCCGCAGGTGCGGTGTACAAGCAGAGCAGAGCCGCAGGCATGGAGGACAAGCAGAGCTGAACCGCAGGTGTGGAGGACAAGCAGAGAAGAACCTCAGGCACGGAGGATAAGCAGAGCAGAGCAGAACCGCAGGCACGGAGGGCAAGCAGAGCAGAGCAGAACCGCAGGCACAGAGAACAAGCAGAGCAGAGCAGAACTGCAGGCGGGGTGGACAAGCTGAGCAGAGCAGAACCACAGGCGTGGAGGACAAGCAGAGCAGAACCGCAGGCGCGGAGGACAAGCAGAGCAGAGCGGAACCGCAGACGCGAAGGACAAGCAAAGCAGAGTGGAACCACAGGTGCAGGCAGACAGGACAGGGCTCTGTTCACATGGAACAGACTGGGAAACACAGGAAGATAGCTAGAACACAGGAGGTAGATACGGGGGCAGGGAAATGGGACAAGCAGAACCAGATACACACAAGGTACTTGCGATGAAGTAGCGAGTAGACACAAAACTCCCAAACAGAAGTACAGAGACAACGAGTTGGAGTTAAGTGCAGGTTCAGACACTGTAGGAAAAGGGTAGGATCGGACATAGAGACAAATAGGTAACGGGCTAGGACACAGTTCAGACAGGAACTGAACCAAGAACAAGATACAGGAACGAACCTGGATACTCAGTCCCCAGAGTGGCGGAAACAGACTAGAAGTCACAGATACAGGTAATGGACCTGGGTACTCAGCCCCCAGGGTGGCGGAAACAGACAAGATACAGGACAGGAATTGGCTACTCAGTTGCACAGAACACACTGAAAGAAAGTGTTGCTCAGGCCCCTCCTACTGGGTGGAGGGGGTTTAAGTATCCAGTGGCTCACAGCAATAGGCTGGGGACGCATTAGGACTGTGCACACTGTAACTGAACCAGGAAGTAACAGCGTGGCCGCCCTAACCAATCATACAAGAGACATACACACAGCAAGTAATGGAGCAAAGTGTGGAGCCTGGACTGATGGGTAAGTTGGCGGTCTTGCATGGTGGGAGATGGTAAGCCACGCCAGCACGCCGCCGGGGATGTTACACTCCCAATCAGAGTCCTCCCTATCAGAGTCCTTCTCCTAGTTTATTGTTTGTGCTTCCAAATTTTTCAAAGACCTTTAGTAAACTTTCCTCTTGGCAGAAGTCTCTCCTTGAGCTGGAGTTCTGCTCTTCCTCCTCAGATGTGGAGATACTGGTTATTCAGACGTTACATGTCCTGGCACCTGAATGACCTGATTACCACATTTGTGTATCCTCCTCCATAAATCATTATTCAAACATAACATCAGGAACCTGTTGAACATCCTGCTTCTTCTCCCATCATCTGTATAAAGTAAGTAGCACTGGAGCCGGATCGCTCATATCTCCAGGACCAGAACCAGAAGACATGGCTCCAGTAAAGGTCTCTATCGCGCTTCTCCTCTTCCTGTGCTGCTCAGGTCGCCTTACCTCTGCACAGGCTCCATCATATGATGGTAAGTGACAAACATGAATGAATTAAAAACATTATAGTTGACATCTAAATTTGCTGACAATTCAGAAGTATCTGAAGAGAAAAGAAATCTGAAGGAGACAAAGGGTCAAGAGGAAAAAAGAGTTTGTAGGGAGACCCAGGGTGGTAGAGGTAAAAAGGCATCTACATGGGGACAATAAGATCTGGAGGGGACAATGGTAACTGAAGTGGGATGACTTTAGAGTAAATAGAAGTCTGGAGGAGGAGAAAGCAATTGGGAGAATGCCAAAGGAGCTTGGAAAGGCGTCTGGAGAGAGCACTTATGCTGGAGGAGATAGCAAAGTCTGGACTGGACAGAAGTGTTGGGGAGGGGGTGCTAGAGAAATCAGGAGGACACGGAGAGGTCTAGAGAGGACAGAGAAAACTGAAAGTGGACAGATAGATCTGAAGAAGTCAGAGGTATCTGGAGGTGACAGTGGAGTACGAAGAAGGACAGAAAGGTTAGGAGAGAATATAGGAGCGTGTAAGGAACAAAAGAGTCTGGAGAAGATGAAGGAGGCCAAAGGGGACAGATGAGTGTGGAAGAGAGAAGATGGATATGAAAGGGAGTATAGATTGGGAAGGGAAAAGAGGAAAAGATGTGAATGGAAAATAAAATATAACGTTTATTGAAAATTACTATTAAAATAGATAAATTTGTGGAAAACGTGCATCAATAAATGCATACGGGGTCACCATCTATCAAATGGGGTCCCACAAAACCCGGTCCGTAGTGAGGTGGGAAAAATAATATTAGAAATGCCTAAGCCAGTCCCTTATTTATTGGGTCATGGCTGTATATTATACACCTAAATTAGCCCAATGAAAATTCATTACCGGTTGTCTATTGAACAACTGACATAGATATAAATGTGAGCTATGTTCTGCACCCGATATCCAGTTCATATAGTCTGATGCTGCCTGTTGTGATAATCAATTACGGATCATACTATATTGTATATACAGTACAGACCAAAAATTTGGACACACCTTCTCATTTAAAGATTTTTCTGTATTTTCATGACTATGAAAATTGTACATTCACACTGAAGGCATCAAAACTATGAATTAACACATGTGGAATTATATACTTAACAAAAAAGTGTGAAACAACTGGAAATATGTCTTATATTCTAGGGTCTTCACAGTAGCCACCTTTTGCTTTGATGACGGCTTTGCACACTCTTGGCATTCTCTTGATGAGCTTCAAGAGGTAGTCACCGGAAATGGTCTTCCAACAATCTTGAAGGAGTTCCCAGAGATGTTTAGCACTTGTTGGCTCACAAATACCAAATTAGACACATTAGCTTGATAGAAAATAGTTTGCAAGCACTGCACATGATCTGCCATCGAGCAGCGGTGCTCAACAAGCGGCAAACAAAAGAAAAGTAATAATATTCAAAAAGGGTGGGAAAGTTTAATATACAGAACATTTGTTACACACACGCCGCTAGGTTCACATAGGGGCGAGACAGGTTACATGAATTCTTTGGAATCCTGGGGGAACCGTTACTCAGGGCGACCATAGGCTGCAGCTTCTCTCTGGCACACAGGGGTATTGACCCTCAGGCACAGACACGTAGGTTGTTTCACTTGCTGACCAGACACACTTGACAACAGTCCTCATAAATGGTAGAACAGTAGCATTTAATAAGAAGCCGCACAGCCACTGCAAGTTAAGCAACAGGCTCCAGTGACAAACAGTACAGTTTCCTTAGCAGCACAGCAGTTCAGTCTTCTCAGTACAGGACAGGACAGTTCTAATGCAAAGATACATTAATGAACACAGCATTCCTTTCAGCACAGTGAGATAGAGGAGGAGGGGAGGGTTTGCTTAGGGAGATGATCCCTGTGACACCATTTCCTCTAGCCCTTATCTTCCTGCTTGACAATACTCTGTTCTTCTAGTTCAGGAACTCTACCTGACCTGTGCTTATCTTCACCCCTGATTTGAATCCTTTTCACTTGCAGGGGCGCTTCTGTCAGATACAGAACACACACACCACCTTTCTCTTCGGCTCCAGCCAGACAGTAAACAAATAACCCACAATCCCCCTGGGTCTCTGCTAAAATATTTACTGTGAATTTTTTAACCCCTCTAGTTGCTGGATGCTTCTGGAGCACAACACTTCCTGTCTCCTGTGCTTGTTTTACTTCTAATAGTTGCTGAATGCTTTTAAAACAACAGCATTACTTCTGCATGTCACACATTGCAAATTTGCTCTGGGGTCTCCAGGATTGTACTGAATCCCTTTTGAGCTTTTTGAGCAAATACAACTTTATAAATGTCCAAGTGACTTTAAGCAAACATAGGGTAACTAACAGCCTGTTTACTAACACATTGCACTAATGCTGGTGTTTATATAAAGCCAATGCAAACAGAAAAATCCATGGATTTTTCTCAAGTTACAAAACAATTTTCTCTGTTTTGGTATTTGATGTTTAGATAGAGAAGAAGTAGTGGTTTCTTATCAAGTCAAACTAAAGTTATCCTTTTATTTATAGAACATAAATAGTCAAGCATTTTTTTAAAAATGAAGAAGTAATAGTGGTCAATAAGGCCTGACAACATTATCCCTTTTTTGGTATCTGCAATAGGTTTGCTATTTGCAAAATGAATAAACAATTACCAATGCTTTTTATCGGGCCATTCAGAAATTGTCCCTTTATTTAGGTAGCTGAAAGAGGTGTGCTGTCTTAGAAGTGAAGTGAAGTAACGAGTAATGAAATCAACGAGTAATGAAAAAATACTCCTGGTGGAATCAATAATGTGATTATTGGGGATGAGGTCATGTCTGATAAGTCGAATTTAAAAAAAGTCATGTCAGACAGATATCCACCACTGGGGTGTGGAAACATATGTGGCTCCCAGTCGTGGAGGCGTCACCATCTGTCCCAGATGTGGTAGTGCATCGCTTCTGCTCAAAGCTTTCACCCCAGGAGCCATGAATCTTTTGTATAGTACTTACCCATATTTGCTGGTCCAGGTATCTAAAGTGCAGTGCACTTTACAGCTCAATAATAAAGCTAATGGTCCATGTTCTCCTGCACAAAAGATCCCACTTCCCTGAGAGAATGATGGTGGCTGGCTATCTTCCAGTGAGGGTGCGCATATGCCATCATTTCTTGAAAGGCAGATGACTTCACTAGGTTGGACAGCAGTGACCACACCACCAGCAACTTGACCATCTGGGAATTGAATTGGACAGAAGCAGATAACCGGGAGCGTACACCTGTACCCTCGATGCACAATCCGAGATGTATCTAGCATTGCAATGGAAAAGAGTTAGAAGGTGCATCCAGAGCATGACAAGCCGTAGTGGTGCATAACGCTGATGGAGAAGATGGCACTGACCAGGTACTACTTGAGGGTGCAGCCTCCTGATAGGGAGACAATCATGAGAAGATGGGGTAGGAGAACACATGGAGGTTTGATCGTATTACTGCCCAGTTGACTTTTTCCAAGTGATCTGGTCGCTTCACGTGCTGATGGAGAGCTCGAGTTCCTAGTCAATGTGAGCCAGGACGTTCATGGCTTATTTTCTTCCTGCAAACTGCAAAGTACGAAAGATTTAACTGCATCAAAGAAAACAAACAGTAAATCCTGGAGCTTGCCCCTAAAGAAAAGAAAAAAATACACAAAGTAATAAAAAAAGTTATTGAATAATGATCATAAAGTATACCGTAACTAAATAGAGACCAAATCAACACTCCTCAGTACTACTAAATAATCCCTGCATGCTGCTGCTTTCTAGTAAATGTGTTATATCTACCCCAATGCTGTATTCACAGTCACACTGCTCAGTACTGCTGCATAATGTCCTCCATGCTGCTGCTTTCTAATAAATGTGTTAATTCAACCCCAATGCTGTATTCACAGCCGCACTGCTCAGTACTGCTGCATAATGTCCTCCATGCTGCTGCTTTCTAATAAATGTGTTATATCAACCCCAATGCTGGATTCACAGTCACACTGCTCAGTACTGCTGTATAATGTCCTCCATGCTGCTGCTTTCTAATAAATGTGTTAATTCAACCCCAATGCTGTATTCACAGCCGCACTGCTCAGTACTGCTGCATAATGTCCTCCATGCTGCTGCTTTCTAATAAATGTGTTATATCAACCCCAATGCTGTATTCACAGCCACACTGCTCAGTACTGCTGTATAATGTCCTCCATGCTGCTGCTTTCTAATAAATGTGTTATATCAACCCCAATGCTGTATTCACAGCCACACTGCTCAGTACTGCTGTATAATGTCCTCCATGCTGCTGCTTTCTAATAAATGTGTTATATCAACCCCAATGCTGTATTCACAGCCACACTGCTCAGTACTGCTGTATAATGTCCTCCATGCTGCTGCTTTCTAATAAATGTGTTATATCAACCCCAATGCTGTATTCACTGCCATACTGCTCATTACTGCTGCATAATGTCCTCCATGCTGCTTTCTAGTAAATGTGTTATATCAACCCCAATGTTGGATTCACAGCCACACTGCTCAGTACTGCTACATAATGTCCTCAATGCTGCTGCTTTCTAATAAATGTGTTAATTCAACCCCAATGCTGTATTCACTGCCATACTGCTCAGTACATCTGTATAATGTCCTCCATGCTGCTGCTTTCTAATAAATGTGTTATATCAACCCCAATGCTGTATTCACAGCCACACTGCTCAGTACTGCTGTATAATGTCCTCCATGCTGCTGCTTTCTAATAAATGTGTTATATCAACCCCAATGCTGGATTCACAGTCAAACTGCTCATTACTGCTGCATAATGTCCTCCATGCTGCTGCTTTCTAATAAATGTGTTATATCAACCCCAATGCTGGATTCACAGTCACACTGCTCATTACTGCTGCATAATGTCCTCCATGCTGCTGCTTTCTAATAAATGTGTTATATCAACCCCAAATGCTGGATTCACAGCCACACTGCTCAGTACTGCTACATAATGTCCAAAATGCTGCTGCTTTCTAATAAATGTGTTATATCAACCCCAAATGCTGTATTCACAGCCACACTGCTCATTACTGCTGTATAATGTCCTCCATGCTACTGCTTTCTAATAAATGTGTTAATTCAACCCCAATGCTATATTCACAGCCACACTGCTCAGGAGTGCTGCATAATGTCCTCCATGCTGCTGCTTTCTAATAAATGTGTTATATCAACCCCAAATGCTGGATTCACAGCCACACTGCTCAGTACTGCTGCATAATGTCCTCCATGCTGCTTTCTAGTAAATGTGTTATATCAACCCCAATGTTGTATTCACAGCCACACTGCTCAGTACTGCTACATAATGTCCTCAATGCTGCTGCTTTCTAATAAATGTGTTAATTCAACCCCAATGCTGTATTCACAGCTACACTGCTCAGTACTTCTGTATAATGTCCTCCATGCTGCTGCTTTCTAATAAATGTGTTAATTCAACCACAATGCTATATTCACAGCCGCACTGCTCAGTAGTGCTACATAATGTCCTCCATGCTGCTGCTTTCTAGTAAATGTGTTATATCTACCCCAATGCTGTATTCACAGCCACACTGCTCAGTACTGCTACATAATGTCCTCAATGCTGCTGCTTTCTAATAAATGTGTTAATTCAACCCCAATGCTATATTCACAGTCACACTGCTCATTACTGCTGAATAATGTCCTCCATGCTGCTGCTTTCTAGTAAATGTGTTATATCTACCCCAATGCTGGATTCACAGCCACACTGCTCAGTACTGCTACATAATGTCCTCCATGCTGCTGCTTTCTAATAAATGTGTTAATTCAACCCCAATGCTGTATTCACAGCCACACTGCTCAGTACTGCTGTATAATGTCCTCAATGCTACTGCTTTCTAATAAATGTGTTAATTCAACCCCAATGCTATATTCACAGCCGCACTGCTCAGTAGTGCTGCATAATGTCCTCCATGCTGCTGCTTTATAATAAATGTGTTATATCTACCCCAATGCTGGATTCACAGCCACACTGCTCAGTACTGCTACATAATGACCTCAATGCTGCTGCTTTCTAATAAATATGTTAATTCAACCCCAATGCTATATTCACAGCCGCACTGCTCAGGAGTGCTACATAATGTCCTCGATGCTGCTGCTTTCTAATAAATGTGTTATATCAACCCCAAATGCTGGATTCACAGCCACACTGCTCAGTACTGCTGTATAATGTCCTCCATGCTGCTTTCTAGTAAATGTGTTATATCAACCCCAATGTTGTATTCACAGCCACATTGCTCAGTACTGCTACATAATGTCCTCAATGCTGCTGCTTTCTAATAAATGTGTTAATTCAACCCCAATGCTGTATTCACAGCCACACTGCTCAGTACTGCTGTATAATGTCCTCCATGCTACTGCTTTCTAATAAATGTGTTATGTCAACCCCAATGCTGTATTCACAGCCACACTGCTCAGTACTGCTGTATAATGTCCTCCATGCTACTGCTTTCTAATAAATGTGTTATATCAACCCCAATGCTGTATTCACAGCCACACTGCTCAGTACTGCTGCATAAAGTCCTCCATGCTGCTGCTTTCTAATAAATGTGTTATATCAACCCCAATGCTGTATTCACAGCCACACTGCTCAGTACTTCTGTATAATGTCCTCTATGCTGCTGCTTTCTAATAAATGTGTTAATTCAACCCCAATGCTGTATTCACAGCTGCACTGCTCAGTACTGCTACATAACGTCCTCAATGCTGCTTTCTAATAAATGTGTTAATTCAACCCCAATGCTGTATTCACAGCCGCACTGCTCAGCAATGCTACATAATGTCCTCCATGCTGCTACTTTCTAATAAATGTGCTATATCAACCCCAATGCTGGACTCACAGCCACACTGTTCAGTACTGCTGTATAATGTCCTCAATGCTGCTGCTTTCTAATAAATGTGTTAATTCAACCCCAATGCTGTATTCACAGCCACACTGCTCAGTACTGCTGTATAATGTCCTCAATGCTGCTGCTTTCTAATAAATGTGTTATATCTACCCCAATGCTGGATTCACAGTCACACTGCTCAGTACTGCTGCATAATGTCCTCCATGCTACTGCTTTCTAATAAATGTGTTATATCAAGCCCAATTCTGTATTCACGGACACACTGCTCAGTACTGCTGTATAATGTCCTTCATGCTGCTGCTTTCTTATAAATGTGTTATATCAACCCCAAATGCTGTATTCACAGCCACACTGCTCAGTACTGCTGTATAATGTCCTCCATGCTGCTGCTTTCTAATAAATGTGTTAATTCAACCCCAATGCTGTATTCACAGCCGCACTGCTCAGTAGTGCTACATAATGCCCTCCATGCTGCTACTTTCTAATAAATCTGTTATATCAACCCCAAAGCTGGATTCACAGCCACACTGTTCGGTACTGCTGTATAATGTCCTCAATGCTGTTGCTTTCTAATAAATGTGTTAATTGAACCCCAATGCTGTATTCACAGACACATTGCTCAGTACTGCTGTATAATGTCCTCCATGCTGTTGCCTTTAAATAAATGTGTTATATCAACACCAATGCTGGATTCACAGCCACACTACTCAGTACTGCTGTATAATGTCCTCCATGCTGCTGCTTTCTAATAAATGTGTTATATCAACCCTAATGCTGGATTCACAGCCACACTGCTCAGTACTGCTGCATAAAGTCCTCCATGCTACTGCTTTCTAATAAATGTGTTATATCAACCCCAATGCTGTATTCACAGCCACACTGCTCAGTACTGCTGTATAATGTCCTCCAAGCTGCTGCTTATGAATAAGCACTACATAGAGACATCATTGCAGTTAATCACCACCCTCTAGCTCTGAGGCAACTGAAACTTAGAAACATAGCATGCAGAGGGGAAAACTGGTGAAAATGCAGCAGTCTAATAATAGCCAGAAACACACACATTACTTATTTTATCAGTCTAGTGAAATTACACATATGCTTTAAGTGTAGGGACAGGATTGTAATTATAGATATAGATAAATTCCCAGGATGCACTATTTTCAGCTGAGATCATTTAAACTATATCCAACATCACATCACTATGAGCACTAATGAAAGGAGTAAGCAAATCCAGTCTACACAAAGAGATTTGCTGCTAAATCCAGCAGTTAGAAAGGATCCACGTATAGCGACATTCAGCACTCACAGTGTTACACTGCCTTGAAAAAGTCTTCACACCCCGTGAACTTTTCCACATTTTTCATCTTACACACACAAACTTAAATGTATTTTATAGGGATTTTCTGTGACACCGACACAAAGTAATAAGAGTTAGTGACAAGTAAAGGAAATGATACGAGGAATTCTAGATATTAAAAAAATATAAATCTGATCATTGTGCCGTGCGTTAGTATTCAGCCCCCGAGTCAGTACTTTGTAGGACCACCTTTCTCTGCAGTTACTGCTGCAGTCTTTTGGGGTCTGTCTCTCCAACTTTCTCTGCTGCAGTCTTTTGGGGTCTGTCTCTCCAACTTTCTCTGCAGTCTTTTGGGGTCTGTCTCTCCACCTTTCTCTGCAGTTACTGCTGCAGTCTTTTGGGATCTCTCTCTCCCAGCTAGGACCACCTTTCTCTGCAGTTACTGCTGCAGTCTTTTGGGGTCTCTCTCTCCCAGCTAGGACCACCTTTCTCTGCAGTTACTGCTGCAGTCTTTTGGGGTCTCTCTCTCCCAGCTTTCTCTGCTGCAGTCTTTTGGGGTCTGTCTCTCCAACTTTCTCTGCAGTATTTTGGGGTCTGTCTCTCCACCTTTCTCTCAGGTCTTTTGGGGTCTGTCTCTCCAGCTTTATCTGCAGTCATATGGGGTCTCTCTCTTCAGCTTTCTCTGCAGTCTTTTGGGGTCTGTCTCTCCCAGCTTTCTCTGCAGTCTCTTGGGGTCTGTCTCTCCAGCTTTATCTGCAGTCCTTTGGGGTCTGTCTCTCCACCTTTCTCTGCAGTTCTTTGGGGTCTGTCTCTCCCACCTTTCCCTGCTGCAGTCTTTTGGGGTCTGTCTCTCCCACCTTGCTCTGCTGCAGTCTTTTGGGGTCTGTCTCTCCAGCTTTCTCTGCAGTCTTTTGAGGTCTGTCTCTCCCACCTTTCCCTGCAGTCTTTTGGGGTCTGTCTCTCCACCTCTCGCTGCAGTCTTTTGGGGTCTGTCTCTCCCAGCATTCTCTGCTGCAGTCGTTTGGGGTCTGTCTCTTCACTTTTCCCTGCAGTCTTTTGGGGTCTGTCTCTCCCACCTTTCCCTGCAGTCTTTTGGGGTCTGTCTCTCCACCTTTTCCTACGGTCTAGAGGTGACATTTTGCCGCTCCTTCTTTGCACACTCGCTCTCGCTCAGTGAGATTGAATACAGGCATCTTTGATCAGCAATTTTCAAGTCTCGTCACAGATTCTCTGGGATTTAGGTTTGGACTGGGCTATATTTTATAACCTACTCTGCTTTACACTCCTCCACAACTTTATCCCTGACCTGTCTGGTGGGCTCCTTGATTTTCATGATGTTGTTTGAGCCATAATGCGCTCACACAAACCTTTGAGGCCTTCACAGAGCCGCTGTAATTACAGTACTGTGAGTGTTTGCCTCTTCCTGATTTCTCATTCTTTTGCATGTTTGTAGCTTAAATGTTTCAGATCACAAAACAAATGTAAATACAAGGCAAAGATAACACAAGGAAGCACAGAATGCAGGTTTTAAATGAAGGTCTTTATTATTAAGGAAAGTAGAAATCCAAACCAACAGGGTCCTGTGTGAATAAGTGATTGCCCTCTAAACCTAATAACTGGTTGGGCCCTTAGCAACAACAACTGCAATCAAGCGTTTGCAATAACTTGGAATTTTGGCCCCTCATCTTTGCAAAATTGTAATTCAGCCACACTGGAGGTTTCTGATCATGAACCTTTTTAAGGTCCGGCCACAGCATCTCAATCAGATTAAGGTCAGGACTTTGACTAGGCCACTCCAAAGTCTTAATTTTGTTTTTTCTTAAGCCATTCAGAGGTGGACTTGCTGGTGGGTTTTGGATCATCGTCCTGCTGCATAACTCAAGTGTGCTTCAGCTTGAGGTCACTGAACAGATGGCCGGACATTTTCCTTCAGAATTTTGGTAGACAGCAGAATTCATGGCTACATTTACCACAGCAAGTCTTCCAGGTCCGGAAGCAGTAAAAAAGCCCCAGATCATCACACAACAACCACAACTTTTTATTGTTGGTATTATTGGAAAACCCTGTATAATTTCCTTTACACGTCACAAATACTTGTTACTTAGTGTTGGTATCTCACACAAAATTCCAATAATCTACATGTAAGTTTGTGAGTGCAACGTGAAAGAATGTGGAAAAGTTCAAGAGGTGTGAATACTTTTTTCAAGGCATAGCAGTCTTTATTAGGGATGAGCGAACCCATGGATGGTGGGGTTCAGTCAAACTGTAGTTCAAAGTTTGGTTCGGCATCTGAACCTGACCCTGAACAAGAACTCAATAAAAGTCAATGGGGACCCCCACTTCAGCTGTAAAATGGTCATAGTCAGGGCTAGGGGCAGCAAAAGGAAGCAGAATGGGGTAAGAGCAAGACAATCCTGCAAACAAATGTGGATAGGAAAATGACTGAAAATAACATAGAATAAAAAACAAATAATAATAATCTTGAACAAGGAGGCGGAGGTCCAAGTGGAGGAGGAGGTGGATGTGGAGGTGTAGGTGGAAGAGGCAGGAGAGGAGGTATCCAACACTGTCCTTTTGGAGGGGAGACTGACTTAAAAGGTAACTGAGGGAACTGACTTAAAAGAACATAGAATTAAAAAAATAAATAAATAACAATTTAGAACCAGGAGGCGGAGGTCCAAGTGGAGGAGCAGGTGGAGAATGTGGAAGTGGATTTAATGATGTAGGTAGAAGATGCAGAGGAAGAGAAAGCCAACATAGTTTTTGTGTTTTTTTGTTTTTAGCTTAGGTGTTGGTTTTTCTTTTGTTTTTTGTTTTTTTAATTGAGGAGGCCCCAAAATTAAGCGAATAGATTATAACAATGGTTGGGTGAGGCTGGTATAGTTGTCTAGTCAGCCAAAAGTACAGACAAGTCCTGAATGTTAGCTTCCCCACGTTGGCTGTGGACAGGCAGATGAGCCTGTCTGTGATCATACCCCCTGCCGTGCTAAACTCATGTTTCAGCATAATACTTGCCGCAGGGCAGCCAAGCACCTTCAAGGCGTAAAGGGCAAGCTCAGGCCATGTGTTCAATTTGGAGACCCAGAAGTTAAATGGGGCAGACCCATCAGTAAGTACATGGAGACATATGGACACGTACTCTTCCACCATGTTGCGATCCCTCTCCAGTGACAGAAGTAATGATGGTACATTGTCCTTGTAGTGGAGATCCAGCAGGATGGTTACCCAGTAATCAGCACTGGTAACAATACGGGCAACTCGGCGGTCGTTGCGTAAACATAGCAGCATGTATGGGCTCATGTGTGCCAGGCTGCCCAGAGGCATCAACAAGCTGTCCTCGGTGGGAGGTGTATGATCTGGGTCATCTGTGTCTTACCAGCCACACTCCAGTGATGCCTGTGAGTCACCACCCTGCTGTGAACATGGTTCCTTCTCCTCCTCCTACTCATCCTTCAAAACTGTCCCCTGCCTGTACAGTTGTGTACCTGGCCACTGTTAGTACAGGAATCCACTCTACGAGTCATGTGTGGACCACTGGCCTGATAACGGTGTGAATGGTCCCTGTTCCTCCTGCTCCTCTTCCTCCTGTGCCACCACCTCATCCATCACCGCCTGAATTGTTTTTTTCAGCAGGCATATAACAGGTATAATAACCCTGATGATGGCATCATCAGCGCTGGTCATGTTGGTGGAGTAATTGAAGCAGCACAACATGGCACACGTACCACATGGAGGTCCACTCATTGGTGGTGAAGTGGTGTTGTTCCTCACAGCGACTCTCACGTGCGTGCTGCAGCTGAAACTCGACTACTGCCTGTTGCTGCTCGCACTGTCTCTCCAACATATGCAAGGTGGAGTTCCACCTTGGCAGTATGTCACTTATCAGCCGGTTAGCGGGAAGCAGGGGCGTACATAGGAATCATGGGGCCCCATAGCAGAAGTTCTAATTGGGCCCCCCCCACCAAAAAAAAAGGTAAAAATGTAATTAATTGTCGGGGTCACAGAAGAGCAGATCTCACAACCTTCCAGACTTTACATAGTAATTTTGCTCCTGCTGACATCCTAGATTCCTCTTTCATTGCCCCATAAAGTATAATGACAATAAAAGTGTCCCCCAAACACAGTATGATACCCCCATGGTGAATTCCTCCACATGCGCAGTATAATGTCCCTACTGTACCCCACCTCAACTCCCAGGGCAAAGTATGGTGACCCCAACACAGTATGATTTCCCAACTGCCCCACACTCCACACAGTACAAGGCACTCCGCTGTGGTCCTCCACACAGTACAAGGCACTCCGCTGTGGTCCTCCACACAGTACAAGGCACTCCGCTGTGGTCCTCCACACAGTACAAGGCACTCCGCTGTGGTCCTCCACACAGTACAAGGCACTCCGCTGTGGTCCTCCACACAGTACAAGGCACTCCGCTGTGGTCCTCCACACAGTACAAGGCACTCCGCTGTGGTCCTCCACACAGTACAAGGCACTCCGCTGTGGTCCTCCACACAGTACAAGGCACTCCGCCGTGGTCCTCCACACAGTACAAGGCACTCCGCCGTGGTCCTCCACACAGTACAAGGCACTCCGCCGTGGTCCTCCACACAGTACAAGGCACTCCGCCGTGGTCCTCCACACAGTACAAGGCACTCCACCGTGGTCCACCACATAGTGCAAGGCACTCCGCCGTGGTCCTCCACACAGTGCAAGGCACTCCGCCGTGGTCCTCCACACAGTTGAATACACTCGCCATGGTCCTCCACACAGTATAATGCATTCCCCCATGGCCCTGTACGCAGTATAATGCAGCCCCCCATAGGGTAAAATGCAGCCCCAGTCCTCCAGTATTATCAGTACACACTGATTTAAAAATAAATACATACTTACCGCTCCTCGTTCCCTGCAACTTTAGTCTCTGCAGCGCGTCTCTGTCATCACCTCAGCAGCTGCCAGCTCCACTGCCTGACACAGTGTGGCGCGTCATCATGCCGCTGCGTCAGACGCAGAGGAGGAATGATGGGAGAGAGAGTGTCACATGATGCTCCCTCCTCCAGGTTTTTGTGGACCCCGGGCGAAAGAGTCTCAGTGGCCCCTTTAACACATCCAACAATTCACAAAAAATTGCCACAATAGCTCAGAAACCGGCGAATCCTCACAGCGCACAGTGCAGACCGGACAGTATAGTCCTCCATACAGTATAATGGGCTCCACATAGTCCTCCATACAATATTATGGCCTCACATAGTCCTCCATACAGTATAATGGCCCCACATAGTCCTCCATACAGTATAATGGGCCCACATAGTTCTCCATACAGTATAATGGGCCCCACATAATCTTCCATACAGAATAATGGGCCCCACATAATCCTCCATACAGTATAATGGACCCCACATAGTCCTCCATATAGTATAATGGCCCCACATAGTCCTCCATACAGTATAATGGCCCCACATAGTCCTCCATACAGTATAATGGCCACACATATTCCTCCACACAGAATAATGGCCCCACATAGTCCTCCATACAGAATAATGGCCCCACATAGTCCTCCATACAGTATTATGGCCCCACATAGTCCTCCATACAGTATAATGGACCCCACATAATCCTCAATACAGTATAATGGACCCCACATAGTCCTCCATATAGTATAATGGCCCCACATAGTCCTCCATACAGTATAATGGCCGCACATAGTCCTCCATACAGTATAATGGCCCCACATAGTCCTCCATACAGTATAATGGCCCCACATATTTCTCCATACAGAATAATGGCCTCACACAGTCCTCCATACAGTATTATGGCCTCACATAGTCCTCCATACAGTGTTATGGCACCACTAAGTCCTCCATACAGTATTATGGCCTCACATAGTCCTCCATACAGTATTATGGCACCACTAAGTCCTCCATACAGTATTATGGCACCACTAAGTCCTCCATACAGTATAATGGCCCCACATAGTCCTCCATACAGTATAATGGCCCCACATAGTCCTCCATACAGTATAATGGCCCCACATATTCCTCCATACAGAATAATGGCCCCACACAGTCCTCCATACAGTATAATGGCTCCACACAGTCCTCCATACAGTATTATGGCCTCACATAGTCCTCCATACAGTGTTATGGCACCACTAAGTCCTCCATACAGTATTATGGGCACCACATAGTCCTCCATACAGAATAATGGCCCCACGTAGTCCTCCATACAGTATTATGGCCCCACATAGTCCTCCATACAGTATAATGGGCCCACATAGTTCTCCATACAGTATAATGGGCCCCACATAATCCTCCATACAGTATAATGGACCCCACATAGTCCTCCATATAGTATAATGGCCCCACATAGTCCTCCATACAGTATAATGGCCCCACATAGTCCTCCATACAGTATAATGGCCCCACATAGTCCTCCTTACAGTATAATGGCCCCACATAGTCCTCCATACAGAATAATGGCCTCACACAGTCCTCCATACAGTATAATGGCTCCACACAGTCCTCCATACAGTATTATGGCCTCACATAGTCCTCCATACAGTGTTATGGCACCACTAAGTCCTCCATACAGTATTATGGGCACCACATAGTCCTCCATACAGTATTATGAGCCCCATATAATGCTCCATACAAAATACTGGATCCCATATAATGCACCTTAGAGAATACTGCCTGGTCCCCATGTAATGCCCCATGTAATGCCATACGCAGGCTGGACCCCATGTAATGCCTCATGCCTCCTGGGCCCCACACAGAGCTCCCACAAGCCCACAGCATCCCCCCAGAGCACTTACAAGCCCGCAGCATCCCTCCCAGAGCACCCACAAGCCCGCAGCATCCCCCACAGAGCACCCACAAGCATCCCCACCAGGGCACCACAAGCCCACAGCATGCCCCCCAGGGCCCCACAAGCCCACAGCATCCCCCCCAGGGCCCCACAAGCTCGCAGCATCCCCCCCAGGGCCCCACAAGCTCGCAGCATCCCCCCAGGGCCCCACAAGCCCGCAGCATCCCCCCCAGGGCCATATTTACTCCTCTCCCCCACCCTCCACATTGTGTGTAGGGCTCACCCTCCCCCCTCCACATTGTGTGCATCCAGGGGCCCCCACCTCCACATTGTGTGCAGCCAGGGGCCCCCACCTCCACCCACCCTCCACATTGTGTGCAACCAGGGGCCCCCACCTCCACCCACCCTCCACATTGTGTGCAGCCAGGGGCCCCCACCTCCACATTGTGTGCAGCCAGGGGCCCCCACCTCCACATTGTGTGCAGCCAGGGGCCCCCCACCTCCACCCACCCTCCACATTGTGTGCAGCCAGGGGCCCCCACCTCCACATTGTGTGCAGCCAGGGGCCCCCCACCTCCACCCACCCTCCACATTGTGTGCAGCCAGGGGCCCCCACCTCCACATTGTGTGCAGCCAGGGGCCCCCCACCTCCACCCACCCTCCACATTGTGTGCAGCCAGGGGCCCCCCACCTCCACCCACCCTCCACCTTGTGTGCAGCCAGGGGCCCCCCACCTCCACCCACCCTCCACATTGTGTGCAGCCAGGGGCCCCCACCTCCACCCACCCTCCACATTGTGTGCAGCCAGGGGCCCCCATCTCCACCCACCCTCCACATTGTGTGCAGCCAGGGGCCCCCACCTCCACCCACCCTCCACATTGTGTGCAGCCAGGGGCCCCCCACCTCCACATTGTGTGCAGCCAGGGGCCCCCCACCTCCACCCACCCTCCACATTGTGTGCAGCCAGGGGCCCCCCACCTCCACCCACTCTCCACATTGTGTGCAGCCAGGGGCCCCCCACCTCCACCCACCCTCCACATTGTGTGCAGCCAGGGGCCCCCACCTCCACATTGTGTGCAGCCAGGGGCCCCCACCTCCACCCACCCTCCACATTGTGTGCAGCCAGGGGCCCCCCACCTCCACCCACCCTCCACATTGTGTGCAGCCAGGGGCCCCCCACCTCCACATTGTGTGCAGCCAGGGGCCCCCACCTCCACCCACCCTCCACATTGTGTGCAGCCAGGGGCCCCCCACCTCCACCCACCCTCCACATTGTGTGTAGCCAGGGGCCCCCCACCTCCACCCACCCTCCACCTTGTGTGCAGCCAGGGGCCCCCCACCTCCACCCACCCTCCACATTGTGTGCAGCCAGGGGCCCCCACCTCCACCCACCCTCCACCTTGTGTTCAGCCAGGGGCCCCCACCTCCACCCACCCTCCACATTGTGTGCAGCCAGGGGCCCCCATCTCCACCCACCCTCCACATTGTGTGCAGCCAGGGGCCCCCACCTCCACCCACCCTCCACATTGTGTGCAGCCAGGGGCCCCCCACCTCCACATTGTGTGCAGCCAGGGGCCCCCACCTCCACCCACCCTCCACATTGTGTGCAGCCAGGGCCCCCCCCACCTCCACCCACCCTCCACATTGTGTGCAGCCAGGGGCCCCCACCTCCACCCTCCACATTGTGTGCAGCCAGGGGCCCCCACCTCCACCCTCCACATTGTGTGCAGCCAGGGGCCCCCACCTCCACCCTCCACATTGTGTGCAGCCAGGGCCAGGGGCCTCCGCCTCCACCTCCACCTCCACCCTCAGGAGTCAGCAAAGTGCAGCACCAGCACAGTGAGGGGACACATTAAAAAAAAAAAATACACACTGCCGGCCCTGCTCACCGTCTCTCTCTCTCTCTCTCTCTCTCTCTCTCTCTCTCTCCGTCCACACAGAATGGATATGCACACCCTCATGTGCTGAGTTCCTGCTTCCGGCCCGGGCCCTGCACACTGCTGCTCTCTGGCTGGAAAGCTATGTCAGCCAGGAGGCGTGACGTTCTTATGCAAATCCAGCCAGAGCAGACCAGGAAGAAGATTAGAGGAAGGTACACGGCGGCCGGCGTGCGTCGCTTACATTTAAATAAAGGCATACAGCACTGTCAGTACAGCACAGCCGCCGGACCGCAGCGGCCGTCGCTGGCCCCCTCACCCGCCGGGCCCCATAGCGGTCGCGTGGTCTGCCGCCATTGGCGGTACGCCACTAGCAGGAAGGCAGAAGTGATGCACCGCAGACAGGCGAGCAGCAGGAGGGTGAAAACGCCAAAAGCGAGTACAGATGGGCCACACTTTCAGCAGCTGCTCTGCCATCCTGGGGTAATACTGCAGGAAGCTCTGCACCACGAAGTTCAGCACATGCGCCGGGCAAGGGATGTGCGTCAAACCGGCTAGGCCCAGAGCTGGCCATTTTCGCACACTACCAGGCCAATTTTGAGGTTCATCGGCACCAACCACTCATCTGTCTGCTGCTTGATCCCTGTCTACAGCTCCTGCGCGTTGTGGGATATTTCCCCCAAACAAAGAATTTTAAGAACAGCCTGCTGTCGTTTCCCCCTGGTTGTGCTAAAGTTGGTTGTGCAGGTGTTACAGTGATTGGAAGAGGAGGCGATGGAAGAAGCGGAGTAGGAGGCAACCTGGACAAAGAAATATCCAGCAATCCTTGGTGGTGTTGGGTTTGCACGAAAATGCTTTCCGCCTCAAGCCAGTCGCCTCTACATGTACCCATTGGCAGATAGGGAGATGTAACATCCCTGGCCGTGCTTACTGGTCACATATCGGTGGTTATGTGGACCTTACCACTGATGGCCTTGCGCAGTGCACACCACATTTTGACCGCAACATGTTCGTGCAGGGTAGAGATGGCCGCCTGGAAAAGTAGTGGGGGCTGAGAACCTCGTACTGTAAGACAGCCACTGCCATCAGTTTTTTAAAAGTGTCCCTCTCCACCAGTCAGAATGTCAGCAGTTCAAAGGCAGTTCAATTTTGAAATGCTGATATTCAGGACCATGGCTCATGGGTGGGAAGGAGAGTACTTTCTCTTTCTCTCCAGTGTTTTGGAGATTGACAGCTGAACGTTTCAATGGGAGAATGTAGAGACGCCAGGTAACACTGGTGGTGCTGCTGCTCGGGAGTGTGAGGAAGAGGCTGAGACTGCAGCAGAAGAGGGAGCAGAAGGAGCCACAGATCTTTCCTAGTTTTTTATTTGTGTACTCCAATGCACCTCGTGCTTGGGATTCAGTTGCCTCGTCATGGAGGTGGTGCTCAAGTTAAGAACATTTGTGCTTCGCTTCAGTCTCTGGCAACACAGCGTGCAAACCACCCATGTCTTGTTGTAAGCACATTGCCTGAAGAAATGCCACGCCAGGAAGCTCCTTTGAGTTGACTTTGGTGTGCTCAGTTTGTGGGTATGGTGGGCAGTAGCATCCAAAGTACTGGATAGGGGCTGGCCGCTGTGCTTTTGCACCCTGCTCCCTATTTTGCTGTGCAGCTGGGGCAGGGTGACCACCACTTCTTACTCCAAACTGCCCACATCACTCAGATGGCCTTCACTCCATGTGAGATCTAGGACCTCATCATCCTCCATCGCATCATCCTCCATCCACTCCTCATCCCTGGCCTCCTTGCAAGTCTGGACACTGCAAAAAGCCACAGCAGTTTGTACCTGTGTTTCATCATCATCAGAGATGTGCTGCGGTGGTCCGCTGACCATTTGTACTACCCCTCCCATGTACTCTTCCTCAAGCAGAACAAGTGGTTGGGCATCAGTGCACTCAGTCTCTTCCACTTGTGGGTCAGGGCCATGTGGATGGGCTACGGAACCACAGCCAGCGGAGTCATCAAAAAGCAGAGGTGACTGCTGCATGACCTGGGGCTCAGACTGCTTGCCTGATTTGCAAGAGGGTGAGGTGGAAGCCAGAGGACCAAGGGCTTCAGGTGCAAACTCTGCGCTTTCAGCAGGGGACCACATTGAAGACAAAGCAAAGGAAATGGAGGCACTCTCAGCCAACCAATCTAAAGCCACCTTTACTTGTTCTGGCCTCATCATTCATCCAGTGGTACTCGGTCCTACGAAATTACACAGAACGACCTGTGTTCTGCGAGCACCAGAGAAAGTGTTTCATTTGGGTTCAAAAAAATGCAGAGTATTACGGCCTGTGTACAGAGACAGAGCGTGCCCCGCAGATAATTACACTGACTGTATGCAGTACCCCCTCAGAGGCTGTAATGCAGAGTACCCCCCCAGAGACTGTATTGCAGAGTACCCCCACAGAGACTGTATTGCAGAGTACCCCCACAGAGACTGTATTGCAGAGTACCCCCACAGAGACTGTATTGCAGAGTACCCCCACAGAGGCTGTAATGCAGAGTACCCCCACAGAGACTGTATTGCAGAGTACCCCCACAGAGGCTGCATTGCAGAGTACCCCCACAGAGGCTGTATTGCAGAGTACCCCCACAGAGCCTGCATTGCAGAGTACCCCCACAGAGGCTGTATTGCAGAGTACCCCCACAGAGGCTGTTTTCCATGCAGATACTCAAGATAGTAGGAACCTACAATCATCTATAATCCTGTATAATGCTCCATGTCAGGGAAATATTACTATCAGGAAAATGTTCTTCCATATCTGCCTGACATAGATGTTCACCCCCCTCCCTTATTCCCCTTCTGCACAAAAGCCCCAATTAGCACACCCCTGAGAAATAGCTTATGAAAACAATGCCAGCCAAGGAGTGTTATAACTTTGTTAGGAAGCAAGCATCTTGTCTCTGAAAGATGCAGGAGGTAATTAAAACTCTGGCTTGCACTAATTTGGGTGTGACTGTGAGGCTGCTTCCAGAGCCTCAAGGGGAAATTTGCAGACGTGCTGACTCCGATATAAACTATGAAATATTATGAGTTCCATATGTCCGACAGTAACGGGACCCATATGTTTAGGGACCAAATCAGCCCAGGAATGTATAGGTAGTTTTCCAGGGCTGTAAGCAAAATCAGGGAGCTGTAGCGCAAAAATCCCAGAATAGCAGACTGCAGCTATGCGATGTGTGGTCTCTAAACAAAGATAAAATCATAAGGGAAAAATGGCGTAGTTTGCAGGATTCTGCAATCAATGAGCGATGAGTTATTGCAGAAGTTAGTGTTTTTAATAAAAATGTACAGGCTGGTGACCGGCCCACATGATGTCACCACAAGGGGTGTGTGGGCAGATCTCCCCTAAGGTATAAGAGAATCCATGGAGAAAACAGGAGCACTCATTGCCAGGGGGGAATAAGAATTATAAGCAATGGGCCCTGTTCAATAACAGCATAATCCAACTGGGGAGCCCCTCCTCCACCTATATTGAATCATCTCAGCGATCGTATAGTGTAAGTTATCTTCTTTCATCCTGTTTATTTTATGTAACTGCGTATGCATTTTAATGTCTCCTTTGTAACATCTTTATGTATATATGTTTCCTAAACACTGCCTCCCTTTTGGATTAAACATAAAATTTGATAGTTCTGTTTCTTTTGTTCTGTAATCATTCCCTTCTCCGAAGCCATATACGCTACCAAAACGCAGGCGTCCGGCCAGGCCTGTATTATATTTCAAACTCGGCCGGTGGTGGCAGTGAATATTAATAATTGGGCTATCGTGAAGCTGACAGTGACCGTACGGAGGGCGTTAAACATGGATCCAGGCTTTGGAATCCCTGAGGTATGACGCCATACGCTCGCTGGTCGCTTGCCGATGTCCACGTAGTGAGTAGTCGGGACTGCGTGCTTGCGACTACAGACAAAATACGGAGAGTGTGACGGCAAAGGCGAGGTATTGCGTGATCTCCCCGATTTCGTCTCGCCTGTGTGTTGGAATTCCTGACAAATTGGTGGCAAGCGGTGGGATATTACAGAACATCAGTGGCTGGATTGAGCAATTATTCCTGTCACTGAAAACTTGCACGGTTCTGTGCTGATTTTTAAGAAATCAGACTCAGTGTTTTAATATTTTTTTTATCTGTGACATTACTTTACGTGTAGCAGTTGCATCCCCTCCCTTCTCTTGTTTTTCTGTCCTATCTTTTATTTGGTAATAATAACTACACTTGGAGAGCCTTGGTTTCACCAGCAGGCGAAGACCACTATCACTGCCCTCTGTGAGCCGAGGCAGATTGACCCCACGGGCAAAACAAAGGCCCAAATGATTGCTTAACTGTTGCAAGGTGATGCAGAGCCTGTCCGACAGCAGCGCCCTGATGATGGGGCGGCCAGCCAAGGCCCGGATGGAGCTACTGCAGGGGTCCCACCTGTGATTGCCAGCCATGCCCGCAGCCAGGGTAGTATGGACCCCCACCTGCAGATGGCCTTGTAGCAGCTCGCCGCAGATGATCGTGATGGATGACTGCAGCTGATCCTGAAGTTTCAGGAGCGAGCAGAGCAACGGCCCCAAGCTGACCGACAATACCAGCTGGAGCTAGCCCGGATTGAGAAGGAGTCATTGTAGCGCCGGCGTCCCTGCCCTCTGCTAGGCAGGGACGCTGTTCCCCTCACCCCTCTGCTCCGAGCCCGGCGTCCTCCTCCCGCTCTGCTGGCAACGCGCGTTCCTTCCCAGCCACTGTGCTTAGGGCGCGCGCGCGCGCGCTCCCTCCCTCTTAAAGGGGCCGCGCACACCGTCCTAAGGAGTCCCCGGCCAATGGCCGGAGGACTTCACCATATATAAGGCACCTCCTCCAAAATGGAGGTGCCCGAGCAATGTTGTTGCACTGTTCACTACTCTGCTTCAGCCCTCAGGTCCTGTTGCCAGTTACCTGCCAGATTCCTGCCAGTTTGCTGTCTGTTTCCTGCCTGATATTCCGCTTACCTGCTTGCTAGCCTGAGGTCCGACGGTCTGCCTTCCAACTCCTGACAGTCTGTCTATGGACCAGCCTGCCCACTCACCTGGGAGCGCTCATCTACTACCTGCCTGTTAGTCTGCCTGGAGGCTCCGCCGTCACGTGCTGTGACCACCTGCCTGTCCAGAGACTCCTGCCCGCTCACCTGGGAGCGCTCTTCTGCTACCTGCCTGCTAGTCTGCCTGGAGGCTCCGCCGTCACATGCTGTGACCACCTGCCTTTCCAGAGACTCCTGCCCGCTCACCTAGGAGCGCTCATCTGCTGCCTGTCTGTTGGCCTACCTGGAGGCTCTGCCGTCACGTGCTGTGACCACCTGCTATTCCAGAGACTCTCGCCCGCTCACCTGGGAGCGCTCATCTGCTACCTGCCTGTTAGCCTACCTGGAGGATCCGCTGTCACATGCTGTGACCACCCGTTTATCCAGAGACTCTCGCTTGCTCACCTGGGAGCACACATCTACCTTCTGCCTGCTAGCCTACCGGGAGGCTCAGCCATCACAGGTCGTACCTACCCTTACCCAGAGACTGCCCCGGTCACTTGCCGTGACCTCCTGCCCGTTCATCCAGAGACTGTCCCGGTTACCTGCTGTGACCGCCTGCCCGTCTACCATGGTCGCCACCCTCTCCCTTACAAGGACCGCCCCCTTGTATAGTAGCTCAGAGGTTCCGCCTCCCAGACCCGTTACAGTTTGCTCGGGCCAAGGAACCCCGTGGCACCCAAGCTCCCTCGCTCTCGGACCTGTGTCATGAACTGTCCCGTCAGAGGTCCCAACAGGAGTCCATCCTGGGTCACCTGCGGAATGTCAATTCTCGCCTGGACACTCTGACTGCTCCACCAGCAACCACCGCCAGTGCCATGACCCGCAATCCGGCAGCTCCGCTGCCCACCAATACCATGGTATCCTACCCCGGACCCCGGCTTTCTGCACCTCCTCGCTTCGGAGGCGACCCCGCTCAGGCTCGAGGCTTCATTAATCAGTGCACCCTGCACTTTGAACTCCTGTCCTACCAGTTTAACTCCGACCGGGCCAAAATTGCCTTCATCATGTCCCATCTCACCGGGGAGGCCCTGGCCTGGCTAAATCCTCTATGGGAGAGAGGAGACCCACTGGTGTCCGACCTGCCTGCTTTTCTCACGGCTTTCCGGAAAGTCTTCGACGAATCCGGACGGAAGACCTCATCCGCATCATCTCTGCTACGCCTCCGTCAGGGAAGTCTCACCGTGGGCCAATATGCCATACGGTTCCGTACCCTTGCCTCGGAGCTGGCCTGGGATAACGACGCTCTGGTATCTGTCTTCTGGGAGGGTCTGTCCGGCCGTATTAAAGATGAACTCGCCGGTCGGGACATTCCTACCACTCTCGATGACCTAATAACTCTTGCCACCCGGATTGACCTACGGTTCCAGGAGCGTGCCAAAGAGGTCACCCGTGAGAGGAGGTTTCCACGTCTAGCTCCTACTTTTCAGAAACCCGTTACTCCCTCCGTTTCTCCCCAATACACTCTCCTGAGCCTATGCAGGTCGACCAGACCAAGATGGTCAAAACCCATCAGGACTTACGCCGTGCCGAGGGGAGCTGCTTCTACTGTGGCAGTAAGGAGCACCGGATCCGTACCTGCCCGGAGAGGTCGGGAAACGCCTGTGTCTAGGTTCGCTCAGAGAGGTCGACCTATACAAGAATAAATCCTCTCCATCTCTGCTGCTGTCAGTCTCAATTATCTGCGGGGAGAACCGTTATTTCGAACTAGCCCAACTTGACTCTGGAGCAGCAGGGAATCTTATTTCACAGTCCCTGGTAGAAAAATACCGCATTCCCACCAAACCTCTGGCTGTACCATTATCTGTCGCTGCTGTGGATGGGGGCCTCTTACCACGTCCCATCCAACTCATCACCGAATCCATAACTCTGCAGGTGGGAATGCTGCATTCTGAGAGCATCTCTTTTCATGTTCTGCCTGGACTCTCTCACGCCCTCTTACTAGGTCTACCTTGGCTCCAGAGACATGCACCCGTGCTTGACTGGCAGACCGGAGAGGTCCTTCGCTGGGGACAGGACTGTCATAAGACGTGTTTGGTTCCTGTTCATCCCGTCCGTCCTTCTCCTATCCCAACTAATCTACCTGGACTTCCGATTCCCTATTGGTCATTTGCTGATGTCTTTAATAAAAAGGAGGCAGAGACATTACCCCCTCATAGACCATACGACTGTCCTATCGACTTGTTACCCGGTACTACGCCTCCCCGTGGGCGTATTTACCCATTGTCCGCTGCTGAGACCCGGTCAATGTCCGAATATATCGAGGAGAATTTGGCCAGGGGATTCATCCGGAAATCTACCTTCCCGGCGGGAGCAGGCTTCTTTTTCGTAAAGAAGAAGGACGGCTCTCTCCGTCCCTGTATAGACTATAGAGGCCTTAACCAGATCACGGTGAAGAATAAGTACCCCCTTCCGCTCATTCCAGAATTATTTGATCGTCTGAGGGGGGCTAGAATCTTCACCAAATTGGACCTCCGTGGGGCATACAACCTGGTCCGTATCCGTCAAGGGGATGAATGGAAGACTGCATTCAACACCCGAGACGGCCACTATGAATATCTGGTAATGCCCTTTGGTCTCTGTAACGCTCCTGCCGTTTTTCAAGAGTTGGTCAATGACATCTTCCGGGACCTTCTCTACTCCTGCGTAGTGGTGTACCTGGACGACATCTTGGTATTCTCCCCGGATCTCCAGACTCACCGGAGGGACGTTCGTCAGGTTCTGCTCAGGCTCAGGCAGAATCACCTCTTCGCTAAATATGAGAAGTGCCTCTTTGAGCAGACCTCGCTACCGTTTTTGGGCTACATTATTTCTCAGACCGGCCTACGAATGGATCCAGAGAAACTGTCTGCCATCGAGAAATGGCCCCGACCGGAGGGGTTGAAGGCCATTCAGCGGTTCCTGGGCTTCGCCAACTACTACCGTCTCTTCATACCGCACTTCTCTTCCCGGACTGCCCCAATTTCCGCGCTCACCCGTAAGGGCACTAATCCCAAAGAGTGGACGCCCGAAGCAGAGGAGGCCTTTCTTTCCTTAAAACAGGCCTTCTCTTCCGCCCCGGTGCTGCATCGCCCGGACGGCAACAAGCAGTTCTTCCTGGAGGTTGACGCCTCCTCCTCTGGAGCCGGAGCGGTACTTACTCAAAAATCATCTTCCGGGAGGATGGTAACTTGCGGCTTCTTCTCCAAACTCTTCTCCTCTTCTGAGCGCAATTATTCCATAGGAGACCGAGAGTTATTGGCCATCAAGCTGGCATTGGAGGAGTGGCGTTACCTACTTGAGGGGGCTCTTCATCCGGTAATAATTTACACTGACCACAAAAACTTGGCTTACCTCCAGCATGCCCAGAGACTTAACCCGCGCCAAGCCCGGTGGTCCTTGTTTTTTGCTCGCTTTGATTTTGTTCTACATTTTCGCCCGGCTGACAAGAACATCAAGGCGGACGCCTTGTCCCGATCCTTTCTGGTGTCTGATCTCGAGGAGGAACCTAAACATATCATCGATCCCGCCAGAGTAATGCAGGTGGCTCCCGTGAGCCTAAATCGTCTCCCTCCCGGTAAGACGTTCATATCGGTACCCGATCGGGAGAGGATCCTACACTGGGGTCATTCGTCTAAACTAGCTGGCCACGCCGGTCAGAAAAAGACCCTCCAGCTTATTACCCGGCACTACTGGTGGCCTACCCTGCACAAGGACGTAATAGACTTTGTTTCTGCCTGTGCCTCCTGTGCCCGCAACAAGGTTCCGAGACACCTGCCTGCCGGTCGCCTCCTTCTGCTTCCTGTACCCGCTGCCCCCTGGCAGCATATAGCCATGGACTTCATAACTGACCTCCCCGTCTCTCCCGGTTGTACGGTCATTTGGGTGGTCGCTGACCGCTTTTCCAAGATGGCTCACTTTATCCCCCTGCCAGGCCTCCCGTCTGCACCCGAGCTGGCTAAAGACTTTATCCGCCACATCTTCTGTCTTCATGGCCTGCCCTGTCACATCGTGTCGGATCGTGGGGTACAGTTCACCTCACGTTTCTGGAGAGCCACTTGTAAATTGCTAGACGTCACCCTGGACTTCTCCTCCGCTTACCACCCACAGTCCAATGGTCAAGTGGAGCGGATCAATCAGATCCTGACCAGTTACCTCCGGCACTTCGTTAATGCCCACCATTCAGACTGGGTGGATCTCCTGCCATGGGCCGAATTTTCTTACAACAATCACGAGAGCGAATCTTCCTCCAAATCCCCGTTTTTTGTAGTCTTCGGTCAGCATCCTCGGATCCCATTTCCCGTCTCCACCTCAGTGGACAATCCGGCTGCGGAATCTCTTGTTAACAAATTTTCCTCCATATGGGAGAGTACCCGGTCCGCACTCCTTCTGTCATCCGAGCGTATGAAAAGACATGCTGACAAAAAACGTCTGGATCCTCCTCAATTCCGTCCAGGGGATAAGGTCTGGCTCTCGTCCAAGTATGTCCGGCTCAAGATTCCTTCCTATAAGTTAGGGCCTCGGTTCATCGGTCCTCTGGAGGTCATCAGTCAGATCAACCCGGTGGCCTATAAATTGAAACTCCCAGCCAACTTGCGGATCCCTAACTCCTTCCATGTATCTCTCCTCAAACCTGTGGTACTTAACTCTTTTTCCAAGTCTACAGGTACGCCTCCTGCTCCGGTTTCCGCTGAAAACGAATTTGAGGTAGAGAACATTCTGGCCACCAAAAGGGTAAGAGGGAAGACCTATTTTCTAGTAGATTGGAAGGGGTTTGGTCCTGAAGAGAGAACGTGGGAGCCTCGGGAGAACATCCATGCCCCTCTCATCCTAGCTAAATTCCTCTCTGGCCTAAAAAAGGGGGGGCCTAAAGGGGGGGGTACTGTAGCGCCGGCGTCCCTGCCCTCTGCTAGGCAGGGACGCTGTTCCCCTCACCCCTCTGCTCCGAGCCCGGCGTCCTCCTCCCGCTCTGCTGGCAGCGCGCGCTCCTTCCCGGCCACTGTGCTTAGGGCGTGCGCGCGCGCGCTCCCTCCCTCTTAAAGGGGCCGCGCGCACCGTCCTAAGGAGTCCCCGGCCAATGGCCGGAGGACTTCACCATATATAAGGCACCTCCTCCAAAATGGAGGTGCCCGAGCAATGTTGTTGCACTGTTCACTACTCTGCTTCAGCCCTCAGGTCCCGTTGCCAGTTACCTGCCAGATTCCTGCCAGTTTGCTGTCTGTTTCCTGCCTGATATTCCGCTTACCTGCTTGCTAGCCTGAGGTCCGACGGTCTGCCTTCCAACTCCTGACAGTCTGTCTATGGACCAGCCTGCCCGCTCACCTGGGAGCGCTCATCTACTACCTGCCTGCTAGTCTGCCTGGAGGCTCCGCCGTCACGTGCTGTGACCACGTGCCTGTCCAGAGACTCCTGCCCGCTCACCTGGGAGCGCTCTTCTGCTACCTGCCTGCTAGTCTGCCTGGAGGCTCCGCCGTCACATGCTGTGACCACCTGCCTTTCCAGAGACTCCTGCCCGCTCACCTAGGAGCGCTCATCTGCTGCCTGTCTGTTGGCCTACCTGGAGGCTCTGCCGTCACGTGCTGTGACCACCTGCTATTCCAGAGACTCTCGCTTGCTCACCTGGGAGCGCTCATCTGCTACCTGCCTGTTAGCCTACCTGGAGGATCCGCTGTCACATGCTGTGACCACCCGTTTATCCAGAGACTCTCGCTTGCTCACCTGGGAGCACACATCTACCTTCTGCCTGCTAGCCTACCGGGAGGCTCAGCCATCACAGGTCGTACCTACCCTTACCCAGAGACTGCCCCGATCACTTGCCGTGACCTCCTGCCCGTTCATCCAGAGACTGTCCCGGTTACCTGCTGTGACCGCCTGCCCGTCTACCCTGGTCGCCACCCGCTCCCTTACAAGGACCGCCCCCTTGTATAGTAGCTTAGAGGTTCCGCCTCCCAGACCCGTTACAGTCATCTTCCATGCAGACTCGTGAGTCCAACAGTGCCAACTGCTTTAAACCCCATCCTGAACATTTCCCTGTGATGCAGGCAGTATCAGCTGCCCACGGACCAGTGGGCAAGGTACTTAACTCTGGGGCTCAGAGGAAAAGCCCTGGAGGTGTTTGCTTCTCTCCCTCGAGAACAAGATGGAGACTATGAGGCCGTCAAGCAGGCCCTGATAAGAAAGTACCAGCTGACTCCGGAGGTTTACCGGAAAAAGTTCAGAGCCCTCCAGCGTGGACCCCATGATAGCTACAGTGATTTGGTGGATGGGCTCAGGACTAGTGATGAGCGAACGTGCTCGCCACTACTCGGTACACACCCGAGCATCATGGTGCTTGACAAGCTCGGCGCTCTGCGAGTATTTCCGGGTTGCTTGGGCGGGAACTCGGATCCCCTCCCTGCATGTTTGGCGCTCTTTAGAAAAACCATAAATTACACATATCCATCTCAACAAACAGTCCTTCTGAGGACTAATCCATCTACAGAGATATCAGGCAGACAGTGTATATAGGCAGGCAGTGTATATAGCAGTCTGCAGTGCACATAGCACAAGAGGCTCCATTCCAGTTCTGCCTTCTTCTGCTGTTAGATATTTCTAGAAATAGGCCCAGGTCTCAGGGGCCAGGAATAATTTTATTTGCATCTTAATCTTCATTATTTGCTTAAAAAGCAATCCAGAGAACACTGTTGTTCTGCGCCATTTGCTGGTTGGCACGGCAGAATACAGCTAGGTCCTTTCCATATTACAGCGCTAGAAATCCAGCTATTTAAAATTGTGTTTTCTCCGTCACGGATCACATATACGTTGTTAGAAAATACCGCCATTTCTGGCCTCCATAAAAAAAAAAATTTCAGTGTGTCAGCAAAGTTTTTGACACTGGTTTGCTGTTCAAAATAGTTACCTACAGGCCAGGTATTTAAAACTGTGTTTTCTCCGTCACATATAAATTCGCTCCAAACTCAGTCATTTGTAGTGAGCGTGGAAGATACTGTCCTCCATTTAAAATGGGCAAGGCACGTGGCAAGGGACGGGGAACTGGACATGATGCTAATGCATGCAGAGGCCGAGGACAAGGCCGTGGCCAAGCCACACCCACACGTCTCGTCTGACCTTCCTGTCCCAATTTCTAGGGGACCGCAGCACATCACTATTGAAGCCAGAGCAGTGTCAAAAGGTTGTTATTTGGATAGCGGATAATGCTTCCAGTCACTTAGCCACCACCACCACCACCCTGTCTTCCACATGGTCAAGTCTCAGTAGCCGTGAGTCTGGACCGCATATTCCTGACCTTGATCCTCCTTCCTCCCACCATGCCGAATGCCCGGAGACAACTGATCCCACACTTGGACACTCTGAAGAGCTGTTCACTTTTCCATTTATAGATTTGGGCCTCTCGCCCTGTAGTCTTCAAGCGAGTCAAGAGGAGATCGCGTGTAGCGATTCCCAAATATTTGAGCAGCCACGGTTACACGAAGGCGACAGTGGGAAAGTGTCACAAGAGGTGGACGATGATGAGATACAATTGCCAGAAAGTCAGGAGGAGGACCAGGGTGTGGAAGTGGAAGACGAGGTGGTGGATGATATAGTAACTGACCCAACCTGGCAGGAGGACATGCAGAGCGAGGACAGCAGCACACAGGGGGAGGGAGGCAGAGCACCCCAACAGGCAGGAAGAAGCTGTGTGGTGGATGCAGACAGTAGGCAGGCAACAGTTCCCCGTTACACCAACACGAAGGATGTTGCCAGTACAACTGTTTGGTCTTCCCGAGTCTGGTTCCTTTTAAAAAACTTTGCTGATAACCCCAAAAAGGCCATTTGTACCACCTGCCAGGCCAGCATCAGCAGGGGTGGCAAAACGACCAGCCTGACCACCACCAGCATGATCAGGTTCATGGCAGCAAAGCACCCGACTTTGTGGGCCGAACCCCAGGGTCCAGGAACAGTGTCTGCGGGTGGCACCATTTCTTCTAAAACTGAATGGGAGGAGACACAGATTAGATATTAGAAAAAACTTTTTGACAGTTAGGGTGATCAATGAGTGGAACAGGCGGCCACGAGAGGTGGTGAGTTCCTCTTCAATGGACGTCTTCAAACAGAGGCTGGACAGACATCTGCCTGAGATGATTTAGTGAATCCTGCTTTGAGCAGGGGGTTGGACCAGATGACCCAGGAGGTCCCTTCCAACTCTACCATTCTATGATTCTATGATTCTATGATTCTTCCGCTGTTGTGCATGCAAGACAATTCCCTGCCCATTATGCATGCGAAGAAGCCTCCTGCCTTGCACCTGTCATTGCACACTCTCAAGTAACAGCATCAGGAATCAGGTCCATGTCCTTGTCCCAGCGCAGCGTTCAGTTGTCCATACCCCAGTCCTTGGAACGCAAGCGCAAATATGCAGCCAACACCCCACAGGCCACACTACTAAATTTTCACATTTCACTACTGCTTGCGCTCGAAATGTTGCCTTTTAGGCTCGTGGAGACAGAAGCATTCCGCAACCTGATGGCGGCGGCGGTCCCTCGGTACTCAGTCCCCAGCCGCCACTATTTCTCCAGGTGTGCCGTCCCCGCCTTATACAATCACTTGTCCCAAAACATTAGCCGTACTATCAACAACGCAGTTACCGGTAAAGTCCACCTAACCACGGACACGTGGACAAATGCTTGTGGGCAGGGACGGTACATCTCGCTGAGGGCACACTGGGTTAACATAGTGGAAGCCGGGACCCAGACGGACCTTGGGACGGAACACGTCCTCCCAACACCAAGGATTGCGGGCCCTAGGTCAATCAGGGTTACCCCCACGGTCTACAGCTCCTGCACCTCATCCTCCTCAGCCTCCTCCTCCGAAATGACCACATCAGTCACAAGCTGGAAGCACTGCAGCACTGCCTCGGCCAAGCAGCAACAGGCTGTGCTGAAGCTAATATGCTTAGGTGACAAAGCACACAATGCTGAAGAGCTGTGGACATATCTGAAATAGCAGGCAAATCTGTGGCTCACAGCGCTAAACCTACAGCCAGGCATGATCATGTGTGACAATGGCTGGAACCTGGTGGCGGCTCTGAGGCGAGGCGAGCTCACACACGTACCATGCCTGGCCCATGTGCTGAACCTCGTGGTTCAGCAGTTTCTCAAATCTTACCCAGAGCTGCCGGATCTGCTTGTTAAAGTACGCCGCCTGTGTGCCCATTTTAGAAAGTCACCTACAGCTTCCACCGGCCTTGCAGTGTTTCAACAGCGTTTGCAGCTTCCGGCTCACAGACTGGTGTGTGATGTTCACATGTGTTGGAGTCTACACTGCAGATGTTGGGAAGGATTTGTGAGCAGAAGAGGGCAGTTGTTGAGTACCAGCATCAACAAGGCCGTGGGTATTCAGTTCAGACTCCACACATAAGTCCTCGGGAGTGGACATGGATGTCAGACATATGTACCATCCTCCAAAACTTTGAGGACTCTACCAAGATGGTGAACAGCGATAACGCCATAATTAGCGTCACCATCCCGCTTCTCTGTCTTCTGAAACGCTCTCTGCTCACAATCAAAGACGATGCATTGCAGGCGGAGCACGATGAGATGGAGCAAGGAACCATACAGGGTGATTCCACACAGCCCAGCCTCATCTCATCCCAATGTGGATTGGGTGACAATGAGAAAGAGGATGAGGAGGAGGAAGGACAGGAGTTAGTTTCATGCACTATAGATGGTAGTACCTGCACAGCTGTCATACTGTCTGTTCAGAATGGATGGCCAGAGGACAGAGAGGAGGAGGAGAGTATGATCAATCATCCTGTTGGTGAGGACACAGAAGTCTTGACTGTTAGTAGTCTGGCATGCATGGCTGAGTTTATGTTACGCTGCCTTTCCCATGACCCTCGCGTTCTCAAAATTTTGGGTGACAGTCATTACTGGTTGGTGACACTTCTAGACCCATGCTACAAGGAGAACTTTCTATCTCTTATTCCTGAGGTGGAGAGGTCTACAAAAATGGGGCAGTACCAGAAGGCCCTTGTTGCGGAACTATTAAAAAAATTCCCATCTGAAAACGCTGGTGGCAGAGGGCACACTTCGTTGAACAGCCAAGGAGTACAGGCGAGAGAGACACAACTTCAATCCAGCAGAGGCAGGGGAACACTGTCAAAGTTCTGGGAGAATTTTCTCAGACCCTCCCATCGGACAGGCCCTGAGGCGCGGGGTACTCTCACAAGGAGTGCAAAGTTTGGGAAGATGCTGAGGGAGTACCTTGCTGACTGTACCAACGTCCTCCGTGATTCCGCTATGCCTTATAATTATTGGGTATCCAAGCTGGATACGTGGAATGAACTGGCTCTCTATGCCTTGGAGGTCCTGGCCTGCCCTGCCGCCAGCGTTTTATCAGAGTGGGTTTTTAGTGCCGCTGGTGGAATTATAGCTGATAAGCGCATCCGCCTGTCAACTGAAAATGGGAACACTGTCAACATTCTGGGACAGTTTTCTGAGACCCGCCCAGCTTACAGGCCCTGAGGCGTGGGGTACTCTCACAAGGAGTGGAAAGTTTCAAAAGATGGTGAAGGAGTACCTTGTCGACCGTACCAGCGTCCTCCGTGATTCCTCTGTGCCTTTTAATTATTGGGTATCCAAGCTGGACACTTTTAATCAACTCGCTCTGTACGCCTTGGAGGTCCTGGCCTGCCCTGCCGCTAGCGCGCTATCGGAGCGTGTTTTTAGTGCCGCTGGGGGAATTATAACTGATAAGCGCACTCGCCTGTCAACTGACAATGCTGACAAGCTGACCCTTATAAAAATGAACAAGGGCTGGATTGAACCAGACTTCTCAACACCACAGAATGATAGCAGCGTAACATAAACTCCAATCCAGTGTCTTTTCTTGGGAGGTGTATTCCCATGCACCTCTTCACACCCACACATGGGTATACGCTTCCTGATTTTGGCTATTTGCTCTTGTCCTCCTCCTTCTCATCATCCTCCACCACCATACCACCAGGGTGACTGTGGTCCGTGATGCAACACTCAACTAATTTTTTTAAAGGGTGTTTATGATGCCCGTAAAAAAATTTTTTATACAGTATGTTCATGTATACCCCCCAGGGGTAAATGCTTGTCAGCCCATACACTTAGTGCATGGTCATTACAAGTATAGGAGGCCCGCTCCTTTCTATTGGGAACATTTTTCTATGACGCCCTCCTCCACGTCTCTTCCAAGGGGCAATGAAGTGTCTCCAAATTTTGGGCAGCCCTTGCATTCACTCCATAGGCCAACACTATGGGAGACTCTCTCCTTTCTAATGGGAATTTGTCGTTACTGTGGCCCTGCTCTGTGTGTCTTTAAATTCTTAGTGGTGTTTTTACTAAATTTGGTCAGCCGTTGCACTCACTGAATACCCTTATAACTGTATAGCAGACTCTCTCCTTTCTAATGGGAACATGTCATACTTGTTACTGTGGCCCTGCTCCATGTGTCTTTAAATTCTTAGTGGGGTTTTTCACAAATTTTCTCTTCAAAGGGGTATTGATTTGCGTCCAAATTTTTGGCAGGCGTTGCAGTCACTGGATACGCAATAACAGACCCACTTGTTAATAATGGGAACAACAAAGCATAGCCGGCTGATGGCTCTCTAACAATAGCAAGGGCCGACTGCTGGCCTTTTAAGAATAGTAAGGGCGGTCTGATGTCCCTATAAAACATATGACTTTCAGAGTCCCTCCATCATAAATAAAACAGGATGTGTCTGATGATGTGTCTCACACCACTTTGCCAGATAAGGTTGTAAAATGTTAAAATGACATTTCCCGGTGAATGCATTTGTCTTAAAAAAAAAATTAAAAAAACTAAATTTCTTTAGCATAAAAAACAGCAACACCTATTTAAACTCAATGTAATCATATTGTTCCGCTCATGCACCTCCTCCTCCATCTCCGAAATGACCACATCAGTCACAAGTTGACAGCACTGCAGCATTGCCTTGGCCAAGCGGCAACAGGCTGTGCTGAAGATAACATGCTTAATGCTTAATTGACAAACCGCCCAGCGCTGCAGAGTTGTTGAAAGCTGTAACACAGCAGCTTGATCTGTGGCTCTCACCGCTGAACATACAGCCAGGCATGGTCGTGTGCGACAATGGGCTTAACCTGGTGATGGAGAAATGACAGCCGGGGTACATACGGTTTCCCTCTATGCCAGTCCTTTCACTGAGCTAAAGAATATGGCTGTGGTGAAATACAACTCCCACTGAGAAGCTGTTTCAGATTGACAAACATTGGGCCCACCAGAGGATTTGATTCTGAGGGCTCACCTTTCTCACCCGCTCAAGAGCCCCATAGCAGCTGCAAAGTTAGCGCTATCATGAACTCTCCTGAGGTAGAAGCCAGGGGACACCAGAGGATTCTCTGGTGGGACCGTACAACCCTGCCAAGAAGCAGTCCTGGCTAAGAAAAGTGTGTGGGAAGGTTCCTGGACACTCTATGGCTGCTTCTTTACTGAGGAGGAAACACACACAAACACGGGGAGAACATACAAAGTCATTGCAGATGTTGTCCTTGCAGGGATTTGAACCCAGGATCCCAGCACTGCAAGGCTTCAGTGCTAACCACTGAGCAAATGTGCTGCCGTTCACCCTCTAATATCTAACAGGCTGGAGAAACTTGCACCTACTGCCACTCCATCTTCAGCTCCTTTGTCAGAAAATGTAGTTGGGCAGCCACTCAGTCTACCAAATAAAATTCCTGAGAAGGAAATTGGGGATGGATTCACTACTGGTACTGGGGGCAGTGCTAATACCATGGCTTCGTACAATAGTTTGCTGGAAATATTCCAGGCTGGTAGGAGGCAAGCAGATTGCCACAGAAAAGTACCAGCAGTAATGTTCAGGCCACATTTCAAGTGCAAGCTGCTTTAGAGGACTTCCGGGGAGAAATGACATGCAGGGTAGATAGGGTTTCCCTCTATGCCAGTCCTTTCACCGAGCTAAATACAACTCTTACAAAAAAAAGTTGTGGACTGGCTCCGTACCATCCCTGGCCACATTCACCTGTCCACGTGTTTGTGACTAGGTGGTCCTTCCCAGTAAGTGCACTGGGGAGGGCATGGGTAATGTTGTGGGACCCGTGCTTGTGGAAGGCAGAGGCGATACCGGGAAATATAGTGGTGGCTGGTGACCGAGTATGGAAACCCGGCCGCTGCCGGCATGAGGTTGTGAACAGCTTCCGCCTCCACAAGCCTAAAAGGCCACATTTCAAGTGCAAAGAGCTGCCCAGAAATCTGGCAGTTTAGTGTTGCGGCCTGTGGGTGGGTGGCTGGCTGCATACTTGCACTTGCATTCCAAGTAACAGAAAACTAAGCATATGGTGGCCTCTATCATCATCATGGCCTCACCTCGGCACTATGAACTCTCCTGAAGGAGAAGCCAGGGCCCGCCGGAGGAGTCTCCGTTTCTCTGGTGAGCCGGTCCAACCCTGCCGAAAAGCAGCCCTGGCTAAGAAAAGTGTGGGGGAAGGTTCCCGGACACTCTGTGGCTGCTTTTTTAATGTGGATCGGCCATGCTTATGCATGTTATTTCTCAAAACGCATTGCAGATCAGGCCATTGTCCAACTCTGTATTCAAGAAATTAATTGCGCAAAGAAAGATGTGTGTGTGTCAAAGCACCACCGAGAAGTGCGAGTTGTTGTTGCACGGTCCTTGCGAGAATTCTGTGCAAAGTTTTAAGGAATCAGACTCAGTGTTTTAATATTTTTTATCTGGGACATTACTGTATGTGTAGCAGTTGCAACCCCTCCCTTCTCTTGTTATTCTGTCCTATCTTTTGTTTGGCATTGATGGCTGCGCGTGAAGAGCCCTGGTATCACCAGCAGTCCAAGGACACTCTTATTGACCTCTGTGAGCTGAGACAGATGGACCCCACGGGCAAAACCAGGCACCAAATGATTGCTGAATTGTTGCAAGGTGCCACAGAGCCAGTATGACAGCAGAGCCCTGATGATGGGGCGACCAGCCAAGGCCTGGATGGCGCTGCTAGAGAGGTCCCACCTGTGAGTGCCAGCCATATCCGCAGCCTGGGTAGTGTGGACCCCCTCCTGCAGATGGCCTTGGAGCAACTCAGCACAGATGATCGTGAGGGACCTCTGAACCTGATTCAACAAGGGCAAAAGGCCCAGGCAGAGCGGGAGGAGCGAGAGTACCAGCTGGATTTAGCCCAAATGCAGCTGCAGAGATCCACTCCATTGAGCAGAGAGTCCAGCAATACCAACTGCTTTAAACCCCGTCCTGAGCATTTTCCGGTGATGGAAAAGGATGGAGACTTGGACATATTTCTGCGAGGATTTGAAAAAACCTGCAGGCAGTACCAGCTGCCCGCGGACCAGTGGGCTAGGTACTTAACTCCAGGGCTGGAGACTATGAGGCCATCAAGCAGGTCCTGATAAATAAGTATCAGCTTACTCCTGAGGTTTCCCGGAAAAAGTTCAGAGCCCTTCAGCTTGGACCACATGACAGTTATGGAGATGTGGTAGACGGGCTCAGGACTAACTTTGAGCAGTGGGTCCAAGGACTATCTGTCCCCACCTTCGAGGACCTGAAGGATCTGACCAGTTTCTAGATCTTTGCCCCTTGGAAGTGTGACAGTTTATGCTGGGCCTGGAGCCAAAGTTTTTATTGATACCATTTTGGGATAGATGCAATGTTTTGATCTCATCTTGCATTTTATTGCAATGTTGTGTAAAGCAAAAAAAGTTATTCTGGCATTTTGTGTTATTTTTGCACTACGCCGTTTCAGATTAATTTATTTTACAGTATATTTTGATAGATTGTACTTTTCTGTACAAAATATAATTTTTATTATTATTATTTTTAATGGGGCAAAAAGGGGGTAATTTGAAAATTTGTGTTTTTTAAATTTTTTAAAACTTTTTTTTACTTTTTACTTAATTTAACAGATTCCTTAGTGAACTTGAATCTGCGATTGTCTGATCGCACGTACTATACATAGCAGTGTATCAGCACTGCTATGTACAGCAAAAATCATGATCTCCTATGAATGCTGGCTACAGGCTGACTTTCACAGAAGGATCGTAATGACAGGTATGGGGTCTTCAGCAGTCCCCCATCTGTCATGACAACCCAGTGGCACCTCACACTCACAATCACGTCAGGAGCGCTCTAATGGATGGGAGGAATGACGCGCCTCATACCGACACAGATTGACAACAGCATTTAACAGATTATCAGGCACTCGCCAAGCTCCACTTCAACTGCAGCTGATAGAAGCAGATGATCGCTGATTAAATTAGCCATCATCTGCCAGGGAAAGAAGCAGGCTCGGTTGTACTGCAAGGAACTTTTTTTCCAAATGCAGTAATTGGTCTGCTTTGCAGATTTTTAAATCTTTAAATTGTCCATTCTTTATGTGGATTTTCTCTTTGCATTTAAACCATTGCATTTCATAGGGTGATAGGGCGAAATTTGACAAGGAAAATGCACTCAGGGATCTGCCTGTCATGGGTGTGTCAGGTTTGACAGACAGTCATACGGGGTTCGGCTGTAGAAGGTCGCTGCATTTGGTCTTGCAAACATCTTTCTGATCCTTTCATGATCCCTCTCTCTCTAGGACCCAGCAGTGATCCTCAACTTGCTTGGGAATTATACCTTTAGGACCCAGCGGTGTTCCTCACCTTCTGCTGCTAATTACCACACCCTTGCTGTATCCTTATATACAGTCAGATTCTCCAGAGAGTTGCTGGTGATAGAGTGTTCTGATTCTATTCAGGCTTGGGATTCTAATAGTCGGCTAGAATTTTCTTGGAGTTCCTTTGTGGAATGTTGTCTTGTTTTCCCTGGTGTCGTCCTTAAGCTAAATGTATTCCCTTGTTTGTTTCCCTTGTGTGTACTTTAGTTAGCAGTGGGGCTGACAAGTGGTCACTCCTCCCCCTCCCTACCTAGGGCCTAACTTTAGGGTCAGCTAGGTCCAGGTTTCCTGCTCGGGGATAGGTAGAAAACCTATATTGGGTCCATAGGGGAGTCAGGGTTTGTCGTTTGAGCTATTTAGGGGTCTCAATCCCCCCTTTCCCCGCTTGTAGGGCACCCTTCCCATTTCCTGTCGCTATATATGCTGGGTTCTCCCCATACCCAGCGTGACACTGCTTCATTACATGTAATCTTCCACCTGGGGTTCCGTCTAAATCACGTGTTTCAGACACTTACATGCAAATCCAGTGGAAGCGCTCAGCGCACAATGCAGGATAAATGTGCACCGAGCCTTACTGCGATCTTTGGGAGGCAGAAAGAACAAATCATCAGCAGGTGAAGAATTGGTTTTATTTATTTTTTACACCGTTCCTCGTGCGGTATAAGTGATTAGATGACTTTATTCTTCAGGTCGGTGCGATTACAGCGATACCAGATTCATATCGGGCTTTTATGATTGACAGCTATCACACACTAAAAGACTAGTTTTTGCATCGCCATATTTTGGCAGCTACAATTTTTCTTCGTTTCAGCTGACAGAGTCATGTTAGGGTTTGTTTTTTGCAGGACAAGTTGACGTTTTTATTGGTATCATTTTCGGGCACATGACATTTTTTGATCGTTTTCTATTCCGATATTTAGGAGGCAAAATTAACAAAAAACAACAAAAAGAATTGTTTTTTCTGTTTTTTTTTATGCTGCTCCGTGTGTGGTAAAATTGATAAGGCAACTTTATTCTTCAGATCTGTACAATTACAGCGGTACCATATTTATATCGTTTTTTATGTTTTGGCGCTTTCACACAATAAAAATTATTTTATAGAAAAATGAATTATTTTTGCATCGCTTTATTCTGAGAGCTATAACTTTATCATTTTTTAGCTGATGGAGCTGTATGGCAGCTTGTTTTTGTGAGAAAAGATGACGTTTCCAGCGGTATTTTTATTTTCACTCGATGTTTTGATTGTTTTTTATTCTCTTGTTTAGCGGTATGATGAAAAAGCATTTTCTTTTGCTACTTTTTTTGTTAATTTTTTTTACGATGTTCACTGAAGGGGTTAACTGTTTGGACATTTTTATAGGTCAGGTCGTTACGGGTGCAGCGATACCAAATATATGTACTTGTTTTTTTACATAAATATATGTATTTATTGGTATAGTATGTTTTTCATTTTTTTTGTTCTTTACTTTGTGATAATTTTTTTTTAACATTTTTACAACAATTTTTTATACTTTTTTTACTTTTTTACGTAGTTTCTCTATGGGACTTAAATTTTTTGTCCTCTGATTGCTGTTATAATGCATTGCAATGCTTTATACCTGTCAGTGCTGCACTGACAGAAGCCTCTTAGACCATTCTCTCAGCATGGTCTTACAGGCTTGCCACAGCTGGCTGACCCAGGGGTTGTTATTGTAAGAATCTGGCGATGGACTGGGCTGGCGATGGACTGGTTTGGCGATGGACTGCCCTGGTGATGGACTGGCCTGGTGATGGACTGCCCTGGCGATGGACTGGCCTGGCGATGGACTGGGCTGGCGATGGACTGGGCTGGCAATGAACTGGGCTGGCGATGGATTGGGCTGGCGATGGACTGCCCTGGTGATGGACTGGCCTGGCGATGGACTGGCCTGGCGATGGACTGGCCTGACGATGGACTGGGCTGGCGATGGACTGCCCTGGTGATGGACTGGCCTGGTGATGGACTGCCCTGGCGATGGACTGGGCTGGCGATGGACTGGGCTGGCAATGGACTGGGCTGGTGATGGATTGGGCTGGCGATGGACTGGCCTGGTGATGGACTGGCCTGGCGATGGACTGGGCTGGCAATGGACTGGGTTGGCGATGGACTGGGCTCCCGATGGATTGGGCTGGCAATGGATTGGGCTGGCGATGGACTGGCCTGGCGATGGACTGGGCTGGCGATGGACTGGATGTAGACTGGACCCAAACAACAGCATAAGGGACTTTTTATACATCATTTAGACAAAGAAAGCACATGGAAACAAAAGGGCGTATACCTGATAACCTCATACTGCAGATGAGTACGTGCATTTTACAATGAAGAATATGATGACACAATATGACAATATTAATGATTATTTCCCCAAATGTCATTAAAAACCCATAAAACTTCATGTTCCTCTTAGCTAATGCCGTTACTCATATCACTGCTTTTAGCCAACTTGCATACTCTGACATCTCCTGATTCTGGTTTCTATCTCAGTTGAATATATCCACTACTCACTACCATATAATACTGCTTAGTAACTATCGCAGTGCCCGGCAGCTGCCCCATTAGTCTTGTTGGACTCCATCCATACTTACTAAAGGCTCTGAGGTCATTTCATACCTCTATTCTAGGAAGAGCCTCAGCTCTTTTAGCAACGTTAGTTGATTGTCTAAGATGGCAGCGAGGTCCAACGTGGCTGTTCAGAATATTAGGACTTCTCATTCTCTTACAGTTATGATGACTTGGGGCTGCCATGGCAACAATCAGGTCCTCGCGATGATGTTATGGGGGGCGCCAATCGGAAAGGAGCCCTCTATCTATCAATTGCTGGAGTGCCGCCTTCTATCTACTAACAGGATACCAAAGGAAAAATCTTTCTTTGGGCAGAGCGCCGGCTGATTAGCGATCCCTGGCTATTGGTGACTGACGCTCACTGGACTGATTAGCGATCCCTGGCTATTGGTGACTGACGCTCACTGGACTGCAGAAAGGTGTGCGATTGGAATAGGTGCCGGTTTTTCATTTTCTATTTATTTGCACTGCTATGTTGATGTTGTGATACATTACTTCAATAAAATGTCGCTGGAGACAGCACGTGCACATACCGCGCTATCCGGTGCCAGTTTAGTAAAGACACAGGGTCTTCAAAAAATGTTGCCAGATATCGCACATGCATGTCCCCACAGCAGAAGAAATGCGTAAAACATGAAAAAAACCTCTAAAAATAATTTTTATTCTGATTCCTTTTAAAACACACCAAAAAAACCCTGTGATATGCAAGTAAGAAGGTTCATGATTATATCAAGATCCGTCCAAAAATCCCTTAGGGACTACTTAGCATTGTGTCAATAATGGAAATAGATAATCGCACATGGGTCAGTGAAGTCGTAAGCATGATAAACATTCATATACAATATAGACTTAAAACTGCCCTATCTTAAAAAGCCTCAACTGATACTGCCTGTCATGGAGGTTGGCACCCTAGGATACGAATCTGGCGCCCCCATTCAACGGCGTCTGTCCCTTACTTTCCCTGCTAGACCCTGATAATGTGAGTTATAAACAGGTAATGAGTGACTGCCGGCTCTAATACATTTTTCATACTATGCTAATAGATAAATAGAGAATGTAGCATAATCGCAAACTTATCTCATATTCTGGAAATCACCCCAACGCGTTTCCCCTTCCTGTAGGTTCATCAGGAGGCCAAATGTACAGAACTACAGAAAATCATGAGTCAAGATGTCGCTCAATGAAGGATATGGCAGGCTGTGCTGGTATATGCCACGGCTGTATTTAAATATCGTGCTCAATCATAGCCCCGTAAATCTCGTACACCTACTTCTGATACCATCCTCCCCATCCTGTATTGTCTCCTGTCTGCAGATTGAGACCGCGCATGCCCAGTACCCAAGACGCTAGAGGTTGCGTCATCAACGAGCAGGACGCATCGCTTTCTAGACCGGAAGTGACGTTTGCGTTCCACGATGACCCGCAAAGGGGATCGCCTAGTTCGCGTCTGCGTCCCACCGTCACTTCCGGGAACGTCTCCATACTTGCGTTCCAGGGTGAGGCGCAGGAGATTACTGCGCACGCATCTCCCTGGGATAACCGCATCAATATTGCGACGATAGAGAAAAGACTTCTCCGCCTACAATCATTCCTGGCTTAATAGTTATGATAATAATAACTCCTCATGATCCAATTACAGGAGAATAGTATCTTTATCAAGTATACTTATATATATACATAACAAACTCACTACGGCCCAGGGAAGTTCTAGTCCCTATGGGGATCATAAAAATAATAGAAAGGAGAGGAGGGGATAGTAGATTTTTTTTGATCCACTCAGGGAAATTAAAGATTGATATATGTAGATTTAATATATATATATATTCTTCCCCCAATGGGGAACCTCCAACTTGGAGGTGTAGAGAAGACATCCTCTCAGCAGTGTATCTCCATATATCAGGACATGGGTGGAATATATATATTTCTAGCCTGATACCTGTTTGGTTTACTTCCACCCATGTCCTGATATATGGGGATACACTGCTCCCATAGCCTCCCCATGTCCAGCAGGAGTCCCCCATAGTCTCCCCATGTCCAACAGGAGACCCCCATAGCCTCTCAATGTCCGTCAAGAGAGAGACCCCCAAAGTCTCCCCATGTCCAGCAGGAAACCCCCATAGCCCCCCCATGTCCGACAGGAGACCCCCATAGCCTCTCCATGTCCAGCAGGATACGCTCATAGCCTCCCCATGTCCAGAAGGAGACCCCCATAGCCTCCCCGTGTCCAGCATGAGACCCCCATAGCCTCCCCATGTCCAGCAGGAGACCCCCATAGCCTCCTCATGTCCAGTAGGAGACCCCCATAGCCTCCCCACATCCAGAAGGACACCCCCATAGCCTCCCCACATCCAGCAGGAGACCTCCATGGCCTCCTCGTGTCCAGCACGAGACCCCCATAGCCTCCCCACATCCAGCAGGAGACCCCCATAGCCTCCTCGTGTCCAGCTGGAGACCGCCATAGTGTCCCCATGTACAGCAGGAGACCCCCATAGCCTCCCCATGTCCACCAGGAGACCCCCATAGCCCCCTCATGTTCGGCAGGAGACCCCCATAGTCTCCCCATGTCCAGCAGGAGACTCCCATTGTCTCCCCTTGTCCAGAAGGAGACCTCCATAGTCTCCCCATGTCCAGAAGAAGACCGCCAAAGCCTCCCATGTCCAGCAAGAGAGAGACCCCCATAGCCTCCCACATCCAGCAGGAGACCCCCATAGCCTCCCCGTGTCCAGCAGGAGACCCCCATAGCCTCCTTGTGTCCAGCAGGAGACACCCATAGCCTCCCCACATCCAGCAGGAGACCCCCATAGCCTCCTCGTTTCTAGCAGGAGACCCCCATAGCCTCCCCACATCCAGCTGGAGACCCCCATAGCCTCCTCGTTTCCAGCAGGAGACCCCCATAGCCTCCCCACATCCAGCAGGAGACCCCCATAGCCTCCTCGTGTCCAGCAGGAGACCCCCATAGCCTCCCCATGCACATCCAAACATTCCATAGACATAAAAACAAGAACACCACATACTCGGCTCGGTTCCCTGGTGCTCTGTCACGCTGTCTCTGTATACTGGAGGTAGAGGGCCTAAGCTGACCCTAAGCTGGGGCCCTGACTAGTCCCTCAACCTGGAGGTACTGTTAAAGGTACAGAGGTCCAGGCCGCCAGCGTAACCCCTACCTCCTGAGGATCCCTGCACCTAAGTAATCTAGTCCTGAGAAGGACCCCGATCACAACAAAAGAGGACAAGTAATAATATGCCCACACACAGTACTTAGACGAATGAGACAGTACAAGGGAAAAACCAAAACCACCTTGCATACAACAACTACACAACTACAACAGAGGGAACACCAACGGGAAAGGAGATAAATGATAAAGCGAGGAAGGGAAAAAACACTTCAAATACACTTATCTCAGAAACTCCAAACACCATGATCCGCTCTGTTAGTCTGAATGAAATGCTTTCACCGACACTTCCCAAACAGACCAGCAGGCATTTGAAGGAGTCTCACTACAGCAGTATTGATTGCAGCTGGGCGAGGCTGGACCTCGTCTAGCACAGAGAGAGAGAGAATTAACTCCCTCACTGCCGAAAAACACAAAGCACCAACAAGTCAGCTGCGAGAAGTCAGGCTGTGTACTCGTGACGATCTTCGTGGCGACACACCCGTGACAGTACCCCCCCTTCTAGAAGGGGCCTCCGGACCCTCAGGGCCAGGTTTATCCGGGTGAGTCGTGTGGAAGGCCCGAACTAATCGGTCTGCGTTAATATCCGACGCAGGAACCCACATCCTCTCCTCAGGACCATACCCTTTCCAATGAACCAGGTACTGAAGGGACCGGCGATTAAAGCGTGAATCGATGACCCTCGATACCTGGAACTCCAAGTTACCATTGACCACCACTGGAGGGGGAGGTAAAGGTGACGGTACCACCGGCGCCACATACCTCTTAAGCAACGATCTGTGGAACACGTTGTGAATTTTAAACGTAGGGGGGAGGTCAAGACGGAATGCCACCGGATTAATAATAGAACTGATTCTGTACGGCCCGATGAACCTGGGACCCAGTTTCCAGGAGGGAACCTTAAGTTTAATATTCCTGGTAGACAACCATACCCGATCGTTCACACTTAGGTCCGGACCAGACACTCTCCCCCTATCAGCCATACGTTTGTATCGGTTCCCCATAGTATTCAGATTCTTCAGCACCCCTCTCCATACTGAAGCGAGTGATGAGGAAAATCGTTCCTCCTCAGGAACCCCCGAAGAGCCCCCCCTACTGAAAGTACAAAACTGGGGGTGAAAACCATATGCCCCAAAAAACGGGGACTTACCAGTGGACTCGCTCCGCCTATTATTAAGAGCAAACTCTGCCAGAGGTAAGAAAGAAGCCCAGTCCTCCTGGTTCTCTGACACAAAACACCGGAGATATGTCTCCAAGCTCTGGTTCATACGTTCCGTCTGACCATTGGTCTGAGGATGAAAAGCCGATGAGAACGACAAATGCATCCCCCGCCGTGCACAAAACGCCTTCCAGAACTTGGACACAAACTGAGACCCCCGATCAGACACCACCTCGGAGGGTACCCCGTGAAGCCTCACAATCTCCCCAATGAACACCTGCGCAAGAGTTTTAGCATTAGGGAGAGCCGGAAGAGCGATAAAATGTGCCATCTTGCTGAACCTGTCCACTACAACGAGTATGACCGTTTTACCCGAAGACGGAGTGAGGTCCGTAATAAAGTCCATAGACAGATGAGTCCAAGGACGCTCCGGGATCTTCAAAGGTAAGAGGGCCCCAGACGGACGGGTATGTGAGGTCTTAGAGCACGCACAAACCCCACAGGGCGCGACAAAAGTTACCACCTCCTTATGTAAGTTAGGCCACCAAAACCGACGCGAGAGGAGATCCACAGTGCTTTACTCCCCGGTGTCCTGCAAAAACTGAGTTATGGTGTGCCTCAATCACCTTTTGTCGCAACTGATCTGGAACAAACAGTCTCCCCGGAGGTCCAACAGGGGCGTCCCCCTGAGCCTCCAATACCTCCTCCTCCAGCTCAGAGCATACTGCCGAAACCACCACCCCCTCCTGAAGGATAGGAATCGGGTCGTCCGTATTCCCGGCCCCAGGGAAACTACGAGATAAGGCATCCGCCTTTACATTTTTTGACCCAGGACGATATGTAACGACAAAATTAAACCTGGTAAAAAACAATGACCACCTAGCTTGTCTGGGATTCAGACGTTTCGCGGACTCCAGATATAGCAGGTTCTTGTGATCGGTGATGACGGTGACCGGATGGACTGCCCCCTCCAAAAAATGGCGCCACTCCTCAAAAGCTAACTTAATGGCCAAGAGTTCCCTATTGCCGACATCGTAATTCCTCTCAGCGGACGACAATTTTTTAGAGAAAAAGGCGCACGGATGCCACTTACCAGGGGACGAACCCTGTGACAATACTGCTCCCACCCCTACCTCGGAAGCGTCTACCTCTACAATGAATGGCTGTGACGCATCAGGTTGAATGAGTATGGGTGCCGAGGCAAAACATTTTTTCAAGGAGGAGAATGCTTGACAAGCCTTGTCAGACCACCTAGAAAAATCCGTCCCCTTTTTAGTCATGTCTGTGAGAGGCTTAACCATGGACGAGAAATTACGAATGAACTTCCGGTAATAATTAGCAAACCCCAGGAAACGTTGTAGTGCCTTAAGATTCTCTGGCCGATCCCACTCAAGAACTGCCCGCACTTTCCCAGGGTCCATACGAAAACCAGACGCTGAAACCAGGAAGCCTAAAAACTGGAGTTCCTGTACGGCGAACACACACTTTTCCCATTTGGCATACAGTTTATTATCCCGCAAGATCTGTAACACCTGCCTAACGTGCTCCTGATGAGACACCAGATCCGGCGAGTAAATTAAGATATCATCCAGATATATGACAACAAACTGTCCCACCAGGCGGCGAAAAATGTCATTAACAAAGTGTTGGAACACCGCCGGGGCATTAGTCAGACCGAATGGCATGACAAGGTTCTCATAATGCCCCTCCGGAGTGTTAAACGCCGTCTTCCACTCATCCCCCTCCTTCATCCTAATCAGATTGTACGCCCCCCTGAGATCCAACTTAGAGAACCATTTGGCGCCCACGATCTGATTAAAGAGATCGGGAATAAGTGGGAGCGGATACGGATCTCGGACCATAATCCGATTAAGTTCACGGAAATCCAGGCAAGGGCGTAGGCCTCCATCTTTCTTCTTAACAAAGAAGAACCCCGCAGCCACCGGTGAAGATGAAGGTCTAATATGCCCCTTAGCCAGACTTTCTGAAATATAATCCTTCATGGCCTGCCTCTCAGGACCAGAAAGGTTATACAACCTAGCTTTAGGTAACTTGGCCTCAGGGAGCAGTTTTACAGAACAGTCATACTCGCGATGAGGAGGTAGTTCCTGACACCCTTTCTCCGAGAATACATCCTCAAAGTCCGCCAGAAATGGAGGTAAGACCCAAGGAGTAACCGTACCGATGACCGTGTTCATGCAGTTTTTATTACAGAATTTACTCCATTGGCTTATCTCTCTGGTTTGCCAATTAATAACCGGGTTATGCTTAGCTAACCAAGGAAGGCCCAACACTATAGGAGTGGGAAGACCCTCCAACACGTAGCAAGACAACAGTTCTTTATGTATCGCCCCCACTTGAAGTTTTACGTCATGCACAGCTTGCAAAAAACTTCCCTGACCGAGAGGCCTGGCATCGATCGAGAATATGGGGATGGGTTTAGCCAACTCACTCAATCGCATACCTTGAACCCGGGCAAACCGAGCATCAACCAGATTAGCCCCGGCCCCACTATCCAGAAGAACAGATATCCTCTCAGTTCTCGTACCCACCACCACCTCCGCCGGTACGAGAAACTGAGACGAACCTAGGGACGAAATACCTACTCCCAGATTGCCGTCCACCACACAACCTGGGATCAACAGTTTTCCGACGACTCTTCACTCTGCAAGGGACGGGATGGACACCCCCCAATAAAATGTCCCTTTCTCCCGCAGAAGAAACACCTTCCTGTCTTATGGCGCACCACCGGTCCCCTCCCCCGAAATGATGTCCCTCCTAATTGCATAGGCTCCTCTGGACTGACCAGGGGAACCACCATATGAGGGGACCTTGTAGGAGGTGGAGTCATCACAGGGGGTAGAGTTATCCCGCACCTCTCCCGAAGCCGTCTGTCAACGCGAATAGCAAGGGCCATAGCGGCTTCCAGTGACGCGGGAGAGTCATACTGTGCCAACACATCCTGTAATTTGTCGGATAAACCATGACAAAACTGGCTCCTAAGAGCCGGGTCATTCCACTGGGTGTCCGTGGCCCACCTACGGAACTCCGAACAGAATTCCTCCGCCGGACGATCTCCCTGCTGGATCCTACGTAACTTAGACTCAGCAAGGGAGATCCGATCTGGGTCATCATATACGAGTCCCAGAGCAGCGAAAAACCTATCCACTGACTGGAGAGCAGGGGAGCCCGGGGGAAGAGAGAACGCCCAAGATTGTGGGTCCCCTTGTAGGAGCGAGATGACAATTCCCACCCTTTGTTCTTCACTCCCCGATGACCGAGGCCGCAGCCGAAAGTACAACTTGCATGCCTCCCGGAAAACAAAAAACTTGTCCCGCCCCCCAGTGAACCTGTCAGGGAGAGCTACTTTAGGTTCTGGTCCGGCTTGCTCCTGAGGATGCAAAACCTTGGACCTAACGTCCGCCAGCTCCATGGACAAACTCTGCAACTGCCGAGCTAGACCGGCTACTGGATCCATGGTAGCTGAAGAAAATCTAAGTGGTCGGTGAAAATGTCACGCTGTCTCTGTATACTGGAGGTAGAGGGCCTAAGCTGACCCTAAGCTGGGGCCCTGACTAGTCCCTCAACCTGGAGGTACTGTTAAAGGTACAGAGGTCCAGGCCGCCAGCGTAACCCCTACCTCCTGAGGATCCCTGCACCTAAGTAATCTAGTCCTGAGAAGGACCCCGATCACAACAAAAGAGGACAAGTAATAATATGCCCACACACAGTACTTAGACGAACGAGACAGTACAAGGGAAAAACCAAAACCACCTTGCATACAACAACTACACAACTACAACAGAGGGAACACCAACGGGAAAGGAGATAAATGATAAAGCGAGGAAGGGAAAAAACACTTCAAATACACTTATCTCAGAAACTCCAAACACCATGATCCGCTCTGTTAGTCTGAATGAAATGCTTTCACCGACACTTCCCAAACAGACCAGCAGGCATTTGAAGGAGTCTCACTACAGCAGTATTGATTGCAGCTGGGCGAGGCTGGACCTCGTCTAGCACAGAGAGAGAGAGAATTAACTCCCTCACTGCCGAAAAACACAAAGCACCAACAAGTCAGCTGCGAGAAGTCAGGCTGTGTACTCGTGACGATCTTCGTGGCGACACACCCGTGACATGCTCTACCTCTGCTCCTGTCTCCGGTGCGCTGCCTCCCCGCAGTACACAGCTGATGTGGTAAAATGATGTCATTGTGTAAGCTGTTTCACATGCTGACAGATGGAGGAAGGGGACAGCGGGTGAGTGGAGATAGTGGGTGACAGGCGGGTGGAGACAACGGTGCAGCCTCAGTTAAGTATTTACATAAAATGGCGCCGGAGTCAGTACGAGCTCATACCGCGCTATCCGGCTTCAGTTTGTTGCAGACTGTGTGAATTTGTCTTCAACAAAATGGTGCCAGAGATCGTGCTATGTGCAGGCATTGACTCCAGCACCACACTCCTCCTCCATACTCTCCGGTATGTCCTCATAGCACCGGAGATCGCGGTATACGGTCCGCGCCTACACATACCGCTATCTCCGCTGCCACACTCCTCCTCCAGCCTCATCCTCCTCCCAGTGTGGATGTCTTCTTCTGCCTCCAGCCACACTGACCATGCTTAGTCTATAGAGGCTTCGGACAGAAGAGACATCCCTGGTTATATTATAGATATGATATGTGTTTTGCTCTTGTATCTGCTCACATATCTACTCATATACACTGTATACTCTATACCCCGTGAAGCCCCTGACTATCTGCTGAATATGTTCATTATTGATTCCTTAGTGAAGAGGTCTCAAACTCGGCTAAGTATAAGAAAAAAAGGTGAATTTGAAGGGCCGCATTCTTTGCAAGACGCTATGAAATTTTTTATGATACCATATTGTATTTTCTATACAACTTTTGGATCATTTTTTGAACATTTTTGGCTTTTTTATTTTATTCTTTTAAATGGCATTTATAGTTTTTACAAATTTACAGTTTTACAGTTTTTTACAATTTTTATTTCCTTTTTGTGTCCCCATTTGGCCACATACAGTGATTTATTTTTTCTTACAATTCTTACAGTAATTCTGACCAACTTCTTATAGTAATGTCTCCATCTTGTAGTAATGTGCCCATCTTGGTTCCCATCTTGTAGTAATGTGCCCATCCTGGTCCCCATCTTGTAGTAATGTGCCCATCCTGGTCCCCATCTTGTAGTAATGTGCCCATCCTGGTCCCCATCTTGTAGTAATGTGCTCATCCTGGTCCCCATCTTGTAGTAATGTGCCCAACCTGGTCCCCATCTTGTAATAATGTGCCCATCCTAGTCCCCACCTTTTAGTAATGTGCCCATCCTGGTCCCCATCTTGTAATAATGTGCCCATCCTAGTCCCCATCTTGTAGTAATGTGCCCATCCTAGTCCCCATTTTATAGTAATGTGCCCATCCTAGTCCCCATCTTGTAGTAATGTGCCCATCCTGGTCCCCATCTTGTAGTAATGTGCTCATCTCGGTCCCCATCTTGTAGTAATGTGCTCATCCTGGTCCCCATCTTGTAGTAATGTGCCCATCCTGGTCCCCATCTTGTAATAATGTGCCCATCCTGGTCCCCATCTTGTAGTAATGTGCTCATCCTGGTCCCCATCTTGTAGTGATGTTCTCATCCTGGTCTCCATCTTGTAGTAATGTGCCCATCTTGGTCCCCATCTTGTAGTAATGTGCTCATCCTGGTCCCCATCTTGTAGTAATGTGCTCATCCTGGTCCCCATCTTGTAGTAATGTGCCCCTCCTGGTCCCAATCTTGTAGTAATGCAATGGCCCATCTTGGTCCCCATCTTGTAATAATGTAATGTCCCCATCTTGTAGTAATATGCCCATCGTGGTCCCCATCTTGTAGTAATGTGCCCATCCTAGTCCCCATCTTATAGTAATGTGCCCATCCTAATCCCCATCTTGTAGTAATGTGCCCATCCTAGTCCCCATCTTAAAGTAATGTGCCCATCCCGGTCCCCATCTTGTAGTAATGTGCCCATCCTGGTCCCCATCTTGTAGTAATGTGCCCATCCTGGTCCCCATCTTGTAGAAATGTGCCCATCCTGGTCCCCACCTTGTAATAATGTGTCCATCCTGGTCCCCATCTTGTAATAATGTGCCCATCCTGGTCCCCATCTTGTAGTAATGTGCTCATCCTGGTCCCCATCTTGTAGTAATGTGCCCATCCTGGTCCCCATCTTGTAATAATGTGCCCATCCTAGTCCCCATCTTTTAGTAATGTGCCCATCCTGGCCCCCACCAAGAGAGGGGGAACCATGTAGTGGGTGTGGGTGAAGGAAGCGAATCAGGGGAGCACATGTGAAGGAGGATATAAAAAGAGAAGCCATCTTGAAAGACAGTGTTCAGTCAGAACAGGTTCAATGATCAGTCTGAGAGAACAGTGAAAGGAGCAGGAGCTCTGCTCAGGAGGAGGGCCTAGAGAGAGAGACCCAGGACAGACTGAGGAGGAGAGTAGCAGGAGGAAGGCTCCAGGAAGACAGAAAGAATTCCAGGGGCACGGGCAGTGCGGATGCCACCCGTGCGCCCGACTCTGCAGAAACGTGGCGGGATCAGGCCGCAGAGAGGCGACCGGCCCCTAAATTAGAGTTCTTTAAGTCTCAACTAGATAACCGGAGGTTGCAGCATTTCAGGTGCTGCAGTCACAGCCACATCTATATCACCAAAAAGGTGGCCATAGAGGACCCAGGGGACAGAGAAGACGTCACCCGACAAGGTCCGCGGTCACTGGCTTGGGACACTGGGTGTGAGGTGCAGGGAGACGGCCAGGAGGAACACACAGAAAGGGGTCCCATTGCATACTCCGGAGGTGCCTGGGAGTTTGCTGAACCCCTCCCTGAGTAAACACAGGACGGCGTGGGAAGTTACCCTGGCCCTGGTAACTTGGAGTCTAAAAATCGTGAGTAAAACCCTGAAGACTGCACCCCACTGTCTCTGCGAATTATTACTGCGCCATCGTCCTCTGCACCACCCTGCACACCTACTTCATCTATAACATCCCTGCAACGCCCTGGAGCTAAGCTCTACCTGTGGAGAGCTAAACCAACTCTGCTGCATTAACATCAGCTCCAGGGAACCTGCTCCGCAGTGGCGGCTCCCTTTGGCCGCATACCACAGGTGGCGTCACGAACATTTACACATAAAATCTATAAATTCCCCTTTTATTGACCGCCCTAGGTCAGGGACCGGATCACCGCCACTGTGACATCTCCCCTAGCAACGACCGGCCCGGCACTGAGTACCCCACGGCCCAGGGGGCGCTTCAACATCTTGTAGTAATGTGTCCATCCTGGTCCCCATCTTGTAGTAATGTGCCCATCCTGGTCCCCATCTTGTAGGAATGTGCCCATCTTGGTCCCCATCTTGTAGTAATGTGCCCATCTTGGTCCCCATCTTGTAGTAATGTGCTCATCCTGGTCCCCATCTTGTAGTAATGTTCTCATCCTGGTCCCCATCTTGTAGTAATGTGCCCATCTTGGTCCCCATCTTGTAGTAATGTGCTCACCCTGGTCCCCATCTTGTAGTAATGTGCTCATCCTGGTCCCCATCTTGTAGTAATGTGCCCCTCCTGGTCCCCATCTTGTAGTAATGCAATGGCCCATCTTGGTCCCCATCTTGTAATAATGTAATGTCCCCATCTTGTAGTAATATGCCCATCGTGGTCCCCATCTTGTAGTAATGTGCCCATCCTAGTCCCCATCTTATAGTAATGTGCCCATCCTAGTCCCCATCTTGTAGTAATGTGCCCATCCTAGTCCCCATCTTATAGTAATGTGCCCATCCTAGTCCCCATCTTGTAGTAATGTGCCCATCCTGGTCCCCATCTTGTAGTAAAGTGCCCATCCCGGTCCCGATCTTGTAGTAATGTGCCCATCCCGGTCCCCATCTTGTAGTAATGTGCCCATCCTGGTCCCCATCTTGTAGTAATGTGCCCATCCTGGTCCCCATCTTGTAATAATGTGCCCATCCTAGTCCTAATCTTGTAGTAATGTGCCCATCCTGGTCCCCACCTTGTAATAATGTGCCCATCCTGGTCCCCATCTTGTAATAATGTGCCCATCCTGGTCCCCATCTTGTAATAATGTGCCCATCCTGGTCCCCATCTTGTAATAATGTGCCCATCTGGTCCTAATCATGTAGTAATGTAATGGCCCATCTTGGTCCCCATCTTGTAGTAATGTGCCCATCCTGGTCCCCATCTTGTAGTAATGTAATGGTCCATCTTGATCCCCATCTTGTAGTAATGGCCCATCTTGGTTCCAATCTTGTAGTAATGGCCCATCTTGGTTCCCATCTTGTAGTAATGGCCCATCTTGGTTCCCATCTTGTAGTAATGGCCCATCTTGGTTCCCATCTTGTAGTAATGGCCCATCTTGGTTCCCATCTTGTAGTAATGGCCCATGCTGGTCCCAAACTTGTAGAACATTCAACTGAAAAGAATCACTGACTTTGGCGGCCCTCTGCCTTACTGCTATTTTGGGGTTATCATTCTTTTTATTTCACTTTTTTTCTCTATCTAAATATGCTTTTTAATATAATTTTTAAAAATATATATTTAATACATTTTAATGGATTTAATGTTTTTTTTCTCTATTGCATATTTAGATAGTTTACGTATTTCTGGTTAGTTTGCAAACTACTATCATAAATTTGTTAACATGTTTTCTAAGATGGCCAAACCACTGACTGACTTATTAAGAATGAGACAGATGTGGTTAAATGTGGTTACACTCCACTGGAACTGCCCTCACTAAAGTCTCTAATGATCTACTAACAGCTAAATCCAATGGTCACTGATCCCTGCTGATCTCCTGGATCTCTCCGCAGCATTCGACACTGTGGATCACCAGCTCCTCCTCACTATGCTCCGCACTATTGGTCTCAAGGACACCATTCTCTCCTGGTTCTCCTCCTACCTCTCTGACCGCTCCTTCACTGTATCAATTGCCGGCTCTTCCATTACTATCGGGGTCCGCAGGGCTCAGTCCTAGGCCCCCTCCTCTTCTCCTTGTATACTGCCCCTATTGGACAAACAATCAGCAGATTTGGGTTCCAGTACCATCTCTATGCTGATGACACCCAATTATACACTTCTTCCCCTGACATCACCCCCACCCTAATACAAAATACCAAGGATTGTCTGTCTGCTGTCTATAACATCATGTCCTCCCTCTATCTGACACTGAATCTCACCAAAACTGAACTCCTTGTGTTTCTCCCCTCCACTAACCCAACTCTACCGAACATCGAAATTACCTTGGAGGGTTCAACCGTAACTCCTAACAGCACGCTCGCTACCTTGTGGTCATAGTCGACACTAACCTTTCCTTTACTCCCTATATCCGATGACTCACTCGCTCTTGTCACCTGCATCTTAAAGACATCTCCAGAATCCGACCTTTTCTCACCTTTGAAACTGCTAAAACTCTTACTGACGCTCTTATTTACTCTCGTCTGGACTACTGCAACTCTCTTCTGATCGGTCTCCCTCTAAACAAACTTTCCTCTCCAATCCTTCCTGAATGCGGCAGCCAGGGTCGTATTTCTGTCCAGCAGCTTCACCGATGCCTCCATCTTGTGCCAGTCATTACACTGGTTGCCCATTTGCTACAGGGTCCAATATAAACTCATCGCTCTCACCCACAAAGCTCTCCACAGTTCTGCACCGCCTTATATCTCCTCTCTCATCTCTGTCTATCGTCCTACACGTGCCCGCCGTTCTACAAATGACCTAAGACTAACATCGCCCATAATCCGAACCTCGCACCTCCGTCTCCAAGACTTCTCTCGTGCTGCGCCAGTTCTCTGGAATGCTCTACCCCAGACGATCCGACTGATGCCTAGCCCCGACGTCTTCAAGCGCACTCTAAAAACCCATCTCTTTAAACAAGCCGACCACCTCAACTACTCCGTAAACTAACTTTCCCCTGTTATTATTCAGAAGCTTCTCACTCCTATCAATTTGTCTCCACATCCTCCATGCACACGATAACTGCACGCGATACTTGATTATTGCACTTATATATACTGTCTGATGACCGGATCAATCAGCTTTCTATGAAAATCCCTATTTATTATAATTGCCTGACCTGAAATAACAAGCACCTTTCACCTATTGTCCCCCCCCATTTCCTTGTAGATTGTAAGCAGCGAGCAGCCAGACCCTCACTCCTAATGTAACTGGTTACTGTCTTACCTTGTACACTTATTGTCTGTACATGTCCCCGCTTAATTGTAAAGTGCTGCGAAATACGTTGGCGCTATATAAATAGAAACTATTATTATTTTTATTATTAAATGGATGCCTGGAGCAATGTGTGCTTTCACTGAATTCAAAGAATGTTTTTTGTCTGGCCCTGTAGAGCGTCCTTTTCTTTTCGGGATTAATATCCTCTGAGGTTGGAGTTGGAGAAATACTATCGCAAGGTACCTCATCTTTTTGTCAAAAAAAGTTTTTTTCTGCTGAGAGAAATTAGGATATCGGTATTTGTGGATTGTTGGCAATTAAGTAGGCCTTCAAGGAATGGCGCCACTTCACAGAAGGTGCCAAACATAAAGTCACTGTTATCACGGATCACGAAAATCTGACCTATCTAGAATCAGCAAAAAGACTGGACCCGAGGCAGCTAGAGGAGACTTGGTCTTTTCTAGATTTTATTTTGTGGTGAATTTCAGACCCATCTGGATGGCCAATCCTGAAGTTTCTATCTGACTCAGTTGGAGGACTTTGGACTAGTTCCTATTCTTCCTGAACATATAATTGTATCTTCCACTTCTGACCAAAGAGATCTAGCTTCGCATAATAGTGACACTAATTTTTTTTTTTATACCTCCTCAATTCTGCCTGTGAGTCCTGGAGAGGAGTCCTGAGGAGATAATTTGCATATTCCCACTGCATTTTGGGGTAAGTGAAGAGTCTCCGCGAGCTCAAAGAACACTGGATTTTGGCTGTTGGAGCTGAAAAGAGAACATCGGTAAACCGCGCGCATTTTGAAGCTTTTTTTTTAAGCTTTTTTCACTGTTTTCAGAACATTAACAATAAGAAAATGGAAGAGTCCAGGAGCCATTTGGTGAGCTGCATATCCTGCTACATGTTCACAGACTTGCCAGTGGAAAAGCCAGACTTCACATGCCAGAAATGCAAGCTTGTGTCCCTGTTGGAGGAAAAGTTGCGAAATCTAGAAGAGAGGTTAACTACCTTGAAAATGATTAAGGAAGGTGAAGAGTTCTTAGACAGAGCAGAATTATCTCTTCATGATTCAGAAAGAGAAGAAATTCGAACTGCACCTGACGAAACAGAGGAATGGAAGCATGTGACCCAGAGAGGCAGGAGGATCGAGAGGCAGTCAGCACCCATACTGCTCAGGAACCAGTACCAGGCTCTCACGCAGGAGAACCATGAAGAAATACAGCAAAATAAGACTTTGCCAGCAATGAATAACCTTGTAAGCCCTCAGAATCCTCCTGGATGGAGAAAGAAGAATGTTGTGAAGAAAAAACGGAGAGTGGTGGTCATGGGGGATTCCCTGTTAAGAGGAACAGAGGCCGCTATCTGCAGACCAGACATAACCTCAAGAGAAATGTGCTGTCTTCCAGGAGCAAAAATTAAAGATGTGTCTGACAGGATATCAAGACTCTTCAGACCTACAGATCACTACCCATTCCTGCTAATACATGTGGGGACAAATGACACCGCAAGAAAGGACCTGGAAACCATCTGCAGTGACTTTGAAGACTTAGGCAAGAAAGTGAAAGAATTGGGAGCGCAGGTGGTCTTCTCATCCATCCTCCCAGTGGATGGCCATGGAACAATGAGGTGGAATAAGATTCTACAGGTGAACAACTGGCTACATCGATGGTGCCGTCAACAAGGATTTGGATTTCTGGATCACGGAATAAATTACCTATACGATGGACTACTTGCTAGAGATGGGGTGCACCTTACGAAGACTGGAAAACATGTATTTGGAAGTCGCCTTGCTACACTCATCAGAAGAGCTTTAAACTAGAACAATGTGGGTAGGGAAGCAAAAGGCCAGAAAAAGCCATACAGCTGACAAATACTATTGAGATCTCTGCTACTGGAAGTGGAAAGGAAGAACAAAGACAAAACAATCTAAATAATAAAAATATGGGAGGAAGAGAAACCAATCACAAACTAAAATGTTTTTATACAAATGCACAAAGCATGGGCAACAAACAAGGAGAATTGGAACTACTAACGCAGGAAAAGGAATATGATGTCATTGGAATCACTGAAACTTGGTGGGACGATACACATGATTGGAATAAAAGGCTAAAAGGATACAACTTATTTGCAAGAAACAGACTTGATAAACGAGGAGGAGGTGTCGCATTGTATGTTAGAAAAGCGTATATCTGCACAGAGATTGAAGCTTCAGAGACTGGGAGTTCTGTGGAAACTGTTTGGGTAAGAATACAAGGAGAGAACAACGGAAAGGACACCATTGTAGGCATTTACTACAGGCCACCTGGGCAAGCTGAAGATATGGATGAACTCTTTATGTATCAAATGACCAAGTTCTCCAAAAAATATGACGTAGTGGTCATGGGAGATTTCAACTATCCAGACATTTGTTGGGAATCTCTCTCAAGTAAAACTAACAGGTCAAGCAAATTCTTATCCTCTCTTGCTGACAACTTTATCTTCCAAAAGGTAGGGGAGAAAACAAGGGGATCTGCTACTTTGGATCTAATCCTTATAAACAGGGAGGAAATGGTTGAGGAGGTAAAGGTGGCTGGGACCCTAGGAGGCAGCGATCATGCTATTATAGAATTTTGGATAACTAGAGGAGGAAGACATGTGAAGACTCAAACTTCAAGGTTAGATTTTAGAAAGGCAGATTTTAAGAGACTCAGAAAGAGAATAGGAGGGATCCAATGGCTGGATGTCCTTAAGGACAAAAATGTCCAGGAAGGATGGGAAATTTTTAAAAATGAGATTCTCAAAGCACAATCGTTAACAATCCCGAAAAGTAGGAAGAATGGGAAGCATTTAAGGAAACCAGGATGGATGAACACAGAACTTAAACACATGCTAAAAAGAAAGAAAGAAATGTTTATTAAATGGAAAGAGGTAGGCATATCTAAAGAAGATTATAATGCAGTCTGCAGATCCTGCAGGGCACGTATCAGGTTAGCTAAAGCTGACAATGAATTAAGGCTTGCAAGAGATGTCAAAAGCAATAAAAAAGGATTTTGGGGGTATGTCAAAAGTAAAAGAAAAGTCAAAGATGCTATAGGATTTTTACAGGATGAAAATGGAGAAATGGTAAGAGAGGATGTTGAGAAGGCCGAACTTTTTAATTCCTATTTTGCATCTGTTTTCTCTCAGAAAGAAAATATAACATCAACTGATCTTCACTGTCCTTTTAAAGGAATAGAGGAATCCAAGTTATCTGTAAACAGAAAGATTGTGAGGGAATATTTAGCTAACATAAATGAGTTCAAGTCTCCAGGTCCAGATGAATTACACCCCAGAGTACTCAAGGAGATCGTAGAAGAAATTTTAGAACCACTCTCCATAATCTTTGAAAATTCTTGGAGAACAGGAGAAGTCCCAGAAGACTGGAGAAGAGCAAATGTTGTTCCTATCTTCAAAAAGGGGAAGAAGGTGGACCCAGGTAACTATAGGCCGGTGAGTCTGACTTCTATACCAGGAAAGATCTTTGAACAAATTATTAAACAACATGTATGTAAGTACATGGATAAGAATGAAGTGATTAACCAGAGTCAGCATGGGTTTGTAACTAACAAGTCATGTCAGACTAACTTAATTTCCTTCTATGACAGAATCACTGACTGGGTGGATCAGGGAAATGCTGTAGATATAGTATATCTTGACTTCAGCAAAGCATTTGACAAAGTATCTCACACCATCCTTATTGAAAAAATGACCAAGTATGCAATGGACCAGGCAACTGTTAGGTGGATTCATAACTGGCTTAGTGATCGGACTCAAAGGGTGGTTGTAAATGGCTTCACATCCAGCTGGATGAATGTCTCAAGTGGGGTACCACAGGGCTCCGTCCTGGGACCTGTATTGTTCAACAACTTTATCAATGATTTAGATGAAGGAATTGAGGGTAAACTGATCAAATTTGCTGATGACACAAAGCTAGGAGGGATAGCTAATACTAGAGAAGAGAGAGAGAGGATTCAAAAAGACCTAAATAAACTGGAGCAGTGGGCAGCAACCAACAGAATGGTTTTTAACAGGGAAAAATGCAAAGTACTACATCTGGGCAATAAAAATGAAAAAAGCATATACAGAATGGGAGGAATAGAGCTAAGCAACAGTACATGTGAAAAAGACTTAGGTATACTAATAGATCATAGACTGAACATGAGTCAACAGTGTGATGCAGCAGCAAAAAAGGCAAATACAATTCTGGGATGTATTAACAGAAGCATACAGTCTAGATCACGTGAAGTCATTATCGGTCTTTACTCCTCTTTGGTCAGACCTCATCTGGAATACTGTGTACAGTTTTGGGCGCCACATTTTAAAAAAGACATAGACAAACTGGAGCAAGTTCAGAGAAGAGCGACCAGAATGGTGACTGGTCTGCAAACCATGTCCTATGAGGAACGGTTGCAGGATTTGGGAATGTTTAGCTTGCAAAAAAGAAGACTGAGAGGAGACTTAATAGCTGTCTACAAATATGTCAAGGGCTGTCACATTGTAGAAGGATCATCTTTATTCTCATTTGCACAAGGAAAGACTAGAAGCAATGGGATGAAACTAAATGGGAAGAGACACAGATTAGATATTAGAAAAAACTTTTTGACAGTTAGGGTGATTAATGAGTGGAACAGGCTGCCACGAGAGGTGGTGAGTTCCCCTTCAATGGACGTCTTCAAACAGAGGCTGGACAGACATCTGTCTGAGATGATCTAGTGAATCCTGCTTTGAGCAGGGGGTTGGACCAGATGACTCAGGAGGTCCCTTCCAACTCTACCATTCTATGATTCTATGATTCTATGATTCTATGAGTCCTACAACAATCCCATGACTCAGTTCTCGCAGGTGACCCTAAGATTAATGATACACTTCGACTTGTAGCCAGGAATTTTTGGTGGCCAACTATAGTTTGGGACTGATGGGGATATGTGCTCACGTGTGGAATCTTTGCCTGAACTAAAACTCATCCTGCCAGACTACTCCAGTCCTTATCTTTACTCAGAAGTCTCTGGGTCCCATCTTCTGTGAACATTACCACAGACGTGTCATGATCTGATGGGAAAATGGTAATTTGGGTGGTGGTCGACAAATTTAATAAACAGTGTCAGGTTCTCCCTTTGTCAATGTTACCTAATTCCCAAACCTTAAGCCATCCACTCATGGAATAAAAATGTATTCCAGAAAACATTGTGTCTGACCGGTGAAGTCAGCATTGAGCTGCATTTTTCTTCATCCTACAACCCAGAGACCTGTGGTCAGACGTAACGTATTAATCATACACTTGAGCAATATCTTGATGTTATGTCTCACATAATAATCAGTCAGCAATTTCCGTTAGCTGAATTTGCTATTAATAATCAACACCAAGAATCCATCAAATCTTCTCTATTTTTCGTTCTATTTTGTGAGTTTTTGTCTTGGTTCTTCTTCAACCACCAAGATGGACAATCCGGAGGCGGAAAAAGTCTGTGGAAGAAATGAAAGTTTCTCTGGTCTGAATCAAAGAGAATTTGAGGAAAGCACAGGATAGTCAGACCTCATCAGTTATGACGTTCTAGCGGCAAAAGCTCTGGATTTGGAAACAAGGTGTGGTGGTCCACTAAACACATCAAGCTTAAGACTAAGATGGGACTCAAATGTAATGATACAGATTAAATAATTGAGATCATTGACCTGTAACTTTCCACTCCTCCATTATTTATCATTCCTGTCTCACAAATCTATGCTCAAGGTATACCATTAGTTTGTGCGATCTGTCAGAGATTCTTCTTCTGCTCTAATGATCAAGTGAATCTTGGAGAATGAGGCACAGAATCTTCTGGATCCTCATGTAGCATCTTTTGCATTGGAGAAGTTATAGGTCAGAGGAAGGATCTTGGGTTTTGGCTAGTAACATCAATGCCAATAACTTGATCAGAAATATCCATTAATTATTTCATGAAAAACCTGTTTCTAAGGGTTTGGAGGCCTCACCTAAAAGGAAGGGGTACTGTAACATGTATGTCTGGATATGCTTTGGCTTGGCAAATGGTACCATGTTTCCAATCGACACTAGTACTGCTAGGACCTGTGTCCCTCCAGTCAGTTTTCCTTTTTTCTTAAGTGAGTTCATCAGCTTTAGGTAATTAATTTTCTGCTGGAGCCAGGTGCAGGTTTCCTCCCTATTTAAACCTCCAACAGTCAGTACTCAGCGGCCAGTTATTGTTATACTAGTTCTGGTTAACTCATGTTGTTCTCAGCTCCTGTGAATCTAGTGAATATTCCTGTTTCAGACTTACTCCATGGCCTCAACCCTTTCGCCTCGTTCTGAATTAAGATGCCTGCAGGGGAATTAAAGAATGAAGGCCAGGATACCCTGACTCCCCTATGGATGCTATATAGGTTCTGCACCTTTCATCGAACAGGAAACCTGGCTCTAGCTGACCCTAAAGCTAGTCCCAAGGTAGGGAGGGGGAGGATGAGCACTAGTCAGCCCCACTGTTTCATAATTAATTTTTTCAGATTAAAATCCAAGTTTCATCAGGTTCAAAAAAAAGTTTCCCCTATGTATCAGTCAGTGAATAACAGATAGCACACGGGTGGCATCCAAATACTGTCTGATTTTTACACGGACACATAGACTTCTTTGCCGATTTTGATCCAACAATCAATATCGGACATTGCCGTAGAGAAAAATTAAAATCCAAAAAGACTAGTGTTGAGCGAGCACTAAAATGTTCGGGTGCGCGAAGCTCAGGCCAAGCTCACCGTGATACTCGGGTGCTCGACCTGAGCAACGAGCCCAAACCCCCGGCTGTCTGTAGAAAGCCTAAAAAGTGCCCAAAACGATAGTGACAGTGCTCAAATGACATGGGGACAGCATGGGCATCGCCCCAGGAAGCATTTCTGCCCCCCAGGTCACTGCTGTCAACAAAGTGGTCAGAGGTATTAAGCCACTTTTACCGGCTCACAATAAAACGTTCAAAAACGAAACTGAAACTGCTTTCATGTGAAATATGTTAAGGAACTTCCTTTCCAGGGTAAAGATTTGTGTATAAGGTAAAATAAATAACCAAAAACAAAAATACTCCTCCACACCTTGGGCAATGTTCACAAGTAGCATTTTTTATGCATTTTTGCACTTTTGCATTGCTTTCAACCGTGATAAATGTGTGGCGCCCCGAGGGTTCGGTTGCCACAGGGGTATTGCACCTTAACCAGAGGTGTGATATTCCACTCCCAGGTAAGGATGGAGTGTGAACCAGGGCTCAGTTAGCTGCACAACACACATACACACATTTCCGCAATTTCCTCCGGGATAAATAAAGTATATCTTATCTTATCTTATCTTATCTTATACACACTCCCCATTTCCGGGGGACAGCTCGACGGTGCTCCCATATAATTGCAGGCGCAATTGATCATGTCCCTGGCTGGAGTGGGGAGGGGGGAGAGAACCCAGTGGTGTGGGAGCAGGAGGGGACGGTTTCTGGAGCATAGGAAGGAACTCATTGGGTGCAGGTCATCTGAGCTAAGACACAGAGGTAGATAAAAGGTGAGAGCCATCTTGAGCAGAGCAGAAAGTGTAGTAGAAAGAGAGAAGTAGTTCAGCCAGAGAGAGCTGACAGGGAGCTGTGGCTCATCCTGGGCTCAGCTCCACGAGGTAGGCCTAGAGAGAATGCCGGGGCCAGAGAGGAGAAGAGGAGAAGGAGAAGGAAGGAAGGAGAAGAGACAGAGGAGTGGAAGGGCTCCAGAAACAAGAAGGCAGAAGGGACCCTAAGAGAGCAGAATGGACAGCAACCGGAGCACTAAGGGTCAGGCTGTGGAAGGGTACCGGATTCCCAAGTTGGTGGAGGTAAATCATCCCTCAGCCAAGAACCGGAGGTCGTGATCATTTATTGGTGCGACCCCCCACCAAACCTGCTAGGAAGGCGCCATATAGGATAGCGGGTAGTGTAGGCCAACGCTTACCCGACACGGTCCGCGGTAGCTGGACAGAAGTTTGGTCACTGGTGGGGCACGAGAGGCTAGAGAAAGGACAGAAGGGGGTCCTGTGCCATACTCCTGAACTGCCTGGTGGTTGACCGAGCCCCTCGCCTGGTGGACGCAGCACGGCTTGGGCAGTCATTGCTGGCAGAAGTGACTTGGATATCAACTGTGAGTAAAAGACCCTGGACTGCACCATTGGACTCTGTGTGATTTATGCTGCGCCTGCACCATCACCCCCAGCATCCACCTACATTGCCCTGGGGCTACACTCTTCCCGTGGGGAGTTATCCTACCCCTGTGCTTCACACCAACACCAGCCTCAGCGGTCTGCCTTGCAGCGGCGGTTATTTCTGACCGAAATCCACGGGTGGCGTAGTCGGACATTCAAAACACTGACAAATAGACTGCCACACAATTTGATCTGACCACCCTGAGCCACGGGATCGGGTTGCCACTACTACCCCCAGCATCATTCAGAAGCCCGGGTCCGGGTACCCCACGGCCCAGGGGGCGAGTCAAATGCATTCACCGGGAAATGTCATTTTAACATTTTACAACCTTATCTGGCCATGTGCTGTGTGACACACGCATACAGTGCTGAAAAGACATGGGAACAGCATGGGGAAGACCTCTGGAAGCATCTCTGACACCCAGGTCACTGCCTAAAAGCGTGCCCATCAGAAGGGATCCTTGCCGCATCAGAAAATGCAGACTTGCAACTATCCCCGTCCAAGTCCTTGTCCCAGGGCAGTGTTCAATTATACCTCCCCCATTCCTTGCAATGCAAGCGCAAGTATACAGCCTGCCACCCACCCACCCCCAGGCTGCAATACTATACTGCTAGCTTGCACTTGAAATGGGGCCTTTTAGTTTGGAGGAGGCCGGAGCAGGCCGCTACCTCATGGCTGCTTCGGCAGCGAGGTCTCCATACTCAGTCCCAAGCCGCTGCTATCTGTCCCTGTAACCTTCTCCACACTTTTCTTAGCCCGGCCTGCTTTAGGGCAGCATTGGACGAGCCCACCAGAGAAGCAGACTCCTCCGGTGGACCCTGGTTTCTCCATCAGGGGAGTTGAGAGTGCCAAGGTGAGGAGCATGATGATGATGAAAGTTAGCATCTGCTTTGTTTTCTTGGAATGCAAGCGTAAGTGTGCAACCTGCCACCCACCCACCCCCAGGCTGCGATACCATACTACTAGCTTGCTTGCACTTGAAATGAGGCCTTTTAGGCTTGTGGAGGCAGATGCCGGCCACCATGTCATGGCTGCGTCGGCGGCCTGGTATCCATACTCAGTCACGAGCCGCCCGGCGGCCGGGTGTCCACACTCGGTCCCCAGCCTCCAGGGAGCGGCCGGGTGTCCATACTCGGTCCCCAGCCGCCCCTATTTGTCCCGGTGCGCCTTATACACAAGCGCGCATACCAAAACATTACCTGTGCCCCCCCAGTGCATTTAGTGGGAAGGACAGCCTAACCACAAACATGTGGACATGTGAATGTGGCCAGGGATGGTCCATCTCACTGACGCCTTCACACTGGGTTAATATTGTTGAAGCCAGGACACAGTTGGACACTGGAATGCAACACGTCCTCCAGACATAGAGGATTGCGGGTCCTGGGTCAATCAAGCTTCAACACAAAGTTCAGAAGGTAGACAGCAGCAGTGGTCGGCCTCCTACACAACGAGTAAATTATTCATGATCATGAGGCCATCCATCTCCTTAGCTTTCTGTTCCCTGGAATACAAGCGCATGTATGTAGTAGCGGCTAGGCCTGAGGTGGTCAGCGTTTTGGCGCATATCCTACCTCCTCCGAGGATTGCTGGATGTTTTCCTGCTACTATCCCAGTTCTATGGCTCCCGTTAAAACAAAGCTTCAAGTGATGAATGATGGATGAGGTGGTGGCAAAGGAGAAAGAGCAGCAGGAACAGGGACCATTCACATCAATATCAGGCCAGTCAACCGCACATGTCTTCTAGGATATGTTTCTGTACCAAAAGGAGCGGTTCAGCTACACAGTTATAGGGCATACAGTGAGTGCAATGCTTACCAAAAATTTTGAGGAACTCCAATGCCCCTTGGAAGTGACATGGAGGTCAGAGGACCTTAACTAAACCATTTTTTCCATTTATAGCAACTGGGTCTCCTGTACACTGTTGGCCTCAGCAGTGAATGGAAGGCTTTCCAAAAATTATGAGGAACTGCAATGCCCCTTGAAACAGACGTGGATTACGGCGTACTAAAAACCTTCTACCCATTATTGGGTAGTGGGTCTCCCTTAGTGTTCGCCTATGCATTGAAAAGCAAAAGCTGACTAAAATTAGGAAGAAATGCAATGCCCATTGGAAGAATGGTGGAGGTTAGAGGTAATTAAAAACAACATTTCAATGCCCCTTGGAAGAGCTGTGGAGTTCAGAATGGTTTAACAAGACGGTTTTAATGCCCCTTGGAAGAGACGTGAAGGTCACAGTAGCTTAACAAGATGGTTTTAATGCCCCTTGGAAGAGATGTGGAGTTCAGAGTGGTTTAACAAGACGGTTTTAATGCCCCTTGGAAGAGACGTGGAGGTCCCAGTGGAATAAAAAGACAATATCAATGCCCCTTGGAAGAGTGGTGGAGGTCCCAGTGGAATAAAAAGACAATATCAAACCCACTTGGAAGAGTGGTGGAGGTCGCAATGGAATAAAAAGACAATATCAATGCCCCTTGGAAGAGTGGTGGAGGTCCCAGTGGAATAAAAAGACAATATCAATGCCCTTTGGAAGAGTGGTGGAGGTCCCAGTGGAATAAAAAGACAATATAAATTCCCCTTGGAAGAGATGTGGAGTTCACAGTAGCTTAACAAGACGATTTTAATGCCCCTTGGAAGAGACGTGGAGTTCAGAGTGGTTTAACAAGATGGTTTTAATGCCCCTTGGAAGAGACGTGGAGGTCACAGTGGAATAAAAAGACAATATCAATGCTCCTTGGAAGAGACGTGGAGGTCCCAGTGGAATAAAAAGACAATATCAATGACCCTTGGAAGAGATGTGGAGGTCACAGTAGCTTAACAAGACGATTTTAATGCCCTTTACAAGAGCCATGCAGTACAGCATAATAAAAACATTATTCCCATTATTGGGGAGTGGGTCTCCCATAGTCTTTGCCTATGCCTTCCAAGCAAAAGCTGCCAAAAATTAGGACGGAGGAACTTGCAATGCCCCTTACAAGAGCCATGCAGTACAGCATATTAACACCATTATTCCCATTAATGGGGAGTGGGTCTCCCATAGTCTCTGCCTATGCCTTCCAAGCAAAAGCTGCCAAAAATTAGGATGGAGGAACTTGCAATGCTGGCAACACGGACCATGGTCACCCTGGTGGTATAGTGGTGGTGGAGGCTGAGGATAAGGAAAAGAGCAAAAAACAGCCAAAATGAGGAAGCGTATACCCATGTGTGGGTGTGAAGTGGTGCATGGGAATACACCTCCCGAAATAACACAGTGGATTTGACTTTATGTTACTCTGCAAATTCCACCACCAATTACACATGAGTCCACCTATATTCATCAGTTAGACTCCAGACTCCACAACAGAGAGGAAGAGTAGATTTGAGTTGGGTGTTACCTCTGAGGGTGACCCCACCCACAAGTAAAGATGCTGGGTATAAGAGTTCAGTCAAACCTAAGGTCTCATACCCACCTGATGAAGGCTCTATGAGCAGAAACGCGTTGTGCGATCCTTTTTAAAGACTCCCTTCTCCCTTCCCCTTTTTGTACATCCATGTCCCTTATGTGTATTCACGGTTTTATGTTTTTTTTAATAAACCTACAAATATTAATACCTGGTGGAACATCCTCCATGTGATTGCACCACAATTGGAAGATTCAACAATTTTTTGGTTACTCTTTCATCCACGGGAGCGCCTCCAGAATCTATTTGTCGCAACACTGATCAGTTTGCAATACTGGCGTTGTTCTGTGCTTCCCTAGGAATTCGGTCAAGAACTGGAAGTGAGAAGATGTGGCTGTTGGTTGTGGCACATTTTCACCATGGCCACGGCCCCATCCTCTGCACGCACCATCACCAGAACGTCCAGTTCCACGTCCCTTGCCACGCACCTTGCCCATTGTAAAGGAAGTAAAATAGCTTACACTCGCACTATCAATGGAAAAAGGGTAATAAAAAGGAGATTAGAACCGTGGAAGAGGAAAACCACAGTTCTAGTTCTCTGGCCTACACCAGAATCTTTTAAACAGATATATTTGTGTCTGAACACTCACAGACACACTCAATTTTTTTTTGTGGGGGGGGAAATACCAAAAGGTTAATAAGACAGGTATTTGTACAGTCTTATTAACTGGGGAAAAAAAAGAGGATTTAGATGAAAAAAAAAGGATTTTTCCTGGCCCCTGAGACCTGGGGCTAAGTCTAGCAATTTGAGCAGCAGCAGCACACAGGACTGTAATGCAGTGTTTGTTGGTATAACCACTGTGTCTCCTATACAGCCTGCCTGCCTGCCTATTATCTGGGATGGATATTAGTCCTCAGAAGGACTGTTTGTTTGCTTTTGCAGGCTTTAGAGACCCTACACTACCTATTTCGCAGCAAAAATCTCTCCCTAGCTCAGCAGCGCTGTCTCTACACTTTCTGATCCGGAGCGACTGTGTCCAAGATGGCGGCACCCGGTTTTAAATACTTAAGGTGATGCTGTGCGGCCAGCCAATCACTGTAATGCCCACAACCAACATGGCTACAGGCATTGCAGTGACTGGCTGGCAATCCCTGCATGTTCATTGGCTCTGTAAAGAGCGCCAAACATGCAGGGCAGAGACCCGAGCTCCCGCCCGAGTAACCCGAAAATGCCCGGTGCTTGCCGAACATCCCGAGTAGTGAGATGCTCGGGCGAGTACTGAGATGATTTCACAATGAACTGACTCCACCCTCAGTTTTACATTATGCACAATCTGAGTAAATGCTTTCTGTGCAAGTGGCGCCAAGTCAATGGCAAAAATGGAAATAAGCTTATCTAAAGTTTGTTTTTGTTTTTTCCTTTTCAACGCGTGCCTCTCCCTGACTTTCCCTGGCGTATGGCTAAGGATAGGGAAAGGAGGAGATGAGCACTAGTCGATCTCCACTAAACTCTATAGACAACAAGGGTAGACAAACAGGGGGGGATTGCTTAGCTTTAGATGACTCCAGACAAATGGGCACAAGGCCTCAAGCTCCAGAGAGCACAAAGTACTGCTCTTGCTAAAGCCTTCACAAATAGTAATGAATATCGCCGGCACCTCCCTCTCAGACACACCAGGTATTTATACACCCAGGCCAGGGAGCTAAATAACCAGAGGGAAGGAGCCACTGGGTCCTAGAGACAGCCAGCCTCTAAGAAGAAGACTGTAATGCCAAACAGAGATCTCCTGCAACCAATTGTAGGGCGACTGTCACCTCTGACACACCCATGGCAGCCGTAGCCATATTGGCTGTGGCATTACAGTGATTGGTTGGCCACACAGCGTCATCGGGTCAATATAAGACCTGGTGACCCTATGCTCGTCACAGTCTACCCCGGAAACAGGCAGAGTAGGGAGAGCTGCTGCTGTATGAGGGACAGAATTGGCGGTGTAATAGTTAGGTACTGGTATTCCACACCAGGATACAAATCCATCTGAACTAACAGTCCTTCTGAGGACTAATCCAGCTTCATATATTAATCCTGATAGCAGGAGTTAGGCAGGCAGAGATTGTGTACACTTTATACAGCACAATAGTGTCCATTGCACAATTTGGCAGCATTGTGTCAATGAAACTATTTACACATGGTCGCTGGCAATAATAGTAAACTACAAGATCACTGTTTAAAACTGTGGGCATCCATCAGACGTATCACATATACTGTAACTGCGGTACAAATCCAGCCATTTTTAGCGACCGTGTAAAATATTGTACTCCATTTAAAATTAGCAAGGCGAATGGCAATGAATAGGGAAGTGGACGTGATGGTGATGGCGCATGCAGAGGACGAGGCAGTGGGCAAGCTAAAATTGTGCCACAACAAACACCCTCATCTTCTCGCCCGAACTTCCTGTCCCAATTACTAGGGGACCGCAGCACACCACTATTGAACCCAGAGAAGTGTCAAAAAGTTGTTGGTTTGATAACAGATAATGCTTCCAGTCACTTTGCCACCACCACCACCCTGTCATCCACATGGTCAAGTCTCAGTAGCTGTGAGTCTGGACCGCATATTCCTCACCCTAATCCTCCTTCCTTCCACCATGCCGAGCACCGAGAGACAACTGATCCCACACTTGGACACTCTGAAGAGCTGTTCACTTTTCCATTTATAGATTTGGGCCTCTCACCCAGCCAGGTTCAAGCCAGGCAAGAGGAGAATGCATGTAGCACTGCCCAAATATTTAAGCAGCCACGGTCACATGAAAGCGATGGTGGGAAAGAGGTGGATGGTGATGAGACAATTGCCAGAGAGTCAGGAGGAGGACCAGGGTGCAGAAATGGAATGAGGTGGTGAACACAAGCAGACACAAGGCGGGCGGCCGGTCCCCAGAACACTAACATGACGGAAGTTGCCAGTACTACTGTTAGGTCTTCCTGAGTCTGGTTGTTTTTTAAAGACTCTGCAGATGACCCCAAAAAGGCCATTTGCACCACCTGCCAGGCCAGCATCAGCAGGGGTAGCAAAACTAGCAGCCTAACCACCACCAGCATGATCAGGCACATGGCAGCAAAGCACCCATCTAGGTGGGCTGAACACCAGGGTCCATAAACAGTGTCTGTGGGTGACACCACTGCTCCTTCCACTGTTGTACGTGCACGCCAATCCCCTGTCCATGGCGCATGTGAAGATGACTCCCACCCTGCACCTGTCATTGCAAATCGCAACCACCACCATCAGCAACCATTTCCACTTCCTTGTTCCTACCCCATTTGGAATGCAAATACGCAGCCAATGCCCGACAGGCCACACTACTCACACATTTCGCGAATGCTTGCGCTCGAAATGTTGCCATTAAGGCTCGTGGAGACATAACCTTTCCGCAACCTGATGATGGCAGCCATCCCTTAGTACTCGGTCCCCAGCCGCCACTATTTCTCCAGGTGTGCTGTCCCCGCATTACACGAGCATGTGTCCCAGACCATTAGTCGTGCTCTCAACAGCGCAGTTACTGGGAAGGTCCACCTAGCCACGGAAATGTGGAAAAGTGCTTGTGGGCAGGGACAGTACATCTCGTTGACTGCACACTGGGATACTATAGTGGAAGTCAGAACCAGTCAGACCTTGGGATGGAACACGTCCACCCGACGCCGAGGATTGCAGGCCCTGGGTCATTCAGGGTTGCCCCCACATTCTACAGCTCCTGCACCTTCTCAGCCTCCATTTCCAAAATGACCACATCAGTCAGAAGCTGGAAGCAGTGCAGCACTGCTTCGGCCAAGCAGCAACAGGCTGTGCTGAAGCTAATATGCTTAGGTGAAAAACCGGACACCCCTGAAGAGTCGGGGACAGCTCTGAAAGAGTAGGAAAATCAGTGGCTGTCACCGCTGAACCTACAGCCAGGCATGATTGTGTATGACAATGGCAAGAACCTGGTGGCGGCTCTGAAGCGAGGCGAGCTCACACACGTACCATGCCTGTCACTCACAGTGTATGAAAGACAAAGTGCAACATGCAAGGATGAGGGGAAGGGAGCCCAGACACTAAGGAACGAGGGGGTGGAGACCTCCTAGGCTGAACTAATATCACCCTGTCTTCCCTACAGTCACTATATTGGTTTCTCACCAATCGCTGAACAGGAACCTAAAACCCTGTATCTCCCTAGAGCTAAGCAATGGCTAGGAAGGAGGGGATGAGCACTACTTAGTCCCCATTAACAACTAAAGACTGCAAGGGGAGACAAGCGCGTGGAAAATAACTTAGCTTGCGCCGACTTCAGAGAGATTACACCAAAGGTCTTCTAAATGCCAGAGAAGAAGTAAGCAGACTGCAATAACTCCAAGCCTTCGCAGGGGAAAATGTAAATATCACCGGCACCTCCCTATTGCAGACTGAAAGTATTTACACACGCAGGCCAGGGTGTTAATCAGCAAGAGGGTAACCGCTGGGTCCTAGAGTGAGACAGATTTAAGAAGGTGTCTGTAATGCCAAGCGAAGAAATCTCCTGCAACCAAAACCGTCTGTTCAGTGTGGATGGCCTGAGGAGAGGGACGAGGAGGAGATCTATGTTAACACCTTGACAGGCAAAACAATCACTCTAGAAGTGGAATGGTCAGTCGTCCTCTTAGTGAGGACACGGAAATCTTGCTGTTAGCAGTCTGACACACATGGCTGAGTTTGTTATGTTGCTTTCCCGTGACCCTCGCGTTCTCCATGTTTTGGGTGGCAGTCATTACTGTTTGGTGACACTTTTAGACCCATGCTACAAGGAAAACTTTCTATCTCTCATTCTCGTGGTGGACAGATCTACTAAAATGGTGCCGTACCAGAAGGCCCTTGTTACGGAATTATTAAATAAATTCCCATCTTAAAACGCTGGTGGCAGAGGTCACAGTTCCTTGGAATACCAAGGAGTACAGGCGAGAGTGACACAAATACGATCCAGCAGAGGCAGGGGAACACTGTCAAAGTTTTGGGAAAGTTTCCTCAGACCCTCCCATCGCACAGGCCCTGATGCACTGGGTACTCTCACAAGTTTTACAAAGATGCTGAAAGAGTACCTTGCCGACCGTACCAAAGTCCTCCGTGATTCCTCTGTGCCTTATAATTATTGGGTATCCAAGCTGGACACGTGGCATAAACTGTCTCTCTACGACTTGGAGGTCCTGGCCTTCCCTACAATACTTAGTGTCGCCGGGGGAATTATAACTGATAGGCACATCCACCTGTCAACTGAAAATGCTGACAGGCTGACTCTTATAAAAATGAACAAGGGCAGGATTGGGCCAGACTTCTCAACACCACCGAATGATAGCAGCGTAGCATAAACTCAAATCCAGTGTCCTTTTTATGGCAGGTCTATTCCCATGCACCTCTTCACACCCACACACGGGTATACGCTTCCTGATTTTGTCTATTTGCTGTTGTCCTCCTCCTTCTCCTCGTCCTCCACCACCATATCACCAGGGTGACCGTGATGCAACACCCACATCATTTTTTTAAGGGTGTTTCTGATGCCCGTAGGAAATGTTTGCTATAGAGTATGTTCATGTATACCCCCAGGGGTAAATGTTTTTCAGCCCATGCATGGGCGCAGTGCATGGGCATTACAAGTATAGGAGACCCGCTTCTTTATAATGGGAACATTTTTTAAATGAGGCCCTCTTCTACATCTATTCCAAGGGGCATTTGAGTGCGTACAAATTTTTGGCAGCCCTTGCAATCACTGAATATGCAATTACATTATAGGAAACTCACTCTTTAATAATGGGAACAACAAATCATAGCCGGCTGATGGCCCTGTAACAATAGTGAGGGTCGACTGCTGGCCCTGTAAGAATGGTAGGGGCCACCTGATGGCCCTATAAAAATAGGCTTTGTGACTTTCACAGTCTCTCCTTCATAAATGAAACAGGATGTGTCTGATCACACACACCACATGGCCAGATAAGGTAGTAAAATATTAAAATGACAAACTGGTGAATGTATTTTTTACCATTGAAAGCACTGCAAAGGTGCAAAAACGCATCAAAAATGCTACGTGTGAACATAGCCCAAGGTGTGGAGCAGTTTTGTTTTTGTATATTTATTTTGCCTTATATACAAGTTATTACCCGGAAAAGGATGTTCCTTAACATTTTTCCCAGAAAAAGCAATTTTGGTTTTGTTTTTGTATGTTTTATTGTGAGTCAGTAAAAGTGGTGTAATACTCTGACAGCGTTGTTCACAGCAGTGACCTCGCTCATCTCTAATAACTATGAGTGTTTCCTGAGTTTTCTTATGATGACTCCTATCATTTCTTGTCGGAGTGTATATTTCATCTGATATAATCGCTATGATAAGCAGAGTGTATTTCATGATTTCCTGTGACAATTCCCATGGTAGGATCATACAGGATTCCCGAGAATCGTCTTTGTCACAGATGTACAGTTTGTTGTGCAATGAATGACATGATGGTTCGCGCTCACATCTGAGAAGTTAGTCACTATCTCTCCAGTATTTCGAAGCTGCAACCAGGAGAAGCTCAAAAACCACAAAAAGGTCCAGCACCGTCCAATACTGTGTGTATATAATGCCCAGAGTAAGGAGCCGGGGGGGGGGAGTGACCGGAGGAGCGATCAGCACGGCCCAAGGCAAGAAGCAGCCGCACAATCCGGAGACCTCTGTATCCAGGTACTAAGGAATCACAACAATATATGATTATCATCACAGGCTGTGTGTATTCAGGGTCATCAATGTGATGTTACATGGGACTGCAGGTTACATCTACTACATTATCTGTACTCAGAGAGATATCACTGTGTTATCTGTGGTGTTACATAGGACTGCAGGTGATATCTACTACATTATCTGTACTCAGAGAGTGATCACTGTGTTATCTGTGGTGTTACATAGGACTGCAGGTGATATCTACTACATTATCTGTACTCAGAGAGATATCACTGTGTTATCTATGTTGTTACATAGGACTGTAGGTGACATCTACTACATTATCTGTACTCAGAGAGTTATCACTGTGTTATCTGTGGTGTTACATAGGACTGCAGGTGACATCTCCTACATTATCTGTACTCAGAGAGATATCACTGTGTTATCTGTGGTGTTACATAGGACTGCAGGCGACATCTACTACATTATCTGTACTCAGAAAGATATCACTGTGTTATCTGTGGTGTTACATAGGACTGCGGGCGACATCTACTACATTATCTGTACTCAGAGAGTTATCACTTTGTTTTCTGTGGTGTTACATAGGACTGCAGGTGATATCTACTACATTATCTGTACTCAGAGAGTGATCACTGTGTTATCTGTGGTGTTACATAGGACTGCAGGTGATATCTACTACATTATCTGTACTCAGAGAGATATCACTGTGTTATCTGTGGTGTTACATAGGACTGCAGGTGACATCTACTACATTATCTATACTCAAGGAGTTATCACTGTGTTATCTGTGGTGTTACATAGGACTGCAGGTGACATCTACTACATTATCTGTACTCAGAGAGTTATCACTGTGTTATCTGTGGTGTTACATAGGACTGCATGTGACATCTACTACATTATCTGTACTCAGAGAGTGATCACTGCGTTATCTGTGGTGTTACATAGGACTGCAGGTGACATCTACTACATTATCTGTACTCAGAGAGTTATCACTGTGTTATCTGTGGTGTTACATAGGACTGCAGATGACATCTACTGCATTACCTGTACTCAGAGAGTTATCACTGTGTTATCTGTGGTGTTACATAGGACTGCAGGTGACATCTACTACATTATCTGTACTCAGAGAGTTATCACAGTGTTATCTGTGGTGTTACATAGGACTGCAGGTGACATATACTACATTATCTGTACTCAGAGAGATATCACTGTGTTATCTGTGGTGTTACATAGGACTGCAGGTGATATCTACTACATTATCTGTACTCAGAGAGTTATCACTGTGTTATCTGTGGTGTTACATAGGACTGCAGGTGACATCTACTACATTATCTATACTCAAGGAGTTATCACTGTGTTATCTTTGGTGTTACATAGGACTGCAGGTGACATCTACTACATTATCTGTACTCAGAGAGTTATCACTGTGTTATCTGTGGTGTTACATAGGACTGCATGTGACATCTACTACATTATCTGTACTCAGAGAGTGATCACTGCGTTATCTGTGGTGTTACATAGGACTGCAGGTGACATCTACTACATTATCTGTACTCAGAGAGTTATCACTGTGTTATCTGTGGTGTTACATAGGACTGCAGATGACATTTACTGCATTACCTGTACTCAGAGAGTTATCACTGTGTTATCTGTGGTGTTACACAGGACTGCAGGTGACATCTACTACATTATCTGTACTCAGAGAGTTATCACTGTGTTATCTGTGGTGTTGCATAGGACTGCAGGTGACATCTACTACATTATCTATACTCAAGGAGTTATCACTGTGTTATCTGTGGTGTTACATAGGACTGCAGGTGACATCTACTACATTATCTGTACTCAGAGAGTTATCACTGTGTTATCTGTGGTGTTACATAGGACTGCAGGTGACATCTACTACATTATCTGTACTCAGAGAGTTATCATTGTGTTATCTGTGGTGTTACATAGGGCTGCATGTGACATCTACTACATTATCTGTACTCAGAGAGTGATCACTGCGTTATCTGTGGTGTTACATAGGACTGCAGGTGACATCTACTACATTATCTGTACTCAGAGAGTTATCACTGTGTTATCTGTGGTGTTACATAGGACTGCAGATGACATTTACTGCATTACCTGTACTCAGAGAGTTATCACTGTGTTATCTGTGGTGTTACACAGGACTGCAGGTGACATCTACTACATTATCTGTACTCAGAGAGTTATCACTGTGTTATCTGTGGTGTTGCATAGGACTGCAGGTGACATCTACTACATTATCTATACTCAAGGAGTTATCACTGTGTTATCTGTGGTGTTACATAGGACTGCAGGTGACATCTACTACATTATCTGTACTCAGAGAGTTATCACTGTGTTATCTGTGGTGTTACATAGGACTGCAGGTGACATCTACTACATTATCTGTACTCAGAGAGTTATCATTGTGTTATCTGTGGTGTTACATAGGGCTGCATGTGACATCTATTACATTATGTGTACTCAGAGAGTTATCACAGTGTTATCTGTGGTGTTACATAGGACTGCAGGTGACATATACTACATTATCTGTACTCAGAGAGATATCACTGTGTTATCTGTGGTGTTACATAGGACTGCAGGTGATATCTACTACATTATCTGTACTCAGAGAGTGATCACTGTGTTATCTGTGGTGTTACATAGGGCTGCAGGTGACATCTACTACATTATCTGTACTCAGAGAGTTATCATTGTGTTATCTGTGGTGTTACATAGGGCTGCAGGTGACATCTACTACATTATCTGTACTCAGAGAGTTATCACTGTGTTATCTGTGGTGTTACATAGGACTGCAGGTGACATCTACTACATTATCTGTACTCAGAGAGTTATCACTGTGTTATCTGTGGTGTTACATAGGATTGCAGGTGACATCTACTACATTATCTGTACTCAGAGAGTTATCACTGTGTTATCTGTGGTGTTACATAGGACTGTAGGTGACATCTACTACATTATCTGTACTCAGAGAGTTATCACTGTGTTATCTGTGGTGTTACATAGGACTGCAGGTGACATCTACTACATTATCTGTACTCAGAGAGTTATCACTGTGTTATCTGTGGTGTTACATGGGACTGCAGGTGACATCTACTACATTATCTGTACTCAGAGAGTTATCACTGTGCTATCTGTGGTGTTTCATAGGACTGCAGGTGACATCTACTACATTATCTGTACTCAGAGAGATATCACTGTGTTTTCTGTGGTGTTACATAGGACTGCAGGTGACATCTACTTCGTTATGTGTACTCAGAGAGTTATCACTGTGTTATCTGTGGTGTTACATAGGACTGCTATCTGAGTACAATAATGTTTGTAGATGTAACCCGCAGTCCTATGTAACATCACAGATAACATAATGTAGCAGATGTCATCTGCAGTCCTATGTGTGACAATACAGAATAAAATCTTAATTATGAAAGACATACTTTCTGATGGCAAGAGCAGTATACCTTTATCTTATGTTGACTTTTTAACCTGTGATCTTCTTGGTTGATTAACATGGACTATTGTTTGACTATGTAAATAGATTAGCTCAAACAATAATAGCTGAGCCATGTGAATAATGCCCTTCCTAACCCCAACCTTTGACTCATGACCTTTATATGTAAATAGAAAAAGGGTTTATCTATCATGCTGAAAAGAGACTTGGAACAGAGAATCAAGGAGAAGCAAGAGGACACTCAGACTCTCCTCACCCCATCAGCTTGGAAGGATGACGTTACCTAACGAGACACAGAGTTGGATTCTATATGATTCTAGCCTAAGGATATAGCCCTGACTGGAAAGATTTGTATCTGCTCCATTAACCATCAGAGAGCCCATGGATGCATTTTGTGGAGACCAGGTTGGGACAAAGAAGTCACCTGGCCCCATGGATATGTTGTTTGGGGTTGCCAGGAGGGACCCACCAGTCGTCTGGAACCCATGGAGACATTCAGAGAATTCAAATTGGGACTCACCAGTCATCTGGCCCCAGGAAAACTCTCAGAGAGACCAAGGTGGGACCCTCAGGTCTCTTGTCCTTGTACCTCGATGGACTGCTAGCTTCCTAAGTTTGCCGCTACATTCTCTCTGTGGTGACCAGCCAGAAGCGACGGGCCACTGGTTGAGGTAGTTTGCCCTGGAAGTCCCAAAGTTGCAGCTGTTCTATCCCAGGTGGGCAGAAAGGTGAGACTGTGTAATGTTGTACCATCTTGTGTATTTGCTGGGATTGATCTATGTGTTTATTGTCCGCTTTGTGGTTCAATAAAGTATTTACCCTCACCTTGTGTTGCCTGAGTAGTTTTCTGCCCACGGAAGACCCCGGGTCTTCACACTGTGCAATACCACAGAAAACACAGTGATGACTCTTGCTATGTGTTATGTGTTCTGTCTCCTGTAGGAGGCGCCATGCTGACCAGTATGATACATGTGCTGTCTCTGTATCATGTGGACCTCTGACCATGTATCTATGACCGGTGAGGTTGGTGTTGTGGGCGACATAAGCTGAGTTCTCGCTCTTCTTCCAGGTGAGGATGGGACGCCTTCTCCTGGCCGCTGTCTACATGTGGACCTCTCTGCTGACCGTGACTCCACTCATAGATGAGCAACAAGTAAGAAGAGTGAAATCATACATTGATGAACGCTTCACCATGTGAGTACAAGGAGCTCCGAGCCAGAAGAAGCAAGAAGGAGCAGGACGCCATGTACAAATCAGGTCACTCTAAGGGCAGCTTCTGTAAGGCTACATTCACACTTCAGGCATTTTTCACATACTTGAAATTTGGACCAAGTTTCATCAGTGATTTTCATTAGACTGACATCTGAGATTCATCAGTGATTATCATTAGATTGACATTAGATTGACATCTGAGATGTAGAAGTAGAAGTTTTCTGATTTTTCAGCACATTGTATAATAAAGTAGTTGGCGTCATTTAAAGCTGCTGCTCGTCCTGGTAAGGATAAGCCCTCGCACCAATATTTTGATTAAAAAAAATTAGTTGAAAGAAATGGAGCAAAGAGCAAAAGTGCAGAAATAAAAAATTGCTTAGTCTTTAATTAATTTATGGACTGTCAGCGACATAACATGGTGGGATCAGAAGGGGGACTGTACCTGGTGCCAAAGATTTATGGAGCAGAAAACTTGACTTCTCCCTTCCTCATGTCACCCTCCGGTCAAATGATCTGTGCCTGCGAGTGCCGAAGTACGTGCCGAGCGCTAACTAGCTAGGATTAGGGTTAGGGGTAGGGATAGGTTTAGGGCTAGGGTTAGGGGTAGGGATAGGTTTAGGGCTAGGGTTAGGGGTAGGGATAGGTTCAGGGCTAGGGTTAGGGGTAGGGATAGGTTTAGGGCTAGGGTTGGGTAGGGATAGGTTTAGGGTTAGGGGTAGGGGTAGGGATAGGTTTAGGGTTAGGGTTAGGGGTAGGGATAGGTTTAGGGTTAGGGGTAGGGCTAGGTTTAGGGCTAGGGTTAGGGGTAAGGATAGGTTTAGGGCTAGGGTTAGGGGTAGGGTTAAGGTGATACATTTTTTTACCTGAAAAAAATGTAATAAAAAATGAAACAATTTACAATGTGTAATTGTTTATTTTAAAATCTTTAGGTCTGATTTAAGGAAAAAGTAGTAAAAACAAGGCGGTGAAAGCAAAAACTGTACCTACCTCAGTATCTTCTGTAAATTACAATAGATGTGTTTGGAGGTAAATGGGTTCAGTATTGGACTGGAGGAAGGAACTCAGAGAGTGCTAGCAGTTCACATGTAAGAGGACACAAAACGCTGGCCTTTACCCCGGTGCTGGCAACCCACAGGCCACCACCAAGGAAAATGCCGGCCAAAGATTGTTAGTCTATATCCATCCCGATTACATCAGAATCGGCCTAGACTGTCACTTATCAGTCACATCCTCCAGTGGCTCGGATGGAGGTGACAACAGTTATGCAATTGATTACTTCAGCAAAGCAATTGGATAAAATAATGATTGTTTTTCTATTTTCTTCTCTTTTCCACTGTTTGGCCTTTAATCTGATGCCTGTTTGTACCAAGTCTGGAAGTTATTCCTTATCCCAATTACTATGAGTCTGACTCCTGGGACCACCAGACAGAGGCGGTGATGTGACCCATCTGGATGGAGTGCAGGTCAAACACTCTACTCATCCTCCATGGGACTGCAGACCAAGTTCTCAGGATTGATGATGGTCCGAAAGGTCAGATCTTCAGAGACGAGGACGTCAACCCTCTTCTCAATGGATGGGGAATAACTTCCAATGTTGGTACAACTGCTTTAACGAATGGTTCTAAGTATAGAAAGGGGATAAAACCAAATGATTTGGAATTTTTATATTTCTTAATTCAATCTTCTATCTTGTAGGAAGTTTGGAAAGCAGTTTGCCTACGTAGTGAAGTTCACTGAAGATGAATGCAAAAAAAATCTATCAAAACAAGTAATAGAAGAAGCCCTGAGATATGAAAGTAAAGAACGCATGGCCAAGGAAGTAGCTCGTGATTCTATCTATGAGGGACATCGAATGGTGCTCTCCACCTACCAGAAATGTGAGAAGTGTAGGAGAAGGAGCTACAGCCTGCACGCCGAGTACCGCTTGTTAGACGGTGACTTCAGCTCCCCGGTCTCAAGGCTGCTGCTCAAACAACCCTTCGCTCAATGCACCATATTCTATTCCCTGAACTCTCCGTGTACGTCCAAATGTTTAAATCCAGATGGAAGATATTATATCATTCACAAGCTTTCCGGACTCTTTCCCGATGACAAAGTATTCGCCTTTACAGAAGTGTTTCACAGAGATACAGGAGAGAGGAATCTTCCGATTGTTCGGAGGCGTTGGGGAAACCTCAATTCTAATCAGCATTTGTATCGCTGTACGGAATATCAATGCTTTCAATGCTTCCAGAACGGCGCCCTGCGAAACGAGTGTCACCAGTCTCCCTGGTACAGACACAACCGGCTCATCTGACCCCGGGTCGCTTCATACAGAACTAACCCTTCACATCCGATCCCAGTGATTCCCAGATTGTCTTTTCATGACACCTTCATCTTAGTGGTACATTTAGGTTGATATAATGTCCTTTTTTTTTCATTTTTATACCCTTAAGACACTTATGCATACCACACAGAAAAAGTCATGAAGTAACATTTACCATATGTCTACTTTACCAAAGTCGATAAGGAGAAGGTAACGGGCGTCCTGCGCTGCTGGAGTCCATCCCATCAGAAATCAATCAGACATAGGTAATGGTAATGAAAAACAAAAAACAAGCAAAATACCCAAATAACTGGAAGTAAATGGATAAATCGCACAGTGCAAAAATAATGATAAATAATAAAGGGTATTTAGTTAACATAATTTTGATCAAAATTATGTAAAAGCCATCCCACCACGTCAGGGTAACCCTTATGGGACAGTCCTAACTCTAATATTAAAATCTTACCATTTGTCAAGTGACATACATATGGACAATGGTAGAGAGACTGAACCCTTAGTAGAAGCGTAGATCTGAGGCAGAATGAGCCTTTCAGCTCAGACAAAGGGCGGCCACACCCTTAAATGCACTAAAGCACACTGAACTACAAAGAAAAAACCTGGGAGTCTGAACTGAAACGTAAATTGATGTGCATGCAAAATGTAAATGCATGTTCACATAAGGCCACTAGACAGAGAAAAACCAAAAACAAGCAAAATACCCAAATAACTGGAAGTAAATGGATAAATCGCACAGTGCAAAAATAATGATAAATAATAAAGGGTATATAGTTAACATAGTTTTGATCAAAATAATGTAAAAGCCATCCCACCATGTCACGGTAACCCTTATGGGACAGTCCTAACCCTAATATTAAAACTTCATCTTAGTGGTAAATTTAGGTTGATATAATGTAATTTTTTTCATTTTTATGCCCTTAAGACACATATTCATACCACACAGAAAAAGTGATGAAGTAACATTTACCATGTGTCTACTTTGCCAAAGTCGATAAGGAGAAGGTAACGGGCGTCCTGCGCTGCTGGAGTCCATCCCATCAAAAATCAATCAGACATAGGTAATGGTAATGCGCTTTTATTTTCTACATGTTTCGGAGTAATCCAAAAACCACCAAGAAACCTTTCCCAAAGAAGAAGATGGATTACTTTGAAACACGTAGAAAATAAAACCGCATTACCATTACCTATATCTGAATTTTTGATCAGATCGACACCAGCACTACTAATCTACTATTACGCTGGATCGTCCAACCCGAGGTGCTGCAGCAGCTGAGGTCCCCAATATCCATGCCAATATAGTGCCCACACCAGGAGACCACAATGCTTCTCTGGCCAACATTATTATCCGGATAAAGCCCTATTGCTTTTCATTCTTTACTTTTATGAAATTTCCTTAAAAGGTTTAAAACTTTAGCAGTCATTTTTCATTTTTTTTTCAAGAAAATTTACAAGAGCTATTTTTTTAGGAGCCGCTTCACGTTCCAAGTGACTTTGAGGAGCCTACGTGTTGGAAAACCCCCAACTAACATCCAATTTTAAAGTATACCCCTCTATAAGTATTCAATCCTATTCAGACATCCGTTAACCCTTAAGGTACCTTTCCTGCTAAAGTAGACAATTCTGGTCAATGGCGCTTTCATGCTTCCCTAAAAAGAAGGGACACCACCAAAACAGAAGCCAAACTGGTCCACAGTGACCCCATCTGCCTCTCCATAGTGAATATTTCCCTCTGAATGAGAGCCATGTCCACTAGTCGGGTTCTGGCAGGTAGTATGCAGACAATGCCAGAATTTGAAAGGATTCACAAGTCTACACTCACACTTTTCATTCTAGACCTCTTTTCAAACATTTACTATTACTATTTTATCAACTTATTGCTGTCGTTTATAGGTGTAGTCCATTAAAATTCTCAACCATAAAAACACACATGTCATCTTTATCAGTAGCTGACATGGTCATTCATATTTTGACTTTTATATTGAAAATTATGTTTTTCTTATTTTTTATTTATCGAGTGACCATCTACATCTGGAGTACACAATCATTCGTAGATCTATCAGCCCTCATAGACCTGAAATTCTGGACATAGGTGAGATTGTTGAGAGAGGGCAGTAATGACCCTTCACGGTTGACCAAGTGAGTGTCAAATTATTATGTTACAAGGTGGATTGCGCAATCTAATAGAAAAACAGACGGAGGCAAAGCTCTGTATGGGGGGGATTCAAGAATCTCTAACCCCGTTTATTTCTACTTAACATTTTATATTGTTTTGAGTTTATCAATAGCCAATCACCTACAGCCATACTACAAGCTTGAACCAATGTTAGTACAATTATTACGGAAATACACATATGGTCATATTATTGTTAGTTCGGTGCATGATGGAAAGTTACAAGGTTATACACATCCCGGCTCAGACTAGTCAGATAACGGGAGCAGGGTGTCTCATAGAATGTTCTTGAGAGAAAAGGTTTGTGTGGGAAAGTTGCATGTGAATCAAGAGGAAAGAAGGAAAGAATGTATGCTATGCAAAGAGTATAATAACATGATTTTGAAGCAAGCAGACAAAATGGAGTTGCCATAGCATGAATATCAATATGTCCTTTACAAGATGAGTCTGAAGGATGTGACCTCAGATCTCTACCAGGAATGGTAGATAGGTTACTCGCTATCTTCTCCTCTCTAGACTGACCAGCTGCACCTAGATGATCCAGAAAGGAAGATGCAGTGAACCTTCTAGGTAGTTTATTCATTGTACCATGGTAAATGATGATGTAGAGATGTCAGGGATGATGAAGGGATTAGAGCGAGGAAGATGATGGAGGATGGAAAATAGAGGTAACAGGAAAATCCTCTCTCCAGCTCGGATGCCGTGTTTCTGCCCAGATGGCACTGACCAGATAGGACAGGACATAAGTAAACGAGATAGGAGGAGTTGCAAAGCGAGTGAGGCATGATGGGAGAAAAAAGGAACAACACATGACAGCAACAGCATATTATAACAATGACCCTAGATGGCAAAAAAGGACAACAAACACTGTGCAGCCTACACAACAGAATGAATAAGACATATCACAGAATATTATATAGCTGTAAGTTCTGAAGAAGACAGCACATTTCATATTACTTTGAGAAGTTTATTTGTATTTTGTATTAAATTTACAATTACCTCGATGCCTTCTTGATGCCTTGATTACCTTGATGCCTTCTTGCCTTCCTTACTTATTTGGAGGGATTTTGTGATGGTTCGTAGGGGTTGTGTCACGGGTTTACCGTGACAGAGAGGAGCCAGAAGCCGCAGCATCTGAGTTCACATACTCCTGCCATGAATAGAAGCACTTCTCCCTATTATTAAATGGTGCTGGTTTCTTTCAGCAGTACAGGAGATAATCTGCTCAGCCTTGAGTCTCTGTAGCTTCTTTCTTGGAAGTTCTCAGCTGAGCAGCATCAATAACTCCCCTCTCCTATATAGTCTCTGCTCTGGCAATCTGTATCTCCATTGTTAAGTCTTGAACAGCCTGGTGAGGAGTGGAGGATTCAGTGTTCAGTAGACGCATTTAAGGAGAGTTGTTCTGTGACTATTGCTTGGTGTTTTGGTTGTGTGCCTAATCCCATCCTCTTCTATTTTTGTTTACCCTCTGATCCCTTCCCTTCCGTGTCTCCCTCTGTTGTCTGTAAGTGCATATTTTGTGTTTGGTATTTTATTTTATCCCTGTACGTTCTTCCTTGTTTGTCTGGTTGGTGCATTTACATGCTCTATTCCTCCCCACTTCCCTGGGTGGGGGGAGGGGACAGAAAAGGGCTAATTCAGGAGAACAGCAAGATAAGTAGCCCCAGCATTTTTGTCATCCGAAGTAACCTGGGGAACAGGGATAGATAGGGCACCCCTAGTGTTACGGACATGGTAGGAGCCCCTGGTCCTTGGTTATCAGACAACAGTGTCATGACTGGCCCATACTATTTTTTGATCCATCATGGATCCTATTACTGCTCTGGCCGGGCAACTGCAGCAGCTCACTCTAGAGATGGCGGATATTCACTCTGCTGTTTTGCAGCAACCAAACATGTCCGGTTTGGGGACCGCGACCCCCACACAACCCCTGGTGGAGCCCAAGTTCACTGCCTGACAGGTTCTCTGGAGGGAGTGATAAGTTTGTTGCCTTCAGAGAAGCCTATAAACTATACTTCAAGTTGCAGCCTCACTCTTCTGGTACTGAGGATCAAAGGATGGGGATCATAATTTTGCTACCCCAGGGTGACCCTCAAGCCTGGGCTTTTTGTCTTCCGAATGACTCTCAGTTTCTACAGATGGTTGAGGATTTTTTTCTGATATTAGGTCAGATATACAATGACGCCGACCGCGCGTCCCTGGCCGAGTCCATACTACGTCAACTTCATCAGGAAGACCGGCCGGCAGGCGGAGGAGTATTGCTCAGAGTTTTGTAGGTGCTGTACAGACAGTGGAAAGACCCCGTAATTCGTAGCCAGATCAATCAATAAGGCTAAAGGATGCTTTTGCCCTACATGAGTCCTCGGTCTCCCTGGAGGTGACCATATCTCTGACCATCCGGGTGGACCGCTGTCTTTGTCAGAAACATAAGGAGACACTCCTATTTGTTGGAGGGGGGCCAGAGTCAAGGGAATCTGAGACTGAGTTTACCATGAAACCCATACAGTTGGGTGGGGCGGCACGTTCTGTAGGTGCGATGGTAGTTCGTCATAAAGGGGGAGTGTGCTTTTTCTGTGGTGGAAGGGGTCATTTTGTGGGTACATGTCCTTTCACACCATCCAGGAAAAAGCCACCAGAAAACTAAGGAGGCCTAGTTGCGGGGAGGTTGGCAACCCAGGAGTACTTATTTCCTCCATTGCTAGATCTCAATTTTTCCTACTGCCCCAGATTCATCTCAGCAAAAAGAAAGTGGTCATTTCTGCCTTTCTGGACAGTGGGGTGGGGTTTAATTTGATCGAGGCCAGGTTCGTCAAGGCCAAGTGCCCCAAACTACAAGTGTTATCTAAACCAGTACCGACTATTGCTATTGACTCTGCACCCTTAAGCCAGGGGTATTTTACTCAGGTTGTTCGGAAGATGCATCTACAGGTAGGGGCCATGCACTCTGAACTTATAGACTGTTATGTGCTTGAGGGCCTGCCCTCTCCTGTGGTTCTTGGACTCGAGAGGTGGTTAAGTGGAGCGAGTAATGTAAGGAACACTGCTTGAACACACGACTATCCAGGGTGGATACCCAATCTCAGCCTGAATACCTGTCTGACTTCGGGGATGTGTTTTCAGAAAAGGGAAATTCCTCCACATCGTCCTTTTGATTGCGCCGTTAACATTATTCCTGGGGCTAAGTTGCCAAAAAGCAGGTTATACAACATCTATGGTCCAGAGAGGCAGGCCATAGTAGTAACATAGTAACATAGGTTGAAAAAAGACCTAGGTCCATCAAGTTCAACCTTCCTCCTCCAATTGTACTCCCTACACTAACATTCCACAGTCTGACTGCTCTGACTGTAAAAAACCCTTTCCTGTTTTAGGTGCCGGAATTGCCTTTTTTCCACTCGTAATGCGTGCTCCCTAGTCCTTAGCATGGTCTTTGGAAGGATTAAGTCATGTGCTAGTCCTACGTTCTGACCACACATATTTATATGTATAAATATATGTTTGGTCAGTACATAGGACTAGCACATCACTTATTCCTTCCAAAGACTATAATAAGGACCAGGGGACACTCATTATGCCTCCTCTGAGGCATCATTTTTCTAAGCTAAACAAGCTCAACTTTTTCAACCTCTCATTATATGAGAGGCCTTCTGTGAGGATACAGCTTCTAATCTTAATTATCCAGACGTCTAGATTTGTTAAGCTAGGAGAAAGACACTATTATCTATGTGTTAACTTTTGAATTTATGTGTTTTTGTTTGGTGGGTCAAGAAGGACAGACTAGAATTTGTATAAACCTGAATGTTGACATTTGAATTGATATTTACTGCAACTTCGAGATTTGTTAAGCCAGGAGAAAGACACTATTATCTATGTGTTGACTTTTGAATTTATGTGATTTTCTTTGGTGGGTCAAGAAGGACAGACTAGAATTTGTATAAACCTGAATGTTGACTTTTGAATTGATATTTACTGCAACTTATTGTATGGAGGACAGCGACTCAGGGTTGGGGAACAATGATGTTTGTTAATATGCTAATTACATATTGCAATAGGCCAGATAGTTTATTCATTTACAGAGCAGAGGGATGCAAACTATGCAAATTGATTACATGCTCAAACAATGAGACATGAGCCCTGCACCTTTCTCCCTGACCTGTGAATGATGACCTGAGCCACAGATGTACATATAAACTGGGATTTCTATCGTGCTGGAAAGAGAATCAGAGACACTCTTTAGGACAACAGCTTGGGAGCATGGCTCCATCCTGAGGGAGACAGATTTGGATTCTACAGGATGCCAGCCTAAGGGAACATTGCCCTGGCTGGAAGGATACAGATCTGCTCCATTAACCATCACTGACCCTATGGAGACATTTTGGGAAACCAGGATTGTGACCCTGTAGTGAGCTGGCCGGCTCTGGCTGTTCTGTGATAATTGATATAGAGCCTGTTACAGAAGTGATTACACAGGATGATGTTGCCACCTTGTGGCCAGAGGTTGCACCTGCGCAGGGTGTGATGACAGAGAAAAAGACTGAGCCTCCTGTGTCCCGCCCTAGAGAGTCACGTGACCAAAGTGGGAAGCAGGAAAAAGCGCGCGAAGAGTCTGCTGTGGTCTGTGAAAAGAGCCAGGACAGTGTGCAGGCCCTCGTGTGTGGCGCAGGAGAGACTCTCAATGTGATTTCTTCTATCTGACACCATATCCTCGGAGCCTTCCCCAGCTCCTGCACTGCTGAAGGATTCAGCTGTTACACTCCCTGCTACTGGAGTGTGGACTACATAAGGGGACCCACCAGAGCTTCTATCCGGATCAGAGAGACTGTAAGCGGGACCTCTGGCGAGAGGCCGAAGTACCCCTTCCTTTCTTTCAGCGAATTCTGCTGTTCCTGTTTTTTTTTTTCGGCTGGGACGCCCTCCTGCAAAGACAGACAGGCCTGCGACGGGGGACACATCCTTCTGGAGTAAAGGACTGGTAACGTGTGAGTAGGGACAGTGAGGGTCAGCTTATCACTACACGTTATTACTGTGCATATTTACGGTTGTCATTTATTGTTTTTCTTTGCTGTGTTAAAAATGTATACGAGTAAAGATACGGTTATCAAGATAGAGTCTGTGTGTGGGGATCTTGCTGGGCCAGATCATAGACACCAATGCGCGGCCTTGCCCGCGGTCACTTCATCTGGCGTAGTCGGCAGGATCTGTGACCAACAGGATTCTCACCCAGGCCATGTGTACAGTCAGAAAGCCCCGCCGGTGTCTATTGTGAATCAGGTCAGGAAATTTGGCGGGCGAAACTACCCTGTACCAGAGTGGGCAGAACAAGTCTGGATACTGGAGGAAATGTATAATATTGACCCTAAGACCTTGACAGAAATGGCGGTACTGACGCTAGAGGGGGAGGCATGGACGACAGTCAGACTGGAGATGGTCAGGGGCCAGCGTACAGTAGATGATTTGGTGCGGGTGCTGGAGAACACCTATGGGCCGACCACATACCAGGGAACACTGCGACACATGTTCTTTAGACTGATGCAGCTTGAATGGGAGGATATTCCCCAATATGCGAACGACCTTCAGGTACTCCTTGAACAAACCTGTGGAAAAGGGGAGCAACTAGCTGGTATGGCTTCTCGTGACCTGGTACTGAGAGACCAATTTGTAATAGGACTGAGAGACCAGTATCTTAACCGCACGTTACAGGACTTGATCCAGATGATGCCGGCTCTAACTTTTGCTGAAGTCAAACAGGAAGCCATAGAACGTTCAAGGGGACCCGTCATGGATGTGGGGATTCAAGGTGCTGCGTGCAGATCCATATCTGACATTAAAAATCCGAACAGTGACACGGAAGACCTGAAACAGATGGTAGCAGACTTACAGAGACAGATATTACAGTTAACATTAGACCGACAGGGAGACCAGCGAAGACAGCCTAGTCGTCCCGTGGGACAGTGTTGGTCATGCGGTGATCCTCGCCATAGGGCAAATCGTTGTCCTCAACACTAGAGATGAGCGTTGTTCTACTCGAACTGTTCGCCAATCTCAAATTCGAGCTGTTTTGGGCGGTGTTCGAGCCGGTCGGCGAACACGAACAATTTGAGAAAAATTCGGCTGTTCGAGGTTATGTTCGATAACTGTTCGTGCACCAAAATCATAACTGGATTTTTTCTCAGTAATGATGAAAATTAATGTTAATACGCAGTTTGAGTGTACAGCGGGGCGGGGGGAGGGGCAGGGGATGGATCTCTGCAGGAACAATGAAGATCTCCATTTTTTTTTCTCTTTCCCGCATTTGCAGTGGGGAGGTGCAATCTGTCAGCCTATCAGCAGCGCACACACGGAGCGAAGTGCTTTTTTTCACACAAGCAAGGGCATGTGTGATTGGCAGTGTATGTCACATGTCCTTGCCCTATAAGACCAAGCCATTTTCCCCGTCGCCACCATTTTCTCACTGCTGCAGCTGCGTGTTAGACGGCACCGCTGTTGCTGTGTGCGCTATACCTTGTTAATTTCAAGCCAATTTTCGCACAAATCTACAGATAGCTTGGGAGTAGGGAATAGTTGTGATTGCAGTCCTTTTAAGGACTAGGTTACAGCATTTCCTACGACTTTTATCAGGCAGGTCTGTGCTCTTAAATAGATAGATTGTGGGAGTAAAGACTAATTGTAATTGGAGTCCTTTTCAGGACTAGGTTACATCAGTTCCTATCAGTTTTTGCCAGGCAGGTCTGTGCCAGTGCTGTGGAAGTTTTTTTCACAGCATTTGGCTGAATCTAGCAAAGCTAATCCTTTTTGGCCTATTGCAGAGTGTGTTAGTCAGTGGAGTAGCCTATCTGTGTTGCAAGATATACCACCTGTGTATAGAATACCAATTTTTTTACTGCACCTAGTGAAGTAAAATCTTTTGGGCATAGCATCATTCTATTAGTCCATCTATACTGACCTCCATCAGGTTGCAAACTGAATATAATTTTTTTTCTGCATCTAGCTCTGAAAAAATATTTGGGCTTCTAGCAGTGTGTGGGACTTGGTCTATTAGTCCTTCTATACTGACCTCCAGCAGGTTGCAAATTGAATATAATTTTTTTCTGCATCTAGCTCTGAAAAAATATTTGGGCTTCTAGCGGTGTGTGGGACTTGGTCTATTAGTCCATCTATACTGACCTCCATCAGGTTGCAAATTAAAAATAATTTTTTTCTGCATCTAGCTCTGAAAAAATATTTGGGCTTCTAGCAGCGTGTGGGACTTGTTCTATTAGTCCATCTATACTGACCTCCATCAGGTTGCAAATTAAAAATAATTTTTTTCTTCATTTATCTCTGAAAAAATATTTGGGCTTCTAGCAGCGTGTGGGACTTGTTCTATTAGTCCATCTATACTGACCTCCATCAGGTTGCAAATTAAAAATAATTTTTTTCTGCATCTAGCTCTGAAAAAATATTTGGGCTTCTAGCAGTGTGTGGGACTTGGTCTATTAGTCCATCTATACTGACCTCCATCAGGTTGCAAATTGAATAAAAAAATTTTCTGCATCTAGCTCTGAAAAAATATTTGGGCTTCTAGCGGTGTGTCGGACTTTCTCTATTAGTCCATCTATACTGACCTCCATCAGGTTGCAAATTAAAAATAATTTTTTTCTGCATCTAACCCAGCCAATAGTTTTGGCCTAATACCACAGTTTGGCCACTCAGCTCTGCTCGGTTACCATCCATTGTTTTTTTGTGCAAACAACTCCAGAGTTGTGAATTAGTTAACCACCAAAATGAGTGGAAAAAGGCCTGCTGCTGGTGGAAAGGGGAATAGGCGTGTTGGGAAGGGGAAAAAAGGTTGTGTCCGTGGGGTAGGTGCAGAAGAAAGACCATCTTCCAGCCAAACTAAAATGTCTACTTCTTTTAGCGGACAATGTGATAAGATCCCTTTCTTACGGCCACGCCAATCGCTACAAATTCCAGATGAGGCACAAAAACAGCAGGTGCTTCAACGGATATCAAGTGCTCCTTTAAGTGGGCTCTCCTCCACATCAACTTCAACATCACAAATACTCCAGTCCTCAAAGGTGTCACCCAAATCGCACTTCCTTCCTCACAGCTCCCAAATCTCCAGCTGCCCGTCTGAGTATGAGGTAGAACAGATGGTTGAGTCTGCAGAGCTGTTTACTCATACTATAGCCTGGGAATCAGAGGTCGACTCCAGCGCTTCTGTGAATCCAGACGAGGAAATGATCTGCACTGATGCCCAGAATCTTTATGAGTCGGATCCAGGACCAGACGCAGAAGGTTCTGACCATAATGTAGACCCTCATTCCCAAACTGTAACTCCTGTTGGTGGAGACAATGAGGAAGACGATGATAAGACTCAAATACCTGATTGGAGCGACAACTTTAGTTTTTTGTCAGGGCAGGAACAGGTTGGCTCTGAGGACGACGGGTGTGATAACGCACAGGGTGATGATGATGAGGTCGGAGATCCCACTTACTGTCAACCCACAGTCAGCCAAGAGATGAGGTCAGCAGAGGAGGTGGAGGAAGATGCTAGTGACGACGTGGTCAGGTTGCGCCTTCCTGGACAGAGACGTAGTACTGGAAGCACGTCAACAACTGCATCCTCAAACACAACTCTGCCTCTCACCACAAGTCGTGGTGGCTCTTCAGGTCGCATGAGTGCTAAGCCTTGCATAGCCTGGGCATTTTTTCAGATCGATAAAGATGACCCAACTCGTGTTATCTGTAACATTTGTCAGCAAAAGCTAAGTAGAGGCCAAAAAATACATAGTTTGAGTACTTCATGCATGAACCGGCACATGGACATGAAGCATAAGTTGCAGTGGGAAGCTCAGTGTGCTACAATGCGGTCTAGCCGGCCGGGCCAACCACCGTCTGCCATATCTTGTGCATCCGCGGCCTCTTCATCCTCTGTGACTGGGGGGACAGCAGTCACACCTGTTTTGGGGCGCAGACCTGCCACCTCTTTACCCGCAACAGCCAGCGTGATTGGCAGGTCATCATTTTCTTTGGAGGTGGTAACACCAGCTGGTCTTGAGCGCTGTCCGACATCGATAGCACCACCTTTGGATCAAGGCAACCTAACATGTCCGCCTGCATCTTCCTCACAGACCGGCAGTTTGCCGGGGACACCCTTATCAACCCCGTCTAAGCACAATAGCCAGCCCTCGGTCCCTCAGATGTGGACAAGTAAAAGACCATTTCCTCCTAGCCATGAGAAAGTTAAGAGGTTGAATTTCACCATCTGCAAGCTCTTGGCTACAGAAATGCTGCCTTTCCGCCTGGTGGACACAGAGGATTTTCGAGACCTTATGTCCGTCGCAGTGCCCCAGTACCAGATGCCCAGTCGGCACTACTTCTCAAAGAAAGGTGTGCCTGCGCTCCACCAGCATGTCGCACACAACATCACCGCTTCTTTGAGAAACTCTGTGTGTGACAGGGTGCATTTCACCACAGACACTTGGACGAGTAGGCATGGACAGGGGCGTTACATGTCGCTGACAGGGCACTGGGTAACTATGGTGACAGCAGGACAAGGGGCTGCTGTCCAAGTCTTGCCGTCCCCACGAGTTGTGCGTCAATCCTCTTTATGTCATTTTTCCTCCACTGCTTCTGCCTCCTCAACCTCCTCTCGGTCTTCCACCTGCACCCAAAGCCTGTCTGGTCATGCCACAAGCTTTCTAACTGCGCAGAAGGGATCCTGCACACCTCCTTACTATGCTGGCAGTAGGGCTCAACGTCATCAGGCGGTTTTTACATTGAAATGTCTGGGAAATGTGAGTCACACAGCTGAGGAGTTGTGGTCAGCTCTGGAGAACCAATTTCATGAATGGTTGTCTCCACTGGACCTGAAACCAGGGAAGGCCGTGTGCGACAATGCTGCAAACCTGGGTGCGGCCCTTCGCCGGGGCAATGTCACACACGTGCCTTGTATGGCTCACGTGTTGAACCTGGTTGTCCAGCAATTTTTAGCCCACTATCCCAGACTAGATGGCCTTCTGCAGAGGGCACGGTCGCTGTGTGCTCACTTCCGCCGTTCGCATCCCGCAGCTCAGCGACTTACATCTCTACAGAAGTCGTTGGGCCTGCCACTTCACCGGCTAAAATGCGATGTGCCTACCCGGTGGAATTCAACTCTGCACATGTTGCAGCGACTGTGGCAGCACCGACAAGCCCTGGTGCAATACGTTCTGACGTATAGCCTGGGCCAACGAGATTCAGAGGTGGGGCAAATCACGCTGGAGGAGTGGTCTCAGATCAGGGACCTATGCACCCTTCTGCACAGTTTTGAAATGGCGACGAAGATGTTTAGTGCTGACGATGCCATTATCAGCATGACTATTCCGGTGATTTACATGCTGGAGCACATGTTAAACAGAATTCGGAGTCAGGTGGTGGCACAAGAGGAGGTGGAGGAAGTAGAGGAGGAGGAGTTGTATGCGGAAGGGCTAACATCTGCAAGGTCCAGATGGTCGGCAGCACCAGGGCGGCAGGCATGTGAGGGTGGGGGAGATGATTTTACCAGGGCGCATGGTAGCAGCCAAACTAGTGAGGAAGATGCAGGAGCCCAGGAAGAAGTGGAGGACGAACTGATGGAAGACTCATCAGATGAGGGAGACCTTGATCACATTTCTGTTGTGCGAGGTTGGGGGGAGAGGACAGAGGAAGGAAGCATGATTGTTACCTCGCCACCAACACAACAGGGACTTGGTGCTCCTGGATGCGCAACACACATGAGTGCCTTCTTGCTGCACTACCTGCAACATGACCCTCGAATTGTGAGAATTAGAAATAATCCTGACTACTGGGTTGCCACACTGTTAGATCCCCGGTACAAAAGTAAATTTGCAGAAATTATTCCTGCCATAGAAAGGGATGCACGCATGCAGGAGTATCAGCAGAGACTGTTGCAGAATCTTACATGTGCTTTTCCACAAAATACCAGTGGTGCACGTAGTGAATCTCACAGTTCCAACTTGCCAACCGTGGGACCGTCAAGTGTTCAGCACTCAAACCGTAACAGAACCACAGTATCTGCTGGTAACATCAATTTTGCGGAATCATTTCACCACTTTTTTAGCCCATCCTTTGCAAGGCCACAGGAGACAAGAAGTCTGACACATAGTCAACGCCTAGAGACGATGGTACAGGAGTATCTCCAAGTAAACATTGAAGCCACGACTGTGTCACTGGACCCTTGCTCTTTTTGGGCTTCCAATCTGGATAAATGGCCGGAGCTAGCCACTTACGCCTTGGAGATCTTGTCATGCCCCGCAGCCAGCGTTCTGTCTGAACGTGTGTTCAGCGCTGCTGGTGGTGTGCTGACAGATAAGCGCACGCGGCTCTCCACTGATAATGTAGACAGACTCACGTTCATAAAGATGAACAAATCATGGATCCGAAATGACTTTTCTACCCCTGTGTCATCCTGGGGAGAGTAAAAGCTTGATGATTGGTTAAAATCACCCTACCAACCGTTTTAAGCTTTCAAATTACTAATCATGTTTATCTGTATCTTGACTGGAAAATAATTTGGGCTTTGTAGCAGTGTGCAGCACTGATCCTATTAGGCCATCTATAATAAGCTCCACCAGATTTAAAATTAAAAATAATTTTTAGCTGCATCTAGCCCGGAAAATAATTTTGGGGCTCCGAGATGCGCAAGACACATAAGTGCCTTCTTGCTGCACTACCTGCAGCATGACCCTCATATTGTCAGAATTCGAAGTAATCATGACTACTGGGTTGCCACACTCTTAGATCCCCCAAACTTTTCGATCAACCTTTTCATTTTAATAAAGACCAAAAAAATGGTCATTTTTGAAATTATAAGCATTAGCAGGTTGTTAGAAACTGAAATCAAACAGTTTTCAACTCAAAACTTTATTCTAGGTGATGTTACATTTTCACATAGGACCCCTTGTTCGAAAGGAGCTTCTGAACTCTCTCGTCCATTGAATTTGTCAGGTTTTGGATGGTTTCTGCTTCAATTGTTTTGCATGAGGACAGAATACCCTCCCAGAGCTGTTGCTTAGATGTGAACTGCCTCCCGCCATCATAGACACTCCTTTTAATGATGCTCCAAAGGTTCTGAATGGGGTAGAGGTCAGGGGAGCATGGGGGTCACACCATAAGTTTGTCCCCTTTTATGCCCATATCAGCCAGAGATGCAGATGTTTTATGTGCAGCATGAGATGGTGCATTATCATGCAGAGAAATGATCTTGCTGTGAAATACACGGTTCTTCTTCTTGAACCATGGCAGGAAGTGCTGTTTGAGAAAATCCACATACATTATGGAGTTCATCTTTAGCGCCTTCAGGGATCCTAAAGGGGCCGACAATCTCTCTCCCCATGATTCCAGCCCAAAACATTACTCCACCTCCTCCTTGTTGGCGCTGTAGCCGTGTTTGCGTGGGGTGTCCATCAACCAGCCATCCTCCACTCCATTCATCTGGACCATCGAGCGCTGCACGGCACTCATCCGTGAACAAAACAGTTTTGAAATCAGTCTTCATGTAATGTTTGGCCCACTGGAGCCGTTTCTGCTTGTGTGAAGTGGATAGAGGAGGTCGACAGGATGGCGTATGCACAGCTGCAAACCTCTGAAGGACCCTGCATCTTGTTGTTCTGGGGACGTTGGAGGCACAAGCAGCTTCAAAAACTTGTCTGCTGCTATGACAAGGCTTTTTTGCCGCTGCTCTTTCAACCTGACGTAATTGCCTGTAGGAAAGAGTCCTCAATTTGCCCTTATCAGCACGCACACGTGTGTACTGTGAATCAGCTACATACTTCTTGATTGCCAAGACACTTCATCCTGATCATCGCACAATGTTGATTGTAGTCATGCCTTGACCTAAACACTCCACAATTTGTTGCTTCTCAGCAGCCGACACATCCTTTTTCTTACCCATTTTGGCAGAAAATGTAGGCTGCTTAATAATGTGAGAGAGCCTTCTTAAGTAGTCTTGCCTTTCATTGGACACACCTGCCAAACTAATTAGCACAGGTGTCTGCAATTGCTTACAGTGATATAAAGAGCCCTGACACGCATCACCATCAATGAGTTTAACTGACAAACAAACAAATTCTTCCCTTATCACTCCTAAACACTTTTTGCATAATAATTTGGAACACAGTGTACATGTGCTTTTCCACAAAACACCAGTGGTTCACGTAGTGAATCTTACAGTTCTAACTTGCCAACCGTGGTCTGTATGGAGTTGTTCAATAAAGGGCCCAAAATTAAGATAACATAGATGGGAGAGGTCTCTATGAATAGGAATTCCTAAGTATTTGATACCCTGTGAGGGCCATGCAAAGGGAAAGTTGGACTGGATGGAATCCTATATGGATTTGGGGAGGGAGACATCGAGGGCCTCAGACTTCGCTGCATTGATTTTAAAATTTTACCATGTAACAAAGTGATCTATTTCAGCCATAACAGCAGGGATGGATATATGTGATTGAGTGATATATACTAGGACATCATCAGCAAATAGAGAGCACTTGTACTCGGTGCCTCCCACCTCAATCCACCTAATATTGGGGTTATGGCGAATTGATGAGAGCAGGTGCTCCGTCACTAGGATGTATAAGAGAGGGGACAGAGGACATCCCTGCCTTGTCCCATTGGTGATTGTGAAAGGTGATGAAAATGTTCTGACGCACCCCCTGGGCCTTGGGACACCCGGAGCCGGACCCTTTTTGGTGGATGCTGGTGGTTGTAGTCTTCGTGGCGGCGATCCGGTTCCGTGGCTCAGGGCGGTCAAACCAGTGGCGGAACTATTTATGTGGTTTTGATGTTTAAATGTCCGACTACGCCACCCGTGGATTGCGGTCAGAGTGAACCGCCGCTACAGGGCAGACCGCTAAGGCTGGTGTTGTGGGTGCAGCAGAGCGTAGCATAACTCCCCACGGGAGGAGTATAGCCTCAGGGCAGTGTATGCGGAGGATGGGGGTGATGGTGCAGGGCAGCAGCAGTAACGACACGGAGTCAGTGATGCAGTTCAGGGCCTTTACTCACAGTTCTTATTATCCAGACCACGTCTGCAGGTAACGGCTGCCCACGTCGTACTGTGCTCACCAGGTGAGGGGCTCAGACAACTCCCAGATAACTTTGGAGCGCTTCACAGGACCCCCTTTGTGTGTCCTTTGTCTGGCCTTTCTTACCAACACTTCTGTCCGGCTGCCTCGGGCCTCCTCTTGGTAAACTTGGCGCCAGTTTCCCTGACCCTATGTGGTGCCTTCCTAGCGGGTGGAGCAAGGGGCTGCGCCACATAAAATGTCAGAGCCTCCGGTTTCTAGCTGAGGGTCGTTTCCTGCCTCCACTAGTTCGGGGACCGTTCTCCCCCTTTGGCCTGACCCCTCCACGCATGTGGATTCGGGCGTGCGGTGGCGACTCGCCCGTCCGCACCCCTGGGATCCCTTCATTCCTCGTTCCTGGAGCCTTCTCCGCTCCTCTTCCTTCCTTCTCCCTCTTGCAGGCCTGGGCCTCTGTTACTAGGCCCGCCTCCGGAGCAGAGCTCATGCAGAGCCCCTGCTCCCTGCCACTTCTGCTCAGACTTCTCTGCACTGAACTAAGATGGTGCCCACCTTTTATACTCCCTTCTCAATGCACCCAGGAACTGCTTCCTCCCTGCTCCTGCACTGCAGGGTTCCCCTTCCTCAGTGTTCCCTCCCCCCACTCCAGCCAGGGACAGGGACTGTCGTGCCCATCTCAGGGGCATATTGGTCGCCCTGCCCCACGGCAATGTGGTGTAATGCATGCAGGTGTCGGGTCCTGATCCACACTCCATCCTTATCTGAGAGTGAGATATCACACCTCTGGGTGAGGTGCAATACGTCTGTAGCAACCGAGCCCTCGGTGCTACAGTTCCATTTATCTTCAGCCTAGGTGACGTATTGTGATACAGGGCCGTGATTTTGGCTATAAAAGGGTCCCCTAGACCCCTACCCCAAGCTTTTTAAGAGAATCATATATGGCGTGCCAGGAGACTCTATGGAATGCTTTCTCAGCATCCAACGAGAGTATCTACTTACAAATTTTTAACTGCATCTAGCCCAGGAAATACTTTGTGCCTAGTAGCAGTGTCTGCTAGTCAGCGGATTATCCCGGCTGTTAAGCAAGCTACACCACCTGTAGTTTGGACACTTAATTTTTTCAAAGGAAATGCTTCGGGACCACGGGATACTTAGTGAAGAGCATCAGGAGGCACCCCAAGGCATAGGGGCTGGGACTGGCAGTAGGATGCCTTGCGGTGGACAGCCGAGCTCGATCCTTATAAAAGCTTTTTAACTGCAGCAGCTTTAGTGGACGCTACTGGAGCTGGAATTACGCGGCTGCTGGCATGAGACTTGCCCTCCAATAGATCCTTGTAAATGGATTTAAAGTGTATTCATTCAAATTAGAGGGACAATTTAAATTAAAAAGCTTAGAGCTGCCTCCACCACAGGGGGGCTCTCTCGACCCACCAGCGGACAGGCACCAGTATTGGGAGAGGGGGGCTGGCCGTCAGGGTTCACCGCGGCTCTGGCACAAACCCGGCGACACGGAGGTGGCACGGGCAGGAGCGGACTGGCCGTCTCGGCTTCTCACTTTTTGGATTTTAGAAGGGCATGACATGCCTATATCTGTGTCTCCCCCTCCTTTTACTCCTCCACCTCTTTTCTTTTCGCATGACTATATGTACTTGTCACTTTTCCATGTGTTAGTTGTGTCTTCTGAGCAGTTTGTCAGCTTTTGGACACCTTTGAAGGTGTTTTCTATGTGTTTCTATGTGTTTTTGTTTGCCTGCCATTGGTTTTAACGGTGTTCGAAGGTGTTCGACGAACAGTTCGACGAACAGTTCGGCGAACACACGGGTGTTCGACGAACCGAACCGAACTCGAACACTACGTGGGTGGCTCAACACTACTCAACACTTCCCTCCGCAACAACCTCCGTCGCACCAACGAACAAACCCTCAGTCACCCCAGCGAAGGGAGTTTCGATCAGACCAGCGAATGGAACCCCAGCCATATCCACAAGCAGAGCTACCACGCCGGGCCTCACCACAATGGCCGCCATTAAACTAGACACCTCTGCAGCTGAGGCTCGCGCAGCAGGGGAGGCCAAGGAGAGGGGTGTGGAAAAACAGAGCCGATGGCGGAGTGCTCTTGCCGCGAATAGCCCGACACTTGAAGTTGTCCTGGAAGGAATTGCCGTACAGGGACTGATGGACACCGGGTCACAAGTGACCACGATCTCTGAACAGTTTTACGAAAATTACCTCAAACCAAGAACTGCTCGTGACCCAGACACCTCCATTAAGTTTATTGCGGCTAATAATCTACCCATTCCAGTGACCGGAGTTGCTTGGATGGACACAAAGGCCTGCGGACAGGACTTAGGAAAACGAGGGATCGTCAAGGAAGGTTTTGGCTCCGAGACCCCAGTGATAGTTGGAATGAACATCTTGAAGGACCTGGATCTTATGCTGTTGACAAGAAAAGGACCCAAATACTGGCAGAAAGTCACCAAACATAAGCCGACTCGTCTGGCGTTCCAGCGCGTAATCCGGACCGTTGGACTTCAACAGATGGCAGAGGAACAACTACCCCTAGCCGCCATTACGGTGCCACGCCGTACTCGGATTACTTTGCCCGCTGAAAAAGAGACAGTCATTTCCTGACAACTTGAGGGGGTTGAAGTGTTGATCGAGCCGAGGACCCCAAGTGGGGGTAAGCTAAACCCACTAGTTGCTCGCACTCTAGCCGTTGTGAGGAACGGGAGAGTCCCTGTCAGGCTAAACAACACCGCAGACGTAGGCCTAGCCCTTGAAGCCGGCACTCAACTTGCCCGGGTATATGCTCTACCCACGGAAGTGAATCCCATTGGGCCCCTAGAATTCACCCCGTCTACAGAAGGCGACTGGACGGTAACCGTCTCAGCCATAAACGCTCAAGTAGACGATGAAGACATTGGGCAAAAACTACGGGAAAAAGTGCAGCTAGACACGTCTCAGTACACCAAACAAGAAGTGTCTCAAGTGGAGGAACTCCTGCGGGAACACCAAGACTCCTTTGCAAAGCATGACACAGACTTTGGGTGTACCACCAGTATCCAGCACGAGATACCCACGGGTGATACCCCCCCTATCCGCGAGAGGTACCGGCAGATACCACCTCAGCAATACCAGGAGGTGAAAAGCCTGTTAGAATCTATGCTACATGCCGGAGTGGTACGTGAAAGCCAGAGCCCGTGGGCTGCACCCGTGGTGATAGTCAAAAAGAAAGATGGTTCCCTAAGGTTTTGCGTGGACTACCGTAGGCTGAACGCTTGCACTATCCGGGACTCATATCCACTTCCTCGGATCGAAGAGTCAATGACCGCCCTGAAGAAGGCCAAATATTTTTCATCCCTAGACCTGGCCAGTGGATATTGGCAGGTTCCAATGAGTTAGAAGGACAGGGAAAAGACCGCCTTCATCCTTCCCATGGGCCTGTATGAGTTCGACCGGATGCCGTTCGGCTTGAATAACGCACCGGGGACCTTTCAGAGACTAATGGAACGCTGTCTGGGGGACTTCAACTTTGAGTTTACGCTGATATACCTTGATGACATCGTGGTATACTCCGCCACCTTTGAAGATCATCTTCACAAGCTTGGCCAAGTGTTCCAGTGCTTGAGGCGACACGGCTTGAAGTTGAAGCCCAGCAAGTGCCGTCTGTTCCAGCAGGAAATCGACTACTTGGGTCACCGGATCTCGGCCGAAGGCGTCCAGCCCTCTCCGGAGAAGATAGCAGCCGTTCAAGAGTGGCCGCAGCCAACTACCGTCAAAGAAGTCCAGGCTTTTCTGGGGCTAGCAGGCTATTACCGTCGGTTTGTCAAGGACTTTGCTCGGCTTGCTGAACCACTGCATGAGGTTCTCCGAGGGACCGCGAACAGCCCCAGAGGACGACGCATCAGTTGGGGGCCTGACCGAGAAAAATCCTTTCAGGCACTTAAGGCTGCTCTAACATCACCCCCTGTTCTGGCATATGCAGACTACACATTACCGTTTCAGTTGCACACCGACGCCAGCCTTCAAGGTCTAGGGGCGGTCCTCTCTCAAGTTCAAGATAATAAAGAACGCGTGATAGCCTATGCCAGTAGGTCTCTCCGTGACACCGAAAAGAATCCCGTCAACTACAGCTCCTTCCGCTTGGAACTCTTGGCTCTGACATGGGCTATGACGGAGAAATTTGCCGGCTATCTGACAGGAGCGGAGGTGCTGGTCATGACGGACAACAATCCTCTTGCCCACCTAGAGAATGCCAAACTAGGGGCAATGGAACAGCGCTGGATGGCCAGGCTCTCTAGATTCCAGTACAAAATTAAATACAGAGCGGGGAACGAGAATCAGAATGCTGACAGCCTGTCTAGAGTGACATCATCCCCGCCAGTGGGGGACCGAGATGAAGAGTTGGAGGAAGATGAGATGCCTGACTTTGCCCGGCTCGCAAAGCAAATAGAAGATAGCCGCCAGTCTGCGGTAGGAGGGATTGAAGCCGTAGTGGGATCTCCACTGTCCCAGCAAGAATGGGCCAAGCTTCAAGATCGAGATCCCGAGCACGTCTTACTGAAACAGTATGTGAATAAACAAGAGAAACCGCCCTCCGAAGTGAGAGCCCGACTATCGACCGGAGCCTTGGCTCTGCTTGCCCAGTGGGATCGGCTGATCGTGAAAGATGGAGTCCTGTGTCGCAGGGCCCTTTTATTCCATATGCTGGAGGAGTGTTTGCAGATTGTCGTCCCGGTGCAGTTGGCCCATGAGATGGTGGGCGAAGCTCACAGGAGGAACGGCCACTTCGGCATAGACAAGACCCTCCGGTGGATCCAGCAGTTCATTTTTTGTCCGGGGCTCCGTAAGTTGGTTGAAAACGTCTGTCAAGCATGCCGTACCTGTGAATTCCACAAGTCCGCGGAGCAGCGTGCCCCCGTCCAGACTATTAAGACGTCGAGGCCCCTCGAGCTGTTGATGGTGGACTATCTGTTGATCGGAATGGCGAATAGTGGCTACAAGTACTGTCTAGTGATGGTGGACCACTTCAAGAAATTCGCTGTCGCTGTTGCTACCAAGGATCAGACTGCTGAATCAGCTGCACAGGCTATCTGTCAGCAATTCGTTCGGGTCTACCGGTGTCCGGAGCGGCTACACTCTGATCAGGGGGCTTGTTTCGAAGGGCGAGTCATTGAAGAACTCCAACGGATGTATGGAATCAAGAAGTCCAGGACCACCCCTTACCATCCACAAGGGAATGGCGCGTGTGAACGCTTTAACCGGACCCTCTAACAACTGATCCGGACTTTGGCTGAAGACAAAAAGCCCGACTGGCCTCGATTCCTCCCGGAATTGCTGTGGGCCTATAATAATCAGGTCCATTCCATCACCGGATACACCCCATACACCCTTCTCTTTGGCCGTCCAGGCAAAGACATCCATGAGTTGCAACTGTCTAGCTCCGAAGAAGATACCTGTGGTACCTATCCTTCCTGGCTACAAACACACCGCCAGAGAATGGAGACACTCTACCGGCTAGTAGGCCGACAAATTCAGGATCAAGTGCACGCTGGCCCACTTCCGGTACAAGAAGACCCACTGAATGTAGGTCAACTGGTCCTAGTCCGAATAAAGAAGCCGCAAGGGAAACTCCGGCCCAAGTGGGAGACCGAAGTCTATCAAGTAATTGGACAGCCGTACCCCGGTGGCCCCGTCTATCGAGTACAGGGCGAAGACAGCGGCAGCATCCGAACTTTGCACCGTAATATGTTGCGCCCCTGCCGTTCCCAGCCTGACTCCCCTACTGTGATACCTAGAGAGATGGATATCACTAATACTGTCGGAGACACTGACCCCGGGGATGTAGAGACTGAATGCATGCCTACCCCTGTCTGTCCGACTGACGCACTTGAACCGATTACCTCCTCTACTGACATATCGACTGGGAAAGAGAGTGGGGTGACAGATAGGAGAGAGGGGATCCAACCCGTTAGGCGGACAACGAGGACCACTGCAGGGGTACCTCCAGGACAGTCCTACAGAGACCAATATGTGTGGCCCTCTTCCCAGCCGCCCCCTGTCACATCCACAGCCATTGCCGCCCTGGAGCCGGTCGTTGGCAGGGACTGCCAACCTTTGAGTGGGGGGGGCGTGTAGTGAGCTGGCCGGCTCTGGCTGTTCTGTGATAATTGATATAGAGCCTGTTACAGAAGTGATTACACAGGATGATGTTGCCACCTTGTGGCCAGAGGTTGCACCTGCGCAGGGTGTGATGACAGAGAAAAAGACTGAGCCTCCTGTGACCCGCCCTAGAGAGTCACGTGACCAAAGTGGGAAGCAGGAAAAAGCGCGCGAGGAGTCTGCTGTGGTCTGTGAAAAGAGCCAGGACGGTGTGCAGGCCCTCGTGTGTGGCGCAGGAGAGACTCTCAACTTGATTTCTTCTATCTGACACCATATCCTCGGAGCCTTCCCCAGCTCCTGCACTGCTGAAGGATTCAGCTGTTACACTCCCTGCTACTGGAGTGTGGACTACATAAGGGGACCCAGCAGAGCTTCTATCCGGATCAGAGAGACTGTAAGCGGGACCTCTGGCGAGAGGCCGAAGTACCCCTTCCTTTCTTTCAGCGAATTCTGCTGTTCCTGTTTTTTTTTTTCGGCTGGGACGCCCTCCTGCAAAGACAGACAGGCCTGCGACGGGGGACACATCCTTCTGGAGTAAAGGACTGGTAACGTGTGAGTAGGGACAGTGAGGGTCAGCTTATAAGTACACGTTATTACTGTGCATATTTACGGTTGTCATTTATTGTTTTTCTTTGCTGTGTTAAAAATGTATACGAGTAAAGATACGGTTATCAAGATGGAGTCTGTGTGTGGGGATCTTGCTGGGCCAGATCATAGATACCAATGCGCGGCCTTGCCCGCGGTCACTTCAACCCTACGGTCACCTGGTCCCATGGATATGTTCTCAGATGCCAGGCTTGGACCATCCGGTCATCTAGTCTCATGGAGACGTTTGGGGAAAGCCAGGATTGTGACCCTCCGGTCACCTGGTCCCATGGATATGTGTGGGTTAGCCAGGTTGGGAAAATCCTGTCACCTGGAACCCATTTATACAGTTGGAGAAAACCTGGTTGGGACCATCCAGTCACCTGGAACCCATGTATACAGCCAGAGAAAATCAGGTTGGGACCATCCGGTCACCTGGTTCCATGGATATGTCCGGAGAAGCCAGGGTGGGACCCTCGGGTCTCCTGGCTACGTACCTCAATGTACTGTCAGCTTCCTAAGCTTGCCGCTACCCCCTCTACGTGGGTGTCCACCCAAAGTGGGGTGCCACTGGTTGAGGTAGTTGGCCCTGGAAGTCCCAAAGTCGCACTTGTTCTATTCCCAGCAGGCCAACGGAAGGGTGAGACTGTGTCATTTTGCACTTCCTTGGGTATTTGCTGGGACTGTTCTATATGTTTATTGTCTGTTTGGTGGTTGAATAAAGTATTGTGACACCGTTTTACCCTTCTCCTGTGTTGTCTGAGTAGTATTATGCACACAGAAGATCCCGTGTATTCACACCTTCCATCCCGTGTAATAATCTAGTTGCCCGCCTTTGAACTGACTCTAACTTCTGAATATCCTTTATAAAATGTGGAGTCCAAAACTGGATCCCATATTCTAGATGTGGCCTCAACAGTGATTTTTAAAGGGGCAACAGTACGCTGGGATTGCGGGATTTTATTTCTCTTTTTATACATCCTAAAATCTTGTTTGCTTTTGCGGCTGCTACGTGACATTGAGTACTGCTGTTCAGCTTACTTGTAACCAGAATACCCAAATCCTTCTCCTGTTCTGTAGTTCCGAGTATACTCTCATTTAATGTATATGCAGCAATAGGATTCCTCCGTCCTAGGTGCATTACTCTACATTTATCTACATTAACCTCATCTGCCGAGTCTTTCCCATTCAGTCTCTTATCCAGATCGTTCTGAAATATCATAATGTCAAGATCAGATTCTAATATCCTACATAGTTTGGTAACTGACACTTTACTCTAAATCCCGTCCCCAAGGTCATTAATAAAGAGGTTAAAAAGAATCGTTCCTAGCACACATCCTTGCGGCCTCCACTGCTGACTATGTCCCATTTAGAGAACGTGCCAGAGAGTCTGGCAAAGGGTCATATTAGAACTTCATCATCTCAAGTTGCTGCAGGGGGGTTACCCCCTTGCTTAGATTTTCGCGAACTTAATTGGATTCATATTCTCTTCCCCTCATCCCAGACCTCTTTAATCAGATTGTGGGAGCCAAATGTTTTTCAAAACTAGTCCTAAGGGGGGCTTATAAACTCATTCACATCAAGGAGGATGATGAGTGGAAGACAGCCTTCAATACCCCTGAAGGACACTATGAGAACCTCATAATGTTATTTGGGTTGACAAATGCTCCCGCCATCTGTCAACACTTTGTTAATAACATCTTTAGTCACCTGGCAGGCAGGTTTGTTGTGATCTACCTTGATGACATTTTAATTTCTTCACCTGACCTCGAGTCACATCAGTCTCATGTCAGGTGGGTCTTACAGATACTCTGGGACAATAAATTATTTGTCAAACAGTAGAAACGCATGTTCTCAGTTCAGGAGATCCTTTTTCTGGGTTATTTTTTATCGTTCATCAGAAAGTCCGGGCTGTATTGGATTGGGATTGTCCTGAAGACCTAAAATCCTTACAAAGGTTTTGGGTTTTGTCAACTGCTACGGAAAGTTCATCAAAGGTTTTTCTGTTGTGGCCAAACCTTTGAGGGATATGACCAGAAAAGGAACGTACTTTTAAAATTGGTCCTTTCCAGCCCGGGAGGCTTTTGATACTTTGAAAAAATGTTTTACGTTTGTACCAATCGTTATACAGCCTGATGTCACGCAGCCATTTATTGTTAAAGTTGATGAGTGTGAAGTGAAGGTGGAGGCTGTGTTGTCGCAAGGTGCGTCTTCTAGTAAATGGCGTCCGTGTCCATATTTTTCTAAGAAACTATCATCTGCGGAGAAAAAGTATGACATCGGTAACAGGGAACTCTTGTTAATTAAGTGGGCTTTTGAAGAGTGAAGTCATTTTATGGCAGGAGCAGTATATCCAATCATGGTAATCACTGATCATAAAATTCTATTATATTTAGAATCTGCTAAGCGTCGGAGGCCTAGACAGGCAAATTGGTCTCTATTTTTCGTTAGATTCAACTTTTTCATGAAGTATAGGCCGGAGGATAAGAATGTTGAGACGGATGCCTTATCCCATTGTTTTCCTGGGGGTGGAGATAATTGTACATGTGCGAGGTTGCCAAGCCTCAGAGCCGCCACCAGGTTCCAGCCATTGTCACACATGACCATGCCTGGCTGTAGGTTCAGCGGTGAAAGCCACAGATCTGCCTGCTCTGTTACAGCTTTCAGCAACTCTGCAGCAGTGTGTGGTTTGTCACCTAAGAATATTAGCTTCAGAACAGCCTGTTGCCACTTGGCTGAGGCAGTGCTTCCAGCTTGCGACTGATGTGGTCATTTCAGAGATGGAGGCCGAAGAGGAGGAGGTACAGGAGCTGTAAAATGTGGTGGCAACCCTGATTGACCCAAGGCCCACAATCTTCTGTTTGTTACGTCCCAGGGTCCGACTGGGTCCTGGCTACCACAATATTAACCCAGTGTGCCATCGGTGAGATGTACCATCCCTGGCCACAAGCACTTGTCCACGTGTCTTTGGTTAGGTGGTCCTTCCCTGTAACAGCGTTGGTGAGGGTACGAGTAATGTTCTGGGACCCGTGCTTGTATAAGGCGGGGATGGCACACCGGGAGAAATAATGGCTGCTGGGGACCAAGTACCAAGGGACAGCCACCGCCATGAGGTTGCAGAAAGCTTCCGCCTCCACAAGCCTAAAAGGCAAAATTTCTATTGCAAGCAGTCGAAAAATGTGGCAGTTTAGTATTGTGGCCTGTGAGTCGCTGCGTATTTGCGCTTGTGTTCCAAGGACTAGGGTAGGGACAAGTGAACGCTGTGCTGGGACAAAGACGTGGACAAGGTTGCTGACTGTGATGGTTGCAAGTGTGCAAAGACAAGTGCAGTGTGGGAGGCATCATCTCCTGCATCATGGATGGAGGTTTGGCCTGCACATACAACAGGGGAAGAGGCAGTGATGTCACCAGCAGACACTGTTTCTGGACCCTTGCGTCCGGCCCACCTAGTCGGGTGCTTTGCTGTCATGTGCCTGAGCATGCTGGTGGTGGTCAGGCTGGTTGTTTTGCTGCCCCTGCTGATGCTGGCATGGCAGATGTTGCAAATGGCCTTTTTGGGGTTAACTAGACAGTCTTTAAAAAACAGCCAGTCTCGGGAAGACCTAGCAGTTGGACTGGCAACTTCCCTGGTATTGTTTTTTTTGTGGAACAGTTGCCCGCCTTGTATCTGTGGCCACCACACTGCTTGTTCTGCCTGTTGTGGTGCTACGCCTCCCTCCCCTTGTGTGCTGCTGTCCTCGCTCTGCATGTCACCTTACCAGGTTGGGTCAGTCACTTCATCATCCACCACCTCATCTTACACTTCCGCACCCTGGTCCTCCTCCTGACTTTCAGTACATTGTGTCTCATCCTCATCCACCTCTTGTGACAATAATTGCACTTTCCCACCGTCATCTTTGGGTGACCATGGCTGCTGAAATATTTGGCCATCGCTACATGCTATCTCCTGTTGCCCCGGTTGAAGCGGGCCGAGCGAGAGGCCAGAATTTATAAATGGAAAGAAAAACAAAACAGCTTTTTTGAGTGTCCAAGTGTGGGATGAGTTGTCTCCGGGCACTCGGCATGGTGGGAGGAAGGAGGATCAGGGTGAGGAATATGCCAACTCCAAGTAAAAAAAATCTCCCGGATCCACACATTTCTCAAACAAGAATCTGCAAAAACACTAGTGTACGCCCTCATCATCTTCTGCCTCGACAACTGCAACCTCCTGGTCTGTGGCTCCCTTCTACCACTCTCGCACCCCTCTAATCTATCCTAAACTCTGCTGCCCGACTAATCCACCTGTCCCCTCGCTATTCCCTGGCCTCTCCTTTCAGCCAATCCCTGCGCTGGCTCCCTGTTGCCCAGAGACTCCAGTTCAAGACCCGAACCATGACATACAAAGCCATCCACAACCTGGCTCCTCCATACATCTGTGACCTAGTCTCCCGGAACTTACCTACACGCAACCTCTGATCCTCACAAGATCTCCTTCTCTACTCCCCTTTTATCCCCTCCTCCCACAATCGCATACAAGACTTCTCCCGCGCATCCCCCCTACTCTGGAACTCTCTACCCCAACATATCAGACTCTCGCCTACCATGGAAACCTTCAAAAGGAACCTGAAGACCCACCTCTTCCGACAAGCCTACAACCTGCAGCAACCACCGCTCCAACCACCGTTGTACAACCAGCTCTGCCCTCACCTACTGTATCCTCACCCATCCCTTGTAGACTGTGAGCCCTCGCGGGCAGGGTCCTCTCTCCTTCTGTACCAGTTGCCGTCACGTTTTTGTTCAAAATTATTATTTTTCACATGTAAGGTGCTCTAATAATAAATAATAATAATGTGGTCCAGACTCATGGCTACTGAGACTGGACCGTATGGAAGACAGGGTGGTGGTGGTGGAAAACTGGAAGTATTATTTATTTATCTGGTATCCAACCAACAAGCTATTTACACTGCTCTGGCTTCAATAGTGGTATTCCGCGGCCCCCTAGAAAGTGGGACAGGAATCTAATTAAATAAGTTTTCTGATTCAAACAATGGACAGTATTCACACTAGTGGTCACCACCGATTAATATAACTATTAGAAACTGGGAGGGGTATCAGGAGAAAAAAAGGTGTGTGAATAAAATTTAACTTTTATTAATACAATTAAAAGATTTGTTTAAAATTTTTGTTAAATTTATTATCATACATCAAAGAATGTATATTGGGCCGCTGCTATGATGAATTCTAAGCAGTGTTGGCCCACAAGATCCTGATTTCAATAAGATAGCACTGATATAAATTATCCACAATCAGTGTCCCTACAATTATTTGGTTGGGTGTTGTAAATTAATTGTCCCAGCTACCTTCACTGTACCTATCAAATTATTTTTGTAGTATATATGCCATATAGTAAAGTACCATCTCGATGTAGCCTCCTATTAACCTCTCAGTTATGTATATGTGACTGGTGAGTCAATGGCAATATTGTTTGGAGAGACGTCTGTTATTATAATTGTGCGATCCTATAGTGGGGAGTTGTCATGCACGCAGCAATTAAATCAGCTTGAGCAACTAGTATCCCCTCTCAAATAGGACCCACACACTAATCTCATGCAGGTAGTACACACGCGGTCAATGCCGCTAGTTTGACCAACGGGATCGATCTCGTGGAGATCAAGTTACCCTGTCTCTCCCGCAGCGTTCTAACTCTGATCGCGTGCAGGTGGTACGCACGCGGTCAGTGCCGCTTAATATATTTAGCCGACAAAATATAGTTTGCAGCAAAGTAGTGACGGTACATGGCAAGGCCAGGGGGTCGCATGGGAAACTTTAGTGTGCTAGCATATTGAAAATATCAGGATGATCGTCCCTGACGCACGTTTCGCCAGGGTTACCAGCTTTTTCTAAGGGCCCATATCTTCAATTAATAGGAGGCTGTATAAGGGTGATTCCAATGACTATTTCCTACATCGAGATGGTACTTTACTATATGGCATATATACTACAAAAATAATTTGATAGGTACAGTGAAGGTAGCTGGGACACTTAATTTACAACACCCAACCAAATAATTGTAAGGACACTGGTTGTGGATAATTTATATCAGTGCTATCTTATTGAAATCAGGATCTTGTGGGCCAATACTGCTTAGAATTCATTATAGCAGCGGCCCATTATACATTCTTTGATGTATGATAATCAATTTACCAAAAATTTTAAACAAATCTTTTAATTGTATTAATAAAAGTTAAATTTTATTCACAAACCTTTTTTTCTCCTGATACCCCTCCCAGTTTCTAATAGGGACAGGAATCTAGGAGGTCGACATGATGTGGGTGTTTGTTGTGCTCCCTCAGCAGGCACAGTTTCATCTTGCCCACGGCCTCGGCCTCTGCATGCACCATCACCATTACATCCACTTCCCCGTCCCTTGCCACGCGCTTTGCTCATTTTAAATGGAGTTTATTATTTGTCAAGTTGCCAAAAATGTCTGTATTATTACCGCAGTAATATAGGATCACGTCTGATGAGATGACCACAGTTTTAGGCAGTGACCTGGGTGTCAGAGATGCTTCCAGGGGTCTTCCCCATGCTGTTCCCATGACTTTTCAGCACTGTGTGCATGTGTCTGATGATGTGTCACACACCACATGGCCAGATAAGGTAGTAAAATGTTAAAATGACATTTCCTGGTGAATGCATTTGTCTTGGTTGAAAGCAATGCAAAAGTGCAAAAACGCATAAAAAATGCTACTTGTGAACATAGTCCAAGGTGTGGAGGAGTATTTTTGTTTTTGGTTATTTATTTTACCTTATATACAAGTCATTATCCTGGAAAGGAAGTTCCTTAACATATTTCACAGGAAAATCCATTTTGATTTTATTGTGAGTCCATAAAAGTGGCGTAATACTCTGACAATGTTGCTGACAGCAGTGACCTGGGAGTCAGAGATGCTTCCAGGGGTCTTCCCCATGCTGTTCCCATGTCATTTGAGCACTGTTCCCATTGATTTGGGCAATTTTTAGGCCCTCTGCAGACCACTGGGGGGAGCTGACTGAAAAATGCTTGAGTTTCCCATAGACTTACATTGGGCTCGTTGCTCGGGTCGAGCACCCGAGTATTCCAATTTGCTCGACCCGAGCAACGAGTACCCGAGCATTTTAGTGCTCACTCATCACTAATAATAACCTTTTGAAGGAAAAAACAATTTGAGCTTTCCTCTAGTATTGATCAGCATTTTATATACAATGTGAATTAATTGAACCATGTGTTTATCTAATAGATCAGATATCATTGCTTAAAGAAAAGGGGGAATATTATAAGGTAATCGCTTACTCTTACATTAGATTGCATCCATGTGCATGCCCATATCAATATACATGCAGCGCCTGAATAATCAAAAATCAAGTATTCCTCCTAAATGCACGCTGTGCAACTGGCTTTAATAAAGCCCTACAGATTATGGCAAAGCCAAATGTTACCTGCTAAATCATCACTTTGGCAGCGTGCAACATTGCTGCGCTGTCTCCCTCCACCCTGACGCGCGTTTCGCCTTGCTTGTTCCTGGTGGCCCCCATGAATGCAATCTAATAGAAGAGTAAGTGATTACCTTATTTTATTCCCTTACCCATTTCCTTTAAGCAATGATTATCTGATCTATTAGGTAAACACATGGTTCAATGAATTCATATTGTATATACAATTGTGATAAATACTAGAGGAAAGCTTTACTTGGTTTTGTCTTCTAAAAGGTTATTATGTGTAAATATGGATAATCACATTGATGTGGAGTAATTAATTATTTATTGAATTCCCTCTGACTAAGTCTCCCCTATTGTCTAATTGGAGGCACCTTTTTAATGTTTGTAATATGGTTCTTTCAATACTTTTTTTAGATATGTCATTTCATAAAGATATAATTTTAAACTGTATATACACTTCTTGGGTTTCTCTGTGATTGAATTGGGACCGGTGTGATTAATATTCATAATACTATTGCACAATTGCAAAAAAGTGTTGTGGGGACACCGGCTCGGTGAGTAATAAACTGGTTCTGTGATGTCTGTTATTTGAGGGTTTGCAGTTTTGGACTCATTGGTCCACAGATGTGAGGGCAAGATGGCGGCCAGATGAGGCTCTACAGATCTAAAGACTAGGGTCAGTGAGATGACATGAGGATAAAGGTTTGGTACAGGATCGGGTCTGGTGAGGTTCGTGTTAGAACCTTGCTCTTAGGTTTTTTCTATTGCTGGTCACATGACCTTGTTGGCCTATTTAGTCCTGCTCCGCCCTTCTGGCTTTGCTGGACTTCATTGTATTACTACTCTTTAGCTAGCCTGTGCTCAGTATCTAACTCTGTTAGTTTGCTTGGTCTTCGGACCTCTGTGTTCTATATATTTTGTTTGTTCGTCTGTCTGCTACTATTTCTGTTAGGAGGTGTCCATTTTGCTTCCAGTCCCTAGTACTTGTAGGGATTCCTTCCCCACATCTATAGGTCTCCGTACAGACTAGCTGAGGACTTTAGCAGGTCTGATCGCAGGATCAGGTTCCCTGTTACATCGTAGGGATCAAGCTGAGTTCTATCGTAGGGACAGATCTCCTCTCTTTCCTTAGCTCTGGTAGCAGAACATAACAGTAAGTCCAGCCTGCAAATTCTCTAAGGAAAGATTTTTCTGTTCCATCATGGTGTCGGTTCTGGATTTGGCTAAACGCCTGCAGGAACTCTCTCTGGAGGTGGCCGAGCTCCATCAGCACGTGAGTAACTGTCCTGGAGTACATTTCTTGGAGCCTAAGGTACGTTTGCCTGATTTATTTTTTGGTGAACACCAAGAATTTTTTTCATTTAAAAATGCTTGCTTATTGTATTTTCGTTTGAGACCCAAGTCCTCTGGGGATGAATCCCAGCGCATAGGGTTCATAATGTCACTTTTGCGCAAAGAGCCTCAGGAGTGGGCCTTTTCTTTGCAACCTAGTGATACATGCTTTAGATCAGTGGATAGTTTTTTTTCTGCTTTGGGGCTATTATATGATGATCCTGACCGTGTCTCTTCTGCTGAGACTGAGTTGAGACGTTTGAGACAGGGATCAGGTAATGTGGAAAAATATTGTACTCATTTCCGTCGGTGGTCTACTCAAATAGGGTGGAACGATTCTGCTCTGAAGAGTCTGTTTCTTGCTGGGCTTAGTGAAAGGGTTAAAGACCTGCTAATTGCTTATCCCACACCTGAAGATTTGCAACAGGCTATGCAATTAGCTATACGGGTGGATAGGAGACTGCGTGCAAGGGTTAATGAGAGCAAATCCTCTGCTATGTCAGTTTCTGGTCATGAGAATGTGTGTACTGACAGTGGAGAGCCGATGGAGATTGGAGCGATGGCACCTCGCTCTCAAGAAAAGGACCGCAGATTTTCTGAAGGTTTGTGTTTCTATTGCGGAAATTCTGGTCATTTCATTAAAAGCTGTGTGCTTCGTATGAAGAAAGAAAAAAAAAATGGTTGTAACGGGTCCGGGAGGCGGAACCTCTGAGCTACTATACAAGGGGGCGGCCCTTGTAAGGGAGCGGGTGGCAGTCTCTGGGTGAACGGACAGGGAGTTACGGCAAGTGATCAGGGCAGTCTCTGGGTAAGGGGTAGGTACGACCTGTGATGGCAGAGCCTCCGGGTAGGCTAGCAGGCAGATGGTAGATGTGTGCTCCCAGGTGAGCAAGCGAGAGTCTCTGGAATAGCAGGTGGTCACGGCACGTGACGGCGGAACCTCCGGGCTGGCAGGCAGGTAGGTAACGGAGAAGCGCTCCCAGGTGAGCGGGCAAGAGTCTCTGGAATAGCTGGTGGTCACAGCACGTGACAACGGAGCCTCCGGGCTGGCAAGCAGGCAGATAACGGAGAAGCGCTCCCAGGTGAGCGGGCAAGCTGGTCCATAGACAGACTGACCGGAGTAGTAAGGCAGACCGTCGGACCTCAGGCAAGCAGGCAGGTAGCTGATATGCGCTCCCAGGTGAGCGGGCAGGCTGGTCCTTTAGACAGACTGACAGGAGTAGTAAGGCAGACCGTCGGACCTCAGACTGGCAGACAGGTAACAAGTATTCAGGCAGGAATCAGGCAGGTAACTGGCAGGTAAACTAGCAGGAAACTGGCAGGAAACTGGCAGGTAACTGGCAGGTAACTGGCAACGGGACCTGAGGGCTGAAGCACAGGTGAGACACAGGTGCAAACAACATTGCTCGGGCACCTCCATTTTGGAGGAGGTGCCTTATATATGATGAAGTCCTCCGGCCATTGGCCGGGGACTCCTTAGGACGGCGCGCGCGGCCCCTTTAAGAGGAGGGGAGCGCGCGCGCGCGCGCCCTAAGCACAGGGGCCGGGAAGGAGCGCGCGCTGAGAGCAGAGCGGGAGGAGGACGCCGGGAAGGAGCGCGCGCTGACAGCAGAGCGGGGAGAGGACGCTGGGCACGGAGCAGAGCGGTGAGGGGAGCAGCGTCCCTGCCTAGCAGAGGGCAGGGACGCCAGCGCTACAGTACCCCCCCCTTTAGGCCCCCCCTTTTTTAGGCCAGACAGAAATTTAGCTAGGATGAGAGGGGCATGGATGTTCTCCCGGGGCTCCCACGTTCTCTCCTCAGGACCAAACCCCTTCCAATCTACCAGAAAAAAGGTCTTTCCTCTTACCCTTTTGGTGGCAAGAATGTTCTCTACCTCAAACTCGTCCTCAGCAGAAACCGGAGCAGGAGGCGTACCTGTAGACTTGGAAAAAGAGTTAAGCACCACAGGTTTGAGGAGAGACACATGGAAGGAGTTAGGGATCCGTAAGTTGGCCGGGAGTTTCAATTTATAGGCCACCGGGTTGATCTGACTGATGACCTCCAGTGGGCCGATGAACCGAGGCCCTAACTTATAGGAAGGGATCTTGAGCCGGACATATTTGGACGAGAGCCAGACTTTATCCCCAGGGCGGAATTGAGGAGGGTCCAGACGTTTTTTGTCAGCGTGTCTTTTCATACGCTCGGATGACAGAAGGAGTGCGGACCGGGTACTCTCCCATATGGAGGAAAATTTGTTAACAAGAGATTCCGCAGCCGGATTGTCCGCCGAGGTGGAGACGGGAAACGGGATCCGAGGATGCTGACCGTAGACTACAAAAAACGGGGATTTGGAGGAAGACTCGCTCTCGTGATTGTTGTACGAGAATTCGGCCCATGGCAGGAGATCCACCCAGTCAGAATGGTGGGCATTAACGAAGTGCCGAAGGTAACTGGTCAGGTTCTGATTGATCCGCTCCACTTGACCATTAGACTGTGGGTGGTAAGCGGAGGAGAAGTCCAGGGTGACGTCCAGCAATTTACAAGTGGCTCTCCAGAAACGGGAAGTGAACTGTACCCCACGATCCGACACAATGTGACGGGGCAGGCCATGAAGACGGAAGATGTGGCGGATAAAGTCTTTAGCCAGCTCGGGTGCAGACGGAAGACCTGGCAGTGGAATGAAGTGAGCCATCTTGGAGAAGCGGTCAGCGACCACCCAAATGACCGTACAACCGGCAGAGACGGGTAGATCAGTAATGAAGTCCATCGCTATATGCTGCCAGGGGGCAGCAGGTACTGGCAGAGGTAGGAGGCGGCCGGCCGGCAGGTGTCTCGGAACTTTGTTGCGGGCGCAGGACACACAGGCAGAAACAAAGTCTATTACATCCTTGTGCAGGTTAGGCCACCAGTAGTGCCGGGTAATAAGCTGGAGGGTCTTTTTCTGACCGGCGTGGCCAGCTAGTTTAGACGAATGACCCCAGTGTAGGATCTTCTCCCGATCAGGTACTGGTACGAACGTCTTACCAGGAGGAAGACGATTTAGACTCACGGGAGCCACCTGCATTACTCTGGCGGGATCGATGATATGTTTCGGATCCTCCTCGAGATCAGACACCAGAAAGGACCGAGACAAAGCGTCCGCCTTGACGTTTTTGTCAGCCGGGCGAAAATGAAGGACAAAATCAAAACGAGCAAAAAACAAGGACCACCGGGCTTGGCGCGGGTTAAGTCTCTGGGCATGCTGGAGGTAAGCCAAGTTCATGTGGTCAGTGTAAATTATTACCGGGTGAAGAGCCCCCTCGAGCAGGTAACGCCACTCCTCCAATGCCAGTTTGATGGCCAATAACTCTCGGTCTCCTATGGAATAGTTGCGCTCAGAGGAGGAGAAGAGTTTAGAGAAGAAGCCACAAGTTACCATCCTCCCGGAAGATGATTTTTGAGTAAGTACCGCTCCGGCTCCAGAGGAGGAGGCGTCAACTTCCAGGAAGAACTGCTTGTTGCCATCTGGGCGATGCAGCACCGGGGCGGAAGAGAAGGCCTGTTTAAGGGAAAGAAAGGCCTCCTCTGCTTCGGGTGGCCACTCTTTGGGATTAGTACCTTTACGGGTGAGCGCAGAAATTGGGGCCGTCCGGGAAGAGAAGTGTGGTATGAAGAGGCGGTAGTAGTTGGCGAAGCCCAGGAATCGCTGAATGGCCTTCAACCCCTCCGGTCGGGGCCATTTCTCGATGGCAGACAGTTTCTCAGGATCCATTTGTAGGCCGGTCTGAGAGATAATGTAGCCCAGAAACGGAAGCGAGGTCTGCTCAAAGAGGCACTTCTCAAATTTAGCGTAGAGATGGTTCTGCCTTAGCCTGAGCAGGACCTGACGAACGTCCCTCCGGTGAGTCTGGAGATCCGGAGAGAAGACCAAGATGTCGTCCAGGTACACCACTACGCAGGAGTAGAGAAGGTCCCGGAAGATGTCATTGACCAACTCTTGAAAGACGGCAGGAGCGTTACAGAGACCAAAGGGCATTACCAGGTATTCATAGTGGCCGTCCCGGGTGTTGAATGCCGTCTTCCATTCATCCCCCTGACGAATACGAACCAGGTTGTACGCCCCACGGAGGTCCAGTTTGGTGAAGATCCTAGCCCCCCTCAGGCGATCAAATAATTCTGGAATGAGCGGAAGGGGGTACTTATTCTTCACCGTGATCAGGTTTAGGCCTCTATAGTCTATACAGGGACGGAGAGAACCGTCCTTCTTTTTGACGAAAAAGAAGCCTGCTCCCGCCGGGGAGGTAGATTTCCGGATGAATCCTCTGGCCAGATTCTCCTCAATATATTCGGACATTGACCGGGTCTCAGCAGCGGATAAAGGATAGATACGCCCACGGGGAGGAGTAGTACCGGGTAGCAGATCGATGGGACAGTCGTATGGTCTATGTGGTGGTAATGTCTCTGCCTCCTTTTTATTAAAGACATCTGCATAAGACCAATAAGGAATCGGAAGTCCAGGTAGATTAGCTGGGGTAGGAGAGGGACGGACGGGATGGACGGGAACCAGGCAGGTTTTATGACAGTCTTGTCCCCAGCGAAGGACCTCTCCGGTTTGCCAGTCTAGCACGGGTGCATGTCTCTGGAGCCAGGGCAGACCTAGCAAGAGGGCGTGAGAGAGTCCAGGCAGAACATGAAAGGAGATACTTTCAGAATGCAGCATTCCCACCTGCAGGGTAATGGATTCAGTGATGAGTTGAATGGGGCGAGGTAAGAGGCCCCCATCCACGGCAGCGACAGACAAGGGTACAGCCAGAGGTTTGGTGGGGATGCGGTATTTCTCAACCAGGGACTGTGAAATAAGGTTCCCGGCTGCTCCAGAGTCAAGTTGGGCTAGTTCGAAATAACGGTTCTCCCCGTAGATGATCGAAACTGACAACAGCAGGGATGGAGAGGATTTATTCTTGTCTAGGTGGACCTCTCTGAGCGAACCTAGACACAGGCGTTTCCCGACCTCTCCGGGCAGGCACGGATCCGGTGCTCCTTACTGCCACAGTAGAAGCAGCTCCCCTCGGCACGGCGTGAGTCCTGACGGGTTTTGACCATCTTGGTCTGGTCGACCTGCATAGGCTCAGGAGAGTGTACCTGGGGAGAGATGGAGGGAATGACGGGTTTCTGGAAAGTAGGAGCTAAACGTGGAATCCTTCTCTCACGGGTGACCTCTTTGGCACGCTCCTGGAACCGTAGGTCAATCCGGGTGGCAAGGGTTATCAGATCATCGAGAGAGGTAGGAATGTCCCGACCAGCAAGTTCATCTTTAATACGACCGGACAGACCCTCCCAGAAGACGGATACCAGAGCGTCGTTATCCCAGGCCAGCTCCGAGGCAAGGGTGCGGAACCGTATGGCATATTGGCCCACGGTGAGACCCTCCTGACGGAGGCGTAGCAGAGAGGATGCGGATGAGGTCTTCCGTCCGGGTTCGTCGAAGACTTTCCGGAAAGCCGAGAGAAAAGCAGGCAAGTTGGACACCAGGGGGTCTCCTCTCTCCCATAGAGGATTTAGCCAGGCCAGGGCCTCCCCGGTGAGATGGGACATGATAAAGGCAATTTTGGCCCGGTCGGAATTAAACTGATGGGACAAAAGTTCAAAGTGCAGGGTGCACTGATTTATGAAGCCCCGAGCCTGGACGGAGTCGCCTCCGAAGCGAGGAGGTGCAGACAGCCGGGGACCGGGATAGGTTACCATGGTATTAGTGGGTAGCGGAGCTGCCGGGTTGCGAGTCATGGTACTGGCAGTGGCTGCAGGTGGTGCAGTCAGAGTGTCCAGGCGAGTATTGACATTCCGCAGGTGACCCAGGATGGACTCCTGTTGGGACCTTTGACGGGACAGTTCATGACACAGGTCCGTGAGCGAGGGAGCTTGGGTGCCACCGGGTTCCATGGCCCGAGCAAACTGTAACGGGTCCGGGAGGCGGAACCTCTGAGCTACTATACAAGGGGGCGGCCCTTGTAAGGGAGCGGGTGGCAGTCTCTGGGTGAACGGACAGGGAGTTACGGCAAGTGATCAGGGCAGTCTCTGGGTAAGGGGTAGGTACGACCTGTGATGGCAGAGCCTCCGGGTAGGCTAGCAGGCAGATGGTAGATGTGTGCTCCCAGGTGAGCAAGCGAGAGTCTCTGGAATAGCAGGTGGTCACGGCACGTGACGGCGGAACCTCCGGGCTGGCAGGCAGGTAGGTAACGGAGAAGCGCTCCCAGGTGAGCGGGCAAGAGTCTCTGAAATAGCTGGTGGTCACAGCACGTGACAACGGAGCCTCCGGGCTGGCAAGCAGGCAGATAACGGAGAAGCGCTCCCAGGTGAGCGGGCAAGCTGGTCCATAGACAGACTGACCGGAGTAGTAAGGCAGACCGTCGGACCTCAGGCAAGCAGGCAGGTAGCTGATATGCGCTCCCAGGTGAGCGGGCAGGCTGGTCCTTTAGACAGACTGACAGGAGTAGTAAGGCAGACCGTCGGACCTCAGACTGGCAGACAGGTAACAAGTATTCAGGCAGGAATCAGGCAGGTAACTGGCAGGTAAACTAGCAGGAAACTGGCAGGAAACTGGCAGGTAACTGGCAGGTAACTGGCAACGGGACCTGAGGGCTGAAGCACAGGTGAGACACAGGTGCAAACAACATTGCTCGGGCACCTCCATTTTGGAGGAGGTGCCTTATATATGATGAAGTCCTCCGGCCATTGGCCGGGGACTCCTTAGGACGGCGCGCGCGGCCCCTTTAAGAGGAGGGGAGCGCGCGCGCGCGCGCCCTAAGCACAGGGGCCGGGAAGGAGCGCGCGCTGAGAGCAGAGCGGGAGGAGGACGCCGGGAAGGAGCGCGCGCTGACAGCAGAGCGGGGAGAGGACGCTGGGCACGGAGCAGAGCGGTGAGGGGAGCAGCGTCCCTGCCTAGCAGAGGGCAGGGACGCCAGCGCTACAGTGGTCAGTCATGCCCGTATTGCCTGTTTAAATTCCAAGGGTGTATTTTTAGCTGCTTCCACTATTGCTCAGGATAAATTAATGGAATTTCGGGTGTTTGTCGATTGTGGGTCTACTCTGAATGTAATTGATGGGGGATTCTTGGAAAAACTCAATTTAAAACCCGAACCTTTGTCATCCCCCATTGCTGTGGTTTCTGTGGATGGCTCCCCTTTGAAGAATGTTACTCTCAAGGTCTGTGAATTTCCTCTCACTATTAATGGTGTTCACCATGAGAAATTGGATTTGGTAGTTTTGAATAACTTGCCTTCTCCGGTGGTGTTGGGATTGCCCTGGTTAAAATTGCACAATCCTGTACTGGATTGGTCTACCAATGAAATTAAATCCTGGAGCCATAAATGTTATGACAAGTGTTGTAACGGGCGCATTGCAGCTTTGGATAGGGGGGAATTACCTGTACCTATTCAGGATTTTTGGAGAGTTTTTTCTGAGGAGGAGTTGCAGGTTTTGCCTCCCCATAGAGACTATGATTGTACCATTGAATTTGTCCCTGGAGCGACTCTTCCTAAAAGTCGTTTATTTAATCTTACTATTCCTGAGAGAAAGGCTTTGGAGGAATACATACAGACAAGTTTGGCCACCGGTCACATTAGGCCTTCTAAGTCTCCTGTGGCGGTTGGATTCTTTTTTTGTAAAAAAAAAGGACGGCGGTTTACGTCCTTGTCTGGATTTTCGTGAGATTAACAAAATTACTGTACGCAATCCTTACCCACTGCCATTGATTCCTGATCTGTTTAACCAGTTAGTGGGGGCCAAGTGGTTCTCTAAAATTGACCTTCGGGGGGCATACAATCTGTTGCGCATGAAGGAGGGTGACGAATGGAAGACTGCTTTTAACACTCCTGTGGGTCATTTTGAGAATCTGGTTATGCCTTTTGGTCTTACTAATGCTCCTGCATTTTTTCAGAATCTTATTAATGACATCCTTAGACCTTTGATCGGCAAAAGTGTGGTTGTGTATTTGGATGACATTTTGATTTATTCGCCGGATCTGGAGTCTCATTGGCGGAGCGTACGTGAAGTATTACAGTTATTAATTGACAATTCGCTTTTTGCTAAGCTGGAGAAATGTGAGTTCGCTGTACAGAGAATTAGTTTTTTGGGTTACATTATCTCCAGCAAAGGTTTTGAGATGGACCCGGTGAAAGTTCAAGCTGTGCAGGAATGGCCTAGGCCTATTGGTTTAAAATCGATACAGAGGTTTTTGGGTTTCACCAATTATTATAGAAAATTCATAAAAAATTTTTCTATTATTGTCAAACCTCTGACCGATCTCACCAGGAAAGGTGCTGATGCGGTTCAGTGGACTGCTGAGGCCATTGAAGCTTTTGTGTATCTCAAGGAGAGGTTCACCTCTGCTCCCATCCTTATGCAGCCTGATGTGACTAAGCCGTTTTTGGTTGAGGTTGATGCTTCCTCTGTGGGGGTTGGCGCAGTATTGTCTCAGGATAACGGGGATGGAGTACATCCCTGTGCCTTTTTTTCAAAAAAATTTTCGGAGACTGAACTGAATTACGATATTGGTAATCGGGAATTATTGGCTATTAAACTCGCATTTGAACACTGGCGCCACATCTTGGAAGGTGCTGAATTTCCCGTTCAGGTTTTTACGGATCATAAAAATCTGATATATCTTGATGCTGCCAAGCGCCTGAATGCCCGTCAGGCTAGGTGGGCACTGTTTTTCTCGCGGTTTAATTTTTCCGTTACTTATATCCCAGGTACTAAGAATGTTAAGGCGGATGCCTTGTCTCGCAGTTTTTCTCCCATAGTCGGTGCTGAGAAAGAGGAGAACATTTTACAAGAAGGTGTTGTGATAGCTGCTTTGGACTCCGTTTTGGAAGATGAGATTCTTAAAGCACAGGAGAATGCCCCTTCTAACACTCCCCATGGGAGGTTGATTGTGCCTGGGACCTTTAGGAGAGATTTGTTTGTTGAGTGTCACGAATCTCGGTTGGCAGGTCATCCCGGAATCTCTGAGACCAAGAGACTGGTGGGTCGCAGTTTTTGGTGGCCTGGATGGCAGAAGGAAGTCATTAAGTGGGTGCGTCAATGTACTATATGTGCTAGATCTAAGTCCTCACATACTCCTGCTGCGGGGTTACTTTGCCCTCTGGAGGTTCCCAGTGCTCCTTGGACACATTTGGCTATGGACTTTATAACTGACCTTCCCCCCTCTGAGGGTTTTACTGTCATCTGGGTGGTCGTGGACCTTTTTAGCAAGATGTGTCACTTGGTTCCCTTCGTCAAACTGCCCTGCGCTAAGACTCTCGCTAAGGCCTTTGTCAAGGAAATTGTCAGACTTCATGGCGTTCCTACTGACATTGTTTCTGATAGGGGACCTCAGTTCATGGCTCATTTTTGGCGCGCCTTTTGCGACAGGTTGGGAGTTCATTTGTCGTTCTCATCCGGATATCATCCTGAATCTAATGGCCAGACAGAAAGGAAAAACCAGGATGTTGAGCAGTTCTTGCGTTGTTTTGTGGCAGACAATCAAGAGGGGTGGTCTGAGTTTCTGCCACTTGCTGAATTTGCTCTGAACAATCATAGATCTTCTTCTGCTGGTTGTTCGCCTTTTTTTTGTTGTTCTGGGAGACATCCGTCGTTTGGGTCGTTCTCCAACTTGGTATCTGCTGTGCCTGAGGAGGAGAATTTTTCCGGCGATTTGGAGAGAGTTTGGACGGATGTGCGTGGTAATCTTCAGGAGGCTAACAGAAAATCTAAAGACTACTTTGATAGGAAACGACAGGAGGTTTTGTTCGCTGTTGGTGACATGGTTTGGTTGTCCTCTAGGAATCTGCGGTTGAGGATTCCTTCTAAGAAATTGGGTCCCAAGTTTGTAGGGCCCTTTAAGGTGCTTCAGGTTTAGTGTTGAGCCACCCCCGTAGTGTTCGAGTTCGGTTCGGTTCGTCGAACACCCGTGTGTTCGCTGAACTGTTCGTCGAACTGTTCGTCGAACACCTTCGAACACCGTTAAAACCAATGGCAGGCAAACAAAAACACATAGAAACACATAGAAAACACCTTCAAAGGTGTCCAAAAGCTGACAAACTGCTCAGAAGACATAACTAACACATGGAAAAGTGACAAGTACATATAGTCATGCGAAAATAAATGAGGTGGAGGAGTAAAAGGAGGGGGAGACACAGATATAGGCATGTCATGCCCTTCTAAAATCCAAAAAGTGAGAAGCCGACACGGCCAGTCCGCTCCTGCCCGTGCCACCTCCGTGTCGCCGGGTTTGTGCCAGAGCCGCGGTGAACCCTGACGGCCAGCCCCCCTCTCCCAATACTGGTGCCTGTCCGCTGGTGGGTCGAGCGAGCCCCCTTGTGGTGGAGGCAGCTCTAAGCTTTTTAATTTAAATTGTCTCTCTAATTTGAATGAATACACTTTAAATCCATTTACAAGGATCTATTGGAGGGCAAGTCTCATGCCAGCAGCCGCGGTAATTCCAGCTCCAGTAGCGTCCACTAAAGCTGCTGCAGTTAAAAAGCTTTTATAAGGATCGAGCTCGGCTGTCCACCGCAAGGCATCCTAGTGCCAGTCCCAGCCCCTATGCCTTGGGGTGCCTCCTGATGCTCTTCACTAAGTATCCCATGGTCCCGAAGCATTTCCTTTGAAAAAATTAAGTGTCTAAACTACAGGTGGTGTAGCTTGCTTAACAGCCGGGATAATCCGCTGACTAGCAGACACTGCTACTAGGCACAAAGTATTTCCTGGGCTAGATGCAGTTAAAAATTTGTAATTAGATACTCTCGTTGGATGCTGAGAAAGCATTCCATAGAGTCTCCTGGCACGCCATATATGATTCTCTTAAAAAGCTTGGGGTAGGGGTCTAGGGGACCCTTTTATAGCCAAAATCACGGCCCTGTATCGCAATACGTCACCTAGGCTGAAGATAAATGGAACTGTAGTACCCTGAGGGCTCGGTTGCTACAGACGTATTGCACCTCACCCTGAGGTGTGATATCTCACTCTCAGGTAAGGATGGAGTGTGGATCAGGACCCGACACCTGCATGCATTACACCACATTGCCGTGGGGCAGGGTGACCAATATGCCCCTGAGATGGGCACGACAGTCCCTGTCCCTGGCTGGAGTGGGGGGAGGGAACACTGAGGAAGGGGAACCCTGTAGTGCAGGAGCAGGGAGGAAGCAGTTCCTGGGTGCATTGAGAAGGGAGTATAAAAGGTGGGCACCATCTTAGTTCAGTGCAGAGAAGTCTGAGCAGAAGTGGCAGGGAGCAGGGGCTCTGCATGAGCTCTGCTCCGGAGGCGGGCCTAGTAACAGAGGCCCAGGCCTGGAAGAGGGAGAAGGAAGGAAGAGGAGCGGAGAAGGCTCCAGGAACGAGGAATGAAGGGATCCCAGGGGTGCGCACGGGCGAGTCGCCACCGCACGCCCGAATCCACCTGCGTGGAGGGGTCAGGCCAAAGGGGGAGACCGGTCCCCGAACTAGTGGAGGTAGGAAACGACCCTCAGCTAGAAACCGGAGGCTCTGACATTTTATGTGGCGCAGCCCCTCGCTACACCCGCTAGGAAGGCACCACATAGGGTCAGGGAAACTGGCGCCAAGTTTACCAAGAGGAGGCCCGAGGCAGCCAGACAGAAGTGTTGGTAAGAAAGGCCAGACAAAGGACACACAAAGGGGGTCCTGTGAAGTGCTCCAAAGTTATCTGGGAGTTGTCTGAGCCCCTCACCTGGTGAGCACAGTACGACGTGGGCAGCCGTTACCTGCAGACGTGGTCTGGATAATAAGAACTGTGAGTAAAGGCCCTGGACTGCATCACTGACTCCGTGTCGTTACTGCTGCTGCCCTGCACCATCACCCCCATCCTCCGCATACACTGCCCTGAGGCTATACTCCTCCCGTGGGGAGTTATGCTACGCTCTGCTGCACCCACAACACCAGCCTCAGCGGTCTGCCCTGCAGCGGCGGTTCACTCTGACCGCAATCCACGGGTGGCGTAGTCGGACATTTAAACATCAAAACCACATAAATAGTTCCGCCACTGGTTTGACCACCCTGAGCCACGGAACCGGGTCGCCGCCACGAAGACTACAACCACCAGCATCCACCAAAAGGGTCCGGCTCCGGGTGTCCCAAGGCCCAGGGGGTGCGTCAGAACATTTTCATCACCTTTCACAATCACCAATGGGACAAGGCAGGGATGTCCTCTGTCCCCTCTCTTATACATCCTAGTGACGGAGCACCTGCTCTCATCAATTCGCCATAACCCCAATATTAGGTGGATTGAGGTGGGAGGCACCGAGTACAAGTGCTCTCTATTTGCTGATGATGTCCTAGTATATATCATTCAATCACATATATCCATCCCTGCTGTTATGGCTGAAATAGATCACTTTGTTACATGGTAAAATTTTAAAATCAATGCAGCGAAGTCTGAGGCCCTCGATGTCTCCCTCCCCAAATCCATATAGGATTCCATCCAGTCCAACTTTCCCTTTGCCTGGCCCTCACAGGGTATCAAATACTTAGGAATTCCTATTCATAGAGACCTCTCCCATCTATGTTATCTTAATTTTGGGCCCTTTATTGAACAATTCCATACAGACCACGGTTGGCAAGTTAGAACTGTAAGATTCACTACGTGAACCGCTGGTGTTTTGTGGAAAAGCACATGTACACTGCGTTCCAAATTATTATGCAAAAAGTGTTTAGGAGTGATAAGGGAAGAATTTGTTTGTTTGTCAGTTAAACTCATTGATGGTGATGTGTGTCAGGGCTCTTTATATCACTGTAAGCAATTGCAGACACCTGTGCTAATTAGTTTGGCAGATGTGTCCAATGAAAGGCAAGACTACTTAAGAAGGCTGTCTCACATTATTAAGCAGCCTACATTTTCTGCCAAAATGGGAAAGAAAAAGGATGTGTCGGCTGCTGAGAAGCAACAAATTGTGGAGTGTTTAGGTCAAGGCATGACTACAATCAACATTGTGCGATGATCAGGATGAAGTGTCTTGGCAATCAAGAAGTATGTAGCTGATTCACAGTACACACGTGTGCGTGCTGATAAGGGCAAATTGAGGACTCTTTCCTACAGGCAATTACGTCAGGTTGAAAGAGCAGTGGCAAAAAAGCCTTGTCATAGCAGCAGACAAGTTTTTGAAGCTGCTTGTGCCTCCAACGTCCCCCGAACAACAAGATGCAGGGTCCTTCAGAGGTTTGCAGCTGTGCATACGCCATCCTGTCGACCTCCTCTATCCACTTCACACAAGCAGAAACGGCTCCAGTGGGCCAAACATTACATGAAGACTGATTTCAAAACTGTTTTGTTCACGGATGAGTGCCGTGCAGCGCTCGATGGTCCAGATGGATGGAGTGGAGGATGGCTGGTTGATGGACACCCCACGCAAACACGGCTACAGCGCCAACAAGGAGGAGGTGGAGTAATGTTTTGGGCTGGAATCATGGGGAGAGAGATTGTCGGCCCCTTTAGGATCCCTGAAAGCGCTAAAGATGAACTCCATAATGTATGTGGATTTTCTCAAACAGCACTTCCTGCCATGGTTCAAGAAGAAGAACCGTGTATTTCACAGCAAGATCATTTTTCTGCATGATAATGCACCATCTCATGATGCACATAAAACATCTGCATCTCTGGCTGATATGGGCATAAAAGGGGACAAACTTATGGTGTGACCCCCATGCTCCCCTGACGTCTACCCCATTCAGAACCTTTGGAGAATCATTAAAAGGAGTGTCTATGATGGCGGGAGGCAGTTCACATCTAAGCAACACCTCTGGGAGGGTATTCTGTCCTCATGCAAAACAATTGAAGCAGAAACCATCCAAAACCTGACAAATTCAATGGACGAGAGAGTTCAGAAGCTCCTTTCGAACAAGGGGTCCTATGTGAAAATGTAACATCACCTAGAATAAAGTTTTGAGTTGAAAACTGTTTGATTTCAGTTTCTAACAACCTGCTAATGCTTATAATTTCAAAAATGACCATTTTTTTGGTCTTTATTAAAATGAAAAGGTTGATCGAAAAGTTTGGGGGATCTAAGAGTGTGGCAACCCAGTAGTCATGATTACTTCGAATTCTGACAATATGAGGGTCATGCTGCAGGTAGTGCAGCAAGAAGGCACTTATGTGTCTTGCGCATCTCGGAGCCCCAAAATTATTTTCCGGGCTAGATGCAGCTAAAAATTATTTTTAATTTTAAATCTGGTGGAGCTTATTATAGATGGCCTAATAGGATCAGTGCTGCACACTGCTACAAAGCCCAAATTATTTTCCAGTCAAGATACAGATAAACATGATTAGTAATTTGAAAGCTTAAAACGGTTGGTAGGGTGATTTTAACCAATCATCAAGCTTTTACTCTCCCCAGGATGACACAGGGGTAGAAAAGTCGTTTCGGATCCATGATTTGTTCATCTTTATGAACGTGAGTCTGTCTACATTATCAGTGGAGAGCCGCGTGCGCTTATCTGTCAGCACACCACCAGCAGCGCTGAACACACGTTCAGACAGAACGCTGGCTGCGGGGCATGACAAGATCTCCAAGGCGTAAGTGGCTAGCTCCGGCCATTTATCCAGATTGGAAGCCCAAAAAGAGCAAGGGTCCAGTGACACAGTCGTGGCTTCAATGTTTACTTGGAGATACTCCTGTACCATCGTCTCTAGGCGTTGACTATGTGTCAGACTTCTTGTCTCCTGTGGCCTTGCAAAGGATGGGCTAAAAAAGTGGTGAAATGATTCCGCAAAATTGATGTTACCAGCAGATACTGTGGTTCTGTTACGGTTTGAGTGCTGAACACTTGACGGTCCCACGGTTGGCAAGTTGGAACTGTGAGATTCACTACGTGCACCACTGGTGTTTTGTGGAAAAGCACATGTAAGATTCTGCAACAGTCTCTACTGATACTCCTGCATGCGTGCATCCCTTTCTATGGCAGGAATAATTTCGGCAAATTTACTTTTGTACCGGGGATCTAACAGTGTGGCAACCCAGTAGTCAGGATTATTTCTAATTCTTACAATTCGAGGGTCATGTTGCAGGTAGTGCAGCAAGAAGGCACTCATGTGTGTTGCGCATCCAGGAGCACCAAGTCCCTGTTGTGTTGGTGGCGAGGTAACAATCATGCTTCCTTCCTCTGTCCTCTCCCCCCAACCTCGCACAACAGAAATGTGATCAAGGTCTCCCTCATCTGATGAGTCTTCCATCAGTTCGTCCTCCACTTCTTCCTGGGCTCCTGCACCTTCCTCACTAGTTTGGCTGCTACCATGCGCCCTGGTAAAACCATCTCCCCCACCCTCACATGCCTGCCGCCTTGGTGCTGCCGACCGTCTGGACCTTGCAGATGTTAGCCCTTCCGCATACAACTCCTCCTCCTCTACTTCCTCCACCTTCTCTTGTGCCACCACCTGACTCCGAATTCTTTTTAACATGTGCTCCAGCATGTAAATCACCGGACTAGTCATGCTGATAATGGCATCATCAGCACTAAACATCTTCGTCGCCATTTCAAAACTGTGCAGAAGGGTGCATAGGTCCCTGATCTGAGACCACTCCTCCAGCATGATTTGCCCCACCTCTGGATCTCGTTGGCCCAGGCTATACGTCAGAACGTATTGCACCAGGGCTTGTCGGTGCTGCCACAGTCGCTGCAACATGTGCAGAGTTGAATTCCACCGGGTAGGCACATCGCATTTTAGCCGGTGAAGTGGCAGGCCCAACGACTTCTGTAGAGATGTAAGTCGCTGAGCTGCGGGATGCGAACGGCGGAAGTGAGCACACAGCGACCGTGCCCTCTGCAGAAGGCCATCTAGTCTGGGATAGTGGGCTAAAAATTGCTGGACAACCAGGTTCAACACGTGAGCCATACAAGGCACGTGTGTGACATTGCCCCGGCGAAGGGCCGCACCCAGGTTTGCAGCATTGTCGCACACGGCCTTCCCTGGTTTCAGGTCCAGTGGAGACAGCCATTCATGAAATTGGTTCTCCAGAGCTGACCACAACTCCTCAGCTGTGTGACTCACATTTCCCAGACATTTCAAAGTAAAAACCGCCTGATGACGTTGAGCCCTACTGCCAGCATAGTAAGGAGGTGTGCAGGATCCCTTCTGCGCAGTTAGAAAGCTTGTGGCATGACCAGACAGGCTTTGGGTGCAGGTGGAAGACCGAGAGGAGGTTGAGGAGGCAGAAGCAGTGGAGGAACTTTGACATAAAGAGGATTGACGCACAACTCGTGGGGACGGCAAGACTTGGACAGCAGCCCCTTGTCCTGCTGTCACCATAGTTACCCAGTGCCCAGTCAGCGACATGTAACGCCCCTGTCCATGCCTACTCGTCCAAGTGTCTGTGGTGAAATGCACCCTGTCACACACAGAGTTTCTCAAAGAAGCGGTGATGTGTGTGCGACATGCTGGTGGAGCGCAGGCACACCTTTCTTTGAGAAGTAGTGCCGACTGGGCATCTGGTACTGGGGCACTGCGACGGACATAAGGTCTCGAAAATCCTCTGTGTCCACCAGGCGGAAAGGCAGCATTTCTGTAGCCAAGAGCTTGCAGATGGTGAAATTCAACCTCTTAGCTTTCTCATGGCTAGGAGGAAATGGTCTTTTACTTGTCCACATCTGAGGGACCGAGGGCTGGCTATTGTGCTTAGACGGGGTTGATAAGGGTGTCCCCGGCAAACTGCCGGTCTGTGAGGAAGATGCAGGCGGACATGTTAGGTTGCCTTGATCCAAAGGTGGTGCTATCGATGTCGGACAGCGCTCAACACCAGCTGGTGTTACCACCTCCAAAGAAAATGATGACCTGCCAATCACGCTGGCTGTTGCGGGTAAAGAGGTGGCAGGTCTGCGCCCCAAAACAGGTGTGACTGCTGTCCCCCCAGTCACAGAGGATGAAGAGGCCGCGGATGCACAAGATATGGCAGACGGTGGTTGGCCCGGCCGGCTAGGCCGCATTGTAGCACACTGAGCTTCCCACTGCAACTTATGCTTCATGTCCATGTGCCGGTTCATGCATGAAGTACTCAAACTATGTATTTTTTGGCCTCTACTTAGCTTTTGCTGACAAATGTTACAGATAACATGAGTTGGGTCATCTTTATCGATCTGAAAAAATGCCCAGGCTATGCAAGGCTTAGCACCCATGCGACCTGAAGAGCCACCACGACTTGTGGTGAGAGGCAGAGTTGTGTTTGAGAATGCAGTTGTTGACGTGCTTCCAGTACTACGTCTCTGTCCAGGAAGGCGCAACCTGACCTCGTCGTCACTAGCATCTTCCTCCACCTCCTCTGCTGACCTCATCTCTTGGCTGACTGTGGGTTGACAGTAAGTGGGATCTCCAACCTCATCATCATCACCCTGTGTGTTATCACACCCGTCGTCCTCAGAGCCAACCTGTTCCTGCCCTGACAAAAAACTAAAGTTGTCGCTCCAATCAGGTATTTGAGTCTTATCATCGTCTTCCTCATTGTCTCCACCAACAGGAGTTACAGTTTGGGAATGAGGGTCTACATTATGGTCAGAACCTTCTGCGTCTGGTCCTGGATCCGACTCATAAAGATTCTGGGCATCAGTGCAGATCATTTCCTCGTCTGGATTCACAGAAGCGCTGGAGTCGACCTCTGATTCCCAGGCTATAGTATGAGTAAACAGCTCTGCAGACTCAACCATCTGTTCTACCTCATACTCAGACGGGCAGCTGGAGATTTGGGAGCTGTGAGGAAACAAGTGCGATTGGGGTGACACCTTTGAGGACTGGAGTATTTGTGATGTTGAAGTTGATGTGGAGGAGAGCCCACTTAAAGGAGCACTTGATATCCGTTGAAGCACCTGCTGTTTTTGTGCCTCATCTGGAATTTGTAGCGATTGGCGTGGCCGTAAGAAAGGGATCTTATCACATTGTCCGCTAAAAGAAGTAGACATTTTAGTTTGGCTGGAAGATGGTCTTTCTTCTGCAGATGTTACTGTTGCTTTAACACCTACCCCACGGACACAACCTTTTTTCCCCTTCCCAACACGCCTATTCCCCTTTCCACCAGCAGCAGGCCTTTTTCCACTCATTTTGGTGGTTAACTAATTCACAACTCTGGAGTTGTTTGCACAAAAAAACAATGGATGGTAACCGAGCAGAGCTGAGTGGCCAAACTGTGGTATTAGGCCAAAACTATTGGCTGGGTTAGATGCAGAAAAAAATTATATTCAATTTGCAACCTGATGGAGGTCAGTATAGATGGATTAATAGAACAAGACCCACACACAGCTAGAAGCCCAATATTTTTTCAGAGGTAGATGCAGAAAAAAATATATTCAGTTTGCAACCTGATGGAGGTCAGTATAGATGGACTAACAGAGAAAGTCCCACACACTACTAGAAGGCCAAATATTTTTTCAGAGCTAGATGCAGAAAAAAATTATATTCAGTTTGCAACCTGATGGAGGTCAGTATAGATGGACTAATACAACAAGTCCCACACACAGCTAGAAGCCCAAATATTTTTTCAGAGGTACTGTAGATGCAGATAAAAATTATTTTTAATTTGCAACCTGATGGAGGTCAGTATAGATGGACTAATAGAGAAAGTCCGACACACTACTAGAAGGCCAAATATTTTTTCAGAGCTAGATGCAGAAAAAAATTATATTCAGTTTGCAACCTGATGGAGGTCAGTATAGATGGACTAATACAACAAGTCCCACACACAGCTAGAAGCCCAAATATTTTTTCAGAGGTACTGTAGATGCAGATAAAAATTATTTTTAATTTGCAACCTGATGGAGGTCAGTATAGATGGACTAATAGAGAAAGTCCGACACACTACTAGAAGCCCAATATTTTTTCAGAGGTAGATGCAGAAAAAAATATATTCAGTTTGCAACCTGATGGAGGTCAGTATAGGTGGACTAATAGAACAAGTCCCACACACTGCTAGAA